>NC_140011.1:905322-2105322 GCF_964263955.1 Coregonus lavaretus | reverse complement strand
TTCTGGGTAAGGCTTGGGCAATACTGTACATTATAAACGCAAATAGCCCTGTTTTGATCCAGTATCTTTCGGCAGTTCTTATTATAAAACCCTCATTCACAAGTTAAAGAAACAGTTAACATGGCCACCTGCTTTGGGACATTTTCACCCCGGCGAGAAAGGCCCCACTACTTTAACTCTCCCAGAACAATGGCAAAGTGTGCTGACAATAGGTTTATGGGCCAGCCTAAATGGTCAGAAATTAACTGAGGGACAGTGGAAGCTTTCAAATAAACCATGCATGGGATTTTATCCCAATATCTTATTACAGTAGCTCACCTGCATAGAGGTATGCATCAGTGCTCTCTTGAAACATGCTAATCCATAGCTTCTACCTACAATTTCCCCACTTTTGAACACTCAAAAAGAACAGCCACTGAAAGATACTCAGCAAAGTGCCTACTCATCTTCACAGGCTAGACAGAGTGGGAGTTGTTTTTGCATTGAACAGAAACAAAACGGGGGAGAATTGAGGCTACTAGTCCAATGTACATCAGGGCAAGCAGACAAACAGCCAGACACGTGGGCATGAATGAACGCAGGACTCCGGTCCACTGTTTAGTGGTATACGTAACACAGTCTACACCAGAGTATGTCCAGGGACCATTGTCTGAGGCAGAATGAGGTAATGCCACCACTACTGGAGAAAAGACTGACACGAAACATCACTTTTCTAGCAATGGTTGAACCTGCAGCAAGCACAAATTCCAGACTGTTCCATGTAACAGACTAAGTTAGGGGGGCTTTCTTGAAATGGAAACACAATAATAAGATGGTATATACATATACAGAATTGTTTTTAAAATACTGGATAAAGTAGAGTGACAGTACCTTCTTCTTTATGCAATACTCCTCTGTAGCTACATCTGCACTGACCCACTAGTTCAATCATACAACTTAGAAGAGAAATACAATGACAACAATCATTACTTCTAGCATTAAGGCAAAGTCTTAATTCGGTTGTAAGGGCTAGAT
The DNA here is from genome assembly GCF_964263955.1 of Coregonus lavaretus. Classification (NCBI taxonomy): domain Eukaryota; kingdom Metazoa; phylum Chordata; class Actinopteri; order Salmoniformes; family Salmonidae; genus Coregonus; species Coregonus lavaretus. The sequence continues at coordinate 2,104,308 of NC_140011.1, read as the reverse complement.
CAGTTCCTTCATAGATTCACTCCAATGTGGGGAACCTGCGGGGCCGTGTCCTAACTTGAGATATGCAAGTAACTCAGACTTTCAAGTCTCCCATGGACATGGATACACGAATTCCGCAAAAGGGTTTGAGTAAAATTGGAGCATCTGAAGTTAGGATTCAGCCGATAGATTCCACTATGGTGACATAGACTTCAATGTGGGGACCTACTTGAGTCTTGGTTGAAATACTTGTGTTAGCAGCTTTTGTGAGACAACTGGCTCTTTAGCATGGCAAAGCTAATCTGAAGCTAAGCCCAATTCTAGCCAACTGCAGTAATTTCTGACACAGTGTGGAAATAAGAACCCTGGAACTTCAAATTCAAGACCCACGGATGCTTTTTGTTAAGAGACTCTTCGACGTCATCTAATCAACTTTCAGAATTGAAGCAGATTGCCTCTAGTATTAAGTAAGTAGAGGGTACTGCACTAGGAATTATATTTCATTTACACAGCTTAAAAGGAAGACAAATAAAAACTTAAGAGAAAATAAAATCAGAGGCCAGAAAAAAAAAAACAGGAAACCATTTAGGGATGGAGGGAGAGGAGGAAAATAAACAGCAGAGAAAGCTTTTTATGCCATCAAGTGGAGACTGTGCTAACCTCCTACAATCCACTTGCATAAAAATCCTCAATAAAAACAAAGATGATTACATTTAAAACCTAATAACGAAAATAACTCTTATCCATCTATATATATTTTTCATACCGTTCAATCTGGGTAGAGCGATTAATAGTTTAATTATTTTTATTTCAACTGGAAGGCACATCCATAAGGCTATAAAAAGTGTTGCAAAGCATGCTTCTCTCCCAACACAAGAAAATGAAACATTTGAGGGGGATTATTGCTGCATTGATATTTTTTTAAATGATCTATAACTTAAAAACGTGACATCAAGAAGAATCTGAATAATAATAACAATATTAATAACAACATAATGTGAATAGCCTGCACAGGCGCTTTCAAGACAGAGAGGAAATCGACTTTGTAAATTAAATTGTTCACTTCTTTGCACGTTAGGAGGTTGGAGGTGTTAGCCAGAAGTGCAGGAACGAACACCCTCGTGTTCTTCAGTCTCCATTTTGAAAAGAGTAGTGGGGACTTCACTGACCGACTGCCCTTTCACATACAGTATATATACACAAAAGTATGTGGACACCCCTTCAAATTAGTGGATTCGGCTATTTCAGCCACACCCGTTGCTGACAGGTGTATAAAATCGAGCACACCGCCATGCAATCTCCATAGACAAACATTGGCAGTAGAATGGCCTTACTGAAGAGATCAGTAACTTGCAACGTGGCCCTGTCATGGGATGCCACCTTTCCAACAAGTCAGTTTGTAAAATGTCTGCCCCGCTAGAGCTGACCCGGTCAACTGTAAGTGCTGTTATTGTGAAGTGGAAACGTCTAGGAGCAACAACGGTTCAGCCGCGAAGTGGTAGACCACATAAGCTCACAGAACGGGACCACAGAGTGCGTAAAAATCGTTTGTCCTCGGTTGCAACACTCAGTACAGAGTTCCAAACTGCCTCTGGAAGCAACATCAGCACAATAACTGTTCACAGTGAGCTTCATTAAATGGGTTTCCATGGCCGAGCAGCCGCACACAAGCCTAAGATCACCATGCGCAATGCCAAGCGTCGGCTGGAGTAGTGTAAAGCTCACCGCCATTGGACTCTGGAGCAGTGGAAACGTGTTCTCTGGAGTGATGAATCACGCTTCACCATCTGGCAGTCCGACGGACAAATCTGTGTTTGGCGGATGCCAAGAGAAGGCTACCTGCCCCAATACATAGTGCCAACTGTAAAGTTTTGTGGAGGAGGAATAATGGTCTGGGGCTGTCTTTCATGGTTCGGGCTAGGTCACTTAGTTCCAGTGAAGGGAAATCTTATTGCTACAGCATACAATGACATTCTAGACGATTCTGTGCTTTCAACTTTGTGGCAACAGTTTGGGGAAGGCCCTTTCCTGTTTCAGCATGACAATGCCCCCGTGCACAAAGCAAGGTCCATATAGAAATGGTTTGTTGAGACCGGTGTGGAAGAACTTGACTGGCCTGCACAGAGCCCTGACCTCAACCCCATCGAACATCTTTGGGATGAATTGGAATGCCGACTGCGAGCCAGGCCTAATCGCCCAACGTCAGTGCTAGACCTCACTAATGCTTGTGGCTGAATGGAAGCAAGTCCCTTCAGCAACGTTCCAACATCTAGTGGAAAGCCTTCCCAGAAGAGTGGAGGCTGTTATAGCAGCAAATGGGGGACCAACTCCATATTAATGCCCATAATTTTGGAATGAGATGGTCGACGAGCAGGTGTCCACATACTTTTGGTCATGTAGTGTAAGAGGCTGGACCTCCACACCATATCCTTTATCATTACTATATTATCATCAATTGCTACTGTTTCTACCTTCATTGAAGTGTATGTGTGCGTGTCTTAGTTAGGACTGGCGCTGGGATGGGAAGTCCCAAAGGCAGCGTGTGTGTGTGTGTGTGTTTAAGAGTAGAAGGTGAGGACGCTCTGGTGGTTGCCGCGCACCAGCAGGAGGGGAGGCAGGTCCTTGGACAGAGTCTCCAGCCAGGACATGTAAAGAGCACTGGACACCGCTCCCTTTCTGGCCAAGGGCATGCTCCTGTAGATAGATAGATAGATAGATTTAGGAAGTCATACTGTCATACAGTGTGCTTACCAAAAGGCACAATAGGGAAGATAACCTGTTGAGAAAAATACCCATGGGGTAGAGGCTAGGAGTCGATTTGGGATTGGGCGTATGTCCACAAAAGCTTAGTTAAAATGTACCCTAGGTCTGATGGGCTCCCGTTACATCACCAATACGGTCACACTCCCTGGGCAGTTACATAAAGAGTTCTTCACATGGGCTGGCTATCAATAATGTGACCAGCCCCACCATCAGGTCCCACTTTTATTGCATTAGTCTTGTTTCCCCACAGACTTCACAACAGCACTCACTCTCTCACACAATGTGATGAGGGACAGAAATAGCCCTATCCGTTTCGGATCCTTTCAAATCTCACCCTTGTGCCCCGTATATCAACAGCACAATAAACAACTCAATACCACACGCATACTTCAATAAAGTGCAGTTTGACTAACAGAGCATTGAAACATCATATTCTACACATCCATTAATGAGATACAAAATGGAGGTCCAGTGACACTGGCCCCATTCAGTATCAGTGGTGGAGGTGAGAAGAGCAGTAGTGATGTGGTGTTGTGAATAGGATAGGACAGCAGGGACTGAAGCAGAGCCAAGCCAGTGGTGGAGAGAGACAACGCTAGGGCAATTAACCTACAGCCCTACTGAATGAGTGCGAGTGGAGTATTGTCTGTGTGCGCCCATGCATAGAGAGGGAAGGACGAGTGAGGAAGCAGAGGGAGAATAAATGAGAGGAAAATGGAGAGGGGGAGAATAGGAAAATAGGTAAATATAGCAGAGAGAAAGGAGGATGAAGAGTGGATTGAGAGAGAGAAGGGAGAGCAACAGAGCGAAAAGGTGGAAGAGAAGAGGCAGGGAAGTGGGGGGAAATGGAGGAAAGGTGACAGAGGATGACAGAGGAGAGTGAGTGTTTATGTGAGGGCGGCTGGCGTCTCAGTTTACAGGGCACCCAGCTGATTCACTTAGCAGCTGTTATTACAATTTACATTTTAGTAATTTAGCAGACGCTCTTATCCAGAGAGACTTACAGGAGCAATTTGGGTTAAGTGCCTTGCTCAAGGGCACATTGACAGATTTTTCACCTAGTCAGTTCTGGGATTCTAACCAGTGATCTTTCGGTTACTGGCCCAACGCTCTTATCCGCTAGGCTACCTGCCGCCCCCAGACACAAGGCCTCAATACACACACAAAAATAAATGCTCTTAAATCTACTTACATGACAATGAGGTTAGCTGTGCTTGAGTGCTCCTTCAGCAGTTCGTTCAGTCTGATCTGACGATTAGTCTGAGAAGAACCAAAACAAAAACACAGGTTAAGGTGGACACACATCCGTCGGGTTACGAGATTACCATCTAAAGCAGCAGCCACACTTTGCTGTAGGATAGGCAGATATGGGAGTACTTTCATCCCCATATAGCTCATCAAAGACATTGGGCACAATACCAGACTCTGGAGGACCCCATTTCAAAATGGTTTATAGGCTTGGTTCTATTTGGCTCCTAGCATCCTAAAGATAGCCCCTACCACTTCCATGTTCACAGATCTGAAATAACTGGATAGGAGTAAGTAATATGGTGATGGCTAGAGTGGTTAGATTTACCTTGGCCCTAAAGAGCTCCAGCTCGTTGTCTGTGATCCTCCAGGGCTCGCTGGCCTTCAGTGCCTCCGCTGTATCCTGCTCCATGTCGTCCTCCTTCAGCCGGTACGGCTCGATCATCTCTTCAAAAGCAGTCACACTGCACAACCACACGGGATCAAAGGTTAGTAAATGATTAGTTAGAAACATTAGTACACACGCACAGTATATTTGACAGGCCAGTATATTGGAGTTTATACACTGAGTATATCAAACATTAGGAACACCTTCCTAAGATTGAGTTGCATCCCCTCAAGAGCCAACACTGTCATGATTATTGAATGTGTCAAAGTTCAACCCAATGCTATGTGAGAGCATACGTCATCACACAACAGCTATCATAGTCCCATGCAACGACAGGGTTGTGGGTTCGATTCACACGGGGGGCCAGTATGAAAATGTATGCACTCACTAACTGTAAGTCGCTCTGGATAAGAGCGTCTGCTAAATGACAAAAGAAAAAAAAAAGAAAAGAAAAAAAATCAGAGCACGCAACAGATCAGTGTACTGTCGACACTCGATCTGTTGTTTTTATGAAATAGTTTTTAATCATGTCAACAACAACTATCTTTAACCATTGGAAGTTCTGATAGCTGGGAACGCAAGTTTGTGTCCCGGATTCCTGCTAAAAAAACACATTAGTTAGCGGTTAGCCATCATGCTAAGAGAGCAAGATAACGCTAGCAGTGTTAGAGTCAAAACACCAGTGGTATTTGCGTCTAAATCTGGGCTCAAATGCGCTAGGTGCGAGATGATATCAATGCAAGAGGAGGAAAATAAGTTGGAACTCATTAATGAACATAAATTCTTTGTCTGTTCCAAATGTATCATCATCAAGCAGCTTAGGGAAGAGATTCTCAATCTGCTAGCTCAGCTGCGGGAAAAACAAGATGTGCTTTCTAAGTACTTTGATGCAGCCTAGGCACACAGAATTTCTGTTCTGAATGCCTCTTACAGCCAAGGGGTCGATGAGTAGGGCGGTACTGATCTGCTCCAATCCACTGGACAGATGGTAAACTCAACTCCGCGGCCAGTGGGGGACTGGACACTGGGAAGGCGAAGGAGGTCGGGTGGGAGGCAGTCTGGTCGGCCTCCATATATCCTAGTAGATCAGATCCAGCTATTAAACAGCTTTGCCCTGCTGGAGGTGGACATACCGGCCCTGGGGCTAAGCTCTGATCCTGGGAGTACACCAACAGCCAGCAGCCGTCCAGGGGAACCCTCCACAGCTCAGCCGGTCGCTGACCAAAGGAAACAAGGTCTTGGGCCCTCCTCCATCTCCCCGAGGATTCCGACGCCAGCCACTGCTACATGTTCGGCTCGTCAGGCTGGCATGAGTCGAAGCACACCTCCTCCCCGCTGCCCGAGGCAGGCCCGTTCTGTTCTCCCTCTTCCTTCCCCATCGGATTCCATCACAACCACCATTGTCGTGGGCAACTCGATGGTAAGAGATTTTGGCCTGCCTGCGGCCTGTGGGTTGACCAAGGTCCACTGTCACCCAGGCGCCCGTGTCCAAGACATCAACTCCCTCCTGCCCACAGTTCTAGCCAACTACTCTAATATTGGCACCATTGTCACTCACGTTGGATTTAACGACATTCACTCTCGGCAATCTGAGGAACTGAAGAAGGACTACAATATTCTGTTGAACACCCTTGTTTGCACAGGGAAGAGAGCAGTCATCTCTTGCACCCTGGCGTGCCCTAGAAGGGGTTCGGAACGTTACAGCCGCCTCGCTGCCCTAAACGAGTTCCTGAAGAAACTGTGCAAAGACAGGAATGTCTCCTTTTTTGACAATTTGAACTTGCTTTGGGATTCACCCTGACCGCAGGGGTTCCAGGATTATCTCCAACATAGCGAACTGCTCAAGAGACTGACGGTCTGGGTTTGGTACCGCTCCAGTCCTCCCTGTCATAATAAGCAACAGAAGACATGGAAATTGTATTATATTCCTGAGAAATAGAAGTGCAGTAAATGTAATCTAAATCTATGTTTCTTTAACTGTTAGCTCCGAGGGTATTGTCTGCAATAATCATATGCACATAGAATTGAATTCCACTGTTTGCACTGAAACTGTCTGCATTAGGAAGAAGCCAACTGTGGGCAGCCCACTTACTACCATTTACTCAAATGTAAATGTCACTGACATGTCTACCTCAAATCAGCCTTTCAGAATAGCACTAAAAACAAACAAGCAAACCAGAAAATGACTAAAAATAGCCCATATTAGCATACAGTATGTAGCCTGAGAAACAAGGTTCATGAAATTGACAATTTATTAAGATCAGAAAATATTCATATTCTGGCAATCTCTGAAAGGCACACACCTGTCTATATAAGGTCCCACAGTTGACAGTGCATGTCAGAGCAAAAACCAAGCCAGGTCGAAGGAATTGTCCATAGAGCTCAGAGACAGAATTGTGTCGAGGCACAGATCTGGGGAACGGTACCAAAACATTTCTGAAGCATTGAAGGTCCCCAAGAACACAGTGGCCTCCATCATTCTTCAATGGAAGAAGTTTGGAACCACAAAGACTCTTCCTAGAGCTGGCCGCCTAGCCAAACTGAGCAATAGGGGTAGAAGGGCCTTGGTCAGGGAGGTGACCAAGAACCCGATGGTCACTCTGACAGAGCTCCAGAGTTCCTCTGTGGATATGGTAGAACCTTCCAGAAGGAGAACCATCTCTGCAGCACTCCACCAATCAGGCCTTTATGGTAGAGTGGCCAGATGGAAGGCAATCCTCAGTAACAGGCACATGACAGCCCGCTTGGAGTTTGCCAAAAGGCACCCAAAGGACTCTGACCATGAGAAACAAGATTCTCTGGTCTGATGAAACCAATATTGAACTCTTTGGCCTGAATGCCAAGCGTCACGTCTGAAGGAAACCTGGCACCATCCCTACGGTGAAGCATGGTGGTGGCAACATCATGCTGTGGGGATGTTTTTCAGCGGCAGGGACTGGGATGCTCGTCAGGATCGAGGGAAAGATGAACGGAGCAAATACAGGTGTGCCAAGCTTGTAGCGTCATACCCAAGAAGACTCAAGGCTGTAATCGCTGCTTCAACAAAGTACTGAGTAAAGATTCGGAATACTTACGTAAATGTGATAAGTGTTGCATTTTTTATACATTTGCAAAAATTTATAAAAACCTGTTTTTGCTTTGTTATTATGGGGTATTGTGTGTAGATTGATGAGAAAAACAAACAAAATGTAATCCCTTTTAGAATAAGAATGTAACGTAACAAAATGTGGAAAAAGTGAAGGGGTTTGAATACTTTCCGAATGCCCTGTATTGGAAAGATATAAATGCAAATGGAGGTGTTGCCATGTATGTCCAGAGTCATATTCCTGTTAGGTTGAGAGAAAATCTTATGTCTGTGGATGTGGAAGTAATATGGCTACATGTTCATCTATTATTGTAGGAAGTTGCTATATAGACCACCAAGTGCTAAAAGTCAATATTTGGACTATATGTGTGAAACGTTGGATAATGTATGTGATATCAACAGAGGTATATTTTCTGGGTGACCTAAATATTGACTGGTTGTCATCAAGCTGCCCACTCAAAAAGAAGCTCCAAGCTGTAACTAGTGACTGCAATCTGGTTCAAGTCATCAGTCAACCTACCAGGGTATTTACAAACAGAACAGTAACTAAATCATCCACGTGTATTGATCACATCTTTACTAACGTTGCAGAAATCTGCTCTAAAGCAGTATCCACATCCACCGGATGTAGTGATCATAATATAATAGCCATATCTAGAAAAACAAAGTTCCAAAGACTAGACCTAAGTGTCGAAGATGTGAAAAATATTTGTTGGTCTGATGTGTGTAATGAGGAACATCCGGATGCTACAAGAAACTGACTGTTAGAACTGCCAAATACCAATGGATAGATGGGGAATTGAAAAACTGTATGGCTGAGAGGGATAAGGCAAAGGGAATAGCAAATAAGTCTGACAACACAGCAGACTGGCAAACCTACAGTAAATTGAGAAATCATGTAACAAAAAGAAGAAGAAACTATACTATGGAACAAAGATAAATGATATAAAGAATGATAGTACTTTAAATTAAATTCTTGTTCATAACAAAACCCTTTGATATTGCCAACCACTTTAATACCTTTTTTGTTTACACGATTAGCAAACTTAGGTATGACATGCAGACAACAAATGCTGAGCCTTCATATGCATGCATAATGGACCAAATAATGAAAGACAAGCACTGTAGTTTTGAGTTTCACAAAGTGGCAGTGGAAGAGGTGAAAAAATTGTTGCTATCTATAAATAAGGACAAACCATCTTGTACCAACTAGGGCTTTTACGTTGACCATATTACCGCCACACCGGCGGTCACGAGTCATGAAGGCAGTCAAATTACACGTGACTGTTCACTGTAATTAGGCTTCTCCCAGCTCTGATGTTAACGTTAGCTTGGCTCTCTCTGTGTGTTCGTGCCATGGAAGGAGGGGTTTTTCATTGGCAGAGAACAATGGCTAGCTAGTATGCTAACTATTCTAGCTAACTAACTGGCTAAATAAGTTGACGACGAACTCACTCAAACTGTCAAAACTAACCCAAAACTTTACACAACGTTAGACACGGACACGAATGATCTGCTTGGCATGTTAACACACTGGTGGTTTGTTGTAACCGAGTATTGGTGCTAAACCGTGTTATTGGAGGCTGGCATGCTACTTGGCTATGGCGTCATAGGATTCAGTGCCCTGGACGGTTTTCACAGAAGAATACTGTACCAAGTTAGCTAGCTGAATAAACTAAGTTAGTCTATTCCTAGAAACATTGAACCACTGTAGTTTACAACAATTATAATTTCTAAAGTGGAAGTTGGGAGAGTTATATTTGAGTGTTTCAGTGAAACGTAAGTGAGGGAGGCTCTCCCGCTCTCTCGCTTTCCCAGATGTTTAGTTCATTCCGATCTCCTTTGCATTATTGTAGCCATTTTCTGTAGCCTGTCAACTATGCGTCTGTCTATCCCTGTTCTCTCCTCTCCGCACAGGCTATACAAACGCCTCACACCGTGTGGCTGCTGCCACTCTAACCTGGTGGTCCCTGCACGCACGACCCACGTGGAGTTCCAGGTCTCCGGCAGCCTCTGGAACTGCCATTCTGCGGCCAACAAGGCAGAGTTCATCTCAGCCTATGCTACCCTCCAGTCCCTCGACTTCTTGGCGCTGACGGAGACATGGATTACCACAGAAAACACTGCTACTCCTACTGCTCTCTCCTCGTCTGACCATGTGATCTCGCATACCCCGAGAGCATCTGGTCAGCGGGGTGGTGGCACAGGAATCCTATCTCTCCCAAGTGGACATTCTCTCTTTCTCCCCTGACCCATCTGTCTATCTCCTCATTTGAATTCCATGCTGTCACAGTCACTAGCCCATTCAAGCTTAACATCCTTATCATTTATCGCCCTCCAGGTTCCCTTGGAGAGTTCATCAATGAGCTTGACACCTTGATAAGTTCCTTTCCTGAGGATGGCTCACCCCTCACAGTTCTGGGTGACTTTAACCTCCCTACGTCTACCTTTGACTAATTTCTCTCTGCCTCCTTTCTACTCCTCTCCTCTTTTGACCTCACCCTCTCACCGTCCGCCTCTACTCACAAGGCAGGCAATACGCTGGACGTCATCTTTACTAGATGCTGTTCTTCTACTAATCTCACTGCAAATCCCCTCCAAGTCTCCGACCACTACTTTGTATCCTTTTCTCTCTCGCTCTCCTCCAACACTACTCACTCTGCCCCTACTCAGATGGTAATGCGCCGTCGCAACCTTCGCTCTCTCTCTCCCGCTACTCTCTCCTCTTCCATCCTATCATCTCTTCCCTCTGCTCAATTCTTCTCCCTCCAATCTCCTGATTCTGCCTCCTCAACCCTCCTCTCCTCCCTTTCTGCATCCTTTGACTCTCTATGTCCCCTATCCTCCCGGCCGGCTCGGTCCTCCCCTCCTGCTCCGTGGCTTGACGACTCATTGCGAGCTCACAGAACAGGGCTCCGGGCAGCCGAGCAGAAATGGAGGAAAACTAGACGCCCTGCGGACCTGGCATCTTTTCACTCCCTCCTCTCTACATTTTCTTCCTCTGTTTCTGCTGCTAAAGCCACTTTCTACCACTCTAAATTCCAAGCCTCTGCCTCTAACCCTAGGAAGCTCTTTGCCACCTTCTCCTCCCTGCTGAATCCTCCTCCCCCTCCCCCCCTCCAACCTCTCTGTGGATGACTTCGTCAACCATTTTGAAAAGAAGGTTGACGACATCCGATCCTCGTTTGTTAAGTCAAATGACACCGGTGGTCCTGCTCACACTGCCCTACCCTTTGCTTTGACTTCTTTCTCCCCTCTCTCTCCAGATGAAATCTTGCGACATGTGACGGCCAGCCGCCCAACAACCTGCCCGCTTGACCCTATCCCCTCCTCTCTTCTCCAGACCATTTCCGGAGACCTTCTCCCTTACCTCACCTCGCTCATCAACTCATCCTTGACCGCTGGCTATGTCCCTTCCATCTTCAAGAGAGCGAGAGTTGCACCCCTTCTCAAAAAACCTACACTCAATCCCTCTGATGTCTTTCTTTTCTCTCCAAAACTCTTGAGCGTGCCGTCTTTACCCAACTCTCTTGCTATCTCTCTCAGAATTACCTTCTTGATCCAAACCAGTCAGGTTTCAAGACTGGTCATTCAACTGAGACTGCTCTTCTCTGTGTCACGGAGGCTCTCCGCACTGCTAAAGCTAACTCTCTCTCCTCTGCTCTCGTCCTTCTAGACCTATCTGCTGCCTTTGATACTGTGAACCATCAGATCCTCCTCTCCACCCTCTCTGAGTTGGGCATCTCTGGCGCGGCTCACTCTTGGATTGCGTCCTACCTGACAGGTTGCTCCTACCAGGTGGCATGGCGAGAATCTGTCTCCGCACCATGGTGTCCCCCAGGGCTCAGTTCTAGGCCCTCTCCTATTCTCGCTATACACCAAGTCACTTGGCTCTGTCATATCCTCACATGGCCTCTCCTATCATTGCTACGCAGACGACAAACAATTAATATTCTCCTTTCCCCCTTCTGATAACCAAGTGGCGAATCGCATCTCTGCATGTCTGGCAGACATCAGTGTGGATGACGGATCACCACCTCAAGCTGAACCTCGGCAAGACGGAGCTGCTCTTCCTCCCGGGGAAGGACTGCCCGTTCCATGATCTTGCCATCACGGTTGACAACTACGTTGTGTCCTCCTCACAGAGTGCAAAGAGCCTTGGCGTGACCCTGGACAACACCCTGTCGTTCTCCGCTAACATCAAGGCGGTGACCCAATCCTGTAGGTTCATGCTCTACAACATTCGCAGAGTACGACCCTGCCTTACACAGGAAGCAGCACCGGTCCTAATCCAGGCACTTGTCATCTCCCGTCTGGATTACTGCAACTCGCTGTTGGCTGGGCTCCCTGCCTGTGCCATTAAACCCCTACAACTCATCCAGAACGCCGCAGCCCGTCTGGTGTTCAACCTTCCCAAGTTCTCTCACATCACCCAGCTCCTCCGCACACTCCACTGGCTTCCAGTTGAAGCTCGCATCTGCTACAAGACCATGGTGCTTGCCTACGGAGCTGTGAGGGGAACGGCACCTCCGTACCTTCAGGCTCAGATCAGTCCCTACAACCAAATGAGGGCATTGCGTTCATCCACCTCTGGCCTGCTGGCCCCCCTATCTCTATGGAAGCACAGTTCCCGCTCAGCCCAGTCAAAACTGTTCGCTGCTCTGGCACCCCAATGGTGGAACAAGCTCCCTCACGACGCCAGGACAGCGGAGTCACTCACCACCTTCCGGAGACACTTGAAACCCCACCTCTTTAAGGAATACCTGGGATAGGATAAAGTAATCCTTCTACCCCCCCTTACCCCACCCCAAAGAGAAAAATAAATAAAAATAACATATTGTAAAGTTGTTGTTCCACTGGCTATCATAAGGTGAATGCACCAATTTGTAAGTCGCTCTGGATAAGAGCGTCTGCTAAATGACGAAAATGTAAATGCTGCTGATGGCCATTAGTAGCCTACCAAACTTGCTAACTGCCTGGTACTCAGCACTCTATTGTCCCTCTAACCACTCTGACATCAATGCAAATCTAAACAAACACTTCATGAGAGCCCATGAGCTCATGTTGCGCAACATTACTAATATTAAGCACATTGCTTCTCGTTACAACAGGAACCACGGGAAAAGCGTCCTCCAGTCACTATGTAAGTGCATAGATTACATGTATTTTTCCCCTGCCCCAGGTCCAGAACAGAGGCTGGGAAACGCACAGTATTAAATAGAGCCATGACTACATTGAACTCTGCCACCCCAGGTAACTAAAGCTAGCAATAAAACCAGTTAAAAAACAGATAAAAGAACACCTTACTGCACAAAGGGGACTGTGAAGAGACACCGCCATTTTATATATATATATATATATATATTGTATTGTAATTTGCACTGTACTATGTATTAGACCTAGATATTGTGTTTATGTACTGATATGTAGGCTATGTATGATGTTAAAAATTGATGTATTTCAGTCCTTGACTAATAATTGTCTGTACTATGTCATGTGGACCACATGAAGAGTAGCTGATGCTTTTGCAGCTGCTAATGGGTATCCTAATAAATACCAAATTTGGTGTTTTGATAATGGTGGTGGAAAACGCTGTCTCAGGCGCCGCTCCAGAATCTCCCATAAGTCTTCAATTGGGTTGAGATCTGGTGACTGATACACACAATTTAACCCCACTATCACACACACAATTTAACCCCGCTATGCTCCTTTGAGACCACTTTTAAAGTCACAGATCTCTTCTTCTAGCCATGGTAGCCAATATAATGGGCAACTGGGCATTTTTATATATGACCCTGAGCATGATGGGATGTTAATTGCTTAATTAACTCAGGAACCACACCTGTGTGGAAGGACCTGCTTTCAATATACTTTGTATCCCTCATTTACTCAAGCACTTCCTTTATTTTGGCAGTTATCTGTATATTGCAGTAATATGTTTCATTCAAAAATGTTTCAAGTCAAATGAACTTGATTTGGTGGTCCTCTGTAGCTCAATTGGTAGAGCATGGCGCTTGTAACGCCAGGGTAGTGGGTTCGATCCCCGGGACCACCCATACGTAAAAATGTATGCTTTGGATAAAAGCATCTGCTAAATGGCATATTATATTATATTATTATTTGGAATTATTGCAATGGTTGTGTTACAATAACGTGGGGACCATTCAATTTGATTGTTTCTGACTGCTATCATTAGTAGCATACATTTCGATGAATGTCTCTTTACGCAAGGCATTGGAAATAATTAAAAGTTGATGAGAAACATAGCTAACTAGGAAAAAACTAACATTTTCAAAACGCTACTGTCTGTTACTATGCACAATAATCAGTTTTCTACAGCCTGCAGCTTACATTAGCAATCAGCAATATGCCACTTAAGCGTCCAAAAGGGAATTATCCTATTATTCATATTTGAGAATGTCAATAAAGGGTTTCCTGTAAATATTTAAGTGCTTGCAGACTGGTTGACTCCCATTTCAAAGAGCAGCGTGTGCTCACTTCACTTTCCTTTTTCTTGTTGTATTTTACCCCCTTTTTCTCCCCAATTGCAATCCAATCTCATTGCTGCAACTCCCCAACGGGCTCGGGAGAGGCGAAAGTCGAGTCATGCGTCCTCCGAAACATGACCTGCCAAACCGCGGTTCTTAACACCCGCCGGCTTAACCCGGAAGCCAGCTGCACCAATGTGTCAGAGGAAACACTGTGCAACTGACGACCGAAGTTAGCCTGCAGCACGATGAGCAAGGTAAAGCCCCCGGGCCAAACCCTCCCCTTCCCCGGACGACGCTGGGCCAATTGTGCACCGCCCTATGGGACTCCCGGTCACGGCCGGTTGTGACACAGCCGTGGATCGAAGCCGGGTCTGTAGTGACGCCTCTAGCGCTGTGATGCAGTGCCTTAGACCGCTGCACCACTCGGGAGGCCTTGGCTTTTTTTTGGTCAACTTTTCACATACATTTTGCCTTCACATTTCAATTTAGAACACATTTGTGAAATTAAAATAGACATTTAAAAATCATTGCCAACCCCAACCCGCCCGACAACCTCAGAACGGTCATAAGAAAAACAACATACTTCTCTTTCTTGGGCTTGGTGTTGATGTCTCCTAGTACGTTGATGTCGGAGAAGTCTATCCTGAACTTGCTGAGCAGTGTGGCCATCCTGAGGAGAAAATGGAATAACAAACGCTTTATAAAACACTGAAGCCACATTTCATGCAACTTACATCCAAGAGCTCTGGAGAGACCGCACAAGCCACTGAGGACATCAAGAAGCCATTTGAAAGGATTGCCGCTGTTTGAAGTAGCACAGCGAACAGGTGCGAGCTGAAGTCGATATTTTGGAGAGAAAAAAAAGCTGTTGTGGCTGTTGAGAGGCTCTCTCTTTATGACAGTCATTTCCCTAGGCTTTTTTAAATCTAGGGATAACTTCTCCTCAAAACATTTTCAGCGTCAGCGACTCCAAACATGTCATGTCTGCCTAGGTACGGCGACTTTTATATCCAACAACTTTTATATCAAAGGGATACTTGAATCCTCAATTACATGCGGAGAGTTTGGATGGGATATTATTGCAATAAAGTATTGAACGAATGATGTCCAAAAAAGATAGATTGCCAATACTGAAACTTTTTTAAATTAGTGAGGAAATGTCTGTTCCTGGTTTTTCAAGTAATGAACGCACAAACATGTGGCTTGTGACACACACACACACACACACACACTCTAGGGTGGAAGGCCTGGGTTGCCAGTGCGGTGCTAATTTTAGCCAACAAAAGGAGGCAGGAGGCAGCTGTGGGGGACAATGAGAGTGAGGGTCAGGACATTTGCGTTGGACAATAACACTGCCGCCACGTTGGTTTGTAATTTACAGAACACAGAGAGAAAGAGACTGAAAGAGAGAGACAGAGAGAAAACAGAAGAGTGGGAGAAAGAGAGAGATGAATAGAATCAGAAATAGTGTGAAAGAGAGAGAGAAAGATAGAGACCCTAACCTGCTTCTGTGAAGCGAATACAACAATACATTGTTATATAAAAAGACATGCAGATTTAATGTGGTGGTGGAACAACGTGGATTTAATCCCGTAGGGCCGTGCCCATGCCAGTCAGTGACTAAGCAGTATTTTTGGAAGGCGATGCAGCTTAGGGCTCTGACGGGCAGCTAAGAGCAGAGCGAGCTCATCCCTCGAACCAGTAACACACTGATCTTATTTAGCATTGGAGGTATTAGGGGTTTGAGAGTTTTAGAGGGAATTTGCCAGACAGACCTAAATCTAGGATGTAAGAGAATATAAAAATGTATTACTCATTATGGAATGGAAAGAATGGAAGAATAGGAAAATGCGTCATTCACTAATACAATGTACAGAACAAGTATTTGATACACTGCCGATTTTGCAGGTTTTCCTACTTACAAAGCATGTAGAGGTCTGTAATTTTTATCATAGGTACACTTCAACTATGAGAGACGGAATCTAAAAAAAAAAAATCCAGAAAATCACATTGTATGATTTTTAAGTAATTAATTTGCATTTTATTGCATGACATAAGTATTTGATCACCTACCAAACAGTAAGAATTCCAGCTCTCACAGACCTGTTAGTTTTTCTTTAAGAAGCCCTCCTGTTCTCCACTCATTACCTGTATTAACTGCACCTGTTTGAACTCGTTACCTGTATAAAAAACACCTGTCCACACACTCAATCAAACAGACTCCAACCTCTCCACAATGGCCAAGAACAGAGAGCTGTGTAAGGACATCAGGGATAGAATTGTAGACCTGCACAAGGCTGGGATGGGCTACAGGACAATAGGCAAGCAGCTTGGTGAGAAGGCAACAACTGTTGGCACAATTATTAGAAAATGGAAGAAGTTCAAGATGACGGTCAATCACCCTCGGTCTGGGGCTCCATGCAAGATCTCACCTCGTGGGGCATCAATGATCATGAGGAAGGTGAGGGATCAGCCCAGAACTACACAGCAGGACCTGGTCAATGACCTGAGAGCTGGGACCACAGTCTCAAAGAAAACCATTAGTAACACACTACGCCGTCATGGATTAAAATCCTGCAGCGCACGCAAGGTCCCCCTGCTCAAGCCAGCGCATGTCCAGGCCCGTCTGAAGTTTGCCAATGACCATCTGAATGATCCAGATGAGGAATGGGAGAAGGTCATGTGGTCTGATGAGACAAAAATAGAGCTTTTTGGTCTAAACTCCACTCGCTGTGTTTGGAGGAAGAAGAAGGATGAGTACAACCCCAAGAACACCATCCCAACCGTGAAGCATGGAGGTGGAAACATCATTCTTTGGGGATGCTTTTCTGCAAAGGGGACAGGACGACTGCACCGTATTGAGGGGAGGATGGATGGGGCCATGTATCGCGAGATCTTGGCCAACAACCTCCTTCCATCAGTAAGAGCATTGAAGATGGATCGTGGCTGGGTCTTCCAGCATGACAACGACCTGAAACACACAGCCAGGGCAACGAAGGAGTGGCTCCGTAAGAAGCATCTCAAGGTCCTGGAGTGGCCTAGCCAGTCTCCAGACCTGAACCCAATAGAAAATCTTTGGAGGGAGCTGAAAGTCTGTGTTGCCCATCGACAGCCCCGAAACCTGAAGGATCTGGAGAAGGTCTGTATGGAGGAGTGGGCCAAAATCCCTGCTGCAGTGTGTGCAAACCTGGTCAAGACCTACAGGAAACTTATGATCTCTGTAATTGCAAACAAAGGTTTCTGTACCAAATATTAAGTTCTGCTTTTCTGATGTATCAAATACTTATGTCATGCAATAAAATGCAAATTAATTACTTAAAAATCATACAATGTGATTTTCTGGATTTTTGTTTTAGATTCTGTCTCTCACAGTTGAAGTGTACCTATGATAAAAATTACAGACCTCTACATGCTTTGTAAGTAGGAAAACCTGCAAAATCGGCAGTGTATCAAATACTTGTTCTCCCCACTGTATATACTAAAGTATGTGGACACCGCTTCAGATTAGTTGATTCGGCTATTTTAGCAACACCCGTTGCTGACAGGTGTATTAAATCGAGCACACAGCCATGCAATCTCCATAGACAAACATTGGCATTAGAACGGTCTTACTGAAGAGCCCAGTGACTTTCAACGTGGCACCGTCATAGGATGCCACCTTTCCAACAAGTCTGTTTGTCAAATTTCTGCCCTGCTAGAGCTGCCCGGGCAAATGTAAGTGCTGTTATTGTGAAGTGGAAATGTCTAGGAGCAACAAAGGCTCAGCCGCGAAGTGGTAGGCCACACAAGCTCACAGAACGGGACCGCCGAGTGCTGAAGCACGTAAAAATCGTCTGTCCACGGTTGCAACACTCACTACCAAGTTCCAAACTACCTCTGGAAGCAACGTCTACACATTAACTGTTTGTCGGGAGCTTTATGAAATGGGTTTCCATTTCCATGGCCAAGCAGCCGCACACAAGTCTAAGATCCCCATGCGCAATGCCAAGCGTCAGCTGGAGTGGGAACGCGTTCTCTGGAGTGATTAATCACGCATCACCATCTGGCAGTCCGACGGACAAATCTGGGTTTAGCAGATGCCAGGAGAACGCTACCTGGCGGAATGCATAGTGCCAACTGTAAAGTTAGGTGGAAGATGAATAATGGTCTAGGGCTGTTTTTCATGGTTCTGGCTAGGCCCCTTAGTTCCAGTGAAGGGAAATCTTAACGCTACATCATACAATGACATTCTAGACGATTCTATGCTTCCAACTTTGTGGCAACAGTTTGGGGAACGCCCTTTCCTGTTTCAGCATGACAATGCCCCTGCTCACAAAGCGAGGTCCATACAGAAATGGTTTGTTGAGATCGGTGTGGAATAACTGGACTGGCCTGCACAGAGCCCTGACCTCAACTCTATCGAACACCTTTGGGATTTTTTTTATATTTATTTCACCTTTATTTAACCAGGTAAGCCAGTTGAGAACAGGTTCTCATTTACAACTGCGACCTGGCCAAGATAAAGCAAAGCAGTGCAATAAAAACAACACAGAGTTACATATGGGGTAAAAAACAAAGTCAAAAATACAACAGAAAATATATATACAGTGTGTGCAAATGTAGCAAGTTATGGAGGTAAGGCAATAAATAGGCTATAGTGCAGAATAATTACAATAGTATTAACACTGGAATGCTAGATGTGCAAGAGATTATGTGCAAATAGAGATACTGGGGTGCAAAAGAGCAAAATAAATAACAATATAGGGATGAGGTAGTTGGGTGGGCTAATTTCAGATGGGCTGTGTACAGGTGCAGTGATCGGTAAGGTGCTCTGACAACTGATGCTTAAAGTTATTGAGGGAGATAAGAGTCTCCAGCTTCAGAGATTTTTGCAATTCGTTCCAGTCATTGGCAGCAGAGAACTGGAAGGAATGGCGGCCAAAGGAGGTGTTGGCTTTGGGAATGACCAGTGAGATATACCTGCTGGAGCGCAGACTACGGGTGGGTGCTGCTATGGTGACCAATGAGCTAAGATAAGGCGGGGATTTGCCTAGCAGTGATTTATAGATGGCCTGGAGCCAGTGGGTTTGACGACGAACATGTAGTGAGGACCAGCCAACAAGAGCGTACAGGTCACAGTGGTGGGTAGTGTATGGGGCTTTGGAGACAAAACGGATGGCACTGTGATAGACTACATCCAATTTGCTGAGTAGAGTGTTGGAGGCTATTTTGTAAATGACATCGCCGAAGTCAAGGATCGGTAGGATAGTCAGTTTTACGAGGGCATGTTTGGCAGCATGAGTGAAGGAGGCTTTGTTGCGAAATAGGAAGCCGATTCTAGATTTAACTTTGGATTGGAGATTCTTTATGTGAGTCTGGAAGTTGAGTTTACAGTCTAACCAGACACCTAGGTATTTGTAGTTGTCCACATACTCTAGGTCAGACCCGTCGAGAGTGGTGATTCTAGTCGGGTGGGCGGGTGCCAGCAGCGTTCGATTGAAAAGCATGCATTTAGTTTTACTAGTGTTTAAGAGCAGTTGGAGGCTACTGAAGGATTGTTGTATGGCATTGAAGCTCGTTTGGAGGTTTGTTAACACAGTGTCCAATGAAGGGCCAGATGTATACAAAATGGTGTCGTCTGCGTAGAGGTGGATCTGAGAGTCACCAGCAGCAAGAGCGACATCATTGATATACACGGAGAAAAGTGTCGGCCCAAGAATTGAACCCTGTGGCACCCCCATAGAGACTGCCATAGGTCCAGACAACAGGCCCTCCGATTTGACACACTGAACTCTATCTGAGAAGTAGTTGGTGAACCAGGCGAGGCAGTCATTTGAGAAACCAAGGCTATTTAGTCTGCCAATAAGAATGCGGTGGTTGACAGAGTCGAAAGCCTTGGCCAGGTCGATGAAGACGGCTGCACAGTACTGTCTATTATCAATCGCGGTTATAATATCGTTTATGACCTTGAGCGTGGCTGAAGTGCACCCGTGACCAGCTCGGAAACCGGATTGCATAGCGGAGAAGGTACGGTGGTATTCGAAATGGTCGGTGATCTGTTTGTTAACTTGGCTTTCAAATACTTTCGAAAGGCAGGGCAGGATGGATATAGGTCTGTAGCAGTTTGGATCTAGAGTGTCACCCCCTTTGAAGAGGGGGATGACCGCGGCAGCTTTCCAATCTCTGGGGATCTCAGACGTTATGAAAGAGAGGTTGAACAGACTAGTAATAGGGGTTGCGACAATTTCGGCGGCTAGTTTTAGAAAGAAAGGGTCCAGATTGTCTAGCCCAGCTGATTTGTAGGGGTCCAGATTTTGCAGCGCTTTCAAAACATCAGCTGTCTGAATTTGTGTGAAGGAGAAGCGGGGGGGGGCATGGGCAAGTTGCAGCAGAGGGTGCAGAGTTGGTGGCCGGGTTAGTGGTAGCCAGATGGAAAGCATGGCCAGCTGTAGCAAAATGCTTGTTGAAATTCTCGATTATTGTAGATTTATCGGTGGTGATAGTGTTTCCTAGCCTCAGTGCAGTGGGCAGCTGGGAGGAAGTGCTCTTATTCTCCATGGACTTTACAGTGTCCCAAAACTTTTTGGAGTTAGTGCTACAGGATGCAAATTTCTGTTTGAAAAAGTTAGCCTTTGCTTTCCTGACTGCTTGTGTATATTGGTTCCTAACTTCCCTGAAAAGTTGCATATCGCGGGGGCTATTTGATGCTAATGCTGTACGCCACAGGATGTTTTTGTGCTGGTCAAGGGCAGTCAAGTCTGAGGAGAACCAGGGGCTATATCGGTTCTTAGTTCTGTATTTTTTGAATGGGGCATGTTTATTTAAGATCGAGAGGAAATTACTTTTAAGGAACAACCAGGCATCCTCTACTGACGGAATGAGATCTATATCCATCCAGGATACCTGGGCCAGGTCAATTAGGAAGGCATGCTCGCTAAAGTGTTTTAGGGAGCGTTTGACAGTGATGAGGGGTGGTCGTTTGACCGCGGACCCGTTACGGACGCAGGCAATAAGGCAGTGATCGCTGAGATCCTGGTTGAAGACAGCTGAGGTGTATTTAGAGGGTATGTTAGTCAGGATGATATCTATGAGGGTACCCATGTTTACGGATTTAGGGTTGTACCTGGTAGGTTCGTTGATAATTTGCGTGAGGTTGAGGGCATCTAGCTTGGATTGTAGGATGGCTGGGGTATTAAGCATATCCCAATTTAGGTCACCAAGCAGTACAAACTCTGAGGATAAATGGGGGGCAATCAATTCACATATGGTGTCCAGGGCACAGCTGGGGGCTGAGGGGGGTCTGTAGCAAGCGGCAACAGTGAGAGACTTATTTCTGGAAAGGTGGATTTTTAGAAGTAGAAGCTCAAACTGTTTGGGCACAGACCTGGATAGTATGATAGAGCTCTGCAGGCTATCTCTACAGTAGATTGCAACTCCACCCCCTTTGGCAGTTCTATCTAGACGGAAAATGTTATAGTTGGGGATGGAAATTTCAGAATTTTTGGTGGCCTTCCTGAGCCAGGATTCAGACACTGCTAGAACATCAGGGTTGGCAGAGTGTGCTAACGCAGTGAATAACTCAAACTTAGGAAGTAGACTTCTGATATTTATGTGCAAGAAACCAAGACTTTTGCGATTACAGAAGTCATCAAATGATAGCGCCTGGTGAGTAGGAGTGATACTGAGGGCTGCAGGGCCTGGGTTAGCCTCTACATCACCAGGGGCCTCATGTATCAATCTTGCGTACGCACGAAAACACGGCGTACGCCAGCTTTCACGTTCACGGTCAGATGTACTAACAGTGAAATTAACGTAAGAATGTGCGTTCTTCCACGTAAACTTCAGGCCTGGCGTACGTACATTTTTGTGATGTTTGTCCGTTGGCGACTCATAGAGGCAATAAAGTGAAGTGGCAAACATTACACTACGAACTGTTCTATCGCACCTGCCAGATATTGCTTATAATTTGTAATTGATAAATGATTTGCCATATTATTGTCACACGAGTCTTATTAGAATATTCTATTAATTATGCAATTAAGTAAGAACATATATAAAGGATGTGAAAATTGATACAACCCGTCTAGCAATGGCAGCTTTGGCTTTATTAGAAGACATTTTCAATGGACAAATCCGGAGAGAACGAGTTTTTAGGGACCACGGTGATTTTCTGGCCCACGACGATGACTGGCTCATCAGCCGTTTCAGATTTCCAAGGGCTATACTCTTGGAGCTCTGCGCTGAGTTGGGTCCGAATTTGGAAAGAGAGACAGTGAGGAGCCACGCATTACCCGTTCCTTTACAGGTGCTTACTACACTTGGTTTCCTAGCAACCGGTTCTTTCCAAAGAGAACTGGCAGACCGCTCAGGAATAAGCCAGTCGTGTTTGAGCCGTGCAATGCCACCTGTATGGGACGGCATCATCCGCTTGTCTACCAGGTATATAACGTTCCCATACGATGCAGGTGACCAGCCAAACATCAAAGCGCAATTTGCAGCGATAGCCGGTTTTCCTAATGTAATCGGAGCGATCGACTGCACACATATTGCTATAAAGGCGCCATCTGAAGACGAATTTGCATATGTGAATCGGAAACATTTCCATTCAATAAATGTGCAGATTATATGTGATGCACAAATGCGCCTAACAAATATTGTGGCAAGGTGGCCTGGGTCAACCCATGATTCATATATCCTTACAAACAGCATGGTTGGGATGAGACTCCAAGCTGGCAGGGTGCGCGATGGGTGGCTACTTGGTAAGTTATGCATTTAAATGTATGGTTCTATCTAAAAGTAAAATGTTTGTGTCTGTAATTATTATTACTGCCCATCAGGAGACAGTGGTTATCCACTAAAGACGTGGCTGTTAACCCCCCTCACCAACCCACAAACTGACCGAGAGCGCAGATACAATGATGCCCATTCCCGCACTCGGTCAGTTGTGGAGCGGGCGATTGGGCAGCTGAAATGTCGGTGGCGCTGCCTTGACAGGACCGGGGGGATGCTGTTATACCGCCCTGACAAGGTTTGCCGCATCATACTGGCCTGTGGAGTGCTGCACAATGTCGCGCACAGGCATGGCATACCCCTTGGTGAGGTGGGGGCACCGCCAGATGACCCTGACCCAGGACCAGTATATGTGCAGCACAATCAACAAGCCATTCAGGCCCGTCAACGTGTAATTACGACAATATAAATGGTACTCAGACACAAAGTTCATTTTTTGACCAATTCTTTTAATGAATGGCTTATTTCTGTGAGTGCGTCAGTGACATTTTTAAGGTGACTGTTCATTTCTTCAATGGCCCTAACAATTTGTTGTTGTGACTCCAGAACAGCATGCGTCAAGACATGGCCAGATGGACGGGCTTCAGCACTGGGGGGAACATTAGAGACACGGGAGACGCTGGACTGAATGGGCTCTGGCTGCTCAGGTGGTGCGGACTCTGAGTGCGTGCCAGTGGACGTTCCTGCGGTTCCTAAGTCCAATTAAACACAGGCACATCTTAACAGTAATTTGAGTCTGTTCCTTATTAATGGGTACACGCATTTGCAATAAAAGCAGTGGATACGTGAAATCTCTGGTGTACCTTTTGCTATATTGCATGCATTTTAAAATTAAACGGTGGCTGGCTATGTATATCAAAGTTAAGGAAATAAATCTGAGTCACCTTGCTGGCAGTCCTGTAGTATATCTGAGTCTCCTACATCAGCGGATACGATTCCAGAGATTAACGTGTCTCCTACAATAGAGGCAACTCTCTGATCAAAGGGTGCAAGTTCATCGGTCCCTGTACCACCGCCTGTTCTGCCCACACTTTGTCGGTGCGCAGCAGTTCTCCGCTTAACTTCCACCTTTATGTCTGACCATTTCTTCTTCAGTTCATTTACGGTGCGACTCTCAGATCCCACCGCGTTGACGGCATCAGACAAACTCGCCCACTCTTTTTTCTTTCTTTTGTTATTAATTCCAGAGGACAGATTTCCAAATAAAACATTTTTTCTTGTTTCTACCTCTGATAGTAGCACCTCTAATTCGTTTTCAGTGAAATTTCGTTTCTTGCTTGCTTTAGCCATGTTCTTGCAGGTTTCTTTTGCCAAATTGGACTAATTACCATATTTAAATTGATTTAATTGAGGGAGGAGACAGGGTGTGGTGTGGTGCTCGTGCATGTGCGCTCAATTTCGCGTTGATTGGGATGTACAAAGAGAATGTATGTGGAATGCTGCGTACGCAGAGATTCATACATCATATTTTTTTGGTGCGTACGCACATTTATGGCTTTGTCCGTACGCAATGTTTTAGTATGAATTCAACGCAAGTCTTTGTACATGAGGCCCCAGAGGAACAGAGGAGGACTAGAATAAGGATACGGCTAAAGGCTTTAAGAACTGGTCTTCTAGTGCGTTGGGTACATAGAATAAATGGGGCAGATTTCTGGGTGTTATAGAAAAGATTCAGGGCATTATGTACAGACAAGGATATGGAAGGATATGAGTAAAGTGGAGGTAAACCTAAGCGTTGGGTAACAATGAAAGAGATAGCATCGCTGGAGGCATCAATTGAGTCGGTCTCCGCGTGTATAGGGGGAGGGGCAAAGGAGCTATCTAAGGCAGGTTTAGCTAGGCTGGGGGGTCTACAGTGATATAGTAAAATTAGAAATAACCGAAACAACAATAAACTAACCATGTTTGGGCTGAGGCTAAACATAAACAGGATGTAGTACCGTAAAAAGGAACAGTCCAGCAGACATCAGCTGTATAGCTGAGTTATCATAAGGTCCGGTGGTAAACTAGTGAGTAAGAGGCCACGGCTAGCGTGTGCTAGCGGGCCGGGGCTAGCAGATGGATGGAATCTTCGTGGTTAACGTCGTAACCACATCAGACGATGTGGGGATGAATTGGAACGCCGACTGCGAGCCAGGCCTAATCGCCTAACATCGGTGCCCGACCTCACTAATGCTCTTGTGGCTGAATGGAAGCAAGTCCCTGCAGCAATGTTCCAAAATCTAGTGGAAAGCCTCCCAGAAGAGTGGAGGCAGCAAAGGGGGGACCAACTCCATATTAATGCCCATGATTTTGGAATGAGATGTTCGACGAGCAGGTGTCCACATACTTGTGGTCATGTAGTGTACTTTCAATACATTCCCATTGGCAGTATAGATCTACAGTGAATAGAACAGCAATAAAGATCTGTAGTGAATAGAAGGTGACTCACGCTCTGCGGTCGTGGTCGATCCTGTTGATCTTGCCTCCGATGAAGACGCGGATCTTGCAGTCCTTCCACTTCTTCTTGTTGGTGAGCAGGTAGGGGATGAGCAGGGTAAGGCCTGGCACAGTCACAATACAGAGACACAGTCAGTCACCATCTGCCTTTGGTGCAATGCAGCAATACCAGTCTCTTCTTACTGATGTGCAGAGTTATGGTCGCACACTAAGGTCTCTTTAAATGTTT
The DNA here is from genome assembly GCF_964263955.1 of Coregonus lavaretus. NCBI lineage: Eukaryota > Metazoa > Chordata > Actinopteri > Salmoniformes > Salmonidae > Coregonus > Coregonus lavaretus. The sequence continues at coordinate 2,078,917 of NC_140011.1, read as the reverse complement.
TCAAAGTGTCAACATGGCTGCTGTGCCTACTCCACTCATGTTGGTGCAATGTTACTTGTCCAATGTATGTTTTTCAAATTGCTCAGTGGCATGTTACTCTTGTTACATATGTTACTCACCGGTGATATTCACAACCAGTAACAGAAGTGATATTCTCAACCAATTCTAATTGTGAGCGCAGCACGCTTTAGACTGCTCAGTCATCCTGACCTCTTCCTGAATTGACTGTCCTGAATTCTATACTCAATACAGTGTTTGTAAATCTTCATACTACAACCAAGCTGCTCTGTAACAGCAACCAATAGGCAAAAAGTAACCACAAATCACCCCCTGGTGGTCTGGAGGGCCAAACTCACCGCCATCGTCAAAGAGCCACCACACGTCCACGGTGCCCTTGCCCTGTTTCCTCTTGAACAGCTGACTGGCGTCCAGCAGCCTCTGGTCTGCCACGTTCAACCTCTGGGGGCTCTTGTCTGTGTGGCCAAAAAAGTGCTATGTCAGACACTAAGATCAAGACAGGACAGGAAGTTGCATCCTCAATGAGGGAGACGACTTAGCTAGAAATTCCTCACTATGTGTGACTAAGACTGGGCACACATTCATAAAGTGTCTAGGATCCGTTTTGTCTTTCAGATCATAATGAATAAGATTATACGGACCTGATCCTAGATAAGCACTGTGGTCATTAGCAAGACAGCCTAAACAGATCTGGCACCAGGCTGTGTGTGTGACTTACTTTGAGTGTGTGATAGAAATCCAAGGAAGTGGGGTTTTTATCTAACAGTCACGGTACAATGGAAACCATCTCTGAAGTGGGCTCAGTGGAATGTAAACTGTGTGCAGTCAGTGAGTGTCTTTATTGTAACATTCCCTTCTCTACTCGGTCTGTCTTAGTGAATGTCTGTGACTTGGCTAAGGTGACAGAATGGATATCAAACAGCTGTACCTGAAAAGCATATGACTATTACAACAGGAGAGCGAGACATAGACGGAGAGGAAGAAAGAGAAGAGGGACAAATCCAAAGAGCAGCCTGCTAGAAAGGAACAGACAGAGACAGTGACAAAGTACTGAAGACAGTGTCATCTCTGTTGAGAGAAGAAACAGACACTTAAGACTGAGGAAGTCCAGGAAAGAAAGGATGTAAAAGAAAATACAACATCAGAGCACACACACACGCAACGGTGCTTCAGAGACTGCGTTAGAGCTACAGGAAGCCAGAGTGAGTTAGGAGCGGAAAGAGGAAAGGAGGAAAAACGTACACAGTTATTCCCAGAGCCAGGCAGCTAGCAAGGCAGTTAAGACTACTAGATGACAGAGAAAGACAGAGTAACAAAGAGTGAGAGACAGTGTGTGCATGACGGTGAGAGCAATAGAAACAGAAAACCAAACTCAACCAGGTTCGACGGCTTTTCGAAAGCTCATGACAGAGTGAGAGCAAGATACTTTTTTTTTTTTAATACGGTTATATGACCGAGAGAAAGAATGAGTATGTGTGCGAGTGAGTGAAAGTAATAGAAGGAGAGAAAAGGAAAAGTAAGGTAACTCAAAGGCGGACTGCCTGCCTTTTTTCAACAGGGGCTTCGTTGCGGCTTTGCATTCGTCATCGTCATCTGGATAATGTAAAAAAAAAAAAAAAGATGGAGGGAGATAAAGAAGAAAAAGAGAGCGAGAGAGAGAATGGAGAAGTTAATGTTTATGCTGTTGCCGCCATGATTGGAAACATGCGTCAATAACACCGCTACAATGAGGGGTCTGTTCTGGGGGGTGGGGGGTGCGTGTGTTAGGGAGCCGCTATGTCATTTATCCCTGCGCCAAACAAGATGGAATGGGCTCCAATGGAAAAGTAATCAGTGGTAACACACAAGCACACACACTTGGGGTCCCTCAGGAAAGGAATTGTGAACCCCGGCAATGGTTAGAAATCGTGTAATCGGAAAACTCCACTACTGGCTTAGTTGTGGACGGGCACTTTGTACATTTCTTGGGACATGCCATTAGCTAGTGAAACCAGTGTTTATAGCCAGGACACACCCTTTAGTCTTCACAGAGACCAAAATAATTGGCTGCAAAACACTGCTTCACGACAACTTCACAGTTTAACCCATAAGATTCTAAGCTCTGTCTAAGCCAGGGGAGGGGGGTTCTACTAAGCTACACTACCGTTCCAAGGTTTGGGGTCACTTAGAAATGTCCTTGTTTTCCATGAAAACATACATGAAATGAGTTTGAATAGGAATTATAGCAGAATGAATAGGAAATGTAGTCATTGGCAAGGTTAAAAAATATTTATTTTTAATTGAAATAATAATTGTGTCCCTCAAACTTTGCTTTCGTCAAAGAATCCTCAATGTGCAGCAATTACAGCCTTGCAGACCTTTGGCATTCTAGTTGTCCATTTGTTGAGGTAATCTGAAGAGATTTCACCTCATACTTCCTGAAGCACCTCCCACAAGTTGAATTGGCTTGATCGGCACCTCTTACGTACCATACGGTCAAGCTGTTCCCACAACAGCTCAATAGGGTTGAGATCCGGTAACTGTGCTGGCCACTCCATTTTAGACAGAATACCAGCTGACTGCTTCTTCCCTAAATAGTTATTGCATAGTTTGGAGCTGTGCTTTGGGTCATTGTCCTGTTGTAGGAGGAAATTGGATCCAATCAAGCACCGTCCACAGGGTATGGCATGGCATTGCAAAATGGAGTGATAGCCTTCCTTCTTCAAGATCCCTTTTACCCTGTACAAATCTCCCACTTTACCACCACCAAAGCACCCCCAGACCATCACATTGCCTCCACCATCCTTGACAGATGGCATCAAGCACTCCTCCAGCATCTTTTCATTTGGTCTGCGTCTCACAAATGTTCTTCTTCCTCAAACTTCGATTCATCTGTCCATAACACTTTTTTCCAATCTTCAACTGTCCAGTGTCTGTGTTCTTTTGCCCATCTTAATCTTTTCTTTTTATTGGCCAGTCTGAGATACGGCTTTTTCTTTGCATCTCTGCCTAGAAGGTCAGCATCCCGGAGTCACCTCTTCACTGTTGACGTTGAGACTGGTGTTTTGCAGGTACTATTTAATGAAGCTGCCAGTTGAGGACCTGTGAGGCATCTGTTTCTCAAACTAGACACTAATGTATTTGTCTTCTTGCTCAGTTGTGCACCGGGGCCTCCCACTCCTCTTTCTATTCTGGTTAGAGCCAGTTTGCGCTGTTCTGTGAAGGGAGTAGTACACAGCGTTGTACGAGATCTTCAGTTTCTTGGCAATTACTCAGAACCAGAATAGATTGACGACTTTCAGAAGAAGTTTATTTGTTTCTGGCCATTTTGAGCCTGTAATCAAACCCACAATTGCTGATGCTCCAGATACTCAACAATTTCTGATCAATTTTATGTTATTTTAATGGACAAAAACATTTCTAAGTGACCCCAAACTTTTGAACGGTAGTGTATATGCAATTGTTTTAAGAAGGTCATCCCAAGGATCATTTAGCTATTTGATTTAGAATTTGAAATATACAAAAATATACCCAAAATTATTTGATAAAAAAAACACATTTTGGCCTTCCTGCTATTAGCCCATACAAACACATTGAATAACAGATGCACTACATAGAACAACAGATAGTCCCCAAGAAATCCAAATAAGTTTGTTCTCTAGTGTCTGTCCTATAAGAAAGATCAGGATATTATTTTTCTGTCTCCATATGTCCTTCCATTAATTTTTTCAACTGGTGCCGGGTGACCTTTCAACAAGTCTTGTGAGGCTTGTGGGCGTCCTAGAGCAAAACAACCGACGTGCATGTTCGTGAGGGGGTCACATTAGTGGGGATCACATTAGTGTGTAGCCCAAACTGTTCGGATGCTACAGACAGAAGTTGGCAGATCGGCTGTACCGACTTCAGACGAGACCCATGAGGGGTCGTAGAGCAAAACGGAGAACACCATCGTGTTCGTGAGAGTCTCATCTTTCCATAGAGGGGTCATAATAGTTTTGTAGGCCAAACCGTTAGGACGCTACAGACGATTTTGTGAGAAGACTGATTTTCGGGATCTCATAGTCTGACACACTGCTCTAGCTCTGTAACTTTTCACCGCAGATTCGTAAATGCGACATAGGCGGATGCGGTGGATTGAGATGCATCCGATGCAAAAAAACAGATCTCTCTAGCTTAAACTGACAGATTTTTATGCAGATATTTTTATTATACTAATTACATTTCTGCAGGGGCGCAGATGTCAACCTTAAGGAGTTAAAAAACATACAACGCCTTGGCCTAAATCACTTAATTCTGAAGTATTTTGGAGAGGTTTTCTGGTCGAGTGTGAGAAGATGGAGAATAATGTTGTGAAAAACTTCCATTCTTCTCTGCAGATCCTCTCAAGCTCTGTCAGTTTGGATGGGGAGCGTCGCTGCACAGCTATTTTCAGGTCTCTCCAGAGATGTTGGATCGGGTTCTGGCTGGGCCACTCAAGGACATTAAGAGACTTGTTCCGAAGCCACTCCTGCATTGTCTTGGCTGTGTGCTTAGGGTCATTGTCCTGTTGGAAGGTGAACCTTCGCCCCAGTCTGAGGTACTGAGCCCTCTGGAGCAGGTTTTCATCAAGGATCTCTGTACTTTTCTCCGTTCAGCTTTCCCATGATCCTGACTAGTCTCCCAGTCCTTGCCGCTGAAAGACATCCCCACAGCATGATGCTGCCACCACCATGCTTCACCATAGGGATGGTGCCAGCTTTCCTCCAGATGTGACGCTTGGCATACAGGCCAAAGAGTTAAATCTTGGTTTCATCAGACCAGAGAATCTTGTTTCTAATGGTCTGAGTGTCTTTAGATGCCTTTTGGCAAACTCCAAGCGGGCTGTCATGTGCCTTTTACTGAGGAGTGGCTTCCGTCTGGCCACTCTACCATAAAGCCTGATTGGTGGAGTGCTGCAGAGATGGTTGTCCTTCTGGAAGGTTCTCCCATCTCCACAGAGGAACTCTGGAGCTCTAACAGTGTGACCATCGGCTTCTTGGCACCTCCCTGACCAAAGCCCTTCTCCCCCGATTGCTCAGTTTGGCTGGGAGGCCTGCTCTAGGAAGAGTCTTGTTGGTTCCAAACTTTCTTCAATTTAAGAATGATGGAGGCCACTGTGTTCTTGGAGACCTTCAATGCTGCAGAAATGTTGTGGTACCCTTCCCCAGATCTGTGCCTCGACACAATCCTGTCTCCGATCTCTACAGAGAATTCTTTCGACCTCATGGCTTGGTTTTTGCTCTGACATGCACTGTCAACTGTGGGGCCTTACATAGACCAGTGTGTGCCTTTCCAAATCATGTCCAATCAATTTAATTTACCCCAGATGGACTCCAATCAAGTTGTAGAAACATCTTAAGGATGATCAATGGAAACAGGATGCACCTGATCTCAATTTCAAGTGTCATAGCAAAGGGTCTGAATACTTATGTAAATAAGGTATATTTTTATATATATATATATACACACACACACACACACACATACATATATATATATATATATATATATATATATATATACATATATACATACATACATACATACACACACACACACACACACAGTGGGGAGAACAAGCATTTGATACACTGCCGATTTTGCAGGTGTTCCTACTTACAAAGCATGTAGAGGTCTGTAATTTTTATCATAGGTACACTTCAACTGAGAGAGACGGAATCTAAAACAAAAATCCAGAAAATCACATTGTATGATTTTTAAGTAATGAATTTGCATTTTATTGCATGACATAAGTATTTGATACATCAGAAAAGCAGAACTTAATATTTGGTACAGAAACCTTTGTTTGAAATTACAGAGATCATACGTTTCCTGTAGGTCTTGACCAGGTTTGCACACACTGCAGCAGGGATTTTGGCCCGCTCCTCCATACAGACCTTCTCCAGATCCTTCAGGTTTCGGGGCTGTCGCTGGGCAATAAGGACTTTCAGCCCCCTCCAAAGATTTTCTATTGGGTTCAGGTCTGGAGACTGGCTAAGCCACTCCAGGACCTTGAGATGCTTCTTACGGAGCCACTCCTTAGTCGCCCTGGCTGTGTGTTTCGGGTCATTGTCATGCTGGAAGACCCAGCCACGACCCATCTTCAATGCTCTTACTGAGGGAAGGAGGTTGTTGGCCAAGATCTCGCGATACATGGCCCCATCCATCCTCCACTCAATACGGTGCAGTCGTCCTGTCCCCTTTGCAGAAAAGTATCCCCAAAGAATGATGTTTCCACCTCCATGCTTCACGGTTGGGATGGTGTTCTTGGGGTTGTACTCATCCTTCTTCCTCCAAACACGGCGAGTGGAGTTTAGACCAAAAAGCTCTATTTTTGTCTCATCAGACCACATGACCTTCTCCCATTCCTCCTCTGGATCATCCAGATGGTCATTGGCAAACTTCAGACGGGCCTGGACATGCGCTGGCTTGAGCAGGGGGACCTTGCGTGCGCTGCAGGATTTTAATCCATGATGGCGTAGTGTGTTACTAATGGTTTTCTTTGAGACTGTGATCCCAGCTCTCTTCAGGTCATTGACCAGGTCCTGCCGTGTAGTTCTGGGCTGATCCCTCACCTTCCTCATGATCATTGATGCCCCACGAGGTGAGATCTTGCATGGAGCCCCAGACCGAGGGTGATTGACCGTCATCTTGAACTTCTTCCATTTTCTAATAATTGAGGCAATAGTTGCTGCCTTCTCACCAAGCTGCTTGCCTATTGTCCTGTAACCCATCCCAGCATTGTGCAGGTCTATAATTTTATCCCTGATGTCCTTACACAGCTCTCTGGTCTTGGCCATTGTGGAGAGGTTGGAGTCTGTTTGATTGAGTGTGTGGACAGGTGTCTTTTATACAGGTAACGAGTTCAAACAGGTGCAGTTAGTACAGGTAATGAGTGGAGAACAGGAGGGCTTCTTTAAAAAAACTAACAGGTCTGTGAGAGCCGGAATTCTTACTGGTTGGTAGGTGATCAAATAATTATGTCATGCAATAAAATGCAAATTAATTACTTAAAAATCATACAATGTCATTTTCAGGATTTTTGAAGTGTACCTATGATAAAAATTACAGACCTCTACATGCTTTGTAAGTAGGAAAACCTGCAAGATCGGCAGTGTATCAAATACTTGTTCTCCCCACTGTATATATACACATTTGCAGAAATATCGAAAAACTTGTTTTCGCTTCGTCATTATTGGGTATTGTGTGTATATTGATGAGAAAACAATATCTTTCATCCATTTTAGAATAAGGCTGTAATGTAACAAAATGTGGAAAAAGTCAATGGGTGTGAATCGTCCATATGTTTGAAAAAAAAAAGTATATGATTTTTAGGCTATATCGCCAGCCCTATCCACAGGGTCATGGGACTCCCTACGGGAGGAAACAATTAAACATGACGTGTGTGGCGTAAATAGAATTCCGGGTCGGGAATCAACTGAATTTCCCAGCCTGTCCGTAAAACACTGTGGGAACAGTTTCCCTGTTTGTTTGTCCACAGTTTAAGGAGGCAGCAGACACAGACAAAAACTTGAAGCCATCTGTGTGTGTGTGTGTGTGTGTGCGCACATGAGTATACATGCATGAGATATTTTTGTGTATGTTTGTGTACATGCACATGTGTGTGTGTGTGTGTAAACAAACAAGGACACACACTCTGTAGTAAAGCCATCTGTGGGCTGTGGAGACTAACAAACTGGGCCCAGTGGGAAGGCTGGGGGTCACAGGGTCAGAGGCCACTTCCTCTCGGCGTAGAGCAGCTTACTCAGTGTAGCCTAGTGAGTGGCTGGCAGGAGGAGCATAAGGGAGGCCTTTGAGAGATCTAGAGGGGGATCAGCAAGTGGCGGTAAACTGCTTTCAGAATTCTTACATCCTGACCCATAAACCCCTTCCTCTTTCTCAAGAGCCAAAACAGCACATTCACATTGTGATTTCATAACTTTGGTACAGTATCAAACCATTGAATGTCTTCACAAACGCCTAATGTTCCATATCTCAATGTGAAGTTATTAAAAATAAGGTGACCAACCCTCCTGCTCTTGCAGAGCGACAGAGTGTTTTCGTCCTGCACAGCTAGCAGGACTTCGATTAGCCGAATCAGGTATGTGCACACAACCACTGGTGTGAAAGCTAAGTAAAAAGGCACTCACTGTTTATGTGTGGGTTACTTTAGAATGACGCCTGACCTTTCTGGATGGCTGGGCTGTTCTGGACACTGGTGGCCTTGGACGAAGGCTTGGACGAGTCTCCGTCAGAGTCCTTCATGTCGATGGACACAACCAAGTCCTTCATCCCTGACGTCTTCTCCAGCGATGACAGCAGGTCATCTGTGAAATGACAAAGCGAAACCATTAGCCAACTGAAAACCATGTTTACCGGACGTTCTGTTAACAAATTATCCGTGATGCTGAACTATTAGCCTAGTGCAAAAATAACATCTAGAAACGTCAAAAACCAATTACCTGGAAAATAGCATGGGCTTTGTAAGTGGAATACAACTTAAACAAGAGTAATTTGTGTGTCCACTAAACACAGATGTGAACGGTAACTCTTAAAATGTAGGAAATAATCTTGATGATGGGGTTAGTTGATGGGTAAAAGGCAAACAGTGTTCTAAAATGGTGGCTGAACCATTTGGGCCAATTTAGGTGAATTTAGGTGGACAAGCAGAGTCGACGCCAACTATTGGCCATGGTACAAGCCAGGTCAAGTGACTGGACTAAGGAAGATGAATTCAACTAGAAAGTACAAGCAGTCATGTATGGCTCTGTAAAAATCGATGCAGTTGCTTCCCACAGACAAGCAAAAACTTGAGTTTTATTTTATTTGAATGCAGTTATTATCTACATGCATTGACTAAGACTTATTGGTGAACGAATGGTATGTGAGTAACACGTCTATGTATCAACCAAGACATTATCTTCCTTATTATGTAGAACAAATGGGTTTCAAATCCAAAACTAAACAGAGATAGAAAATGTTAACCTTTAAGTGAAGATGAATAAGAAGGTTAACAGGGAGTGACTGCGTAAGAACAAATCAAAGAGCCTAACGTCTTTAATCTGCAGCTGGACTGTCTTTGGAAGGTTAATCTACTGAAAAATCCCTTTGAGTCACTTGTTTGATTCATCTCTCTCCAACTGTAACAACCACACCTCATAATTGGATGCTCTCGATTCCAGGTGTAGTTGCAATTTGGCCCAGACACAATCGTTGCGCTGAACAAATTAACATGACGCGGCAAAATACTGGTGCTTCAATAACTGAATAACGTTTTTGGAGGAAACAAATATGAGACAAGCTGATAAGATTAGTCATTTGGCAAGGGAGTGTTTGAGCATGTGTGTGTGGGTAAGTATATCATGTCATTTGGTATGAAAGTGTTTCAGTGTGTGTGTGTGTGTGTGTGTGTGTGTGTGTGTGTGTACACCTTGTTCTGAGATGTGGGACACGTCTAGTCCCTCCTTCAGTCTGAGGACCACGGCACCATACTGGAAGTCAAAGGCATCGCTGAAAGGCACAAACAAACAAACGCATTCTGTTTGCATTTCACAGGAAGACGCTTGACACTGAGCAGGGCCTGTGTGTGTTTGTGTGTATGTGTATAACACACTACATTAAATGTGTACTTTTCCACTCGGACTAAACACGTATACACACTTTAACCAGGCTAACGCAAACAAACTAGCTAAGGACTCAAGCCACAATGAAAGAGGCCAAGTTTCGAAGGACAAAGTAAAATGCCTTACTGGTTGAGGTGGGATCTTAACAGACCATGTGAAAGCATGACTTCACCCATTCTATAATACTGCAGGAACTGATTCAACCTAAATCCATTGGTCATAATCTCATAACCAAGTTATCGTTACTCATTGTGTATTATTACATGTTTAACTTTTCTATTATTTATCTATTTTCTTTCTCTCTGTATTGTTGGGAAGGGCCCGTAAGTAAGCATTTCATTGTTAGTCTACACCTGTTGTTTAAAATTTGATTTGTGACTCTGAATAAAAGTTGACAGAGCTTTTCATAAGTTCAAAGTAGTGTGTGTATGTGTGTGTGTGTACTATTCCATATAGAGTACTTTGGTTGTGTGTCAAAGCTTGTTATCATCACAACCCACCGCATGTTCAGGTGCTTTAAAACAATTACTGTTCTAAATCAGGTGTCTTTGTGGACAGCCTTTTGATGAGGTGGCTTGCAAAGCCCCCGCTTACTCACTGGATCATGTGGATGTAGGTCTCCACGTTCATCATCTCTCCGTCCCTCCAGTCGCTCTTGTAGCCAATCACCAGAGTGTTGGGCCTCAGGCGACCCAGTCCGGCAGCCTTGGGTAAAACAGAGGGGGAGAACAGGTCAGAACAACCTAAAGCAACTACTAAATAAATCCCTATCAGGAGTTTCAACTCCCTACTGTAGATCAATTCACAGGGTGCTGCACCTCCCAAAGATAAGCTTACGCAATCGCTTTCAAGCATGAAAAAGTCAGTTTGGCCGGCGATCATAACATCAAAGTGCACCACCTGCGTTGGGGTCAATTCAATCTCAACCATTAAAATATTTTTTCCATGTCATTAGACCATTCCATGGAGTTGAACTGGAGTTGACCTCAACACCACACTACCATGGGTTTCAATATATTATCATGCACTTTGACTGAATGTGCTTGAACTATAGGAAAAATAATTCAAACTTAGCATAAGTCCAAAGGCTTGTGTTTCTAGGGAAACAAGAGTAGAATTCAAATATATATAGAACAAAAATGTTATACTTATAAAAACAATTACAGCAGATCCCACCGCTTCCACCAATTGCAGCGTGTCTGTTCTCACCTGTAACAGATACTGGGTGCCCTGTCTCATGTCGTCGGCGAACACAGGGGTGTAGAAAGCCTTGGTCTCGTTTTTCAGCAGCCAGCGCTGGTAACGCGTCTGGTCGTTGGACAGCTCTTTGAAGTTGGGCCTTCTGGAGCCCTGTGGACACAACACACATAGATAAGAACACAGTCACGCTAAAGGCTAAGTGTAGCATTTAGCAACTCATTAACAAACGTAGATGGAAGAAGCCCCAATTCAAACAGCCACTTCTTAAAAGGGTCTTGCATATTTCTAAAGAGAAGGGCTTTAGTGTAAAAAGCATCCCTAAGCCAGAAAAATGTACGGCCATTAGGAGGGAATGTTTTCACTGTTGGCTGGTGTTGGAGCACTCTTTTCTTTGCCAGTATTAATTGAAGAATAGAGAGAGTGTGTGTGTTTATGAGAGAGAAAGAGAGAGTGAGAGATGGAGAGCGAGAGAAACACGGAGAGAGAGGGCACTGTTGGAGGGCACTATATTCCACAGTAGGCCCAGAGGACCTGTGGAGGGATCTGTGCGGAGGCCTCATCACATCCAGACAAATGTGCTTTTGATTAAGGCCAGAGACTTTTTGCTGCTACTGGCGGGGGAGTGTCTGTAAAGTGCCCTTTTACATTGTGGGCACAGCGCATTTCCCCAGTCCCACACCGCCTTAATGGAGCGGTAATTTTATTGCCCCCTGGTAACCCACAAGTGAGGGATTTAGATGAAAAAAGTCGCTAAAAGTTGTGAAAAATCGCTAATTGGGAGCAATGACTCAATCAACGGGAACTGTGGATTTTAAAGTAAACAGGGGATTCATATGAGCAACACAACAAACAAGGTCCAAAACAATAGGGCAGCCACTGTGTTCTGTTTCCCGCAAATTGGTTCTAATGGTATTCAATGCAATTCAGTTAATAAAGCACTTAGTCACTGGTAGTTTACTAGAATAAATTATGACATTGCATTGAGATCAGTCATCTAAGGTGTAGTGTATGCTATAAGATAAGAGTGAAACATTGTGAAATGGAGCCAAAGTGGCCCCGTTGTGTGCCATAGTACAGTTATGGGATGAGCCAAAATGATCTCCAGGTAGGCAAAGTCTCTGGTTACTCACCGTGCGCACATGGCCGCAGATCATCAGGCCCACGTTCTTGGTGAAGGCGTGGACCAGGTGGAGCAGAGCCGGACGGGAGTTGGGGTATCCCGTCATCACCAAGCACTGGGGTCTGTGGTAAAACATAGTCAATACGAAAACAGCATTTAGCTAGCATCCATGCTAATAGTAAGTGGTACACATACTAGGGACACCAAGATCTAACCCAAGGGTGGCCAACCCTCCTCATGGAGACCTACTAGATAAGCAGGCATTTGTTACAGCCCTGCTCCAACACACCTGATTCTACTAATCAAAGTTCTAATGAGCAGCTGATTTAGTAGATTCAGGTGGGGGTTAGAGCAGAGCTGAAACAAAAGCATGCACCCACTAGCTCTCCAGGAGGGTTGGCCAACGGCCACCGCTGGCCTAACCCTTTTGACTTTCTCCGCTAGGTCACATGCACACAGTACTCCTCAGTGCTTCATCTCACTTAATGTCTTCTAATGACCTTGAGAGAAGAAGTTTTAATCTCCTCGGTGAGGAACAAGAACAGACTTGGATGGAGAGCTCCGGAGTAGCGCACATCAAAGCAAAGCTATGTTAAGCACATGGGATTACGAGAGCCAGGAGGGGGGGGGAGAAAAGAGCATGAGTAACACGTTTCAATTCTGAAGACAATATCAGATGCTCCATAATCTCTCACTGCCGGTTTATTGCCATGGGAACGCTTCCAGGGTGAATTGCGCAATCCGAATAGCATCCATAGCAACTCTTACAGTCCATGTGTGAGTGGGTGAACAATAGAGCATGAGATTGTCGTGTTGTGGCTCGGACAACTTTGACACAACGGTTTAGTTCTGAGGGTGACCTGATGGAGCGCTTTTCCTATATCAGTGTTTCTGAACAAGACCCTGAATGAGAGTACGCTTGATTAAAATCAAGGTAAGCATCAATTAGATATTGTATCACTAGAACACTAGTACATCACATATCTAGTTAGCTAGATGGAATGATTCCAAGTTTCAAAGTAGGCCGCTAGTTTCAAGCGTACACCTCTAGGCGGAGCTTGGCGCGGGAGTCACGGGTGGCGATGAACGAAAGTCCACGTCGCAGTAGGGAAGTCCGGGCAGGCGTAGGTCGGAAGTGTTTGGAGAGTTTTTTTGTAAGACAGTGCTTCGACTGTTAGATGCATCCCCTGCTACGGTCCATGCATGAAATAGTGGAGGAGGGCACTCCACTTGACTGCCAACGCACCAGAGAACGAGAGCCCACGTATGGACTATTCAGCCCGCCATCTTTCCAGTCCAGATTTATATACTCCCCCAGAAATGTTCAATGGAAAGCCTTGCTTTATCTTGTTGTGGCCCCTGCCTTCCCCGAGAGAGCTAGCGGGCTCTTGGGTAGTTGCCAGCCTCCGTGCCATGCCATGCATGTGTGTGCGTCTGTCTGTCTGTCTGTCTGCCCCCTTGTTTGTGTGGTTGTGGCTGTGTCCACGTCTTTGAGAAAACACGGTTCTATACCCTAACTCCCATGCTCGCCACCGTTGCTATATGATGACCGATGCTAGGTTTCCGAGAATAGACAATTTAGTCTCACACCTTTGTCCTCTGAGGCGAGGCAGTGTGAAGGATGCCAAGTGTCTGCCACTGTTGTCCCAGGTGTGCAGCTACACAACCCTCTCCAAGGGGATGTGTCATGCCAAGACGGAGAGAGGGCTCTGCTGTAGCCTGACTGGACAAACAGCAATATCCTCCCCTGCCACTCAGATGCAGTCGGAGCCTGCTGCAGCCTTACCGGATCTGCACGCCTCAGTGAGCATGTGTTAGCGACAACTTGCCGAGCAACATCGAAGGGTAATTAAGTGGAGGAGTTGTTAATCAAATTTGCCTATCAGATACTTTTAGAACTAACAAGGCAACAGCCTTTATGACAATGTGAATGACGGACATTTCCTGAATACAGAACATTTTACCCAGTCAATAATTTAAAAGTAGGATAATGAAACTTTAACAGCTGGACGACGCTGGTGGATGAAACTAAGGTGGTTTATTGAGTGTCAAGAATAAAGCCTTTCTACGGGCGAATGCATTTCAAAGACCAGACCTTTCCTTTGGTCTAAGAAGTGAGTGTGTGTGTGTGTGTTCTATACTGTACCTGAAGTTCTTGATGTGGTCCTCAACACTGCTGAGGTGCAGACTGTGGGTCAGGGCCTGGTGGTATGTCAGAGCCTGGGTCGAGGAGCCCCAGTTCACATCTGGAAGACAGGACAAACATAGTCACATTCTGGAGTCAGGACCCTGTATGGGTGGCCATTAGCCAGTCAGGCCATTGGAGCAAGTTCCATGCAGTGTGGGAGTCCGTAGGGATGCTGTGCATGTGTGTGTAGAGCTGTGTGTGAAGCTGTGACTCTGCATGTGTGAGAATGTGTGTATAGAGCTGCGTGTCAAACTGAGTGTGTGAAGCTATTTGTGTATGTGTGTGTTCATACAAGTGTGCCTCGTGGATGTCTATATTCATGTCTGATGCTCCCCTGGGGTTTCCAGCGCGGGTCAGGTGTGTTTACCCAGAGCCAGCGGTCCCATATGGGAACTTCCTACCATGTGGGACCCAATTGGCCATCTGACCCCTATGGGAATCTCAACAGTCCAGTCCCCAGCTTGCTCCAGAATAGAAATCAGCCCAGCCAGGCCAGAGAGCCTGAGCACTAATACAGTCGAACACATGTAACCGCATGTATCCACACCCTCACCCGCTGCCCCCTCCCAGCACTAGACATTTCAAAGCCCCCCATTTAATGTCAACGCTGCCTTGCGTGGGTGGGCAGCTTAAGAAAAGTTAACAGGAGAATGAGCCAGCCCTTTGGCAAATCACCATAGAAACATTGGAGGGAAAGTCTATTAATGTACTAGGTAAAAATTATAATGTATAAATCCGTATGCTAATCAACAGACTGAATCGCGAAGTTGACAGAATATTTTTGTGAAATCATATGTTCTACCTACCCTGCAAATAGAGAGCTATTGTTTTTGACAACCCACATTCTGCTTTCCTTGATTCAAATGTAACGCCCTTAATACAGCATCACATTGTGAATAGATGGTTCATTTCAGCTGTAGTCATATTAACATTAGTTTCCACAACCCTGCATTTAGCTATAAATACATTTCAACCGTGTTGGGCTGCACTGCAGCAGAGGGTGCGCAACAAAAACATAATTGTGATGCAAATGCTTACCACTACACCAAAATACATGTGTGCATCAGCAATAAAAAAGCTTGAAATATCAATAGTGGGGCCTGATTCACATTTTGTTTTCAAAGCATCCTTGGGCGTCAGGGGACTTTCAGTGCATTGTGCTAATGTGGTTTAGTCATAAAGGTTGATATTTCAGTGGAATCAAAATAACTAGGAAATGATTTACACTAAGTGGTGAGGTGTAATTCACAGCGATTGACATTCAACACATGCTCTTTTGGGGAAATTGCTATGTTTTTTCAAATTAAAAGGGTAGGCTAATTCATGAAAGAATATGGTAATACTATTTGTAAAGTAAGATAATCATAATCCACGTTAGCCAAGTTTCACAATGATCACCTATCTTGGCAAAATAACACTAGTCGATGTTGAGGCAATCCAAGATGGCCGACTTGGCCTGGTGCTGAGTTACTCACCGGGCTTCTTGTAGCTCACGTAGATGTAGAGGCCCATGACAATAACGTTGGTCATTAGGGCTGCCCACCAATTGATGACGAACATGACCACGCAGCACAGCACAGCTCCAGCCAGAGACACCCACATGTTGTAGAACTTGAAGCTGGGGCGCCACCCTAAGGGTCAGAGAAACGTTAGGTGGACTCCCTTATAAGTACCCTCATAAAAATTCACTTTGGGGGCCAGCCATACCAAAGGGTGCCAGCATATGACCTTTGTCCTTATTGTAAAATACTGTAGAGAGGTTTGAATGGGTTTATAACCAAATTTAAGGAATAACATGTGAACATGAACAGAGGTAGAATCCAAAAGGTTAGATCAAATCTGCCACTCATGTCTATGAAGATCCAGCAAGTCGCTATGGAGAGCTGCTTACCATAGCTGACAGCTCTTGTTCATTTATAACTTGCATTACTTCTTCACATATTCCAACAAACATCATTGTTATAAATTAAATTACTGAATCATAAAAAATGGGAGGCGGCTCAATGTCACTAATTTAAGAAAAGAGCATGGATATGCACTTGGATTAAAAATGGTGTTTAAAAAAATTGGAGTTAGCAACCAGTTAGAACATTGTACAATAATGTTACATCCACTACTGGATACCGGTTAATTAGGTACTAAAGAGACTAGACTAGTGGGAGTTTAGTAAACTGGAACAATGGGGTACAGTTTAACTGTGCGCACAGTTACACAATGACAAGAACTACAAAAACCACAGGATGTAAAGGGTACATTGGAGTGACGTCATTCTTTGCCCCATGACCGTTTTTACATACACTCATGGGAGAGCGAAAATGGGCTCTAGGTGGCCAGAAAAGAAGGAGTTAGACATTGCCGGTTTGAGTTTCCAGAGGCGAGAAGCCAAGTGTCTATTGCCTTGCCTCTTGGTGAGTCATGTACCCTTTAAATCTGTGTAATGAAATGGTCTGCGCTGACAATGTCAGAATTAGATATAAAATCTGTACCTGGCGTTCTCCTAGGACTTTTTTTTGTGTGGAATTAACAGAAAAACAAACACCACTTTATACGTCAACTGCTGGATGATACAACAGGTTGAAAAGATCACATTTATTTCACAATTAAATGGTTGTTTCAAATTCGTACACCCGTTTGTTTTTTCCATCACGACTAAGGCACAACTGATGACCACTAGGCATAAAAAATTACAGTCAATCTAAGCAAAGACCTTGATTTCTTGACACCAATAGACTGACAGTTGAAACTGAGTGGACGTCTTCCATCTTGGATTAACCAAGTGATTCATTAATTAATGACACTGTGCCATCATGCCAAGCTAGCCTCACTGCTAAACCACAGCCCCTGGAGGTTTGACCTTTACACAAATCACATCAGTCAGAAAAACCGTCAAATCCAATATATGGAATGTGTTGCATTGAATAATAAGCAGCAGCACACGTTGCTTCCCAGCAGTATTGTCAGTATCAATTATTTGCATAATACTGAGTGTCATTGAGACAATCCCATTTCTTCCAATCTACTTCCTTAAGAAGCAGACTGTGGGCCTTATCAGATAAAGATCGCAGTTGCCATTCTTTAATAAAACAATTGTCCAGTTATGAAAATGTTCCCATTACTCAGGCATGTCATTACATCTGTTATCTCAAGGCTTAAGCTATTTGGGAATGGCAAAGACATATGAGACTTGATGCAACGCATAACAGTGGAGCCATATTAAATAAGTGTTATTCACTAAGAATGACAGAGCCCCCACCTATAAATAATTTGTTTGGAAGTCCTATAATTTCCTATTAAATCTCGCCTTTAAGCCTAATGATTTAACTCCTAAGACTCATGACTTCATTCTGGCCATAGTCAGGACCTTTGTGGCTCTGTTTTTTGGTCGCATTGAAATTCCGGACTTTCTGCAGATATAACTTTTCCTCAGGAAAGTGTTGTTGTTGTCCAAAAAGGCCTTACCTGGAGAGTTGGCCAGAGAGGCGTGGAATACAGAGAAGTTGATGAGAGCATAGGAGGCCAGGAAGAAGTTGGAGATGATGGGAGCAATAACATTCAACTGGGCTAAAATAAAGACACAAAAACATGGCAGTTTAGCTGTTCATAGGGAACTGTCCATACATTTACATTTTAGTCATTTAGCAGACGCTCTTATCCAGAGCGACTTACAGTTAGTAAGTGCATACATTTTCATACTGACCCCCCGTGGGAAACGAACCCACAACCCTGGCGTTGCAAGCGCCATGCTCTACCAACTGAGCTACAGGGGACTATAGACATTCAATAATGCACTTTAGGACTAAATTATACGACTGAATGACATATTACTGACATACTACAGAATGTCATATTGTGAATAATAGTTTAATTGTTAGATGTCTAAACCTGGACAGCGTAAGTACCAATTAGGATGAAGGCCAGAGCGATGCAGAAGGTGAGGATGTAGCCGCGAAGGGGCTCGTTGTTCTTGCCATAGCCCTTGGCGAACATCTCAAGGCCAGGGTAGATATTGTCTTTGCAAAGAGCCTGGAGGAGAAGGAAAAACCATTGGAATTGGACACCGCTATACTAATCAGCGGATGGGACACTAGACGACGACCAGAGGAACATTGGGATACATTACGAGATCACAATCTTGCCTTTGATTTGTGTCTATGGGACAGTAACTGTAACTGGACATGCATAAACTCTGCAGGCTATTCCAAACAGTAAGGATAATATGTAAAAATGATAAAGTGACTAACAAGGACAGATTAAGGAAGCGGGATCTGGGGAGGGAGTCTAGGGGCTTACCTGGAACACTTTGGGGGCGCTGACCAGAGAGGCCAGGGCAGAGGACAGAGTGGCGGAGAAGATTCCGGCAGTGATGATGGGGCCAAACCCGGACACAATGCTCATGACCTAAGGAAAAGGCATGATACCGGTTAAACAGCTGAGCCCATAAGGCCATACCTTTCTTCGACAACTTCTGTCCCACCCGGGACGAAGAGGACTAAGTATATACGTTTCTACAAGTTCCCATCACCACTCAACTGTGATAGAGTTGGACTTGGACAGCGACGGGTGAGCTTGTGTCTATCTCTGGTGGGACGTAAGCTTGGCTCATATGGTGTCGAGTAAAGACTAAACCATGTATTTAGATTGTAGGTAGGTAGGTATTGTAGTTAGGTATTGTAGGTTGTTTATCTAGGTAGTTATTGTAGGTTATTGTAGGTAATTATTGTAGGTAAGTATTGTATTCGACTGAGCCCGGTGAAGCACGTAGCTAGCTAACTCACTACCTGGACCAATAAAGCTAGCTAGCTAGCGGGTAGCTACTGGTAACTATTAGCAACTGTGGATAGTTGTTTCCAATGTTATTCCACGCTTAAGAGTACCTGTAATTATGCCAACTAGCTACCTACCATTCAGCTGTTTTTCTTACCTCATTTTCTGAAGCGTTAACGTTAGGTAGTTAGTAGCTACTGTACTCGAAATGTAATAATAATAATATGCCACTTAGCAGACGCTTTTATCCAAACCGACTTAGAGTCATGCGTGCATACATTCTTGTGTATGGGTGGTCCCGGGGATCGAACCCACTACCCTGGCGTTACAAGCGCCGTGCTCTACCAGCTGAGCTACAGAGGATACCTGGATAGCTAACTAAACAATAGCTGGAACGACCTAGCGTTAATATTTGGAGACGTTTCTCTCCGTTGGGACAGACGCGAACTGGCTGAATCGATTCAGTGGCTACCTTTGCACTTAACTGGCTAACAGTAGCTACTAAGGGTAAGCTATAACCTACATTTATTTTTGTTTTGTTTTTACATACTGGTAACCAGAGTCGTTCAAGGGAATTCGGGACATGGGTGACTAGCTAACGTTAGCTTGGCTCTCTGTGTGTTCGTGCCGTGGGAGGAGGGGTTAGTTATGTTGGCAGAGAGCAATGGCTAGCTAGTATGCTAACTATTCTAGCTAACTAACTGGCTGAATAAGTTCACGACGTACTCACTCAAACTGTCAAAACTACCCCAAAACCTTACACAACGTTAGACACGGACACGAATGATCTGCTTGGCGTGTTAACACACTGGTGGTTTGTTGTAACCGAGTATTGGTGCTAAACCGTGTTATTGGAGGCTGGCATGCTAGTTGGCTTTGGCGTCATATGATTCGGTGTACCAAGTTAGCTAGCTGAATAAACTAAGTTAGAGTCTATTCTTAGAAACATTGAACCGCTATAGTTTACAACACTTATAATTTCTAAAGTGGAAGTTGGGAGAGTTATATTTGAGTGTTTCAGTGAAACGTAAGTGAGGGAGGCCCTGCTCTCTCGCTTTCCCAGATATTTAGTACATTTCATTCCGATCTCTTTTGCATTATTGTAGCCTTTCTCTGTAGCCTGTCAACTATGGTCTGTCTATCCCTGTTCTCTCCTCTCTGCACAGGCCATACAAACGCGTCACACCACGTGGCTGTTGCCACTCTAATCTGGTGGTCCCTGCGCACACGACCCACGTGGAGTTCCAGGTCTCTGGCAGCCTCTGGAACTGCCGTTCTGCGGCCAACAAGGCAGAGTTCATCTCAGCCTATGCTACCCTCCAGTCCCTCGACTTCTTGGCGCTGACGGAAACATGGATTACCACAGAAAACTCTGCTACTCCTACTGCTCTTTCCTCGTCTAACCATGAGTTCTCGCATACCCCGAGAGCATCTGGTCAGCGCAGCGGTGGCACAGGAATCCTCATCTCTCCAAAGTGGACATTCTCTCTTTTTCCCATGACCCATCTGTCTATCTCCTCATTTGAATTACATGCGGTCACAGTCACTAGCCCATTCAAGCTTAACATCCTTGTCATTTATCGCCCTCCAGGTTCCCTTGGAGAGTTCATCAATGAGCTTGACGCCTTGATAAGTTCCTTTCCTGAGGATGTCTCACCCCTCACAGTTCTGGGTGACTTTAACCTCCCTACGTCTGCCTTTGACTAATTTCTCTCTGCCTCCTTATTTCCACTCCTTTCCTCTTTTGACCTCACCCTCTCACCGTCCCCCCCTACTCACAAGGCAGGCAATACGCTTGACCTCATCTTTACTAGATGCTGTTCTTCTACTAATCTCACTGCAACTCCCCTCCAAGTCTCCGACCACTACTTTGTATCCTTTTCTCTCTCGCTCTCCTCCAACACTACGCACTCTGCCCCTACTCAGATGGTAATGTGCCATCGCAACCTTCGCTCTCTCTCTCCCGCTACTCTCTCCTCTTCCATCCTATCATCTCTTCCCTCTGCTCAATCCTTCTCCCTCCGATCTCCTGATTCTGCCTCCTCAACCCTCCTCTCCTCCCTTTATGCATCTTTTGACTCTCTATGTCCCCTATCCTCCCGGCCGGCTCGGTCCTCCCCTCCTGCTCTGCTGAATCCTCCTCCTCCTCCCCCCCCCCTCTCTGTGGATGACTTCCTCATTTATTAAGTCAAATGACACCGGTGGTCCTGCTCACACTGCCCTACCCTATGCTTTGACTTCTTTCTCCCCTCTTTCTCCAGATGAAATCTTGCGACTTGTGACCTTCTCCCTTACCTCACCTCGCTCATCAACTCATCCTTGACCGCTGGCCATGTCCCTTCCGTCTTCAAGAGAGCGAGAGTTGCACCCCTCCTCAAAAAACCTACACTCAATCCCTCCGATGTCAACAACTACAGACCAGTATCCCTTCTTTCTTTTCTCTCCAAAACTCGAGCGTGCCGTCTCTAGCCAACTCTCCTGCTATCTCTCTCAGAATGACCTTCTTGATCCAAACCAGTCAGGTTAAAACTGGTCATTCAACTGAGACTGCTCTTCTCTGTCACGGAGGCTCTCCGCACTGCTAAAGCTAACTCTCTCTCCTCTGTTCTTATCCTTCTAGACCTATCCGCTGCCTTTGATACTGTGAACTATCAGATCCTCCTCTCCACCCTTTCCGAGTTGGGCATCTCCGGCGCTGCTCACTCTTGGATTGTGTCCTACCTGACAGGTCGCTCCTACCAGGTGGCGTGGCGAGAATCTGTCTCCGCACCACGTGCTCTCACCACTGGTGTCCCCCAGGGCTCAGTTCTAGGCCCTCTCCTATTCTCTCTATACACCAAGTCACTTGGCTCTGTCATATCCTCACATGGTCTCTCCTATCATTGCTACGCAGACGACACAATTAATTTTCTCCTTTCCCCCTTCTGATAACCAGGTGGCGAATTGCATCTCTGCATGTCTGGCAGAAATATCAGTGTGGATGTCGGATCACCACCTCAAACTGTACCTCAGCAAGACGGAGCTGCTCTTCCTCCTTGGGAAGGACTGCCCGCTCCATGATCTCGCCATCACGGTTGACAACTCCATTGTGTCCTCCTCCCAGAGTGCAAAGAGCCTTGACGTGACCCTGGACAACACCCTGTCGTTCTCTGCTAACATCAAAGTGGTGACCCGATCCTGCAGGTACATGTTCTACAACATTTGCAGAGTACGACCCTACGTTACACAGAAAGCGGCAGAGGTCCTAATCCAGGCACTTGTCATCTCCCTTCTGGATTACTGCAACTCACTGTTGGCTGGGCTCCCTGCCTGTGCCATTAAACCCCTAAAACTTATCCAGAACGCAGCAGCCCGTCTGGTGTTCGACTTTCCCAAGTTCTCTCATGTCACCCCGCTCCTCCGCACACTCCACTGGCTTCCAGTTGAGGCTCGCATCTACTACAATACCATGGTGCTTGCCTACGGAGCTGTGAGGGGAACGGCACCTCCTTACCTTCAGGCTCTGATCAGACCCTACACCCAAACGAGGGCACTACGTTCATCCACCTCTGGCCTGCTAGCTCCCCTACCTCTACAGAAGCACAGTTCCCGCTCAGCCCAGTCAAAGCTATTTGCTGCTCTGGCACCCCAATGGTGGAACAAGCTCCCCCACGACACTAGGACAGCGGAGTCACTGACTACCTTCCGGAGACACTTGAAACCCTACCTCTTTAAGGAATACCTGGAATAGTATAAAGCAATACTTCTACTACCCCCCCCCCCCCCCCCCATAAAAAAAAAAAAAAAGTGCTTGTCCCACTTGCTATCGTAAGTCGATTGCACCGATTTGTAAGTCGCTCTGGATAATAGCGTCTGCTAAATGAAGTAAATGTAAATGTAAAAATAGATATTGCCACAAAATGGCTCTGTTGCGCCTTCTTCACCACACTGTCTGTGTGGGTGGACCATTTCAGTTTCTCAGTGATGTGTATGCCAAGGAACTTGAAGATTTCCACCTTCTCCACTGCGGTCCTGTCGATGTGGATAGGGGGGTGCACCCATCTGGCAGTCTGACAGACAAATCTGGGTTTGGCGGATGCCAGGAGAAAGCTACCTGCCCCAATGGATAGTGCCACCTGTAAAGTTTGGTGGAGGAGGAATAATGTTCTGGGGCTGTTTTTCATGGTTCAGGCTAGGACCCTTAGTTCCAGCGAAGGGAAATATTCCTGAAACAGGAAGGCCCTTTCCTGTTTCAGCAAGACAATGCCCCTGTGCAGAAAGTAAAGTTCATACAGAAATTGTTTGTCGAGATCGATGTGTTAGAATTTGACTGGCCTGCACAGAGCCCTGACCTCAACTCCATCGAACACCTTTGGGATGAATTGGAACGCAGACTGCGAGCCAGGCCGAATCGCCCAACATCAGTGCCCGACCTCACTAATGCTCTTGTGGCTGAATGGAAGCAAGTCCCCACAGCAATGTTCCAACATCTAGTGGAAAGCCTTCCCAGAAGAGTGGAGGCTGTTATAGCAGCAAAGGGGGGACCAACTCCATATTAATGGCCATGATTTTTTAATTGGATGTTCGACGAGCAGGTGTCCACATGCTTTGTAGTGTAGTCATGTAGTGTACCTGGAAGTCGTTCTGGAGTCCATATCTGCAGTTGTACTGGCCATCGACACCCTTGCAGGAGGAGAAGTCATAGCTAAACTTGCAGGCGGCGTCAGTGCAGTTGGCCATGAACTGAGCGCTGAGTGTGTCATTGTCGTTTCCTGTGGCGTCTCTCACGATGCAAGAGCCTTTAATGAGAAACAAGAGACAAATACAAATTCTCACAAACTCTCTATCTGTAATCTGTATAATTTATTCGGTCTTGTTGGGGGCAAATTAGAAGAAATTCCACATACCAGTAGAAATGGCAACCCCCAGGTAGACAATGCCAGTGATCAGAATGGCTAAGAGTGTTCCTCTTGGAATGGACAGTTGTGGGTCCTGTGAATTTAAAGAAATGCCTAGTCCCCCACACTGATTTCATATAAAGTCCCACACATTAAGCCTTTAATCAAGACAATATGAGTTCCATTGATTTCATCCATTTTATATGGATTGGGATAAGTAATCTGCTTGTTTGTGATTTTTTTTAAACAATGACCAGGGGTTCTTACAGAAAGATCTCCTGAGATGTTGGCGCCGGCCAGAATGCCAGTGGCTGCAGGGAAGAAGATGGCAAAGACGGAGAAAAACGACTCTGTGCCTCGGAAGTCCGGACCCATGTTCTCCATCATAATTGCACCTTAGAGCAAGAGAGCAGGGGGGAGAGAGCAATAGAGAGAAAGGTGGGGTGAGCAGAACAAGAGAGAACGCATGAGAGAGCAAGAGTTACACAGCATGCAGTGTGCATCTTAGGACAATCAGACTCGATCAGTTGATCTTAGAGTTGGGAATCAGGTCGCAAAGTGAATTTCAAATAATCCAACTGGTTTGGTCTTGAGATTTCAGCAAAAATCTCTAGTACAACTTTAAGGAGTAGCCAGTGCTTCATGCCGCGTACAGTAGTCATGTAGATCATGAGTTCAGAGAAGAATACATAAATTCAGAATCATAGCTCCACAACGAAACCGCCGGTAGTGTGACAATCTAATTTCCCTTGACACGTCTTGGACAGTCTTTACTTTAGCTTGACAGTCATGTCAGTTCGTGTTGTGTAAAGGGAGAACCAAAGAGGGTCGTACTGTCATAGCCAAAGAAGCCCTGCGACTCCTTGGACTTGAGGGGGATGAAGGAGCCGATGAAGTAGTTGAAGATGGCCGTGATCAGAACGACCAGCAGGAATATCTGAGCCTGTGGACAGAATGAACATTTGGACATGTTAGCTACACTTTCACCACACCTCCCAACTAGCATTAACCACAAAACAGAGCATGCATTACATCTAGCCTACTGCACATCAATGTCTGCATTCAGTCAGTCTGGAAGGAATTCTGCTTATTTTAGGTCAATTTCAGCTTGACGTCAGAGATGAGTTGCAGTTCAATATCACCTTAAGTTCTAGATAGAAACTATGACTGAGGGCTCTATTCAACCAAACCTAGTTGTATGTTATCTTACCTTAGCTTCCCATTCCATCCCTGCCACGGAGATACCCAGGAGAAGGATGACTGTGATGGTGCCGATGATTCGGATGTCATTGATCTCATCCGTCATGATACAATCCACGTTCTGTGAGAAATCACAGGAGAATATCAACTTCACTGTCAGAGCAAGAGGTAGGAGAAATCCTCTCAAATTCATCCCATGTTCCTATGATACTGGCTAGTTGAAAAAGCACTGCAAATATTTTGATAGACTTTTAATTAAAATGCAACATAAACAATTAACCAACCCCATCTAAAAAGGCAGAAAGACATCTGACCTAATTTTATTACCAAACGTGGAATTTAAAAAAGAACACTACTGAAACGCAAAACAAATTCAGGGGCATGAAAGTCTGATGAACAGAGAAAACAACAATTAATTATCCTCAAATCAATTTAATGCTGCTTACACTTGACACTAATGGCACGCTTCAATCAGCAAAGTGCAAAACTACTGCCCTCATCTGTGACCAAGGAATAACCAATAGGTCGTGTGTGGAGGAAGGATTAGGATGAGTCATCATTATTACCTTTGCATGAGCCGCCCCTAAAAACAGTGGGTTTTTAGTCCTCCTTGCAAACAACCCAAGAATAAACACTGAACATCAGGAGACCCAAAGCATCCCTTACCGAAATGAGATTACGCTTATTAGAGATGTTGAAACAATGGTGTTAAAAAGCAGCATTATTGAATCTTCATGATAAACTTTTGAGGGAAAACCAAAGATTTCATCAAAGTGAACAAAGTAACCAATAAAACTGTGAAAGAAAGTGTTGATCTTGGATGGTGACGTGGGGATGGATTGGGTGACTTACTCCGAGGAGCTCCACAACCGTCTCGGCGAAGCCCACCACGTACATGGCGACGGCCACAGCGTTGGCAAAGGCAAAGATCAGACCAATGGAGCCGCCAAACTCTGGCCCCAAACTTCTGGATATCAAATAATATGCCCCTCCTGCAAAGACAGACAGATGGACAAAGCATTTTTAAATGAAAGGTGAAACACAAATCGTTTAATCAAATAACTGTTATATGTAGGCTAGCCTATTTAATTTACATACATCAGTAATACTAACTGCAGTACAGCCTAGTCCACTCACCTCAACGACACCCTTAAAACAACATGTCTGCTCAAATGAGTGGAAAGGATGGAGGGGCTCCAAGATGGGAGCCAAATTAATTGACACATTTAACTGCACAATGAGTTCGTAGTGCGACAGTCCGAGTAGTGTTCCTCGTTGATCTCTCTTTATATGACCTCTCTGCTGATAGCTTTGGAGAGCACCTCAAGTGATCATACAGACACGAGTGGGGGACAAGACAAAGGCAGGAACCAAAACGACTCATTTACATTTTTAGTAATTTAGCAGACGCTCTTATCCAGAGTACATGTACAGTTAGTGAGTGCATACATTTTCATACTGGCCCCCCTGTGGGAAACGAACCCACAACCCTGGCATTGCAAGCGCCATGCTCTACCAACTGAGCTACAGGGGACTACATCTGTGAGGGCATGCGTGGGTGGAGAAATGAATGTGGGGTCATGCTTGAGCACATGGGTAATATTTTGCTGGCTCTATTCGTTCCACCTACACAAGTCCACTCAAGCGTCAACATCAGTACGTCAAATTAAACAACCGTTCAGGAATATCCCTTGAAAGTCAAACTTTTAGAGAGCACATTTTGATTTGCCCTCTGTAAAAGGGACATTTTGATATTGAGAGACCATTTGGAGGGAGATGTGGGAATAACTGGAATATGTGGAAATATTAGTTTGGATGGGATTAAAATCCTACACGGTGCTGTAATTGGGAGTATTACATTAATCCCTACGAATGGCATGTGATTTCAATCTACTCTTGACAGACGACAAATAACTAATTTTACTGCATCATAGTGCACCAACTTTACTTTGCTAGAGCAGGTGCAGTAGCAGCAGGAGGAACTTTCACTTAGGCAAATGTTTGTTTGAACATGTTACAGATATTACATTTTCTCCATTCCCCCTTCTGATATCCAGGTGGCAAATCGCATCTCTGCATGTCTGGCAGACATATCAGTGTGGATGTCGGATCACCACCTCAAGCTGAACCTCGGCAAAACGGAGCTGCTCTTCCTCCCGGGGAAGGACTGCCCGCTCCATGATCTCGCCATCACGGTTGACAACTCCTTTGTGTCCTCCTCCCAGAGTGCAAAGAACCTTGGCGTGACCCTGGACAACACCCTGTCGTTCTCTGCTAACATCAAAGCGGTGACCCGATCCTGCAGGTTCATGCTCTACAACATTCATAGAGTACAACCCTACCTTACACAGAAAGCGGCACAGGTCCTAATCCAGGCACTTGTCATCTCCCGCCTGGATTACTGCAACTCGCTGTTGGCTGGGCTCCCTGCCTGTGCCATTAAACCCCTGCACCTTATCCAGAACACTGCAGCCCGTCTGGTGTTCAACCTTCCCAAGTTCTCTCACGTCACCCCGCTCCTCCGCACACTCCACTGGCTTCCAGTTGAAGCTCGCATCTACTACAAAACCATGGTGCTTGCCTACGGAGCTGTGAGGGGAATGGCACCTCCTTACCTTCAGGCTCTGATCAGACCCTACACCCAAACGAGGGCCTGCTAGCCCCCCAACCTCTA
Organism: Coregonus lavaretus; assembly: GCF_964263955.1. Classification (NCBI taxonomy): domain Eukaryota; kingdom Metazoa; phylum Chordata; class Actinopteri; order Salmoniformes; family Salmonidae; genus Coregonus; species Coregonus lavaretus. The sequence goes on along the minus strand of NC_140011.1, from coordinate 2,051,256 downwards.
CGGAAGCACAGTTCCCGCTCAACCCAGTCAAAGCTATTCGCTGCTCTGGCACCCCAATGGTGGAACAAGCTCCCCCACGACAGCGGAGTTACTGACCACCTTCCGGAGACACTTGAAACCCTACCTCTTTAAGGAATACCTGGAATAGTATAATAGTAATCCTTCTACCCCCCCCCCCCCTCTACAACCACTGTCTTTTGTCTAAACTAACACCTGACTTATTTCACCTGCTAGCACTGACTTGTTTAAAGAAATGTACTTACTGTGATCAAGATGTGGTTGTCCCACTGGCTATCCTAAGTTGAATGCACCAATTTGTAAGTCGCTCTGGATAAGAGCGTCTGCTAAATGACTTAAATGTAAATGTAATATTACCAAGGGGCAAAAAAAGGTTTTAGCCTTTGTGAAAAGTTTTAGCATTCTACCGAAGGGTAATGGATTAGCCCACTTCGAAAGAAAATCAATTCATGGAGGAGCGGATGTTGAAACTAGATAGTGTGCATGCTTTGGTTACTGTGCTGTTCTAGACAAAACAATAGCCACTATATGGAGCCTCTCTTGCCGCCTGTAGTCGAAAACAATCTGGCTGTGGTAGTGTGAAACCTTACGAGAATGAATCGAATATGCAGTCTCCAGGAGGAGTACCCTGCAGAAAACACAAATATCCTTTACTACAATATGATTTCATCACCAGGACATTTTAAACTAAATATTTTGTTTTCCCTTGCCCTCGCCCATGTGGAGAGTGTCCTAACATCCATTTCAGACCTCCCTGCCAGCACTGGTCTCTTTCAGTGACTTGAGGGAGAACTGCTGCGAATTTAGAAACACAATATTGAATTTCCCCTCATGCTGCGACAACTGGGACCAATGTGTGGACAGTGTTTTCCCCCTCCTTCATTCGACTCCAAATTAAATCAGGGAACATCTCATTGAGGCCCTCAACCGATAATACATCTTCAGTTCCGTGCATGATGGTAATAATGATAGCCAAGTCCAGCTGCTAAAAATCACACCTGTACAAGAAACCTAATTCCATATCCAAACACAGGAGACTAAGCAAATGTCACGTGAGCCGGCCACTGCTCTGCGGGATGCACGTTTGAATGGATTCCAGAGAAAAGTTAAAAGCTTAGCCTAAATAAGACTAGCGTGGGAGCCCTCAGCCCCATTCATCCAAACATGCCAAGAAAAGGTAAGAACAAAACCACACTGTAAATAAAAAATCAGCATGAAGCGACCTTGCACAACTTTCATCAGTCATGTATCATGATAAATATATGAATGTGGAATTATGAATGCAAAACTGAGCACTAAGCAGACTGTTGGGAGAGCCATCTCTTGAATGATTAATTTTTTTCTACAGTATTAAATCTATTGATGTGAGAGGCTCATTTCTATGCACCAATAGTCTAGTCTAGTGTTTGGAAGTGCCAAGATCAGACAGCGCTGGTAAAAACGGTAAAGGGCAATTCCACGATAACAGGTTGATGCCAAGACTCAGATTTTTCACTTTAAAATGTGTCAAACATTTTCCACTGAACATTTTACAAAAACACTGATGATCATCCTTATGTCCTCCGTCACCTAATCTAAAGCCTTATTATAAATAACCAGACATTGTAAACGGTTAATGATTCATGAGAAGCACATTTATTAATATGTGTGCTGGTATGAATACATATGTTTATGAACTGAATAGACAGGTAACAGGTTGGCATGCTGCAGGGTTTACAGGCATGATTGGAGCCTGGGTTTTCTTTTGAGTTTATTAGGCCTACCTTTTTGTTCATCGTCCTGTTTGTTTTTGTAAATACTTTTACAGTCGCCGGCTTATCTTCACGTTTGCTAATAAAAGCCTCACTCTGGGCAAGAAAAAAAACGTAAACATCCACACTCACGGAAAGTTCTCCCCTCACCACTCAGACCACTCCCAGACATTTCAAGCAAAAGTCTTGCTTAGGAAATTGCTCTTTGTTAAAAGCCATGTTTCTTTTTGACCATTTTAATTGAAAACAATCACAGTAAGGTACTTAATTGTTACCCAGAAACGATTTGATATTAAGATAAAAATGGCTGCATTGGACCTTTAAAGATGCAAAGGTTCATACCTCCTCGTACAAAGCCGTTGGTCGCAATCGCTGAGGTCGAAAGGCCGGTGATGGTGGTCACAACTGTTGCCATGAGAACGATCACACAGGAGAGAACTGAAAGAAAATGGAGGACATGATTAACTAGCGACAAAACAAAATCAGCATTAACATTTTCTACAAACACCTAGGAGGCAAATAACTGCAATAATGAGCATCAATAAGCAGCTAACTTGCTTGTTGAGCCTCTTTCTCTCTCACTCGCTCTACCTCTCCTGGTATTCACACATGGGTTAGGGTTAGATGGCCTGTGAATCGTAGCGGGCACCGCTACAAAAACAAGCTAGTGCGTGACAGTTGCCTGCATGGGTTGCCGTGAGGCAGCATTTCGCATCTGGATGGTAAAATGGTCGAAAGGTGATGGGAGAAAGAGGGGTGGTTTGGTCGGTTGGCTGGGGGTTCGGGGTGACGTTGTGTGTGAATTAAAACAGTAATTCACATGAACTCCAAGATCTACTCCATGGTGTAGTCTTACCAATTCCCGCCTGGCCCACGATCCATGACATGCGGATGAAGAGCATCACGCCCCAAATGTTCAACATGCAGCGCACCTGCACAAAGGAAGGGGTGGCAGTTAGGATGCATGTCTGGTAATGGGAACACTTCACCCAACAAAGTGCTTTCCAATAACCTGGCCTTGGAACATTGCTGGTGGGAATCCACTAGATGTCCAAGACCTGATGCAGGATTCAATCACAATTTGGCCTGAATGAATGTTAATGGCACAATTCCAAACCTAGTGAAAGTAGCAGTTTCACCGACTTGTCTTAAAAATTGCTACGAGCACCAAGATTGCAACTTAAGGTTAGAAGAAAGGTTCAAACAGTGATTTAAGTCCTAATATAAATTGGAAAACTCTTTGGACAACAATGAAATACAGAATATAAAATTTTGCTATGACGTGAAAAGAAATGTTGGCTGCCCGACTAGCCCTAGTCTTTAAAAGATAACATTTGAAAACCTGGCCAAGGCTGATGTAAGGAAAATTGAACATTTAATAACCAGCCTAATCTAAAATCAAATCACTGTCAACCTCTAAGAACATTAATCAGTATCTACCACATTTTATCAATTTCAGTGCAAATATCTTGTCATTGAGTAGTATCATAAACTCATTGATTAGTATCATACCCACCAGGAATCTTTTCTCTAGTCAGAATGTGGAATACAGAATAAAAGTAGGGCTGGCACAATTACCGTGTAACCGACAGTTATGGATGAAGATTGTCATGAAAGTAAAATAACAGTCATAACCGTAATTGTATTTATTTTTTAAATTGTGGAACAAACTGCTGACTGAAGACAGGACAGCCGGGCATTCGTATGGTTGAGTCCATTTCTGCAGTAACATGGACTCCTAACATGATGAAACTTTGTTGCTCCTTGCTGAAACAATTAAGGTGTTGTAGCAAATGAGTCTTCGGTTGCCTAGGCAACACCCCCTCTTCACTGTAGCAGCAGCACACATAGAAATATAATGAATAGAATGTGCTTGGAACTTCTAACCCTGGCAATTTGACTAGTAAACTCATGGGTACACTCGCAGTGGCTGCCTGGTATTGTGACGCAATAATTTCCATGGCAATGTAAAATGTTCATTCAAATTATGTTAACTGATGTGGCTCATGCAATGGAATGTATTTTTTGTCCTGTCAGTTGAGTTGAATCAACAAATCATAGCACATACATTGTCTTACATCAGATAGCGCGTCGATTCCACCTGCACTGATCTGTCTCGTACCTCGGAAAGGATAATGGGATAGATGACCTAAGATTACGGTTATCCTACCAACGGGACATTAAAAACTGTAATATATTATGTTTCACCGAGTCATGGCTGAACAACGACATGGATAACATACAGCTAGCGGGCTACACGCTACATAGGCAGGATAGAACAGCAGACTCCGGTAAGACAAGGGGTGGCAGTCTGTGTATATTTGTAAACAACAGCTGGTGCACAAAATCAAATACTAAGGAAGTCTCAAGGTTTTGCTCGCCTGAGGTAGAGTATCTCATGATAAGCTGTAGACCACACTATTTACCAAGAGAGTTTTCATCTATATTTTTCATAGCTGTCTATTTACCACCACAAACCAATGCTGGCATTAAGATTGCACTGAATGAGCTGTATAAGGCCATAAGTAAACAGGAAAACGCTCATCCAGAGGCAGCGCTCCTAGTGGCCGGGGACTTTAATGCAGGGAAATGTAAATCTGTAAACCTAATTTCTACCTGCATGTTAAATGTGCAACCAGAGGGGGAAAAAAAAACTCTAGACCACCTTTACTCCACACACAGAGACGCATACAAAGCTCTCCCTCGCCCTCCATTTGGCAAATCTGACCATAACTCTATCCTCCTGATTCCTGCTTATAAGCAAAAACTAAAGCAGGAAGCACCAGTGACTCGTTTAACAAAAAAGTGGTCAGATGACGCAGATGCTAAGCTACAGGACTGTTTTGCTAGCACAGACTGGAACATGTTCCGGGATTCTTCAGATAGCATTGAGGAGTACACCACATCAGTCACTGGCTTCATCAATAAGTGCATCGATGACGTCGTCCCCACAGTGACCGTACGTACATACCCCAACCAGAAGCCATGGATTACAGGCAACATCCGCACTGAGCTAAAGGGTAGAGCTGCCGCTTTCAAGGAGCGGGACTCTAACCTGGACGCTTATAAGAAATCCCACTATGCCCTCTGACGAACCATCTAACAGGCAAAGAGTCAGTACAGGACTAAGATGAATCGTACTACACCGGCTCTGACGCTCGTCGGATGTGGCAGGGCTTGAAAACTATTACAGACTACAAAAGGGAAGTACAGCCGAGAGCTGCCCAGTGACACAAGACTTCCAGACGAGCTAAACAACTTCTATGCTCGCTTTGAGGCAAGCAACACTGAAGCATGCATGAGAGCACCAGCTGTTCCGGATGACTATGTGATCACGCTCTCTGTAGCTAATGTGAGTAAGACTTTTGAGCATGTCAACATTCACAAGGCCGCAGGGCCAGACGGATTACCAGGACGAGTACTCCGAGCATGTGCTGACATTTTGAACATGTCCCTGACTGAGTCTGTAATACCAACATATTTCAAGCAGACCACCATAGTCCCCGTGCCCAAGGACACTAAGATAACCTGCCTAAGTGAATACCGACCCGTAGCACTGACGTCTGTAGCCATGAAGTGCTTTGAAAGGCTGGTCATGGCTCACATCAACACCATTATCCCAGAAACCTTAGACCCACTCCAATTTGAATATCGCCCCAACAGATCCACAGATGATGCAATCTCTATTGCACTCCACACTGCCCTTTCCCACCTAGACAAGATAAACACCTACGTGAGAATGCTATTCATTGACTACAGCTCAGCATTCAACACCATAGTGCCCTCAAAGCTCATCACTAAGCTAAGGATCCTGGGACTAAACACCTCCCTCTGCAACTGGATCCTCGACTTCCTGACGGGCCGCCCCCAGGTAGGTAACAACACATCTCCCACACTGATCCTCAACACGGGGGCCCCTCAGGGGTGCGTGCTCAGTCCCCTCCTGTACTCCCTGTTCACCCATGACTGCATGGCCAGGCACGATTCCAACACCATCATTAAGTTTGCCGACGACACAACAATGGTAGGCCTCATCACCGACAACGATGAGACAACCTATAGGCAGGTGGTCAGAGACCTGGCCGTGTGGTGCCAGGATAACAACTTCTCCCTCAACGTGACCAAGACAAAGGAGAAGATTGTGGACTACAGGAAAAAAAAGGACTGAGCACACCCCCATTCTCATCGACGGGGCTGTAGTGGAACAGGTTGAGAGCTTCAAGTTCCTTGGTGCCCACATCACCAACAAACTATCGTGGTCCAAACACACCAAGACAGTTGTGAAGAGGGCACAACAAAGCCTATTCCCCCTCAGTAGACTGAAAAGATTTGGCATGGGTCCTCAGATCCTCAAAAAATTCTACAGCTGCACCATCGAGAGCATCCTGACTGGTTGCATCACAGCCTGATATGGCAACTGCTCGGCCTCCGACCACAAGGCACTACAGAGGGTAGTGCGTACGGCCAAGCTTCCTGCCATCCAGGACCTCTATACCAGGCGGTGTCAGAGGAAGGTTCTCAAAATTGTCAAAGACTCCAGCCACCCTAGTCATAGACTGTTCTCTCTGATACCGCACGGCAAGCGGTACTGGAGTGCCAAGTCTAGGTCCAAAAGACTTCTCAACAGCTTCTACCCCAACCCATAATACTCCTGAACAGCTAATCATGGCTACCCGGACTATTTGCACTGCCCCCCCCACCCCCACCCCATCTTTTTATTCTGCTGCTACTCTGTTAATTATTTATGCATAGTCACTTTAACTCTACCCACATGTACATATTACCTAAACTACCTCAACTAGCCGGTGCCCCCGCACATTGACTCTGCACTGGTACCCCACTACTGTTATTTTATTTTACTTCTGCTCTTTGTTTCTCAACACTTTGTTGTTTTATTTTACTTTTTTATTTAAAAAATAAATGCATTGTTGGTTAAGGGCTGTAAGTAAGTATTTCACTGTAATGTCTACACCTGTTGTATTCGGCGCATGTGGCCAATAAAATGAGATTTGATTTGGATCAAACATAGTCCGGCTACAATGGGCTGCCACAACATTGAAAAATATTACCTAGGTGACATCATCTACTGAACCCCATTTCTGCTTCAGAACTGCCTGAAATAATCTAAGCTGAAACAATTACATTTACATTTACATTTTAGGTCATTTAGCAGACGCTCTTATCCAGAGCGACTTACAGTTAGTGAATACATATATATATATATATATTTTTTATACTGGCCCCCCGTGGGAATCGAACCCACAACCCTGGCGTTGCAAACGCCATGCTCTATCAACTGAGCTACATCCCTGCCGGCCATTCCCTCCCCTACCCTGGACGACGCTGGGCCAATTGTGCGCCGCCCATGAGTCTCCCGGTCGCGGCCGGCTGCGACAGAGCCTGGATTCGAACCAGGATCTCTAGTGGCACAAAAATGTTTATTTTTTTTGGTGTGGAAGTCTGAGTCGCCCCATTTTACATCTAGCTAAGGAATATTGTGCTTCAATGAGCAGTACTTCTGAAGTTTTACTATGGGCACGAAAGCTAGCATAATTTGTTGGCAACAATGGAGCCAGTCACTGAAATCTTCTTTGACTGAAACGATGCTGCTAAACAACCAGCTACCTACTTAGTGCTGCACACACAATGCTTAATCTTCCAACAAATGCTAGCTATCAAGCTACTGCAGCTAGTAGTGATAATGCTTACATTATGATGTTTCATGAAGCAGCTGTTCTTCTACCACAAGTCATTGCAGTAGCCTCCCGAGTCAGCTGCTGTGCTCAGCTGACCCAACAATACTATCGCGGAGAAACATGCTGATCTACAGACCGATTTCTGATAAGTCAGTTACTCTTAATTGTGGGGCTGCATGTCTACAACTTCAGGGTAATTTAAACAGGCTAAGCAAGCTTTTTATGTCAGTGAAGGAAGAGCTAGCTGACTAGCTAGCTAGCTATGTCAGTAAGCTAGCTAGCTACAACAGTTGGCTACACAGCGGATCAAGTCACTGCACTGGCGACCAACGTCCTTGCACAGAATTTGTGCAGGAGAGAGCCATCTGGTTTGTTTTTATTTTCTCACAATTACCTGTCACAACGTTTGAAATAATTTAGCTAGTAAGTTATTCTGCCTATTTAATGGAGAGTCATACGAGAGCGCAGTGATATACATTTCTTTTTAGGAACTAATGTTTTAATTTTTTTTATGGTGGATGCTCAATATTTAAAATTGAATACGAGTTCCGCGTCCTACAAGACAAATTGGTTGCAGGATGAGCATCGCCATCTGATGAGACAATGCAGCACAAATTGATGGGTACACTTCCTGCTTTTACTTCCTGCTTTGCTTCTATGGGTACACTCGCAATGGCCGCCAGTCCACCCATTATGCCATCATTGACTTGAATGGGGAAACCCGTTCTATTCTTTTTATTTCTATGGCAGCACATGCTATTCTAACGGCTATTACAGTGACTGCGGTCATTTGGCTGGCCAATAACAGTCATCCAAAATTCCATGACCGTCACAACCCTGCTGCTATTAAAACAGTCAGATGGGTGAGAGAGCACAGATGATGAGGAAGGAGAGGAAGGAAGGCTTTTACATGTCAAAATACAAGCTGGGTAACAAGAAACAGATTTTCTGAGAAAGAACTAAGTGTGCTGCACATCATCTGTCAGAACTTCAAACAAAGTGGAAATGGCTTTAAATAAACTGTTTCTACTAGTTGTCATGAATGTAGTTAAAAATACTTAACATTTTGGATACTTTATGTAATGTGTGACAAATTCATACAACCCTGCCAGATTCTTACACTAGACTCTCAGAAACATTCTATGGCCTGTACAGACCTCGAAGGATTAATCACCAAAGCAATTCTTGCTAGTAGCACAGAATCTTGAGTAGAGTGTGATCGACTCACACACATACATCTCAATTATTGAGGTTCCTCTTTGACTGCTATAGGATCTGATAAAATACGCTTAGACAGCCAAGGGAATCTTAAGTCGAATGATATGTGCATATTGATATCTGAAATCCAAATAATTCGTAGTTACCACCTGGGAACTTAATACTGAAGAGGCCTTGCTTGATTGTGGGGTCCTGAATGAATTTCTCTGTACTTTGAATGAGAGGGCAGAAAAATATACTATGGTCAAAATCCTGACTTGAAATGCACGTACAGTCAGGATTTACATCTATGCCATTGAACATTGTGTTCAAGAATAACTTGAGGACACTGCATTCCCTACAATGTCAGAACTAAAAAGAGAAGTGCTTATGATGCAGTAGCAATGGTAGAGGCAGGGGTCACAGAGAAAAGGCAGAAAGTGTAGACATTTAAAGGGAGGGGGAGATGGAGATCGAAATAGAGGGATGTTGATGGGGAAACGTCACATTGTGTCACATTACAAAAGGTAACCAGGAGGACAAAGCTCTCAGGAGATCCAAAAGGTCCAACAGAGTCTGTCGGTTGACCACTCACCAGCACCCCTTTGATCCATCCGAACTTGACCGCTCCCTTAGGCTCGGCCGCCTCCTTGGCTGCGGCCTCCTCGGCCGGTGTCAGCTCATCCCCGTTGGCGAAGCCATCCTCAAATGGTTCCTGTAAACAAAACGAGACAGACCGCTATGGTCAGCATACACAATGGAGAAAGACATCTGAATAACAATATCTCTGAATTAAATTGTTGTTCACCCATGTTTATTCATTTCTATAAACAATCTACCAGATTTGTATCTTTATCTGACAGAACATGTATTCTCTCACACACAGACACTGATTAATCTGTCCTCGTATCAGCTGGAGAAGGTCAAACACAGGAAGCATCCCTCCTGTGCAGAGACAATACCGTGACGTGGGTAGCTGTCCCACCGGGTCGGTCTCTCAGGGCCCACAACCCAACCTGTTCCAGCTATGTGTCCCAGGACGCTCACAGCCTGCACCCCACCCCCGACCACTCACGAACTCGGATAAATCCTGCGCATCGAGCTACTGTTTCGGGCCAGTTTTTTCAAACGTTTTATTTAGTTTTATTCATAAGTGTTTGTGTCAATTACCTGCTACCAACTAGCCAGCTAGCTAGCAAGGTTGCAATGGAGCCCACTTCCCCTGGAATAGCTAACAAACGTTTCCAGAGCTGTAGAAGCGCTTGTCCAGGACAATATTGACAATCCGGAGTTCCAATGAGGCAATTGTTTGCTTGCGGAGGATTAAAGGAATGAGCTGGCAATCCTTAGCTAGCAAACTTCAATTCTGCGCGCACTTATGGGGATAACACAAATTGGAACTCTCTCGTTCTCAACTCCTGTGGCTGGTCGCCGCTCGGGCCTGATGGATGTATCCCCGCCTTGTCATCTGTCCCTATCCAAAAAGCCTGTGCTACCTGGAACTTGCCTGCCAAGGAAGCCATCTCCATCTGCTTCTCCTCCTCCATCTTGTAGTTGAGTAGACGGAGAACATCAAGAGGATTGCTCCAATCAGCTGCTAAGCGGACTGGAGTGTCCCTGACTCCAGGGGGGCACTGGGGCACTGGCTGCTGCGGGAGATCTGGACCTATCGCCGGGAGTAGCGGGCGTATGCTATCCTGCTTCTCGTGGGCCCGTGAAAGGGTCAACGAATTGTGTGAGGGGTAGGAATGGGCGGATTTCTCCATTCCCTTCTCCGGCCATTGTATTGGGCAGTTCAATGGTGAGAAATGTCTCACCCCCTGGAGCAAAAACGTTGTGCTATCCAGGAGCACGAGTACCGGACATCAATAACCTGATCCCAAACATTTTAAAACATGCATCAGGAAATTGAGTCTATCATAGTTCATGTGGGATTCAATGACATTATGAAGGGCAGCTCAGAACAGCTGAAGATAGATTTTAAAGAACTGATTGGGTCTCTGCTTGACACCAACAAACACCCCATAATACCCTCCCATAATACCCATCGTGGCATCGAACGTTCCAGCAGAGGCGGCATTACCATTATAAGGCTGCATTGGGACAATGTATTATCAATGACTCAAGCCCAGCTCAGTTAATCCCTACCATTGTGTCGCTAAATTGTCATAATGCTTCAGCAAATGTACATTATCCCAGGGGCATTGGAAGACTTAATTAATTTCTGTCCCTCTAAATGCCCTGAATGCCTCTGCTGATCCTACAGCTATTGAATGAAGTAATTATGTGCCTATGAACCAGAGTTATACTGTTAGCACTGAGGCGGTGTGACCTAGTAGGAAGTCCACTGTGCAGCTCACCCTGCACTAACAGAAATAACATGAGCATGTCTACTTCTGCTAAGCTTCTCAGTAAAGCAATGAAAACAATCAAGCATCCCAGAAAAGTGCTACAAATAGCCCACGTTAACATATGTAGCTTAAGAAACAAGGTTCATGAAATCAATAATTTGCTAGTAACAGATGCCATTCATATTCTGACAATCTCTGAAATTCACTTAGATAATACCTTTGATGATACAGTGGTAGCAATACATGATTATAACATCTACAGAAAAGACAGAAATGCCAAAAGGTGGAGGTGTTTCCATTTATATTCAGAACCACATTCCTGTAAAGCTTAGGGAGGATCTTATGTTAAATACTGTTGAAGTAATATGGCTACAGGTTCATCTGCCTCACCTAAAGCCCATTCTGGTGGGAATCTGCTATAGACCACCAAGTGCTAACAGTCAATAGCTGGATAACATGTGTGAAATGCTTGATAATGTATGTGATATCAAAAGAGAGGTATATTTTCTGGGTGATTTAAAATATTGGACTGGCATTCATCAAGCTGTCCACTCAAGAAAAAGCTTCAAACTGTAACTAGTGCCTGCAACATGGTTCCGGTTATCAGTCAACCTACCAGTGTAGTTAAAAACAGCACAGGAATTAAATAATCAACATGTATTGATCACATCTTTACTACTGCTGCAAAAATGTGCTTTAAAGCAGTATCTAAATCCATCGGATGTATTGATCACAATATAGTAGCCATATCTAGGAAAACCAAAGTGCCAAAGGCTGGGCCTAATAAGAGGTCATACAATAAGTTTTGTAGTGATTCCTATGTTGAATATTTGTTGGTCTGTGGTGTGTAATGAGGAGCAACCAGACGCTGCACTTGACACATTTATGAAATTGCTTATTCCAGTTACTAATAAGAATGCACCCATTAAGAAAATGACTGTAAAAACTGTTAAATCCCCGTGGATTGACGAGGAATTGAAAAATGTTATTGTTGAGAGGGATGAGGCAAAAGGAATGGCAAATAAGTCTGGCTGTACAACCGATTGGCAAATGTACTGCAAATTGAGAAATCATGTGATTAAACTGAATAAAAATAAGAAACTACTATACTATGAAACAAAAATAAATTACAAAGAATGACAGAAAAAAGCTTTGGAGCACCTTAAAATGACATTTTGGGCAAAAAGGCAAACTCAGCTCCATCATTCATTGAATCAGATGGCTCATTCATCACAAAACCAACTGATATTGCCAATTACTTTAAAGATATTTTCATTGGCAAGATTACCAAACTTAGGCATGACATGCCAGCAACAAACGCTGACACTACACATCCAAGTATAACTGATCAAATTATGAAAGACAAGCAATGTAATTTTGAATTCATTAAAGTGAATGTGGAAGAAATTTAAAAAATATTGTTGTCTATCAACAATGACAAGCCACCGGGGTATGAAAATGTGGATGGAAAATGACTGAGGATAATAGCGGATGATATTGCCACTCCTATTTGCCATATCTCCAATCTAAGACTACTAGAAAGTGTGTGCCTTCAGGCCTGGAGGGAAGCAAAAGTCATTCCGCTACCCAAGAATAGTAAAGCCCCCTTTACTGGTTCAAATAGCCAACCAGGGGGGATTGGAGGGACGCCATGTGCGACTGACGTGTTTTCCGTTTGCTCCCGTGGTATTTTTAAAGTTTATGTGAATTTTGCAGCAAAACCGTATTTATTTTCATATATTATTTTGGTGATCCCTTCCCGTAAAAACCAAGACTACTTTACTTCCAAATATCAGCATGTCGACGAAACATAAGGCCAAAAGCATGACTTTGAGAAAACCCGGCCTACAAGACACACTCTCATCACCGCCCTCCCCTGAGCCTGACGACCCGGGGACTGATACTCTACCCGGGGGGGCGACTTGGCCTGGCGGCGCTGAAGTGAACATTCTCGAGGCCATCAAACTACTACGCTCTGAGATAGTTGAAATGAAAACGGAGGTGGTTGCTACGATTGAGGCCCGAATAAAGGAGGTTTCTGATACTTTAAAAGCAGATCTAACCATCCTGCGGAACGAGACAGTGCCGGCAATCGCATCACTCAAAACAACAATGGAGTCGCACACTACAACGATTGCAGCACTGGAGACCTTCGCTACAAATGTCTCCGACTTAACTACATCCCTGGAGGCTGACGTGAAACGCCTAGCTGCGGACTTGAAAAAGGTGAAGGAGAGCTGTGTAAGTTTGGAGGGATTCTCTCGCCGCAATAACCTGAGACTTGTATCAGTCCCAGAGTCAGCGGAAATGCCTCGCGCCACGGATTTCGTTTCTGGGCTGCTGAAGGATGTTCTAGCCTTGGATGAAAAGCCCCTGATTGATCGTGCCCACCGGTCGCTGCGCCCAAAGCCCCGGGATGGGGAGAGGCCCCGTGACATAATTCTTCGAGTGCACTTTTTCCATGAGAAGATGGAGATTCTCCGACGAGCCCGCAATACCACTCTGAGCTTTCAAGGACAGAACTTCTCCATCTACCAGGACTACTCCCCCACTGTTTCCAGGCAGCGCGCAGCTTTCGGACAGGCCAAACGACTACTTCGGGACCATCCAGGTGTGAAGTACGGACTGCGATTCCCGGCCCGTTTATGGCTATCTCATGATGGTAAAGACTACACATTTGAATCTCCGGATGAGGCTCTCTCTCACATTCAACGTCACATCAAGAAGTCTTGAACTTTCTCATAGTTCAGCAACTGTTGCTAGCGAACTGTGGATAGTAAGTAACCCACCTGTGGTACAACTATGTTTAGCTACAAAATGCTAATTTTGTATAGTTTGGGGGTTGGCGTACCCATTCAGGCTTATTTGATGTGATCTAATGTTTTGATCATCTAGTGTGCTTGCCTTACAAGCATTCAGTCATTTTAATCTCATTGTATTGCGGTTTTACTATACTCCTGTGTTTTCTAGGCTGTCTTGCTCACCTATTCAGTTTGTTTACATAGTGTCTCATTGACTCAAAATATTCTTGGTTATTTGCTTACTGCATCCGTTTGCATTGACCCAGTAAACAGTAAATGCTTCCCGAGGCGACACGTTTTTTTGGGGTCTTCACTTAAATTTTAAGGCTCAGAGCGTCATTTATGCCCAGCAAGCGTTAAACGTTGCGCACACGTAGTTTTTTGGTCTTGGTTGTAAGCTGTCTCAGCATTCAACTAGACAACTATTATAATAATAATAATTATTATCATTTTTGATTGTCTTACTACGATTTCCTTACTTCAAATTAGGTTTTCGGCTGAGAGCCGTTACACATTCTATTTATTTTCTTTATTTTCTCTCTCAAATGCCTGTTATAAGACTGGGAATATAATTATATACATCTACAAGTGGTGCTTTTGTAATTTCGTCTGCACAAGGGATTCACCTTAATTTCTTTTATTTAAAAAATGATTATCTCTTTTTGCTGTTTGATCCACTAACAAAACACGACTTTAAAGAGCGGGACTGTGGGTTTAGGTTTAAGACCGCACTCTCACAGACATACTGTGCGAAGAGAACATGCTCTATTTAGGCTTGTACCTCGTTTGGGGAGGTACTGTCTGGGATGGGGGGAGGGGGTGGGGGGAGGGGTTGAATTGTTCAGTTCTAATGTTGTCATTCTGTCTTTTTTTTTTTTTTTTTCGGTACTTTTTCTCAACATCTACCACCGTACATTATTACTCTGAGACAAGTTATTCTGGGGTTTCTGGGCGCTCATTGCTTTTCCATTCTATGCTCTAATGACGGGGTTGTATAACGGGAATGCCCAGAGGGGCCGAAACAATGCGATCAAATACATTTCGTGGAACACCAAAGGGGTTAATAACCCAGTGAAACGTAAGAGGGTGTTGACACACTTAAAGGGTTTGAATGCAAATGTTGCATTTCTACAAGAGACTCACTTGAGGACTGGTGAGCACTTTAGGATGCGTAGGGACTGGGTTGGTCAAGTGTTCCACTCTAACTTTCATAGTAAATCAAGAGGGGCTGCCATTTTGGTTGATAAAGTCACTCCCTTTGTAGCTTCTGAGGTTATTGCTGATCCTAAGGGACGATACGTCATAGTAACCGGTAAACTGTTTTCTACCCCTCTTGTTTTGGCTAGTGTTTATGCTCCCAATTGGGATGACAAGTTTCATTTCTTCCTTTTTGTCTGCTATACCCAATTTAGATTCTCATTTATTGATTTTAGGGGGGGATTTCAACTGCAAAATGTCCCCAGTTCTCGACAAGTCCTCACGAACAACTACAGGCCCATCTAAATGTGCCCTACTTATTCAAGCCTTTCTTCAGAAATATGCCATGTTTGAGGCCTGGCGTTTCCTACATCCTACAGATAGACAGTATTCCTTTTATTCTCATGTTCATCAAACATACTCCCGGATTGATTACTTCTTTTTGGACAAAAAACTTTTGCCTAACCTTCGGCAGTGTACTTACAAGAGTATTGTTATTTCGGACCATTCACCATTAGTGCTTGAACTAGAGTTTCCCCAGCGACCTCCTATGTGTTATCAATGGCGTCTTAACCCCATTTTACTCTCAGATAAGGAGTTTGTCAATTTCATTTCTTCTGAAATCACCTTATTCCTAGAAGCTAATTCAACACCAGGTATGTCCTGCTCTACCATATGGGAGTCTCTCAAAGCATACCTACGTGGCCAAATTATTTCTTATACAGCCAACCAAAACAGAGTTCGCTCTCAGCGACTTCGGGACCTGAGCGAATCCATAGCCACATTGGATGAGAAGTATGCCACGGTTCCTTCCTCTGATCTGCATAAAGAGCGCCAACTGCTCCAATCTGAATTTGATGAGCTTTCTACCAGGCAAGCTGAACAGCTACTCTTGCGAGCTCGGTACAGAGTGTATGAACAAGGCGACAAGGCCAGTAAACTCCTTGCACATCAGATCCGTAAATCTGAGGCCTCACGTTTAATCCCACAAATAAGGACCCCGTCTGGTGCCACCACAGTTATACATAAAGAGATCAATGATCAATTCAAACAATTTTATTCTGCGCTATACACCTCTGAATCCCCTCAAGACCCTTTGCTGATTGATTCCTTCTTTAATGGCCTGAATATGCCTTCAATTGATACAGACACCCATGACTATCTAGAAGAAGAATTTACACCTGAGGAGATTGCAACAGCAGTGTCCGCAATGAAAAGCGGTAAATCACCGGGTCCGGATGGTTTTCCAACCGAATTTTACAGGACGTTTTCTGGTCTGCTTTGCCCATTCTTGTCTCGACTATTTGCAGAGTGCCTTAATGCCTCAAAGCTACCGCCTAGTCTTTATCAAGCTTCAATTTCATTACTATTAAAGAAAAACAAAGACCCTCTGGAATGTGGATCCTTTCGCCCAATCTCGCTTTTAAACTGTGATTACAAAATCCTAGCCAAGCTTTTAGCCATCCGTATGGAAGGCTCGCTGCATCAAGTAATACACTCTGACCAGACTGGCTTTATGAGAAATAGGCATTTGTTTTTCAATATTAGGCGCCTTATGAATATACTGTACTCCCCTGCGTCGGAGGACCCAGAGGTGGTGGTCTCACTTGATGCAGAAAAAGCGTTTGACCGCGTTGAGTGGGATTACCTAACAGCCACCCTTTATAGATTTGGCTTTGGCCCCAAATTCATTGCGTGGATAAAGATTCTTTATTTTTCCCCCATGGCTTCGGTACGGACTAACAACTTGTCCTCTGACTATTTTCCCTTGCACCGCGGATCCAGACAGGGCTGTCCACTCTCCCCCTTGTTGTTTGCTTTGGCAATCGAACCTCTCGCCATTGCATTACGCTCTAATGATGCCATTCAAGGAATAATCCGGACGGGCTCAGAGCAGAAGGTCTCGCTATATGCGGATGACCTCCTTTTGTTTATCTCTAACCCTGATACCTCATTGCCACGCGCCTTATCTGTTCTTAAAAGGTTTGGATCAATCTCAGGGTACAAGCTGAATCTAGGCAAGAGTGAGCTTTTTCCTGTAAACAAGGCTGCTTTAAAGTGCTCTTTTACAAGCTCTCAGTTTAGGATTGTCCGGGATCAATTCACCTACTTGGGAGTCAAAGTGACAAGGAAATATTCAAATCTGTTTCAGGAAAACTTGGTTGCTCTAGCAGACAGTTTGAAACAATCTTTTGCTTTTTGGAATGCGCTACCTCTTTCTCTTATCGGAAGGATTAATGTCATTAAAATGAGTGTGTTGCCCAAATTTCTATATTTATTTCAATGTCTACCCATTTTTATTCCAAAATCTTTTTTTATTTCACTGGATCAAACATTCATGCATTTTATTTGGGATGGCAAGGTACCACGGATTGGTAGAAAACATTTACAGAAGCCTAAGTCATTGGGGGGTTTAGCTCTACCAAATTTTCAGACATACTATTGGGCTGCAAATTTCAGAGCCCTTCTGTACTGGCTGCAGACTGATCCTACTGGCCCTAGACCAATCTGGGTCCAGATGGAGTCTGAATCGTGTAAACCTGCTGCACTTTCTTCTGTGTTGTGCTCGTCTCTCCCAGTGTCCCTAGGCAAAAGGTGTATCAACCAAATTGTAAAGCAGTCTCTTAAAATTTGGAATCAGTTCCGCTTAGCCTTTGGCCTCCGAGGCTTTTCTCTATCAGGCCCAATCAATCAGAACATTTTATTTCCTCCATCTTTGAATGATGGGGCTTTTGACATCTGGCACTCACTAGGCCTCTCCTCACTAGCCCAATTATTCTTTGATGATACATTTGCCTCTTTTGCTCAGCTACAGGAAAGGTTCAACCTCCCCCAATCCCACTTTTTCCGCTATCTCCAGACTAGGAACTTTGTCAGAGCTAACACACCTGAATTTCCCCATAGGCCTGTGAATACAGCTATAGAGAGCATCCTGGAGCTGAACAAGCTTCCTAGGGGCGCAATTTCAGATGTATATGCAATCATTCATGACTTACAGAACCCTTCTTTGGTGCCTTTAAAGACTCGATGGGAAAAGGATTTGGGGGAGGAACTTGGGGAAGACACCTGGGAATCTGTGCTGCGCAGGGTGCATTCATCCTCTTTTAGCACTAGACACAGCCTCATTCAATTCAAGGTGGTTCACCGTATCCACTGGTCTGGGGCCAGACTTGGAAGAATATTCTCTGATTTTGATCCTACCTGTGTCAGATGTAAAATTGAACCGGCCACACTGTTGCATATGTTCTGGGGCTGTCATAAACTGTCAGGTTTCTGGGAATTAATATTTAAATGTTTCTCTGATATATATAACACTATTATAGATCCCTCTCCCCTTACAGCCCTTTTTGGAGTACTGCCCATAAGCACCCCCCTGTCAAGAATCCAGTCGGACACTGTTGCTTATACAACTCTTTTAGCTAGACGGCTAATACTACAGAACTGGAAGATGGCAGCTCCCCCATCTTATAAATATTGGGTGAGAGATGTGTTGTGCTCTCTGAAACTAGAAAAAATTAAATTCAATTCACGTGGGAACCCCAAACTGTTTAATGAGGCTTGGGCTCCATTCCAGTCTTACTTTAAACAGTCCATCCTCTGATAGCATTCCTATTAAAACCAAAATAAGTCTGTATTTGACCCCCCTGTGACTCAGGGGTTGGATGAGCATTTCTCTGTGTTTTTTTTCTGGGGTGGGGGTGGGGGGCATTAAGGCTGATGTGCTTATTGATTGTGACCTGCGGATGCCCTGTTCATCTCGCCCGGGCAGAGACTAAGGTGTGAGCTTGTTTTTCCCAGATATTTTTATTTTTTAATTCTGTTCACGCCTACATAAAATTATCAATATTCATTTTTTATTTTAAAGCATTGTAACTTTTTATTTTTGGTCCAGTGGATCATTGGTCTGTGGCCTTGACTGTCTGTGAGTGGTTGCATTTCTCCACCCCATCCCTTAACTGTTTACAGGAACAATGGTGAGGTATTTGCTCTGTCCCTATACTATAGATTGCCCTTTAACCTTTTGTAGCCTTCTGCCTGGTGTGTTTAACTTGTCCAAAGTATGGTATCTTTAAAGTTTTTTTTTTTTTTTTTTTTTTTTTTTTTAATATGTATTATTTGTATTTTTGTCTAGTTGAGTATATTATTTATATTGCTTTGTCTTGTCTGTGTGTGTGTAAAACTTAATAAACAGAGTTCTCAAATAGCCAACCAATCAGCCTGTTACCAACCCTTAATAAACTTTGAAAAAATTGTGTTTGACCAGATACAATGCTATTTTACTGTAAACAAATTTCAGACTTTCAGCACGCTTATTGGGAAGGACATTCAACAAGCACGGCACTTACACAAATTTGCGATGATTGGCTGAGAGAAATTGATGATAAAGAGATTGTGGGAGCTGTTTTGTTAGACTTCAGTGCGGCTGTTGACATTATCGATCATAGTCTGCTGATGGAAAAACTTGTGTTATGGCTTTACACCCTTTGCTATATTGTGGATAAAGAGTTATCTAACAGAACACAGAGGGTGTTCTTTAATGGAAGCCTCTCCAACATAATCCAGGTAGAATCAGGAATTCCCCAGGGCAGCTTTTTAGGCCCCTTACTTTTTTCAATCTTTACTAATGACATGCCACTGGCCTTGAGTAAAGCCAGTGTGTCTATGTATGCGGATGACTCCAAACCATATACGTCAGCTACTACAGCGAGCAAAATCACTGCAACACTTAATAAAGAGTTGCAGTTAGTTTCGGAATGGGTGTCAAGGAATAAGTTAGTCCTAAATATTTCAAAAACTAAAAGCATTGAATTTGGGACAAATCATTCACTAAACCCTAAACAACTAAATCTTGTAATAAATAAATGTGGAAATTGAGCAAGTTGAGGTGACTAAACTGCTTGGAGTAACCCTGGATTGTAAACTGTCATGGTCAAAACATGTTGATACAACAGCAGCTAACATGGGAAGAAGTCTGTCCATATTAAAGTGTTGCTCTGATTTTAACAACACTATCAACAAGGCAGGTCCTACAGGCTCTAGTTTTGTCACACTGGGACTACTGTTCAGTTGTGTGGTCAGGTGCCACAAAGAGGGACCTCGGAAAATTACAATTGGCTCAGAACAGGGCAGCACAGCTGGCCCTTAAATGTACACAGAGCTAACATGAATAATATGCTTGTAAATCTATCATGGCTCAAAGTGGAAGAGAGATTGCATTCATCACTACTTGTTTTTGTAAGAAGTGTTGACATGCACCAAGCTGTCTGTTTAAACTACTAGCACGCAGCTCAGACACCCATGCATACCACACAAGACATGCCACCAAAAGGTCTGTTCACAATCCCCAAGTGAAGAACAGACTATGGGAGGCGCACAGTACTACATAGAGCCATGGCTACATGGAACTCTATTCCACATTAGGTAACTGATGCAAGCAGTAGAATCAGATTTGAAAAACAGATAGAAATCCACCTTATGGAACAGTGGGGACTGTGAAGAGACACACACAGGCACATAAGACACTCACTCTACACACACGTACACATGGATGTTGTATTGTAAATATGTGACAGTGGAGTAGTGGCCTGAGGGAACACACTAAATGTATTGGGTAAAGTGTTATGAAATGTAATGTCATGTAACATTTGAAATTGTGTATATAACTGCCTTAATGTTGCTGGACCTCAGGAAGAGTAGCTGCTGCCTTGGCAGCAGCTAATGGGGATCCATAATAAATACAAATACCAGGGACAGCACAGGAGAGGAAGCCCCATCCCAGCCACACATTCAAAGACCTTTACAACATCCCGTCCCTGGGCGCCCCACCTATTAACGCAAGACAAAAAGAGGCCCAGAAAAAGAGGAAGCTCGAAGACAGGATCTTAAACCAGCCTCGACTTCCTGCGTTACGGGCACTGAACAAAAGGCTGACCCCAAACAACATTTACATATGTATAGTAGTGATGGGGGGGAAAAAAATTGATAGTTACATATCAGGATATTATTTTTGACGATATCACATAATTTGGACAATATCGCAATAGTATTTTTGCACTAGTTGGCTGTACCTGCACCAAAACTCCACAGTATTTCTTCTTAATAGTTTGTTCTCAATCTTCTTTTTAAATAGGGAGACAATTTGTTTTCAGCAGTTTTATTTCCCTGACTGATCAAAACTCTTTTCTCATGTTCTCTCGTCTCTCTGCAGCAGACATATGGTGAGCACTATGTTTGGAATGTCGAATTGCAATAACGTCACAGTATCGAATCGTGAGAATCGCAATACATACAGTGCCTTGCAAAAGTATTCATCCCCATTGGCGGTTTTCCTATTTTGTTGCATTACAACCTGTAATTTAAATTGATTTTTATTTGGATTTCATGTAATGGACATACACAAAATAGTTGAAATTGGTGAAGTGAAATGAAAAGAATTACTTGTTTAAATTATTATTGTTTTTCCATCGGCAGGGACTGGGAAACTGGTCAGAATTGAAGGAATGATGGATGGCACTAAATATAGGGAAATTCTTGAGGGAAACCTGTTTCAGTCTTCCAGAGATTTGAGACTGGGACGGAGGTTCACCTTCCAGCAGGACAATGACCCTAAGCATACTGCTAAAGCAACACTCGAGTGGTTTAAGGGGAAACATGTATATGGCTTAGAATGGCCTATTCAAAGCCCAGACCTCAATCCAATTGAGAATATGTGGTATGACTTAAAGTTTGCTGTACACCAGCGGAACCCATCCAACTTGAAGGAGCTGGAGCAGTTTTGCCTTGAAGAATGGGCAAAAATCCCAGTGGCTAGATGTGCCAAGCTTATAGAGACATACCCCAAGAGACTTGCAGATGTAATTGCTGCAAAAGGTGGCTCTACGAAGTACTGACTTTGGGGGGGGTGAATAGTTATGCACGCTCAAGTTGTTTTTTTGTCTTCAAAGTGGTAGGCATGTTGTGTAAATCAAATGATACAAACTACCAAAAAAACTATTTTAATTCCAGGTTGTAAGGCAACAAAATAGGAAAAATGCCAAGGGGAGTGAATACTTTCGCAAGCCACTGCATTGTATCGGCACCTAAGTAATAATATCGTATTGTGAGGTCCCTGGCAATTCCTAGCCCTAATGTAAAGTGAAAAGCCCACTCGCCACTGGCGGTGTGGAAAAATAAGTGACCATCGACTGCATGCAAATGTCCGCCTGGCTGCGCGCTCAACAGGGCATTGACGTTCTGCCAGGGTTCGATACACCACTCAGGCCCAGAGAGAGGGCCAGACAGCGGAGTCACGGTCAGCCACGGTTCCATAGTCTCTGTTTCGGGAGGACTTTAAATAAACATAGGAACAGGAGATAAGATCTAACCGACGTGATAATGCAGGGCTTGTTCTCTTCCACGGTCCTAGGATTGGCATTCCGAGGCCAGCGATACCACAGACTTTAAGCTGGTCATTGTACTGTGCCCTAAGGCACATTAGAGGATCATGAGAGATTACATTTAAAGAGTTTTTATTGAATGCATGTATGTATGACATTGGGTTTATTGATCGCCCCGGTCCGCAGGGTGACCGTGACGCAGAGCAGATACAGGCTGGCTGATACAGCAGGGGCATTTGCCCTCCATATTCAGTGATCAGGACAGTGATTTTCGCCCCACTCCGGGCACTTTGCGACATTGACTCATCATGCTAGCTATCGGATGGGCACGTTCGTTGGCCAGCATTATCGAGTTGCAGAACAAAGCGCTACCATCCCACGATCATTCATTTAATTTGCTTTAACTTACATTCTGCCCTTTAATCATCAATGTACATAGTGACTGTTTGTGAAGTTATGCTGCTATAGCTACTACCGAACAATGCAGAATGACTGTGCAAATGTTCTACTTGTAAGATCGATAATTTTTTCAACAAAGTAATGGATAATGTATTAAGCAATGGATGAGAGTCATAAAATTAGATTAAGCTAGATGTGGTCTATACTCACTCCATGCGTCACTTGCAGCAGTTTGCACTCTGTACATGTCTCTAGAGAAAAGGTGAAGAGGGGAGCATCTCCTCCTCCTCACACCACACTTTTCCTTGGGGTCTCTTGCCTTCTTCCTCAGCATTCTGAGTTCCTCACTCAAGGACAACCCCCATCCCGTCACCTCTCATTCGTCTTGGCAACCACTGTGCTGACTGAAGTAGCACTGAGCTGCACTCATCCACTTAAAACAGAAGAGCCTACCGAGTGTTTTTGTATTATCTGATGGGAAAGCGGATTCTCTCGGGAAGCTCTGACACTATCACACAAAACGTAATCCTCCCTTTGGGTTTTGGGTATACAGAGATTAAACAGCTGCAGGGAGGGATTAAAAATATGGGGGGAACGGCACCATCTACTCTAGCATGTCTGGTAGGTAAACTGAGGTCTATTGGAGGCATGGTTCCATTACAATGGGTATATAAATAGGTGTATAAATTATACAAGAGCACTGGCATGTACCCCAGCATATGACAGGGTTGGGTTGTCTGGATAGGAGGGGAGACTCAGCATTTGCGTCGCCAAGGCCATCTGTCAACAGGGGCTCCCTGCTTGCATCCCCTAACAATGACTCGGCAGCCTCGATGGGGTCTGGTGGTGGCAAGTACACTGGGCTATTGAAGGAGGAGATGGGAGATTCTAGGAAATTAAAAAAGGGACGGTATTGTTGGTTGGCTCGGGTGTTGTCAACGCCCCTCTGTGGGGGACCAGGGAGGCGCTGCCAGGGGCCAGGTGAGAGGGGGCATGTGGGGACTAGGTGTGGACAAGCATAGGGAGGGTGGGATGAACAGCACACTTATTGAGCTATAAGAGTCTCTACTACTGCCTCAATAGGTATGTCTAGTCAGACTGCTGTAAGTAACCAACCTCTAAAACAAAGGAGCTCGCCTCAGCTATGGTGATAGCAGTGAAATTGGAATTTGGCAGTCACCAGCTCACACGGAAGACATCCTCATAAAAAGCTGACAAACTAAAAAGCTTGGTATCAACACAGGAGGAAGAGATCAGGAAACCAACAAACAATATCCATAGCGTTCCACCATTAGGTCATGGCACAAACAATAAATGAGCTCCTTGTGAGGGGCAAGGCCCAGAGCCTCAGGAAGTGAGTCATGCATCCCATCTCACTCTCATCCCATCTAACTCTCAGCTCCCTCGGTCTCTTTGTTAGTCAGCAGCCCTCAGGGTGTCTCGGTTTCGGAGAGGCTCATGTCAACAACCTATTGTTCAGAATAAAATCTGATCTTGAGTGTTGGCTAGGTCATCCTAGTCTGGGACACTTGATTCTTCTGACTTCACTACAGCAGCATTGCATTACTCAGCCTTCCAGTGAGTCTAAAAAGTCACTACATTCTATAGGGATTTTACAAAGCTGGTAAAGAATTCACACATCTAAAGCACATGGCCTTTCCCCTAATCACTTTTTGCATGCTAATGACTAGAGCTGGAAAACTTACCAGACTAAAGGCTGGTTTATACTACGTCTATCGACATGTCTGTATACAGTTGTCGCAGTGACATCAAGAACATTCTATTGTTGTCCGACATCAAAGTTGTTGTTACGAAACCCCTACCTGTCCCAGACCTGCTGTTTTCAACTCTTAATGATCGGCTATGAAAAGCCAACTGAGAGACCTGAGCCCTAGGACCATACGTCGGGACTACCGGCCGTGGTGACTCCTTGCTGTCCCCAGTCCGCCTGGCCTTGCTGCTATTCCAGTTTCAACTGTTCTGCCTGCGGTTATGGAACCCCTACCTGTCCCAGACCTGCTGTTTTCAACTCTTAATGATCGGCTATGAAAAGCCAACTGAGATTTACTCCTGATTATTATTTGACCATGCTTGTCACTTATGAACATTTTTGAACATCTTGGCATGGTTCTGTTATAATCTCCACCCGGCACAGCCAGAAGAGGACTGGCCACCCCTCATAGCCTGGTTCCTCTCTAGGTTTCTTCCTAGGTTTTGGCCTTTCTAGGGAGTTTTTCCTAGCCACCGTGCTTCTACACCTGCATTACTAGCTGTTTGGGGTTTTAGGCTGGGTTTCTGTACAGCACTTCGAGATATTAGCTGATGTACGAAGGGCTATATAAAATAAAATTGATTGATTGATTGTTGTCGTTATGAAAAAGTATAAAAACTAAAACTACAGGCTGCATGACATCAGCAGCCTGGTGGTCCAAAATAGCATAACTGGTGTATTTAACACCAATAAACCCATCCATTTAAAAATTAATGTAGTATATGACAATCTAGAAAACCAGCAAACTAAAAGCAACTTTCTAAACAATGTTTTGATTTGTTTCTAGCTTGTTAGCTAGCTAGCTAGCTAACGTTAAGTTAGCTGGATTGCCAGTTCAAATAATGTCCATTATCATATAGCTGACGTCTTAACTTTAGCTAATTTGTATTCATTATTACAGGAAAATAAACTCGCAACAACCTGAAAATGTTAGAACTTGGACACCGTCTCATTGGCCTAACGTTATATCCTAAATTGACTTTGGTGCAGGTCATGTTGTTCTTCACATTACCGTATCTGGTAAACACAAACAATGTCAAATAAAATCCAAGTTTATTTGTCACATGCACATGTTACAAAAAGGTGTAAATGGTACAGTGAAATGGTTACTTGCATAGTGGAGTATTTTGTTTAGACATGTACAGAGGCTTGCGAAAGTATTCTACCCCTTGGCATTTTTCCTATTTTGTTGCCTTACAACCTAGAATTCAAATGGATTTTTGGGGGGTTGTATCATTTGATTTACACAACATGCCTACCACTTTGAAGATACAAAATATTTTTTATCGTGAAACAAACAAGAAATAAGACAAAAAAACAGAAAACTTGAGCGTGCAAAACTATTCACCCGCCAAAGTCAACACTGTGTAGAGCCACCTTTTGCAGCAATTACATCTGCAAGTCTCTTGGGGTAGGTCTCTATAAGCTTGGCACATCTAGCCACTTGGATTTTTGCCCATTCTTCGTAAACCACTCGAGTGTTGCTTTAGCAGTATGCTTAGGGTCATTGTCCTGCTGGAAGGTGAACCTCAGTCCCAGTCTCAAATCTCTGGAAGACTGAAACAGGTTTCCCTCAAGAATTTCCCTGTATTTACCGCCATCCTTCATTCCTTCAATTCTGACCAGTTTCCCAGTCCTTGGCAATAAAAAACATCCCCACAGCATGACGCTACCACCACCATGCTTCACTGTAGGGATGGTGTTCTCAGGGTGATGAGGTGTTGGGTTTGCGCCAGACACAGCATTTTCCTTGATGGCCAAAAAGCTCAATTTTAATCTCATCTGACCAGAGTACCTTCTTCCATATGTTTGGGGAGTCTCCCACATGCCTTTTGGCGAACACCAAACATGTTTGCTTATTTTTTTCTTTAAGCAATGGCTTTTTTTCTGGCCACTCTTCCGTAAAGCCCAGCTCTGGAGTGTACGGCTTAAAGTGGTCGTATGGACAGATACTCCAATCTCCACTGAAGAGCTTTGCAGCTCCTTCAGGGTTATCTTTGGTCTCTTTGTTGCTTCTCTGATTAATGCCCTACTTGCCTGGTCAGTGAGTTTTGGTGGGCGGCCCTCTCTTGGCAGGTTTGTTGTGGTGCCATATTCTTTCAATTTTTTAATAATGGTTTTAATGGTGCTCCGTGGGATGTTCAAAGTTTCTGATATTTTTTTATAACCCATCTGTACATCTCCACAACTTTGTCCCTGACCTGTTTGGAGAGCTCCTTGGTCTTCATGGTACCCCTTGCTTAGTGATGTCGCTGACCCTGGGGCCTTTCAGAACAGGTGTGTATTTATACAATGAGATCATGTGACAGATCATGTGACACTTAAAGTCCACCTGTGTGCAATCTAACTAATTATGTGACTTCTGAAGGTAATTGGTTGCACCAGATCTTATTTAGGGGCTTCATAGCAAAGGGGGTGAATTCATTTGCACGCACTACTTTTCCGTTATTTTTTTTATTTTTTTTATTTCACTTCACCAATTTGGACTATTTTGTGTATGTCCATTACATGAAATCCAAATAAAAATCCATTTAAATTACAGGTTGTAATGCAACAAAATAGGAAAAACGCCAAGGGGGCTGAACACTTTTGCAAGGCACTGTAGCAAGCTAGCTAGCTAAACAACTAACCATAATCCCAACTCATAACTTTACCACCCTGCATGAATCTACAGGTAGCTAAAGCTAACCAACTAGATTCAAATGTTAGCTCTTCGGATGTGGCAGGGCTTGAAAACTATTACAGACTACAAAAGGGAAGCACAGGTGCGAGCTGCCCAGTGACACAAGCCTTCAAGATGAGCTAAATCACTTCTATGCTCGCTTTGAGGCAAGCAACACTGAAAAATGCATGAGAGCATCAGCTGTTCCGGATGACTATGTGATCACGCTCTCCGTAGCCGATGTGACTAAGACTTTTAAGCAGGTCAACATTCACAAGGCCGCAGGGCCAGACGGATTACCAGGACGTGTACTCCGAGCATGCGCTGACCAACTGGCAAGTTTCTTCCCTGACATTTTCAACATGTCTGTAATACCAACATGTTTCATGCAGACCACCATAATCCCTGTGCCCAAGAACACTAAGATAACCTGCCTAAATGACTACTGACCTGTACCACTCTTGTCTGTATTCATGAAGTGCTTTGAAAGGCTGGTCATGGCTCACATCTACACCATTATCCCAGAATCCCTAGACACACTCCAATTTGCATACCGCCCCAACAGATCCACAGATGATGCAATCTCTATTGCACTTCACACTGCCCTTTCCCACCTGGACTAGAGGAACACCTACGTGAGAATGCTATTCATTGACTACAGCTCAGCGTTCAACACTATAGTGCCCTCAAAGCTCATCACTAAGCTAAGGACCCTGGGACTAAACACCTCCCTCTGCAACTGGATCCTCGACTTCCTGACGGGCCGCCCCCAAGTGGTAAGGGTAGGTAACAACACATCTGCCACGCTGATCCTCAATACGGGGGCCCCTCAGGGGTGCATGCTCAGTCCCCTCCTGTACTCCCTGTTCACCCATGACTGCATGGCCAGGCACGACTCCAACGCCGTCATTAAGTAGGCCTGATCACCGACAACGACGAGACAGCCTATAGGGAGGAGGTCAGAGACCTAGCTGTGTGGTGCCAGGATAACAACCTCTCCCTCAACATGATCAAGACAAAGGAGATGATTGTGGACTACAGAAAAAACTAAACAAAAAGAGGACTGAGCACGCCCCCATTCTCATCGACGGGGCTGTATTGGAACTGGTTGAGAGCTTCAAGTTCCTTGATGTCCACATCACCAACAAAATATCATGGTCCAAACACACCAAGACAGTCGTGAAGAGGGCACGACAAAACCTATTCCCCCTCAGGTGACTGAAAAGATTTGGCATGGGTCCTCAGATCCTCAAAAAGTTCTACAGCTGCACCAAGAAAGCGCATCCTGACTGGTTGCATCACCGCCTGATATGGCAACTGCTCTGCCGCCGACCGCAAGGCACTACAGAGGGTAGTGCGTATGGCCCAGTACATCACTGGGGCCAAGCTTCCTGCCATCCGGGACCTCTATACCAGGCTGTGTCTTGAAGAAGGCCCTAGAAATTGTCAAAGACTCCATCCACCCTAGTCATAGACTGTTCTCTCTGCTACCGCACGGAAAGTGGTACCGGAGCACCAAGTCTAGGTCCAAAAGACTTCTCAACAGCTTCTACCTCCAAGCCATAAGACTCCTGAACAGCTAATCATGGCTACCCTGACTATTTGCATTACACCCCCACCCCCTCTTTTGCGCTGCTGCTACTCTGTTTATTATTATATTTACATTTTAGTCATTTAGCAGATGCTCTTATCCATGCATAGTCACTTTAACTCTACCCACATGTACATATTACCTAAATTACCTCGACTAACCGGTGCCCCCGCACATTGACTCTGTACCGGTACCCCCTGTAAATAGCCTCCTTACTATTATTTTATTTTACTGCTGCTCTTTAATTATTTGCCATTTTTATTTTTTGTTTAACACTTTTATTTTCTTAAAACTGCATTGTTGGTTAAGGGCTTGTAAGTAAGCATTTCACTAAGGTCAACTCCTGCTGTATTAGGAGAATGTGGCAAATCACATTTGATTTTTGATTTGATTTGACAGAGCTTGAAGAATTTTGAAAAATAATTTTAAAATGTTGCACAATCCAGGTGTGGAAAGCTCTTTGAGAGAGCTGTAATTGTTGCCGAAGGTGATTCAAACATGTATTGACTCAGGGGGTTGAATACTTACAGTGCCTTGCAAAAGTATTCATCCCCCTTGGAGTTTTTCCTAATTTGTTGCATTACAACCTGTAATTTAAATGGATTTTTATTTGGATTTCATGTACTGGACATCACAAAATTGTCCAAATTGGTGAAGTGAAAAAATTAAACTTTCAAAATATTCAAAAAATTAAATAACGGAAAAGTGGTGGGTGCATTTGTATTCACCCCCTTTGCTATGAAGCCTCTAAATAAGATCTGGTGAAACCAATTACCTTCAGAAGTCAAATAATTAGTTAGTCCACAAACTACGTGCCACATGATCTCAGTATATATACACACCTGTTCTGAAAGGCCCCAGAGTCTGCAACACCACTAAGCAAGTGGCAACACCAATCAAGCGGCACCATGAAGACCATGGAGCTCTCCAAACAGGTCAGGGACAAAGTTGTGGAGAAGTACAGATCAGGGTTGGGTTATAAAAAAATATCCTAAACTTTGAACATCCCACGGAGCACCATTAAATGCATTATTCAAAAATCGAAAGAATATGGCACCACAACAAACCTGTCAAGAGAGTGCTGCCCACCAAAACTCACGGACCAGCCAAGGAGGGCATTAATCAGAGGCAACAAAGAGACCAAAGATAACCCTGAAGGAGCTGCAAAGCTCCACAGCAGAGATTGGAGTATCTGTTCATTGGACCACTTTAAGCCGTACACTCCACAGAGCTGGGCTTTATGGAAGAGTGGCCAGAAAAAAGCCATTGCTTAAAGAAAAAAATAAGTAAACACATTTGGTGTAGGCCAAA
Organism: Coregonus lavaretus; assembly: GCF_964263955.1. Taxonomy (NCBI): domain Eukaryota; kingdom Metazoa; phylum Chordata; class Actinopteri; order Salmoniformes; family Salmonidae; genus Coregonus; species Coregonus lavaretus. Next base: position 2,021,135 of record NC_140011.1, on the reverse strand, counting down.
AAACATGTGGGAGACTCCCCAAACATATGGAAGAAGGTACTCTGGTCAGATGAGACTAAAATTGAGCTTTTTGGCCATCAAGGAAAACGCTATGTCTGGCGCAAACCCAACACCTCTCATCACCCCGAGAACACCATCATGCTGTGGGGATGTTTTTCCATCGGCAGCGACTGGGAAACTGGTCAGAATTGAAGGAATGATGGATGGCGCTAAATACAGGGAAGTTCTTGAGGGAAAACTGTTTCAGTCTTCCAGAGATTTGAGACTGGGACGGAGGTTCACCTTCCAGCAGGACAATGACCCTAAGCATACTGCTAAAGCAACACTCGAGTTGTTTAAGGGGAAACAACGGGAGGGTTATGGGGAAACATTTAAATGTCTTGGAATGGCCTAGTTAAAGCCCAGACCTCAATCCAATTGAGAATCTGTGGTATGACTTAAAGATTGCTGTACACCAGCGGAACCCATCCATCTTGAAGGAGCTGGAGCAGTTTTGCCTTGAAGAATTGACAAAAATCCCAGTGGCTAGATGTGCCAAGCTTATAGAGACATACCCCAAGATACTTGCAGCTGTAATTGCTGCAAAAGGTGGCTCTACAAAGTATTGACTTTGGGGTGGGTGAATAGTTATGCACGCTCAAGTTCTGTTTTTGTGTATTATTTCGTGTTTGTTTCACACAAAAAAAGATTTTGCATCTTAAAAAAGTGGTAGGCATGTTGTATAAATCAAATGATACAAACCCCCCAAAAATCAATTTTAATCCCAGGTTGTAAGGCAACAAAATAAGAAATAATGCCAAGGGGGTGAACACTTTCGCAAGCCACTGTATTTAATCAAGATATATTAATGTTTTATTTTTCATATTATATACAGTGAGGGAAAAAAGTATTTGATCCTCTGCTGATTTTGTATGTTTGCCCACTGACAAAGAAATGATCAGTCTATAATTTTAATGGTAGGATTATTTGAACAGTGAGAGACAGAATAACAACAAAAAAATCCAGAAAAACGCATGTCAAAAATGTTATAAATTGATTTGCATTTTAATGAGGGAAATAAGTATTTGACCCCCTCTCAATCAGAAAGATTTCTGGCTCCCAGGTGTCATTTATACAGGTAACGAGCTGAGATTAGGAGCACACTCTTAAAGGAAGTGCTCCTAATCTCAGTTTGTTACCTGTATAAAAGACACCTGTCCACAGAACCAATCAATCAATCAGATTCCAAACTCTCCACCATGGCCAAGACCAAAGAGCTCTCCAAGGATGTCAGGGACAAGATTGTAGACCTACACAAGGCTGGAATGGGCTACAAGGCCATCGCCAAGCAGCTTGGTGAGAAGGTGACAACAGTTGGTGCGATTATTTGCAAATGGAAGAAACACAAAATAACTGTCAATCTCCCTCGGCCTGGGACTCCATGCAAGATCTCACCTCGTGGAGTTGCAATGAACATGAGAACGGTGAGGAATCAGCCCAGAACTACGCGGGAGGATCTTGTCAATGATCTCAAGGCAGCTGGGACCATAGTCACCAAGAAAACAATTGGTAACACACTACGCCGTGAAGGACTGAAATCCTGCAGTCACCCTGCTCAAGAAAGCACATATACAAGCCCGTCTGAAGTTTGCCAATTAACATCTGAATGATTCAGAGGAGAACTGGGTGAAAGTGTTGTGGTCAGTTGAGACCAAAATGGAGCTCTTTGGCATCAACTCAACTTGCCATGTTAGGAGGAGGAGGAATGCTGCCTATTACCCCAAGAACACCATCCCCACCATCAAACATGGAGGTGGAAACATTATGCTTTGGGGGTGTTTTTCTGCTAAGGGGACAGGACAACTTCACCGCATCAAAGGGACGATGAACAGAGCGATTTACTGTCAAATCTTGGGTGAGAACCTCCTTCTCTCAGCCAGGGCATTGAAAATGGGTCGTGGATGGGTATTCCAGTATGACAAGGACCCAAAACACACGGCCAAAGCAACAAAGGAGTGGCTCAAGAAGAAGCACATTAAGGTCCTGGAGTGGCCTAGCCAGTCTCCAGACCTTAATCCCATAGAAAATCTGTGGAGGGAGCTGAAGGTTCGAGTTGCCAAACATCAGGCTCGAAACCTTAATGAGTAGCAGAAGATCTGCAAAGAGGAGTGGGACAAAATCCCTCCTGAGATGTGTGCAAACCCGGTGGCCAACTACAAGAAACGTCTGACCTCTGATTGCCAACAAGGGTTTTACCACCAAGTACTAAGTCATGTTTTGCAGAGGGGTCAAATACTTATTTCCCTCATTAAAATGCAAATCAATTAATACAATTTTTGACATGCGTTTTTCTGTATTTGACCCCTCTGAACAGTCTCTCACTGTTCAAATAAACCTACCATTAAAATTAGACTGATCATGTCTTTGTCAGTGGGCAAACGTACAAAATCAGCAGGGGATCAAATACTTTTTTCCCTCACTGTATATATTTTTATAATTGTTCGAGTATTTTGTGTAGATCATGGACAAAAAATGTCAATTCAATCCATTTTAATCCACTGGGCGAAAAGGATCCCCTGATATGGACATCTTTACAAGACACACTTTGATAGGGGGTAAAAGCTACCTGGTAACATAGCTAGCTAACAAATAACGAAATTGCCTTCCCTTCAGGGATTTATTTTTACCCTCTATCAAGCCTCAAGGTGACAACTAACGTTTCAAAACATTTAGGCGTATTTTGTATTATTGGTTAATATAAGATAGCTGACTAACTAGCAACTTGGCTAGCTAGCTTGTTCCAGTTAATTTTCTCGTCATGAATGAAACCAGTAGTGTAGCTACCTGGTGGTATGGTTATGTGAAATTACAACATTTTCTTGAAATATCGACACAATTTTGATTCATGATTTATGCATTGACAGTTCGGAGTGCATCACAGACAACTCTTGTTTTTTTTTTACTAGGCAAGTCAGTTAAGAACAAATTCTCCACTACCATAACGTTAGGTCTGGACTGCGAGGGACCGCCGCTGACGACACAATCTGCACCCATCGCATCCATAACAAACAGGGCAGGCAGGGGTATTGAGGGTGTGCAACTTTTATTTTCTGTTAAATTAAATAAATATTTAGCAAATATTAGCCTACGTTTGCATCTTTACGGAAAATTTGTTGTGATTGGAGCTCTGGATTTGCTATGCTGCATTTTAAAAACAGAAACAGATGTGCTTTGGAAATAGCAACTTCGATTAATGATGTTTGCCTTTCCGTGTCTTGTATAGCCTACTACTGAATATGGCGCAAATGTATGCTCAGATATGTCATCTTCATGTGAGAAGCACAATGACTTTCGGTGCCTGAACAGGTAAAATAATTTGGCCGCTGGACCTTTCATGAGTCGGATTTAGCCAGTTTTCGATCAGACATAAGAGGATGAATATTGTATATCACGTAAGGATATCTATCGAAATGATGCATAAATGATCAGGTAATGACTACAGATATGATACATTTCTGAAAATGTGGATGCTTAAGTATAAAGGCTTAGATGTCAGCATGTTGACACATACCCTTTCCGGAGTTAGAATATTCTACAAATATGTAAGCGAGTGCACACGTATCAGGTGCATGTCTTGAACGTATCTCACCCCAGATATCTCCCTGGACTCATACGGTAGCAGGGAGATTTCTGAGGTCCGGATTGGATATTTGTAGAAACTGTCCCATTACTGAGAATATCCTAGCTCTGTATGTGAAATTAAGGACATGCATATCTGGAGCATGTCTACTTCCTTAGATCTAATAAAATGTTAGATATCCAAAAATATATAGATCAAGATATCCCCTGATAATGACCCTTTTCGCCCAGTGATTCCACTTTGTAACACAACAAAAATGTGGAAAAAGTCAAGGGGTGTGAATACTTTCTGAAGGCACTGTATCCCTACTGGTATGCCATCAAGCCCTGGGGTTTTTACAGACTAAAATGATTTAATTGCCTCAAGATGTTATGTTAGCCTTCACACGTCTTTCTGTATATTTGTTAATTTTTCATTATAATTATTAGGAAAAAAATCCTTACAGTTAACATCATTCAGTGGAGATGGAGGAGACTTCAATGAAAATATTAAATATTTTGCTTCCTCTTCCAAAATATAATTTGGTGAATCATCTTTTTGGTAGCATTTCTATGTTTGGTAGCATTTCTATGTTGAAGATTCAAGAAAGATGTAGTGGATTTTTCACTATTTTCCATCCAGTTTGCTTTATTTTTGTACAAAATTACACTTGATTGTTCAATAAGTTCCTCCAGTTCTTTGTTTTTCCTCCAACTTATTCTGTGCCTCTATAGTACAGTTCATTGACTATCTACCTGTGCTGTTAGTTCCTTTATTTCCTTTGTTAGTCTAATCTCTTTCGACGGAAACTGCTTTTGTTTTAAAGAAGAATATTGAATGGCCTCTAAAAAAGGTATATTTGAAAGTGTCCCATACAATAAGGGGATCAGCTGTACCTATGTTGTGCAAGAAAAAATGATGTTCTAAATTCTTTAGTCTTAAAAAGAAATTGTCATTCAGTAGGCTTTTTTTACATTTCCAATACTCCCGTTCACATGGAAATTCTCTAAGAGAGTTACAGTGCCTTCAGAAAGTATTCATACCCCTTGACTTATTTCACTTTGTGTTACAGCCTGAATTCAAAATGGATGAGAGATAAAAGAAAAAAATTAAATAATCACCCATCTACAAACAGTAGCCCATAATGACAAAGTGAAAACATATTTAGAAATGTTTGCTAATTTCTTGAAAATGAAATAGATACAATTTACATAAGTATTCACACCCGAGTCAATACTTTGTAGAAGCACCTTTGGCGGCGATTACAGCTGTGAGTCTTTTTGGGTAAGTCTCTAGGAGCTTTGCACACTTGGATTGTACAATATTTGCACATTATTATAAAAACAAATCTTCAAGCTCTCAAGTTTGATGATCATTGCTAGACAGCCATTTTCAAGTCTTGCCATAGATTTTCAAGCAGATTTAAGTCAAAACTGTAACTAGGCCACTCAGGAACATTCAATGTCGTCTTGGTAAGCAACTCCAGTGTAGATTTGGCCTTGTATTTTAGGTTATTGTCCTGCTGAAATGTGAATCCGTCTCCCAGTGTCTGTTGGAAAGCAGGCTGAACCAGGTTTCCCTTTAGGATTTTTCCTGTGTTTAGCTCGATTCCGTTTCTTGTATCCTAAAAAACCTCCCTAGTCCTTGCCAATGACAAGCATACCCATAACATGACGCAGCCACCACCATGCTTGAAAATATGAAGATGGGTACTCAATGATGTGGTGTGTTGAATTTGCCCCAAACATAACGCTTTGTATTCAGGACCTAAAGTTCATTTCTTTGCCATATTTTTTGCAGTTTTACTTTAGTGCCTTATTGCAAACAGCATGCATGTTTCAGAATATTTTTATTATGTACAGACTTCCTTATTTTCACTCGGTCATTTAGGTTAGTATTGTGGAGTAAGTACAATGTTGATCCATCCATCCTATCACAGCCATTAAACTCTGTTTTAAAGTCACCTGAGCGGTTTCCTTCCTCTCCGGCAACTGAGTTAGGAAGGACGCCGGTATCTTTGTAGTGACTGTGTATTGATACCCCATCCATACTGTAATTAATAACTTCACCATGCTCAAAGGGATATTCAATGTCTGCGTTTTTATTTTTGACCAATCTACCAATAAGTGCCCTTCTTTGCAAGGCATTAAAAAACCTTCTTGGTCTTTGTGGTTGAATGTGTGTTTGAAATTCACTGTTTGACTGAGATAATTGTATGAGTGGTGTACAAGGATGAGGTAGTCATTCCAAAAATCATGTTAAACACTATAATTGCACACAGAGTGAGTCAATGCAACTTATTATGTGTCTTGCTAAGCAACTTTTTACTCCTGAACTTAATTAGGCTTGCCATAACAAAGGGGTTGAATACTCAGACTCAAGACATTTCAGCTTTTAATTTTTTTATTAATTTGTAAACATTTCAAAAAACATAATTCCACTTTCACATTATGGGGTATTGTGTGTAGGCCAGTGACACAAAATCTCAATTTAATCAATTTTAAATTCACGCTGTAACACAAAATGTGAATAAGTCAAGGGGTGTGAATACTTTCTGAAGGCATTGTAGGCTATCTCATACCATTACTGGTTTATAGGAGTAGGCTATATTTCTGAAATTCCCCCCTAAGCTGCCGGCTGAGTGCAGAGCAGTGAGACTGAATACAATGAGGAAATTATTTCCATTATTAATTTTATCATATGGCTGCAGCTGCATTGGACTATATTTTCATCTCATTATGCGCAATGTATAGGATTGATTGGCAGTAATCTACACTTCTCTAATGTATATCACAAGAGGCTACAACCCTAATGGCGGGTTGAGGACAAACCCATTAACACAGTGATTTAATTTGATGGCTTCGGCCTGACTGTTCCTGAAACAATTATTGTTGCTCTGACTTTATGAGTGTTCAGATGAGGGAAAACAAATTGAGATGCACCGTCACGAAGCGAATATGATATTTTCTGGATTAACAAGCCAATTCAAAATGTATTTAGCTGGATATTTACTAGACGCAAAGGCGATTTTTCACAGGTTTTTCACAGGAGGGCAGGCGAGGCTTCTTATTGATTGGATTGGGACAGTCGAGGTATAGAGACGAGTCAGTCATGTCATGACTAAAAGCAACATGAGTCATACTGGGTGAGGAGGTTCGGGGGAAAGTAGGGAGCTGCTGAGAATTCTGCATTAGCACATCAAACCGTTTAGTGTCTAGCCTCAACATAAATTAGCAGAATATGGTTCATTTGATCAATAAGTCCAACAGGTAGGCCTACTAGCTAGCTTGTTGAGACAATATTGTCACTAACAAATGGGATTATGCAAAAATGTGTTAACTTTTTGATTTAAAAGTAATGGAATTTATCACTTTGCCACACACAGACTTGAGGCTATTTGGTGAAATCCAGTTGCTGACACTGCATTTTTCTTGGTAGCTTTTCTACTTGTTAATGTTAACCAGATTGGGCATTTTCAAGTTGTTACACTTCTAGAATAAATAAATTACTCTGCATTGTGGGTAAATGCAATACTCCCTGTTTGCTCGTTCTACCATTTTACATGAAGTAGCCTAATTCATTTCTGTCATTCATGCGCAGTAATATGAATCACTTCTAAATTATGAGCCAACTGTATGATGAATGGCAAACACACTGCCTGTGGTGAGACAATTTCGACTTTAAGGAGTGACACAATAAAGCTCAGAGTCCAAGCATGGCCAAATCAGTTCCACTTCTACTGTAGTCCATCATTATGGCTGTACTAGGTTTATAGAGGCATATTTTCCCCCAGTAGACTGATAAGGAGCTTGGATCACATGTAATGCAGTCCCAAAAGGCAATAATAAAGAGATCTAGGGACCTTAAGTTCTTTGTGGCAAAGTTTCAAGTTGTCACGTGCACAAGTACAGTGAAATGCCTTTCTTGCAAGCTCATTCCCAAAACAGTAGTTAAAAAGTCATAATTAAGCATTGTCTGGTTATGTTTAGTTGTTATTATTTAACCTTTATTTAACTAGGCAAGTCAGTTAAGAGCAAATTCTTATTTACAACGACGGCCTACACCGGCCAAACCCAAACGATGCTGGGCCAATTGTGTGTGTGTGTGGGGGGGGGGGGGGGGGGGGTACAGCTGGACTACATAGGAATTTTTATACACCATATTTTGCTGCCTGGAAGGGGCACAAGATGCTGCTTCTATTCTGCAGAAGGAGAGAGAGAATCAGGGTAGCTCAAATACAGCTTGAGGACATGCCGAGAACTGATATTGTACTGCTGGCTATCTCCTAAAAAACAACATTACATTTTACATTTTAGTCATTTAGCAGACGCTCTTATCCAGAGCGACTTACAGGAGCAATTAGGGTTAAGTGCCTTGCTCAAGGGCACATTTACGTCATTTAGCAGACGCTCTTATCCAGAGCGACTCACCAATTGGTGACACAGGCATTTCCATATTAAAAAGACCCATAACCACCAACATGTGAAGATCATATGAGCATGCCAAATTGGGTGTCAAACGAAAGCTAAGAGTCTCTATTCTTGGGAAATTAAGGCATACAGTGCATTCGGAAAGTATTCAGACCCCTTGACTTTTTCCACATTTTGTTACGTTACAGCCTTATTCTAAAATGGATTCAATTGTTTCCCCCCTCATCAATATATATACACACACACACACACACACACACACACACACACAACCCCATAATGACAAAGCAAAAACAAGTTTAGACATTTTTGCAAGTGTATAAAATAAAACAGAACTATCACATTTACATAATTATTCAGACCCTTTACTCAGTACTTTGTTGAACTACCTTTGGCAGCGATTACAGCCTCGAGTCTTCTTGGGTATGATGCTAAAAGCTTGACACACCTGTATTTGGAGAGTTCCTCCCATTCTTCTCTGCAGATCCTCTCAAGCTCTGTCAGGTTGGATGGAGAGCTTCACTGCACAGCTATTTTCAGGTCTCTCCAGAGATATTCGATCGGGTTCAAGTCCGGGCCACCCAAGGACATTCAGAGACTTGTCCCGAAGCCACTCCTGCATTGTCTTGGCTGTGTACTTAGGGTCATTGTCCTGTTGGAAGGTGAACCTTTGCCCCAGTCTGAGTTCCTGAGCAGTCTGGAGCAAGTTCTCAACAAGGATCTCTTTGTACTTTGCTCCGTTCATCTTTCCCTCTATCCTGACTAGTCTCCCAGTCCCTGCCGCTGAAAAACATCCCCACAGCATGCTGCTGCCACCACTATGCTTCACCGTAGGGATTGTGCCAGGTTTCCTCCAGAGTTCAATCTTGGTTTAATCAGACCAGAGAATCTTGTTTGTCATGGTCTGAGAGTCCTTTAGGTGCCTTTTGGTAAACTCACAGCGGGCTGTCATGTGCCTTTTACTGAGGAGTGGCTTTCGTCTGGCCACTCTACCATAAAGGCCTGATTGGTGGAGTGCTGCTGAGATGGCTGTTCTTCTGGAAAGTTCTCCCAACTCCACAGAAGAACTCTGGAGTTCTGTCAGAGTGATCATAGGGTTCTTGATCACCTCCCTGACCAAGGCCCTTCTCCCCGATTGCTCAGTTTGGACGGGCGGCCAGCTCTAGGAAGAGTCTTGGTGGTTCCAAACTTCTTCCATTTAAGAATGATGGAGGCCACTGTGTTCTTGGGGACTTTCAATGCTGCAGACATTTTTTGGTACCCATCCCCAGATCTGCCCCTCGACATGATCCTGTCTCAGAGCTCTACAGACAATTCCTTCGACCTCATGGCTTGGTCTTTGCTCTGACATGAACTGTCAACAGTGGGACCTCATATAGACAGGTGGGTGCCTTTCCAATTCATGTCCAATCAATTGACCACAGGTGGACTCCAATCAAAGATGTAGAAACAACTCAAGGATGATCAATCGAAACAGGATGCACCTGAGCCATATTTCAAGTCTCATAGCAAAGGGTCTGAATACTTATGTAAATAAGGTATGTTTTTTATTTTTTTACAGAATTGCTAAAATTTCAATACAATTATTTCCGCTTTGTCATTATGGGGTATTTTGTGTAGATTGATGAGGGGAAAAAATTACATAATCCATTTTAGAATAAGGCTGTAACGTAACAAAATGAGGAAAGAGTGAAGGGGTCTGAATACTTCAACCATTTTCCATCCAAAAAATTGGGAATACGCAAAGACTTTGATTTCTGGTCAAACAGATGGAAAAGTGGTCTTGGACAACATCTACCAGAAAAAGGTCTTAAAAGGTATTAGGAATACGTCAAAACAGTAAAGTAAAGACCCCTGCTAACTAATAAACACATTATTTTCCTTCTTTAAGTGTAAAGGCGTACCAGTGTTTCCGCTGCAGTTATGTTGCTGTGGCTAGACTTACTTACGAGCCCTTTCCCAACAATGCAGAGTTAAAAAAGAAGACTGAACCATCTAGTATTTTGCCTGTGCTTATATCTGTATTCCTTTCACTTTTATTCTGAAAAAAACTCACTAGTCCTTGCCCATGACAAGCATACCCATAACATGATGCAGCCACGACCATGCTTGAAAATATTAAGAGTGGTACTCAGTGATGTGTTGATTTGCCCCAAACATAACGGAAAATAAACTTAATTTATTTCCCATTTGTTTTTGCAGTATTACTTAAGTGCCTTGTTGCAAACAGGATGCATATTTTAGAATATTTTTATTCTACACAGGCTTCCTTTTCACTCAGTCATTTAGGTTAGTTTTATGGAGTAACTACAGTGCCATTCAAAAATCACCATTGGCCTCGTGGTGAAATCCCTGAGCAGTTTCCATCCTCTCCAGCAATTGCGTTAGGAAGGACACAATTACATTTTTACATTTTAGTCATTTAGCAGACGCTCTTATCCAGAGCGACTTACAGTTAGTGAGTGCATACATTTTCATACTTTTTTTCATACTGGCCCCCCGTGGGGATCGAACCCACAACCCTGGCGTTGCAAACGCCATGCTCTACCAACTGAGCTACAGAGGGCCAGACGCGCATGTGTCTTTGTAGTGACTGGGTGTATTAATACACCATCCAAACCCTAATTAATAACTTCACCATGCTCAAATGGATATTCAGCATTTTCTTTTTTTTATTGAAAAACCTCCCTGGTCTTTGTGGTTGAAATTCACTACTCGATTGAGGGACCTTACAGATAATTGTATGTGTGGGGTACAGAGATGGGGTAGTTATAAAAATATATGTTAACCACTATTATTGAACACGGAATGAGTCCATGCAACTTATTACGCGATTTGTTAAGCACATTTTTACTCCTGAACTTATTTAGGCTTGCCATAACAAAGGGGTTGAATACCTATTGACTCAAGACATTTCAGTTTTTCATTTTTTATTAAATTGCAAAACATTTCAACAAACATTCTCCTTTGACATTATGGGAACTGTGTGTAGATCAGTGACACATTTCAATGTAATTAATTTTAAATGCAGGCTGTAACACAAAATTTGGAAAAAGTAAAGGGGTGTGTACTTTCTGAAGGCAATGTAGACAAACTCTTGGTAAATAGTCAGGCGAGTAGAACTCAGGTGAGTAGAACCTTTTTCTGTCCTGTTCTGTTTTAATGGCCTTGGTTAGAAAGAGGGGGATCCCAGCTTTCCATTCCTACTTTATTTTTTTATTTCTCAACTCCTAAATAAGTGTTTTAAGCAGTGGCATGGTTAAGCACATTACCACTCTGCAATTCCCCTTGAGTGCAAGTAGGGTAACTTGGGGTAAAACATGGTGGTGGGGGGGGGGGGGGGGGGGGGGTCTGTGAGAGGTACAGGCAAGAGGTGTGTTACCGTGAGTGGCGGATTCCCCCAAATTACCCTAACAGGTAAGCCTACATTACATTCACTGTGTCCAACTAGTTAAATGATCACATTTGGGATCTGGCTAATGATTAGCCCAATAGTGTAAATGCAGACAGGCAACGCCATGCTTATTAGGCAAACCCACACCTATTTGTTTATAGCCACTATGCTGCATCAGTTGGGCTACTGGGTGATAATGCTTATTGCTAATAGCATACCTGATCAAATGGACCATGCATAGGCTATATCCATGCTCCAATAAGTTTAAATAATTTTACCAATATGTTATTGGCCTACTTTCTGGTGTTTTAAAAACAAAAGTTCAACACTCACCTTCTGCTACCATTTCTGTCAACACGTTCACGCATACAGTTTGACACATACGTTCAATAAATCCAACGTATGCACCACACAGAATGCACTGCAACTGCCTCTGCAATGCAATGCTGCAAAGCAAACGCAGCGTTCCATTGGAAATGAATGTACTTCTGGTGAAAAACACATTTCATGCAATTCATCCACACAAAGCCCCCTGATAGGAGAGCATAATATACAGTTGTGGTGAAACATTGAGAATGACACAAATATTAATTTTCACAAAGTCTGCTGCCTCAGTTATGATGGCAATTTGCATATACTCCAGAATGTTATGAAGAGTGATCAGATGAATTGCAATTAATTAAAGTCCCTCTTTGCCATGAAAATGAACTTAATCCCCAAAAAACATTTCCACTGCATTTCAGCCCTGCCACAAAAAGACCAGCTGACATCATGTCAGTGATTCTCTCGTTAACATAGGTGAGAGTGTTGACGAGTACAAGGCTGAAGATCACTCACATGCTGATTGAGTTAGAATAACAGACTAGATGCTTTAAAAAGGAGGGTGCTTGAAATCATTGTTCTTCCTCTGTTAACCATGGTTACCTGCAAGGAAACATGTGCAGTCATCATTGCTTTGCACAAAAAGGGCTTCACAGGCAAGGATATTGCTGCTAGTAAGATTGCACCTAAATCAACCATTTATCGGATCATCAAGAACTTCAAGGAGAGAGGTTCAATTGTTGTGAAGAAGGCGTCAGGGCGCCCAAGAAAGTCCAGCAAGCGCCAGGACCGTCTCCTAAAGTTGACTCAGCTGCAGGATTGGGGCACCACCAGTGCAGAGCTTGCTCAGGAATGGCAGCAGGCAGGTGTGAGTGCATCTGCAAGCACAGTGAGGCGAAGACTTTTGGAGGATGGCCTGGTGTCAAGAAGGGCAGCGAGGAAGCCACTTCTCTCCGGAAAAAAGCTTGTCTGGAGAAGACAAGGTGAGCACTACCATCAGTCCTGTGTCATGCCAACAGTAAAGCATCCTGAGACCATTCATGTGTGGGGTTGCTTCTCAGCCAAGGGAGTGGGCTCACTCACAATTTTGCCTAAGAACACAGCCATGAATAAAGAATGGTACCAACACATCCTCCGAGAGCAACTTCTCCCAACCATCCAAGAACAGTTTGGTGACGACCAACGCCTTTTCCAGCATGTTGGAGCACCTTGCCATAAGGAAAAAGTGATAACTAAGTGGCTCGGGGAACAAAACATCGACATTTTGGGTCCATAGCCAGGAAACTCCCCAGACCTTAATCCCATTGAGAACTTGTGGTCAATCCTCAAGAGGCGGGTGGACAAATTGACAAACTCCAAGCATTGATTATGCAAGAATGGGCTGCCATCAGTCAGGATGTGGCCCAGAAGTTAATTGACAGCATGCCAGGGCGGATTGCAGAGGTCTTGAAAAAGAAAAGGTCAACACTGCAAATATTGACTCTTGCATAAACTTAATGTAATTGTCAATAGAAGCCTTTGACACTTATGGAATGCTTGTAATTATACTTCAGTATACCATAGTAACATCTGACTAAAATATCTAAAAACACTGAAGCAGCAAACTTTGTGAAGACCAATACTTGTGTCATTCTCAAAACTTTTGACCATGACCGTACAAGGAAATTCTCAAAGCAGCTAATGAGAACCTTGACGACCTTGTACCTAGCCGGTGGGGTGCCACCCAGGTAGTGGCAGTGCTGGCAACACTAGCTGCAGTAACCCTACTGACATTCAGAGAGGGGGCATATTATTGTGACCCTGGTGGCACAAAATAATCAAAAGGTCTGACTGCACAGAGATGCTTGGGAAAATGGTCACAATGGGGGACCAGCGTGTGTGTGTGTTTCAGGGGAAGGTGGTGTATCTGATCTCCATCACCTAGGACTTGACAATGGTTAATCTCCCCATTTTTGCTCAGTTTTACATGCCTTCCCAAACAGCTGCAACTGTATATGCAAGTCCTTTCTTGAGTGGGGCTCTGGGATGGAACAATTGTTGAGCATCTGAGTTTATGGTTGCTTGTGGGGGAAAGGGGTTGAGTGTGTATGAGTGGTTGTGTGTGTGTGTGTGTGTGTGTGTGTGCGCGCGCACGCAACAGTGTTGCTTCCGTCCCTCTCCTCGCCCCTACCTGGGCTTGAACCAAGGACCCTCTGCACACATCGACAAGTCACCCTCGAAGCACCGTTACCAATCGCTCCACAAAAGCCGTGGAGGGAAACAACTACTTCAAGGTCTCAGAGCGAGTGATGTCACCGACTGAAACGCTACTAGCGCGCACCGCTAACTAGCTAGCCATTTCACACTGGTTACTCACCCACCCTTTGACCTCCTCCTTTTCCACAGCAACCAGTGATCCAGGTCAACAGCGTCAATGTAACAGGGAAAATATATGAATGAAGCACAATAATATTTTGCTAAAATATGAATTGCTTGCCAAAAATGTAATTTTTTTAATGGCAATCCTGGTTAGAGGTAACAATCCTTTGCATGAACTGCCTACATTAATACTAATAATATTTGTTAATTATGGAAATTAAGATAAGCAGGATTTGTAATATATACAGTGGGGAGAACAAGTATTTGATACACTGCCGATTTTGCAGGTTTTCCTACTTACAAAGCATGTAGAGGTCTGTAATTTTTATCATAGGTACACTTCAACTGTGAGAGACGGAATCTAAAACAAAAATCCAGAAAATCACATTGTATGATTTTTAAGTAATTAATTTGCATTTTATTGCATGACATAAGTATTTGATACATCAGAAAAGCAGAACTTAATATTTGGTACAGAAACCTGTGTTTGCAATTACAGAGATCATACGTTTCCTGTAGGTCTTGACCAGGTTTGCACACACTGCAGCAGGGATTTTGGCCCACTCCTCCATACAGACCTTCTCCAGATCCTTCAGGTTTCGGGGCTGTCGCTGGGCAATACGGACTTTCAGCTCCCTCCAAAGATGTTCTATTGGGTTCAGGTCTGGAGACTGGCTAGGCCACTCCAGGACCTTGAGATGCTTCTTACGGAGCCACTCCTTAGTTGCCCTGGCTGTGGGTTTTGGGTCGTTGTCATGCTGGAAGACCCAGCCACGACCCATCTTCAATGCTCTTACTGAGGGAAGGAGGTTGTTGGCCAAGATCTCGCGATACATGGCCCCATCCATCCTCCCCTCAATACGGTGCAGTCGTCCTGTCCCCTTTGCAGAAAAGTATCCCCAAAGAATGATGTTTCCACCTCCATGCTTCACGGTTGGGATGGTGTTCTTGGGGTTGTTCTTGGGATTTGTGTCTCATCAGACCACATGACCTTCTCCCATTCCTCCTCTGGATCATCCAGATGGTCATTGGCAAACTTCAGACGGGCCTGGACATGCGCTGGCTTGAGCAGGGGGACCTTGCGTGTGCTGCAGGATTTTAATCCATGACGGCGTAGTGTGTTACTAATGGTTCTCTTTGAGACTGTGGTCCCAGCTCTCTTCAGGTCATTGACCAGGTCCTGCCGTGTAGTTCTGGGCTGATCTCTCACCTTCCTCATGATCATTGATGCCCCACGAGGTGAGATCTTGCATGGAGCCCCAGACCGAGGGTGATTGACCGTCATCTTGAACTTCTTCCATTTTCTAATAATTGCGCCAACAGTTGTTGCCTTCTCACCAAGCTGCTTGCCTATTGTCCTGTAGCCCATCCCAGCCTTGTGCAGGTCTACAATTTTATCCCTGATGTCCTTACACAGCGCTCTGGTCTTGGCCATTGTGGAGAGGTTGGAGTCTGTTTGATTGAGTGTGTGGACAGGTGTGTTTTATACAGGTAACGAGTTCAAACAGGTGCAGTTAATACAGGTAATGAGTGGAGAACAGGAGGGCTTCTTAAAGAAAAACTAACAGGTTTGTGAGAGCCGGAATTCTTACTGGTTGGTAGGTGATCAAATACTTATGTCATGCAATAAAACGCAAATGAATTACTTAAAAATCATACAATGTGATTTTCTGGATTTTTGTTTTAGATTCCGTCTCTCACAGTTGAAGTGTACCTATGATAAAAAAATTACAGACCTCTACATGCTTTGTAAGTAGGAAAACCTGCAAAATCGGTAGTGTATCAAATACTTGTTCTCCCCACTGTATATATTACTCTTACAGAATTTCCATGTGGGCGAGGATATTGGAAATGTAATCAAAGCTTATTGGATTATAACTTGTTTTTAACTAGGACAGAAGAATGTATAACTGACTTTTTCCCGACATAACATCGGTAAAGCAGATCCCCTTATTGTATGGGACACTTTTAAAAGTGCCTTTAGATGCCATGCATTTCAATTTGAATGTATGATCGGTTTTCTATAATGATCCGTTATTGATCTCAAAGGAGAAGCTTGGAAAAGGTAACAGACGAGTAATGCCGTCCTGCATCGTTGAGGCCCTTCGTAGAATGTATCCTTCGCGTTCAGGAGTATACGTTGGATTCAAGGAGTCAGAACCACATGATTCTCTAGAATGTATGAAGACTGAACACGTAATGACACAAAGTTTTATTACACAACATCCATGTAAACAAGGTGTACAAGGTGGCTATGACTATGTGAACAACAAAGTTACTTGTTCTTCAACTTGTTCCCAAATAAAGCTTGTTTTTATGACAAACATATTCCCAAATAAAGACAACACTGTGTGTTGTAGACAATCAATTTGTAATAAGGTTATAAAAGTAAACACATACAACTAATAGAAAAATACACTTTTGAATAAGTAAATGAACATAAACATGTTCTACACTACTACTTTAGCAATTCAACTACATATGTAGCTTCTTATTTGACATCTAGGCTATCCGTATCCTTATCCCTGTCCTAGCTAGTGAAATGCTGCTTGTTTTCCTCATCCGTATTTCCATATGTGTAGCCACGCGCTCTGTAGACAAGCGAGAGATGACATGCCTACTCCGGAGCGTCAGCCTTGTTGCTCATGTGAGCAAAACAACACTGGCAATGTGCTTCGGCTGAAGTATCTAGTCAATTTTCTTCAAAAGCACAATTGCGGATGTTTGTAGAAAAAAAAACTATAAATCAAATTTTTCTACAAGCCCCCCGAAAACATACGTCTTTAGAATTTTATGTGGAGACGTTTTGAAGCACGTTTTTGGCTCATGCAAGCAACTAAGCCAGTCAAAGAAATCTCATGAATGGAACTTTGACCAAAACAACTAAACTCATTTAGTTCTCAAACTTTGCATCTGCACTGCTCCTCATGTAAATGTGTTTTAGTAAAATTGTCTGTAGCAATTGTTAAAAGTAGACTCAGTGTTTCCCCTAGGATTTTTTCCAGCAGCGGTGGCAAAGTTAGAGTGGTGGTGGGCATGGCCAATGTCGCAGGCTCTGACCAGAAATGTTAGAGGCTGTCCTCTTGGCCACAGAGACCAAATGTTTTAAAGCAAATTTTCTGCAATTCTGCACATTCTGCCATGGGCAGTGTGAAATTTTTACAGTTACAAAGCAAATTTCCTGCAATTCTACACGTGCCATGGCTTATGCCGTGTTCTTATGCTATGTGTGTGACTCAAACATAACAAAATCAATGGGGGCCCCATGCCATGACATTATTTGCATTTTCTATTCTCCCTGAATGTCTAGTTTTTATTTTGGTGATTGTTAGTTCTCAAAAATTCTTATTTAAAAATATATAGCTCCATCATCTTTTCCATATACTTTCTACATCTGGTTTTAGTCGTTTAAGTTTACACTGAAAACGTACCATCCCGAAAAGTAGCCTGCCACTGCTAAATGAATATAAGACAAACACTGGTAGACTTCTGCATATACTGTAGGTGTATGGTTTGTTAAACTTTGCAATCAATGGTTTTTGCTTGGCATACATTTTTTATTTAAAAAGAGAGTCTCAGCGTCACTCTGTTACCATGGAATTGCCCAGCAGCAACACAGTGCAGGCCATTGCAGTTCCACACACTAAACGCCCTGGGTTTGACTCCCAGAGAGTTTGAACATGAATAATTAATTAGTTGGATGGATTTGTTTTTTTTTGCAGGAGATTTGAGGCACTCATGCTGTGACATCTGATCGTTCTCAGAGACCCAGAGAAAGTGAAACACAGGGCAAAGAAAGATATCCTAAAAAGCCATTACTGTTAGCCTAATAGCTGAAAAAGTTTGACACAAATGTACAGTTCAACGTGCAAAAAAGACCCCTGTTCTGTATGCTCGGTCATGTACTTTTCATCAGTGCGTGTAACTACTTGAAGATGATGCAGCGTGAATGGAAATAATTGTTGTATGCCAAAAGACACCAATACTGATGATAGCATGTGGCTATGGCTAGTAGCGAATTACTGATCTGTCCTGCTTCCATATCCAATAGCTACAGCAGGCGACAGGAAATAAGTTTACTTGTGAAGGTCAACACTGTTTTGTCACAAAGTTAATGTTTTCAGAAGCCAGGCCCATGCAGGGCTCGACATTAAGGCTTGTCGGACAACCAGAATATAGATTTCAGTTGTCCGAATGGACAAGCAAAAAAATCACAATATAAAACAATTAGGCCTACTCCCATCAGGCAACGGCAGCGCACAGCAGGGCAGTGCATGGTTGACATTGAGTAAATTGCCTATATTCCTATAGCCTATTTAAATAAAAATGTCAGTTTAATGCACGCTAGATTTCTCCTGCCGCACTATTTCATGATCAAACAATGAATTAATCTAACGGCGTTCTAGGCTATATCAGAAAGTTAAGTTGTTTTTGAATAACGCGAAAACATGGGAGGCCTAAGGTAATAATAAGAGAGATAGGAGAAACAATAGCAAGATATACAAATCTAATGAGAAATTTGAACAAACCTTACACTTGAAAAAGCATTATAAAAAGACAGAAATGAGGCATGCATGTAAGGCCAGAAAAAAATAATTCCTAATCCTTGCCATTGCGAACCAAATGACCAAAAGCCTAATCCTACTAACTGAAATACTAAAAAAGCATTAAGACAAATTAAAGTTCTGAAGAGTATTTTCTTAACTATTCTAATAAAAGTGTTTGTCCTAAAGTTACAGCTTTTAAATGGGAATAATTATGAAAGTCAGAGTCTATGCTATTCTCATTCAAAGATTTATTTTGAATGTCAAATATTTTAGGGCACAAGAAGTGAAATTTAGCAAACAATACCAAGATGGAGAAATTAAATGAGAAGTCAAAAGAAAACTTAGGCTACAGCTGAGAAAAGAAATATGTAGTTTACATTTACGTCATAGTTGGCCTGGGCCTATTTCCATATTATTCAAGCAATGTGCAACCTACCTACAACGCATACAGTAGTCTAGGCCAATAAGAGAGGAGGATGAAGAAAAAAAATGTGAATCCGTTTATAATTATCCAGTTCTGTGGACAGCAGAGTTGCTCTGCAGCCCACTGAAAAAAAATTCAGATCCTTCCTATGTCCTACTTCAATCATTTTCAGTCACTCTTTTGGCCGATGGTGTTACGGAATTTTTTGTTTTGTTGGGACAAGTGACTTCAGCTTTCGGACAAGTAAAAAAAAAATCTGTCCTACTTGTCCAGAGGACAAGTGGCTAAAAAAGTTAATGTCAAGCCCTGCCATGTGAGAAGAATTTGTGAAAGCATCATAGGCCTATTAGTGGTCATGTCAGGGGTGTACTGTTCAGTAAATAAAAATTAGCCACAAGTCTTCTATTAAAGACCGAGAAAAGATTTACACTCACAAAAATAAAAAACAAATTGTCAGTATGGAAGTATTTAGTCCCTAAAAGAGAAAGTAAAAAAAATTGCTGTGGAGTTTCAGACACAGCTGAACCAACCCCCTCAATCTGTGACTGCGTGGCAGTGCTATCTTGTGTCCTTCCCAGAGAGAGTAGCCTACTCCAAGAAAATATTGTAATCATTCTTACTGTGACTCTCACAAAATATGGCCGGGGATAAGAGAGAAGCCAGACTCACACAAGAACATTTGCACAACCACTTACAAGTGACTGCCAAATGGCTTGTGTATACATTACACCAGCTGCAGACCCACAACACAGTCTAGAACTGAGACAAAAGGCCTCCCTCTCGCTCCCTCTCCAGTCGCAGGCTAGACCAGAAGCCCCGGACCTGCTTCCTCTTCCTGTTTCTGACACTGCATGCAATCTTGGGCACAACCAGCAAAGGGGGGGGCAAGGAGATAGAGCGAGAGAGAACATAAACACAAGCCCACGTGGAGTTGGTCCTAGCCAGCTAGGCTACTGCACATAGCCTCCCTTGTGCAAGCTAGCTAACTTCATGACAGCTTCCCATTTTAACAACGACAAACGGTGCAAGTCTTACCTCAGACAGCGCTCCAGATTAACATTTTCCCCTGGTGGCACTGGTGCCACTAACTTTTTCAGTTGGTGGCACCAGCCCATGATTTGGTGGCACCCCAAAAGAAATTGCAGCGTCACACAATACATTTTTGTCATCTTATAAAGTCAATCACAATGCTTTATTAAGAAGTGTAATAGACAACTGTGATGGTATTTAAAATCAATCGAGATGAATTTGTCTTCATCTTTATGTTCACTAATATTATATATTATACACCTGAGGAAGTGGAAATAAAACACATTAGCTACATCTCTAAATATAAACACCTACTGCTAGTAGCCATGTATTAATCTAAAGTAAATGTAATGCCTTAAAAACAACTTTGAAGTCAGTGATTATTTTGCTTGAGAGTGATCAGGGACGTGCAACTATAGTTTTCCTTCACAGAAAATATATTAGTGCAACACATTTGGCAGAAAGTTGCTTTATTTTCAGAAGTGCTACGCTATTTGGCTGGCAGCCACACAAACAAATGAGCTTACGATGAAAAAGCAAGGTATTTTTTTGCAAAAACGATGCATGGCCATCATGGTTCTAATGTTTATCATAGAACGAATGTAGCACTACATGTCCTAATGTTTTGCTTGAAGTTAATCTTGTTAATCTACCTGAGAAAAGTAGGCTGGCTACACTGAGAAAAAAGTACCAGAGAAAAAAACTAACACATCAGTCAGAGCGCCGTCTGCTGATCTGCTGCCATTCGTTAATTCTCAGAGTGGAGAAGTGCAACTGAAGCACAAAATCAGTCTGAAGCCGAGCAGAAATTACAATAAGAAGCATTTTAGATATGCGTTTACAAAACACAGCAAGAGATTTTACGTGATTCAAATATTTTTTTTCCCTGCATGAAAAATTAGGAATTCTGCGTTAACGTGACCCCTAAGTATAACTTGCTAGTTATCTAAATAAAGTTACTGAAGGAATAAGGTGACGGGGCATCATATTGTGTAAGCTTTCTGCCGTGTTTGAAAAGTCAAAGCCCTTTGGATGTGTTCTGTACAGCTGCCACTGCTATCTGTTAATTTCATTGCCTTTGTTAAGAGAAGGACAGGATGATGACATGAACATCTCTGAAACCACCCAACCCTAATTCAAATGTAGTGCAACATTGGGCTTGTAATGGTTACAGTAGAAGTCACAGCCATCACTTAGGCCTATTCAATTTGAAGGGTGCACTCTGACCTCTACTCTTTGGCCATTTAACTCTATTTGCATTCAACTCATGGTGACAGCCACCAGACGACCTACGTCACAAGTCACCACAAAACACTAGCGTGAGTGACAGACAGACCTCTGCCATTGCAGGCTGAGGCTCCCAGCGTCGATGCTCAGCTGTGATCGAACTGCAAGCATGTGGTACGAGAAGCTACAACTGATAACAGGTTATTAATGCTGAAAAGACGTCAAACATCGGGCTTATCTAGATGAGATCTAGCCTAGATCTAAGGAAGCGCATTTTCACCTCAGCTGCCATTTCCTTTTTGCAATCATCGGAACTAGGGCTGTGGCGGTCATTACATTTTGTCAGCCGGTGATTGGTCAAGCAAATAACTGCCGGCCTCACGGTAATTGACCGTTAATTAACAAACGCATTTAGCATCTCCTGGCTTCCACGCTTAGCCTACAAGCCACTGATGCAGACCTTTGGAACATCTACATTTTAAAAAGTCTAATAAATCCATGTAATATAGCCTACAACATCACAATAAATACATTATTTAGTTTAGACAGGTCTAAAGAAACATGATATGAAGAAAATGTAGTCTATTTCAAAAGAACAGAATAGCATACTCTGCGTTGTCCTTATGTTAAGTCCTGATCTGGCTATGCCATATGGCTGTGGGCTACACTAGTTCATTTAGCAGACAAGATTTACTTAGAATTCCATGGCATTATTTTATAGTATGAAGAATACAATTGAACATAGCTGAATAAAATAGAAAGGATATTTTCTCCAAACGATTTGAGGGAGTGACACCAAACTGCGTGCGTCCTTATCCAATTCCGAGGCGCATATTGAAGATATTGGAAGAACTGTCCACATTTACATTTTGTCAGCCAACAAGATGAGTAGGCCTAACGAACAGCAAAAGCACTAGCCTATGTCAATCTACTATCCCCCATAGTACAAAAGTCAGCCTATTCTATTCTGTGCGAGAAATAAATATTCCAAACATAGTCCGGGACAGTTGTCGGATGCCATTGATCCCAAATTAATACAACCACTAGCATCAAAAAACCTGTTTTAAGCAATGAGCCTGACACAACAGACGAGAACGTTTAGCTTAAAATGTTGATAAACTATTAGGCTATTTCTTCACATTATATGCGCACATGGCAGCATGCTATAAGCGCGAATGTTCCATTAGCAGGTAAACACATTCTCAAAAGTGACCACAAATGTGATTATGCATGTAATGCTTTTATTATAAAGGTGCATTTTTGTGGTGGAAATAATCTTCCCCAAACTTGAAACTCAAACACTGCGTATGTATAACAGTTAGGCTGTACACCCGTTGTAAAGCGGTTAATCCGTGATTCATTTTAAGAAATTATTTGGCCACTTTAGGTTGTGATACAAACCTTATCAAAACATATAGGCCTATGGGCTCGGCTACATGAGGTGTGTGACTATGATTTGAAAAAGTTGAACAAAAAAAAAGCATGCGCCATTTGCCTTAAACTGGGCATCATTCACAAGTGAAAAAATATAATTCACAAGTAATAGGCTAATATTGTCACCCATCACACTATTCTTGATTTCATCTCGTCTTTACATACAGTGGGGAAAAAAAGTATTTAGTCAGCCACCAATTGTGCAAGTTCTCCCACTTAAAAAGATGAGAGGCCTGTAATTTTCATCATAGGTACACGTCAACTATGACAGACAAAATGAGAAAAAGAAACCCAGAAAATCACATTGTAGGATTTCTAATGAATTTATTTGCAAATTATGGTGGAAAATAAGTATTTGGTCACCTACAAACAAGCAAGATTTCTGGCCCTCACAGACCTGTAACTTCTTCTTTAAGAGGCTCCTCTGTCCTCCACTCGTTACCTGTATTAATGGCACCCGTTTGAACTTGTTATCAGTATAAAAGACACCTGTCCACACTCCAAACTCCACTATGGCCAAGACCAAAGAGCTGTCAAAGGACACCAGAAACAAAATTGTAGACCTGCACCAGGCTGGGAAGACTGAATCTGCAATAGGTAAGCAGCTTGGTTTGAAGAAATCAACTGTGGGAGCAATTATTAGGAAATGGAAGACATACAAGACCACTGATAATCTCCCTCGATCTGGGGCTCCACGCAAGATCTCACACCGTGGGGTCAAAATGATCACAAGAACGGTGAGCAAAAATCCCAGAACCACAACGGGGGACCTAGTGAATGACCTGCAGAGAGCTGGGACCAAAGTAACAAAGCCTACCATCAGTAACACACTACGCCGCCAGGGACTCAAATCCTGCAGTGCCAGTACATGTCCAGGCCCGTCTGAAGTTTGCTAGAGTGCATTTGGATGATCCAGAAGAGGATTGGGAGAATGTCATATGGTCAGATGAAACCAAAATAGAAATTTTTGGTAAAAACTCAACTTGTCGTGTTTGGAGGACAAAGAATGCTGAGTTGCATCCAAAGAACACCATACCTACTGTGAAGCATGGGGGTGGAAACATCATGCTTTGGGGCTGTTTTTCTGCAAAGGGACCAGGACGACTGATCCGTGTAAAGGAAAGAATGAATGGGGCCATGTATCATGAGATTTTGAGTGAAAACCTCCTATCAGCAAGGGCATTGAAGATGAAACGTGGCTGGGTCTTTCAGCATGACAATGATCCCAAACACACCGCACGGGCAACGAAGGAGTGGCTTCGTAAGAAGCATTTCAAGGTCCTGGAGTGGCCTAGCCAGTCTCCAGATCTCAACCCCATAGAAAATCTTTGGAGGGAGTTGAAAGTCCGTGTTGCCCAGCGACAGCCCCAAAACATCACTGCTCAAGAGGAGATCTGCATGGAGGAATGGGCCAAAATACCAGCAACAGTGTGTGAAAACCTTGTGAAGACTTACAGAAAACGTTTGACCCGTGTCATTGCCAACAAAGGTTATATAAAAAGTATTGAGAAACTTTTGTTAGACCAAATACTTATGTTCCACCATAATTTGCAAATAAATTCATAACAAATCCTAAAATGTGATTTTCTGGATTTTTTTTCTCATTTTGTCTGTCATAGTTGACGTGTACCTATGATGAAAATTACAGGCCTCTCATCTTTTTAAGTGGGAGAACTTGCACAATTGGTGGCTGACTAAATACTTTTTTTCCCCACTGTATACTAAATAATATATATGTGTGAAATTTGTTTTGATTTAAAATGGACCTTTATCATGCACCGTTCTCGAAACAGGGTCAGCGGGGGGGGGGAAATATAATCATCTATGCACTTACAGTTGAAGTCGGAAGTTTAAATACACTTAGGGTGGAGTCATTGAAAAACTAGTTTTAACCACTCCACACATTTCTTGTTAACAAACTATAGTTTTGGCAAGTCGGTTAGGACATCTACTTTGTGCATGACACAAGTAAGTTTTCCAACAATTGTTTACAGACAGATTATTTCACTTATAATTCACTGTATCACAATTCCAGAGGGTCAGAAGATTACATACACTAAGTTGACTGTGCTTTTAAACAGCTTGGAACTTTCCAGAAAATGATGTCATGGCTTTAGAAGCTTCTGATAAGCTAATTGACATAATTTGAGTCAATTGGAGGTGTACCTGTGGATGTATTTCAGGGCCTACCTTCAAACGCAGTGCCTCTTTGCTTGACATCATGGGAAAATCAAAAGAAATCAGCCAAGACCTCAGAAAAAAAAGTCTGGCTCATCCTTGGGAGCAATTTAAAAAACGCCTGAAGGTACCACGTTCATCTGTACAAACAATAGTAACCAAGTATAAATACCATGGGACCACGCAGCCGTCATACCGCTCAGGAAGGAGACGCGTTCTGTCTCCTAGAGATGAACGTACTTTGGTACGAAAAGTGCAAATCAATCCCAGAGCAACAGCAAAAGGTGAAGATGCTGGAGGAAACGGGTACAAAAGTATCTATATCCACAGTAAAACGAGTCCTATATCGACATAACCTGAAAGACCGCTCAGCAAGGAAGAAGCCACTGCTCCAAAACCACCATAAAAAAGCCAGACTACGGTTTGCAACTGCACATGGGGCCAAAGATCGTACTTTTTGGAGAAATGTCCTCTGGTCTGATGAAACAAAAATAGAACTGTTTGGCCAGAATGACCATCGTTATGTTTGGAAGAAAAAGGGGGATGCTTGCAAGCCGAAGAACACCATCCCAACCGTGAAGCATGGGGGTGGCAGCATCATGCTGTGGGGGTGCTCTGCTGCATGAGGGACTGGTGCACTTCACAAAATAGATGGCATCATGAGGAAGGACAATTATGTGGATATATTGAAGCAACATCTCAAGACATCAGTCATGAAGTTAAAGCTTGGTCGCAAATGGGTCTTCCAAATGGAAAATGACCCCAAGCATACTTCCAAAGTTATGGCTTATGGACAACATAATCAAGGTATTGGAGTGGCCATCACAAAGCCCTGACCTCAATCCTATAGAACATTTGTGGGCAGAACTGAAAAAGCGTGTGCGAGCAAGGAGGCCTACAAACCTGACTCAGTTACACCAGCTCTGTCAGGAGGAATGGGCCAAAATTCACCCAACTTATTGTGGGAAGCTACCCGAAACGGTTGACCCAAGTTAAACAATTTAAAGGCAAAGCTACCAAATACTAATTGAGTGTATGTAAACTTCTGACCAACTGGGAATGTGATGAAAGAAATAAAAGCTGAAATAAAATCACTCTACTATTATTCTGAAATGTCACGTTCTTAAAATAAAAGTGGTGATCCTAACTGACCTAAGACAGGGAACTTTTACTAGGATTAAATGTCAGGAATTGTGAAAAACTGAGTTTAAATGCATTTGGCTAAGGTGTATGTAAACTTCCGACTTCAACTGTAAATAGCATCATCATTTTCATGCCAGCCAGGTAGGCTATACTCCTGTTTTAAAGAGAAGCAATATGCTTAATATTAGGAAGGTTGAGAAATAAATATAGTAGGCCTAGCCTATAGAAAGCTGATGGGATCCTCTTTTTAATAGAGGCCCTCACGCTGTTCTCACGCAATTGCATAGCCTATAGAAATGTTGCGCAACATGAGCTCATGGGCTCTCATGAAGTGTTTGATTCGATTTTCAATTACATTTGCATTGATGTCAGAGTGATTAGAGGGACAATAGAGTACTGAGTACCAGGCAGTTAGCAAGTTTGGTAGGCTACTAATGACCATCAGCAGCATCAAAGCTTGGAGAAGCCTAATTACCAGGACTAAACGATCACATGGAATTTGACTGCTGATGTGGCGGTAATACGGTCACCGTAACAGTCCTAATCGGAACACACTACACACAACTTCTGCTTCCTAACATCTGAGAGTAGGCCTATAATGAGTGAGAGTAATGGGTGGACATTGAGGTCAAAGCCTATCTGTGGATTGCATGCTCGCTACATTGTCACTTCCAGCTCAATCAGTTAATAAGGCCTAGCCTGATCACCAGGCTTCCTGCTCTGAAAAGGGCCACGGGAGACAACCTGTTGACTGCAAGCCCTGGCCACGGGACTGGTATTGCCATGGAGACGTGGGCTTTTGTGAAGCCTGACCTGGTGTACCATTGGGAAACATCTGCCACGCAAAGCAGAGAGTGCCGTCAGCCCTTTAATTCAGCCCCAATGAGTGATTGTTCTTTCCACATCTGCATCCAGTATAAAATGTCACTAGAAATGATGTAGTATTAGCTGGAGCTCCTCCAAAAGGTACAACGGAAATGTAATAACAAGAAGGGAAGATGTCCCCCTTCTCAAGAGGGCGATAACCGGAGATGCTCAACTTCCCCCAGAACAAGTTTGTGCAGGGCTCTAAATTAAAACATTTAATTGGTAGCACCAGTGGCGTGGCCAGAAATTCATTGGTGGGTGGCCCTGCAGAAATTTGGATGGGGGGGGGCAGTATAACACCCATCTATTCTGTTATACAGTGAGCTCCAAAAGTATTGGGACAGTGACAACATTTTTGTTGTTTTGGCTCTGTAACCATCTCTTGGCTCTGTACTGAAATGATTCAATGACGTTAAAGTGCAGGATATTTTCATCCATATTGGTTGAATAGTTTAGAAATTACAGCACTTTTTGTACATTGGAACTCACTGTATTTCATCAAATCTGACTAACACAGTGCACTGCTTGCTATTAATTCTATCTGATGGTGTTTGCATGTTTAGGTAAAAATACATATAATGTCCCATTTGGAGCACTGACAAGAGCAGTAAAAAATATATACATTTGTTTTCTTTTAGTTTTTTTGATCAATCTGATTGGGTGGACCTGGGTAGCACTGGTGCCCCAACTTAAACAAGTTAGGAGCACAACATACAATTTAGGAGCACCAGAAGATATCTTTTAATTTTTATATTGAGATATAGCATATTGGGCCTATATGAATTCTAGCTACTTTTGAAGCACATGTTGTGCTCTAGAAACTAATATTTGACCATGTAAATATGTTTATTATAGAAAAGCTAAACTCTTGACACAAAAACCTGTCATTGAAATGACAGATCATTTGTGGAATATTAGGTATCTACATTGTGTAAAAGCACTACCTATTGAGATGCATTACCAAAGATGGTTTAGTATGAAGATACGTAGAAACTGCTTCTCCAATAGAAATCCGCGATCACGCTTCTAAGCATTGTCATGTCGACGTTGGCTAGCTAAGCCCATGCGCAGAAACACGTCATCAGGTATAAGGGTCGTCTCGCGACAAGCTGTGCATGTGCAGGCTGTCAAATCAAAAGGCACTCCTTCGATATAAAGTTGTTTTTGACAAATGAAAACGTGTCAGTTTGTCACTTTCACAAGGTTGGAGTAATAACATATTAATCTACTTAACACATTGGCTTGAATCTAGGTTGTGCCTTTAGATTTTTAGAAAATTAACAAGTAATGGAGAATCTCACTTCTCTCATTGACCTTGATATACAATACCAGTCAAAAGTTTGGACACCTACTCTTTAAATGGTTTTTCTTTCTTTATTTTTTTGTAGAATAATAGTGAAGACATCAAAACTATGAAATAACACATATGGAATCATGTAGTAACCAAAAAAGTGTTAAATAAATCTAAATAGATTTGAGATTCTTCAAATAGCCACCCTTTGCCTTGATGACAGCTTTGCACACTCTTGGCATTCTCTCAACCAACTTCCTGAGGCAGTCACCTAGAATGCGTTTCAATTAACACGTGTGCCTTCTTCAAAGTCAATTTGTGGAATTTAATGCATTTGAGACAATCAATCAGTTGTGTTGTGACAAGGCAGGGGGTATACAGAAGATAGCCCTGTTTTGTAAAAGACCAAGACCATATTATGGCAAGAACAGCTCAAATAAGCAAAGAGAAACGACAGTCCATCATTACTTTAAGACATGAAGGTCAGTCAATACGGAACATTTCAAGAACTTTGAAAGTTTCTTCAAGTGCAGTCGCAAAAACCATCAAGCGCTATGATGAAACTGGCTCTCATGAGGACCGCCACAGGAATGGAAGACCCAGAAATGTTCATTAGAGTTATCAGCCTCATGAGTTCAAGTCACAGACACATCAACATCAACGATTCATAGGGGACTGTGTGAATCAGGCCTTCATGGTCGAATTGCTGCAAAGAAACCACTACTAAAGGACACCAATAAAAATAAGAGAATTGCTTGTGCCAAAAAACACGAGTAAAGGACATTAGACCGGTGGAAATGTGTCCTTTGGTCTGGAGTCCAAATCTTTGTGAGACGTGGTGTGGGTGAACGGATGATCTCCGCATGTGTAGTTCCCACCGTAAAGCATGGAGGTGGTGGTGTTATGGTGCTTTGCTGGTGACACTGTCTGTGATTTATTTAGAATTCAAGGCACACTTAACCAGCATGGCTACCACAGCATTCTGCATCGATACGCCATCCCATCTGGTTTGGGCTTAGTGGGACTAATTCTTGTCTACAGGACAATGACCCAACACACCTCCAGGCTGTGTAAGGGCTATTTGACCAAGAAGGCAAGTGATGGAGTGCTGCATCAGATGACCTGGCCTCCACAATCCCCCGACCTCAACCCAATTGAGATGGTTTGGGATGAGTCGGACGGCAGGGTGAAGGAAAAGCAGCCAACAAGTGCTCAGCATATGTAGGAACTCCTTCAAGATTGTTGAAAAAGCATTCCAGGTGAAGCTGGTTGAGAGAATTCCAAGAGTGTGCAAAGCTGTCATCAAGGCAAAGGGTGGCTATTTGAAGAATCTCAAATATAACATATTTTGATTTGTTTAACACTTTTTGGGTTACTATATGATTCCATATGTGTTATTTCATAGTTTTGATGTCTTCACTATTATTCTAGAATGTAGAAAAAAGTAAAAATAAAGAAAAACCCTTGAAAGAGTAGGTGTTCTAAAACTTTTGACCGGTGGTGTATATCAAAATCTCTCTTTCTTATGCTCCTTACATTCTGTTTCTCCTTACATTCTGTTTGGTGCCTAACATGTTTTAAGTCGGGAGCAGTGTGTGTATGTTTGTGGGAGAGTGTGTGTGATGGAGGGAGTGTGTGTGTCGAGGTGTTAGCTGAAGAGTAGGCTTCATGCAGTGTTTTTTCCCCTTACTGCCACAATGGCATGCATGTATATTCCTTCCTCCCATTCCATGTAGGCCTTTGCAAATATGAGCAAATTAGCCATTTTATGCAATATTCTATTATACAGTGAACAGTGTGAAGTTAAATTCAATATGTGTTGTATTGAGTAGAAGTGTGACTATCAGTGACAGGTTTAGTGTGGCACAAACACATAACGTTTAGAAAACGGGATTAAGCGTCCGGGGGACGGGACGAACAGCATGCTAGGCCACTGAATCCCCCCCCCGGTATCGCAATAGTACTCGGTATCGTGACACTTGGCCTGGTAGTCAAATGTTGGTATCGCGACAACACTACTTACTTAAATAACTAGCAAATTAAACTTAACGCAGAATTTTCATAAAATGCATAAGAAATATCTTGCTGCATTTAATTAAAACGCAGATCTAAAATGCTTCTTATTGTAATTTCAGCGCTCTGACTAATGTGTAGCTACTTTCCTTGGTGTAGCCAGCCTACTTTTCTCTGGAAAATGCATGATTATCTTTAAGCAAAACATTAGGTAATGTAGCTGGCAACATTCCTTCTATGATAAACATTAGAAATATGATGGCCATGCATCGTTTTTGCAAAAAGTACCTTACTTTTTCATTGTAAGCTCATTTACTTGAGTGGCTGCCAGCCAAATAGCATTGCACTTCTGTTGCCATCTAATGAAAATGAAGCAATTTTCTGCCGAATGTGTTGGACTAATGTATTTTCTGTGAAAGAAAACTGTAGTTGCACGTCCCTGACCACTCTATTGAAGAAAAAAAAAAAACACTTGAGTTTCAATATAAAATGCGACCCCTGTCAATACACAGCTGGACTCACATGCTCTCGCTTTCTCCCGTTGTGCTATTTACAAACAAACACATGACTGGCTCAACTGTTCTGGGGAACTACGGTAAGCTTCATAATGTAAAATATTGTGACAGGTGAAATGAAGAATGCGATCTGCTTTAACTCCTAACGTATTGCACAAGTTGACTGCAGGTATTTACTTAAAGTAGCTACAAATATATGACAATTTATTGAAAAACTTCAAATAAATAGTTTCAATGGTATTGACGGTATTGAAAAACCATCCCCTTGGCTATTTCCAAATACCTCAGTATACACGGTATACCGCCCAAGCCTAATATCTATGAGTATATGCAACCAAAATCGTTGCACTTAAGGGCCCTGTAATTTCAGAAGACTGATCATGTCAAATAAGGGACTATCCAATCATTCATGTGGCTACATACCATACAATAAAAACAAAAGTCAGGTGTCACATCACCTGACATGTCCCTTGGTCTCCCCACCACCGAGGGCTTCCTATTGGTGTCCATGGAAACACATAACTGGGAATTCGGTTCACTGAGAAAAGCCACTGAAAAGCACAACAATGTCTATAGGGGGGGAACACAGGTCTGTCGACAATGCCCTATTAAAATGGCCTCTTCTTAAAGATGAGGCCCTGCCTACCCAACACTCCACAGAGAGAGGGAGGGGGTCAAGACTTCACACTACATTTGCTAACTGCTAAAGAATGGATTGGTCAGCGTCTAACAACATGAGCCAATGGGAACACAAAAGTACCGGCACTCAGCATCACCATCCAAAGAATGTATGAGAACAAAACCCACATGCTGACATGACTGTAATTGGATTGTAACAGACAGTGATGGCATGGGCATATTGCAGACTTTGTACCCAACTTGAACTGGAAATACACAAGAGGTCGTAATCGGAGCAATAAGGGCATTGCATCCAAAAGGCTTTAAACATTGACAAAGGTTAGCCAATACCAAAGGCTTACTTACCGTAAGCTGTGCTCTCTTTTCACTGGGTCACGTGTTCAAATGACATTAAACATCTAACTGGGATATAGATAGACATTACAGGCAGACATGTCTACTCCATGCCTGGTCCCCCATTACTAAGGCCAAGAAGCCACACAGTACTGACTCACACTATAGTTGGAAGTTAGCTGGCTGTTTGGGCTCTCGTCAACTGTAGTGGCAGTGGGAAGACGTCAATATTTCAGCACAATCCGCTTCTGCTTGGCCGCCCGGCACTGAATAAATCTGCCGTGTGTCAGGGTTTCCCCTCTTGCTGGTCAATATAATGAGTTGCATGCGGCTATTGCTGCTACTGCCGAGTAACAGGTTCAGGGCCCAATCGGAACACAGTAAAAGGCTACCATCTACCCCGCCAAAAAACGGGTGGCAGCAGCAGTAGTATCGGAAAAGTGCCACATTACAAATGCAGAATGATGCCCCTTTTTATTCTATTTCAGTGGAATCTGCAACTGCCATTGGTTGCATCACTGAGAGTTTGTGTGTGGAATGGAGCCAGTGTGCCTAGCAATGGTCAGTTAACGTTGCAGTCTATCACTTGACAAGTCCCCTTTTAGCAACACTAACAATGGCTAATTGGTTGACTGATTGATTTCTGTGTAGGTCCACAGGCACAGTTCGATTGGGTACAGTGGAATTTCCATTTAGCTCACTCTACTGATAATAAAAGGGAAACACTTTTCAATGGTAGTAGTGAGACCTTGGCTTTGAAGCTACAGGCACGAACAGACTGAATTTTCCCGCTCTGTGGCACAGAGCGGGAAAAGAAATCCAGCAAAAAGGGTTAGGGTTCATTGATGTTGACTGATTAGAACATATAGCGTATGTGGACAACTATAGCAAATGCCCTCAAATTTTATACTAGGAGTATCAGTTAACACTACCAGTACAAGTAATTCTAAGGTGGTGAAATAACTTTAATATAGTCCTTCTGCATACAATAGGGCTGCTCTTCCAACTACATGACCTTGGACCAATAGGATGCTACTTTTCATTAAAACGTTGGATGTCTACACACCGTGTTGCTCTCTTGATACCAATTGATGAATAGGAGCATAGGAGGAAGGGTTGGGCTTAGTTTATAATACAGAAAATACTAAGCTTCGGCTTAAGCATGCAGAAAAATGTGACATCTATATTTATAGGCCTAACCATAGCAAAATATAACGGTAAATTTGACCAGTGTCCGGTTACTGACAGCTGCCGATGTACAACCGCACGCATTTGGCCAAAAATGCCACATGTTCAACTGATGCCACCAGGACAAAAATGGTGACAAGTACAACAATATGCTGACTAAGGCCCTGTTTGGAATAGTAGAAAAAAACAGCACTTCCTCGCTTTCTTAAAGTAAATGCAAATCTGGAAAGAGTTGGATTGGTGAAAGCAGTATAGGATGGACACCTTGCTTTCATTTATTCAATCACGTATAGATCAGCCATTAACCTACTTCAAGAAAAGGGAGGAATGAGGAATGTGTTTATGTATTCAAACAGGATGTCAAAAGGTCTATGGTAATGTATTATGCAGCTGGGATACATATCAATGCTGGGATAAGGAGACGACCACAGATCGAACCGCATAAACCAATAGTGGAAACTAAGGAGGAGAGATTGCTCTACTATAGTAGGAAACTGATGCTGAGATTGTAGTATGACTAGAATCGATTTTCAGTTTGGGTTTCAATGAACCATTACTCCTCATGTAGCCTGTTATATACTGGGTCACCAGAGCATGGCACACAATTGCCCAGAAAGGACCCATGTCAAAGCTAACATGTTGAGGGTTGTTGCTTTACAAGTTCATCATGCTAAATATACTGTCCCACGTCTTCCGAAGATCATAACTGTGTACTCTACATACAAGCTGTAAGGCTTACAGTTCCAAAAGGCATATGGGAACTGTCTCCACTCTCCATCCATACTGGCAGGTAGAATGGACACCACAAGAACATCTCAAATAAAATATGACCCAAAATGTAGGGATTGAGAGGACATTGGTGGAATGTGGAAAATCACGTCTGGAGATATGGAGCCGAGACAAAGGCTAATGGATAAAGGGAGGGGTCATGCAGACAGTTAAACTTGAGCGTCCTCCCGTGTGTCCATCGGGAACGGACCCCGCCTCCTTACCATGATGTCTCTGAGACATAACAGACCCTGGAATGTCAACATGGCACACGGCCTTCCGTTGTTTTTCCTTTCATCTTCCAATAAGTTGAACAGAACGATATGGAGAGCTCAGGGCTGGCATGCCATCTCAATGCCATGGGCATGCCAGGGAAATGGTGTCAACGCTTAGCAGTAATGCGCTGGAATTGAGAGCTACGTTTGGGGTATTATTAGGGGCGCGTTTCAAATAGAGAAGGATTTCGGTAGATTTGCTGACCAAATGAAAGGGCTGACATTGTGGACACTGGCCAGTGTGCCTGGGATTGCGTTGTCATGGTAAAGTGTGAAAGACTTCAGTACTCAGCTAAACCCATAGGCTACTCGACATTAAAATGATATCAATTTTAACCATCATTGTCAAATGTCAGGTACTCTAAATTAGGACGCAATTAACTATTTGAGAATGATGTTAGGCAACTTCTAATATTACAAAGCAGGAAGTGGGTGTGTCTTGACCGACCACATCAAAAGCCAAGTAAAATGTCTTCAAGCAAATAACAAAATGCCAATAGAATACTTACAGCATAGCTTCACCAAAGCAACAATGATTTGAGTGACTGAGGATAAGTAGCTAGATAGTGTACATCAGAACAGATAGCTGAGCTGCGAGATGCATGATGTTCTCTAGCCTCTTCGCTCCAGGAGACCTGTACACACTGAGAGACAGGAAAAGTTACTCGGAAATAGGTAAACCAGAGGGCTGGTAAATATATGTTTTCAGGTATACCTGTAGCTATTCAAAATATGCCTAGTCAGACCATTACTCTGTTCCAGCTTGCTGATTGGCTTGATTAGACAGGTACTGTTTGGCGTAGCCCAGAGAATTCTCAACCAACCTTAGCTTGTTGATACTTTCTTCGAAATGTCCATGTTTAGTTGCAGGGGTTTCGTTTGAATTTAGAAAATGCACCATTATTAAATTAAATAGTTTTGCTCCATGAAGTAATCCAACAATGTGTATGTCGCCATCTTGTCTATTTCAAATCTACTCTCACTGATTGAGATAGGTGGGTGTCCACAACAAAGTGCCGCATGTCATGATGACATTCACCTGTCTCAATCAATGAGAGAAGATCAACTAGGCATGGACGTATAGAATACATTTTCTTCCAAATTGGGAATTGAGGAAGTATCAACAAGTTAAGGTTGGTCAAAAATGTTCTGTGCTACACCAAAAAGTACCTAACCTGTAACGGCTAATGGAGTATCACATTAGCCCATTAAAATCTGCTAGCCAGGATACGGGATGTAGCCTTCAGCGATATTGATCACAATACTGTAGGTGCTGATACAATATGTATTACCATTTTCACGATTCTATATAGAAAAACGCATGGCAAATATTTTATACATTGATTTGCATTTTAATGAGGGAAATAAGTATTTGACCCCTCTGCAAAACATGAATTAGTATTTGGTGGCAAAACCCTTGTTGGCAATCACAGAGGTCAGACGTTTCTTGTAGTTGGCCACCAGGTTTGCACACATCTCAGGAGGGATTTTGTCCCACTCCTCTTTGCAGATCTTCTCCAAGTCATTAAGGTTTCGAGGCTGACGTTTGGCAACTCGAACCTTCAGCTCCCTCCACAGATTTTCTATGGGATTAAGGTCTGGAGACTGGCTAGGCCACTCCAGGACCTTAATGTGCTTCTTCTTGAGCCACTCCTTTGTTGCCTTGGCCGTGTGTTTTGGGTCATTGTCATGCTGGAATGCCCATCCACGACCCATTTTCAATGCCCTGGCTGAGGGAAGGAGGTTCTCACCCAAGATTTGGCCCGTCCATCGTCCCTTTGATGCGGTGAAGTTGTCCTGTCCCCTTAGCAGAAAAACACCCCCAAAGCATAATGTTTCCACCTCCATGTTTGACGGTGGGGATGGTGTTCTTGGGGTCATAGGCAGCATTCCTCCTCCTCCAAACACGGCGAGTTGAGTTGATGCCAAAGAGCTCGATTTTGGTCTCATCTGACCACAACACTTTCACACAGTTCTCCTCTGAATCATTCAGATGTTCATTGGCAAACTTCAGACGGGCATGTATACGTGCTTTCTTGAGCAGGGGGACCTTGCGGGTGCTGCAGGATTTCAGTCCTTCACGGCGTAGTGTGTTACCAATTGTTTTCTTGGTGACTATGGTCCCAGCTGCCTTGAGATCATTGACAAGATCCTCCCGTGTAATTCTGGGCTGATTCCTCACCGTTCTCATTATCATTGCAACTCCACGAGGTGAGATCTTGCATGGAGCCCCAGGCAGCGGGAGATTGACAGTACTTTTGTGTTTCTTCCATTAGCGAATAATCGCACAAACTGTTTTCACCTTCTCACCAAGCTGCTTGGCGATGGTCTTGTAGCCCATTCCAGCCTTGTGTAGGTCTACAATCTTGTCCCTGACATCCTTGGAGAGCTCTTTGGTCTTGGCCATGGTGGAGAGTTTGGAATCTGATTGATTGATTGCTTCTGTGGACAGGTGTCTTTTATACAGGTAACAAGCTGCGATTAGGAGCACTCCCTTTAAGAGTGTGCTCCTAATCTCAGCTCGTTACCTGTATAAAAGATACCTGGGAGCCAGAAATCTTTCTGATTGAGAGGGGGTCAAATACTTATTTCCCTCATTAAAATGCAAATCAATTTATAACATTTTTGACATGCGTTATTCTGGATTTTTTTGTTGTTATTCTGTCTTTCACTGTTCAAATAAACTTACCATTAAAATTATAGACTTATCATTTCTTTGTCAGTGGGCAAACGTACAAAATCAGCAGGGGATCAAATATATATTTCCCCTCACTGTATGTCTGCTGTAGAGGGACAAGAGAGAGCCATGAGAAAAAAAGAGTTTTGATCAGTCATGGAGATAAGTGCAGAAAACAAATTGGCTCCCTATTTAAAAAGAAGATGGAG
This sequence comes from Coregonus lavaretus, assembly GCF_964263955.1. Lineage (NCBI taxonomy): Eukaryota > Metazoa > Chordata > Actinopteri > Salmoniformes > Salmonidae > Coregonus > Coregonus lavaretus. The sequence goes on along the minus strand of NC_140011.1, from coordinate 1,984,277 downwards.
AACAAGCTATGAATGAAAAATACTTGAGTTTTGGTGGTACAGCCAAGGAGCACAAACATAATATTGTGATATTGTCAAAACAATACAATATATCATGAAAAATGTGACTGTAAATATTAAACTCCTGTTATGGCCGGTACGTACTTCCAAAAAAGTTCTAAACAAACATTTACAAGCAACTGAAAAAATGCTTCTTCGGCACCCCCAATGTATTTAGCTGTTGTAGACTTCAACCAGTGCGTGGCAGTAATGAGTGATTTACACTGAACAAAAACATAAAACTCAACAATTTCAACGATTTACAGTTCAGTTGAAATAAATTCCTTAAGCCTTAATCTATGGATTTCACATGACTGGGAATACAGATTTGCATCTGTTGGTCACAGATACCTTTTTTAAAAAGGTAGGGGCGTGGACAAGAAAACCAGTCAGTATCTGGTGTGACCACCATTTGCCTCATACAGCGAGACACATCTCCTTCGCATAGAGTTGATCAGGCTGTTGATTGTGGCCTGTGGAATGTTGTCCCACTCCTCTTCAAATGAACAAAATTACCTAATTTTATTTATACACACACACACACTGCTCAAAAAAATAAAGGGAACACTTAAACAACACATCCTAGATCTGAATGAATGAAATAATCTTATTAAATACTTTTCAAAAAGTATTTAAGACAACAAAATCACACAAAAATTATCTGTGTAAGGACATCAGGGATAAAATTGTAGACCTGCACAAGGCTGGGATGGGCTACAGGACAATAGGCAAGCAGCTTGGTGAGAAGGCAACAACTGTTGGCGCAATTATTAGAAAATGGAAGAAGTTCAGGATCACCCTCGGTCTGGGGCTCCATGCAAGATCTCACCTCGTGGGGCATCAATGATCATGAGGAAGGTGAGGGATCAGCCCAGAACTACACTGCAGGATCTGGTCAATGACCTGAAGAGAGCTGGGACCACAGTCTCAAAGAAAACCATTAGTAACACACTACGCCGTCATGGATTAAAATCCTGCAGCGCACGCAAGGTCCCCCTGCTCAAGCCAGCGCATGTCCAGGCCCATCTGAAGTTTGCCAATGACCATCTGGATGATCCAGAGGAGGAATGGGAGAAGGTAATATGGTCTGATGAGACAAAAATATAGGTTTTTGGTCTAAACTCCACTCGCCGTGTATGGAGGAAGAAGAAGGATGAGTACAACCCCAAGAACACCATCCCAACCGTGAAGTATGGAGGTGGAAACATAATTCTTTGGGGATGCTTTTCTGCAAAGGGGACAGGACGACTGCACCGTATTGAGGGGAGAATGGATGGGGCATTGTATCGCGAGATCTTGGCCAACAACCTCCTTCCCTCAGTAAGAGCATTGAAGATGGGTCGTGGCTGGGTCTTCCAGCATGACAACGACCCGAAACACACAGCCAGGGCAACTAAGGAGTGCCTCCATAAGAAGCATCTCAAGGTCATGGAGTGGCCTAGCCAGTCTCCAGACCTGAACCCAATAGAAAATCTTTGGAGGGAGCTGAAAGTCCGTATTGCCCAGCGACAGCCCCGAAACCTGAAGGATCTGGAGAAGGTCTGTATGGAGGAGTGGGCCAAAATCCCTGCTGCAGTGTGTGCAAACCTGGTCAAGACCTACAGGAAACATATGATCTCTGTAATTGCAAACAAAGGTTTCTGTACCAAATATAAAGTTCTGCTTTTCTGATGTATCAAATACTTATGTCATGCAATAAAATGCAAATGAATTACTTAAAAATCATACAATGTGATTTTCTGGATTTTTGTTTTAGATTCCGTCTTTCACAGTTGAAGTGTACCTATGATAAAAATTACAGACTTCTACATGCTTTTTAAGTAGGAAAACCTGCAAAATCGGCAGTGTATCAAATACTTGTTCTCCCCACTGTGTGTGTATGTATGTATGTATGTATGTATGTATGTATGTATGTATGTATGTATATATATATATATATATATATATATATATATATATATATATATATATACACACACACAATCTATTACAGCTATTTAGTTACTTTTGTAGCTCTTCATGAACATGTTGGTCCCATGTTTCATGAGCTGAAATAAAATACCCCAGAAATGTTCCATATGCAGAGAAAGCTTATTTCTCTCAAATGTTGTCCACAAATTTGTTTACATCCCTGTTAGTGAGCATTTCTGCATTACCAAGATAATCCATCCACCTGGCAGGTGTGGCATATCAAGAAGCTGATTAAACAGCATGATCATTACACAGGTGCACCTTGTGCTTGGGACAATAAAAGGCAACTAAAATGTGCAGTTTTGTCACAACACAATGCCACAGATGTCTCAAGGTTTGAGGGAGTGTGCAATTGGCATGCTGACTGCAGGAATGTCCACCAGAGCTGTTGCCAGAGAGCCACCTACAACGTTGTTTTAGAGAATTTGGCAGTACGTCCAACCGGCCAAACATCCGCAGACCATGTGTATGGCGTCGTTTGGGTGAGCGTTTTGCGGATGTCAACGTTGTGAACAGAGTGCCCCATGGAGGCAGTGGGGTTATGGTATGGGCAGGCATAAGCTACGGACAACGAACACAACCACATTTTATCAATGGCAATTTGAATGCACAAAGATACCATGACGAGAGCCATCGGCAGGGACTGGGAAACTGGTCAGAATTGAAGGAATGATGGATGGCGCTAAATCCAGGGAAGTTCTTGAGGGAAACCTGTTTCAGTCTTCCAGAGATTTGAGACTGGGACAGAGGTTCACCTTCCAGCAGGACAATGACCCTAAGCATACTGCTAAAGCAACACTCGAGTGGTTTAAGGGGAAACAGTTAAATGTCTTGGAATGGCCTAGTCAAAGCCCAGACCTCAATCCAATTGAGAATCTGTGGTTTGACTTAAAGATTGCTGTACACCAGTGGAACCCATCCAACTTGAAGGAGCTGGAGCAGTTTTGCCTTGAAGAATGGGCATAAATCCCAGTGGCTGGATGTGCCAAGCTTATAGAGACATACCCCAAGAGAGACTTGCAGCTGTAATTGCTGCAAAAGGTGGCTCTACGAAGTACTGACTTTGGGGGGGTGAATAGTTATGCACGCTCAAGTTGTTTTTTTGTCTTATTTCTTGTTTGTTTCACAATAAAAACTATTTTGCATCTTCAAAGTGGTAGGCATGCTGTGCAACGCCAGGGTTGTGGGTTCGATTCCCATGGGGGGCCAGTATAAAAAATTATTTGCACTCACTAACTGTAAGTCGCTCTGGATAAGAGCGTCTGCTAAATGACTAAAATGTAAATCAAATGATACAAACCCCCCAAACAAATCCATTTTAATTCCAGGTTGTAAGGCAACAATATAGGAAAAATGCCAAGGGGGGTGAATACTTCCACAAGCCACTGTATGTTCTGATTTTTAATATGTTCTAAGGCTGCATGATGCGACTAATGACGATTTGAAAAAAGTCGCATGAATGGCATGAGCTCTGCTTAGTTTTTTGTGCAGGCTGTACAAACTTCAGTCTCTCATTCACAATTTCACAATCACTTGATAATGCCTCGAATTTCCCAGTGGCATCCCCTTTTTGTGGCCGTAATGCCCCCTAGAAAAATCCATGCCTTAGCGGCCAGTGGCTGTTGTGCCCTTGGGCTGAATAATACTTTTTTTTCCCCCCTTCTCCCTGCGTGCTCGGGTCTTTTTCACAGGCTACAAGTGAAGACAGACACATTGGGGATGCAACTGCGCGCGTCCTTATCTAATTTCGAGGCGCATATTGAAGATATTGGAAGAACTGACCACATTTACTTTTGGTCAGCCAACAAGATGAGTAGGCCTAACGAACAGCAAAAGCACTAGCCTGTGTCAATCTACTAACCCCCATAGTACAAAAGTTGGAATACATGTCATCTATGCACTTAAATAGCGAATGGAGGACACTTTTCCCGTGGTTCATTTTCATGCCAGCTAGATAGGCTATACTCCTGCTGTAAAGAGAAGCAATGTGCTTAATATTAGGAACGTTGAGAAATAAATATAGTAGGCCTAGCCTATAGAAAGGTGATGGAACATCCTCTTTTTAATAGAGGCCATCACTCTATTTTCTCACACAATTGCATAGCCTATAGAAATGTTGCGCAACATGAGCTATCATATGAAGTGTTTGATTCGATTTTCGATTACATTTGCATTGATGTCAGAGTGATTTGAGGGACAATAAGAGTGCTGAGTACCAAGCAGTTAGCAAGTTTGGTAGGCTACTAATGACCATCAGCAGCATCAGAGCTTGGAGAAGCCTAATTACCGTGACTAAACGGTCACATATTACCGCCGGTGTGGCGGTAATACGGTCACCTTAACAGCCCTAACCACAAGTGGACTCTAATCAAGTTGTAGAAACATCTCAAGGATGATCAATGGAAACAGGATGCACCTGAGCTCAATTTCGCGTCTCATAGCAAAGGGTCTGAATACTTACTTAAAAATTATAAAAATCTGTTTTCGCTTCATCATTATGGGGTATTGTGTGTAGATTAATGAGGGAAATTTTTTTTTAATCAATTTTAGAATAAGGCTGTAACGTAACAAATTGTGGAAAAAGGGAAGGGATCCGAACACTTTCCGAATGCACTCTATTCCCATAAAACTGATTGAGATCAAATAACTGGCATGCAGATGCAATTTGGACATTTCACTGGTAAAACGTGAATCATTCACAATTTACTGTGATGATGCCATGGCCCATTGATGTTAGGCATGCCTAACTTGGTGTTTGAGGGTAAAAATACTACATTTTCTGGAGACAATGTGTGTGGGTATAGGCAGACGTTGCAATTGGAGGATGCATTGTATGCATATTCTATAATGACATTCATCTATAGGCTACATCTGTCAATACAAACTTTGAGGGGGTGGGGGGGTGCTGCAAAATGTTGTTATGAATGTAGGCTACACTGTCCCGCAAAATCATCCTGTTGTCATGCATTTGGGTATTTTAAATGTGGTCACAGTCCTCAAGTGGAACTGTCAGATACACTGAAATATTGATGACAGGCCAGAGCAAAAACATTTGTTTACCTAAGTAAAACATCCTATTGATTGTCAATTCCTGTAGTGACTATTTCCTACTTTATGACAAAAGCGTTCATTCTTGTGAACTGAAACTGTGCGTTCTCTGCGCTGCGTAAACTGATATCCAAATAATCTGTAACCACACTATACCACAATAACGTGTACATGAGTTTCTATCGAAGAATGCGCAAAGCTGCTCCTTTCCATACACTTACGTCTCACCAATGTTACCAATAACAGGCATGTAGCTACTTAGCCATAATTTTAAAACAAGCATAAGAGACTGTAAAATGAGCCACTGTAAACAATATAGGCTTGACCGCAACTATGTCAAAATTACATTTTGCACAGAGCCACATCTGTGCTTTCAAGACAACTAGGAACTCGTAAAAAAAAATTATGAGGTCGAATCATGACGTCAGTGATCTTCAGGTCGAAAAGTCAGAGCTCTAGAAAGAGGCCCAAATTTCCCGCCTCGGAATTCCGAGTTAAAACCCATTTCCCCAGTCAGAGCTCGTTTTTTCCCAGTTGTCTTGAACGCACTGAAGTCGGAGATTTCCTAGTTCCCAGTTGTTTTGAACGCGGCATCTGTCCTAGCACGGGCTACGGGGCTAGCATCCTTGTAAAAAGCATTAATTCGTGGTTGCTTACCTTGTCAAGTTCGTCGTGCAGCGCCGAAAGGGTGGGTCTTATCAGCTTGTCCCCCAGTGGAGCAGCACTTTGCCGGTAGAAATCGATGTTGGGCACAGCATCGATGGTGTTGTGGCCAAAAGTCCTCAGGTAATAGGTGTTTGTATGGGTGTCGTAGTGGTAGTGATGCTGGCCTCCTGTCGAAGAATGCAGGCTGCCCTCGCTCATTACGGTGTCTCCATTCTGGAAACCTTCAGCGGGCACTACTTCTGGTGGGCTCGCTCCACTCGGATCCACAAAGTTCACCACTCGGAACCGGCCTTTTGCCTCCTCGCCACCCGCCGCTGGCTCCGAACCTTCGGGGGCGGGGGTGGCTTTGTCGCCAGATGCGAGCGTGGACTCATCCGAGCAGGGCGTTTTATCAGCGGCGCTGGCTGCTTCAGCCACTAGGTCCACCTGGAACCGACTCGAGCTGTGTGTCGGGCCGGCGGGCTTCAAACCTGTATCCACGGTCAGTCCCTCATTTTCTGGCGCCTGGTTCTCTCCCTGAGCGGGAGGCGTGGAGGATGGCGCTGACATGGCAAATATTGCCGATGAATGAACGAGCTTGCAGAAACAAACCTAGCTAGCTAAATGTCCGGCACAACTCGTGTACAATAGCAAAGCTACACTGCTTCTAAACCCAAGTACTTTCCGACATAGAAGGAAGTTAGGCAGCTCACTCTCCTGATACCGTCCAAGTGGAGGAAGACCGTCGGGATATTCGCTCCCACAGAAACGCGGTGCTTCTGAATTCAGAAAAATGCGAATACTATTTCTTCCTTTCTCAAAAAGGTAGTCCACAGACATGTGGAGAGTTACAAATGGAGAAGGGTGGCTTGCTATTTGCCTCACTATATACCTTCAAAAAAGCGAGGAAAAGGCATCAACTTTCAGCGCTGGCTAACGCTTCACGGTCCTCTCGCTTTCAGCACAGTTGTACAAAAGCGAATAAAATTCGCGGTGTGATGTTTTCGGTGCTTTTTAGAGTGGATGCTGCATTGACCTTGACGCAACTCTTCCTAGACTCACATTGCATCCTCGCTGCAATACACGCTGCAGTAGGGCATTGTCAAATATATTGAAGGGTGGGTTCCAAACGGGAGGTAGAGCTCGCGAGATTTCAGCTCATCTTTTTTTAAAGGGAAAATAGGGGAAGGCGTGTATCATTTTTTTGTTGTTGTACCTTATACGAAGTCTGTACCAGTTACATTTACAGTCTGTAGGTGCGGTGGCGAAAAAGTTATACAATCAATAAAGCAACAAACCAGAGATGAGTAGTATGACCATGAAATTAAAGTTGCCTACCACAAATTCTGATCATAGAAAACATTACAAGTTTGAAGTAATGTCAATTCATACAGTGTAATTTACAGGATGTCCAGACAAAACTGAGAATTTGGCCTGAGCTTATTGCAATGTAATAATTTAAGTCAGTGACTTTTTTTCAGTTCAAAGTTACTTTATAGTCAAACATATCATTATGGTGTAGTTAGTATCCTCCATTATGGTCATGTGTGGCTTATTTTTCAAATTTAATCTACTTGGCAGATGTGCTTGGAACTTTTGGTGGAATGCCTTTAATGTAAACAATATGTGGAGACGGGATGTAGACATAGCCCACCCTTCCATTTTCTAAACTCTTGTCATAAGGTGTAGTTTTGTAAATAAAGGCTTGTGCCTAAACTTTAAAACTCATGCACCTGTTTGTTATAACAACGGAGAGGGCATGTTGTAGCCTCTAGCAAGATAAAGATCTGTAGGTTTACACTATGCCAAGCCGTAATTGGTCTGTGTTTGGAGGTTGTCTGGGTCAAAACGCACCAGCTGTTGTACTTTTTGTTTTTCACCAATTCAATTAGGGGCCACCCTAACTTTACAGTACATGTTGAGGTTCATTGTAACTTTTTCCCCCACAACAACAAACCTATTCATATAATGATTAAAGTATATCTAATCCTAATCTGTATTGGTGTTTGTAGTCAAGATTAGGTACAGGAGAAACAAAGAGATCGGATTGCTGTGTGTTTTAGTGTTTTCTTGTAGGCTACATTACTGATGCAAAGGGATCTTGGAGGGCTGTCAGGAGAGTGGCTGTTCAGGGCACATTGTTGTGGGTGTGTTTAGTGTTACATCTACATGCATAGGTCATATTTATATCAATGGATCGTCAGCAATGTGACACCACACCCCTAATTCCTGATCGTCCCCTCCCTACAACACACTCTACCCTCTCCAAGCCAACCAAACGTGTGGTAACACTTTACCAACAGCTATAATGCATTTTTTGTGAACAATTGATTTGAATTGAGTCACAAAGGCAATACAATTGATAAAAAAACAAATGTTCCCCCTTTTTGAAGAAGCTTTGCACACTTGGCATTCTCTCAACCAGCTTCATGAGGTAGTCACCTGGAATGCATTTCAATTAACAGGTGTGCCTTGTTAAAAGTTAATTTGTGGAATTGATTTCCTTGTTAATGCATTTGAGCCAATCAGTTGTGTTGTGACAAGGTGGGGGAGTATACAGAAGATAGCCCTATTTGGTAAAAGACCAAGTCCATATTATGGCAAGAACAGCTCAAATAAGCAAAGAGAATTGACAGTCCATCATTACTTTAAGACATTAAGGTCAGTCAATATGGAACATTTCAAGAACTTTGAAAGTTTCTTCAAGTGCAGTTGCAAAAACCAGCAAGTGCTATGATGAAACTGGCTCTCATGAGGACCGCACAGGAATGGAAGACCCAGAGTTACCTCTGCTGCAGAGGATCAGTTCATTAGAGTTACCAGCCTCAGAAATTGCAGCCCAAATAAATGCCACAGACACATCTCAACATCAACTGTTCAGAGGGGACTGTGTGAATCAGGCCTTCATGGTCGAATTGCTGCAAAGAAACCACTACTAAAGGACACCAATAAGAAGAAGAGACCTGCTTGGGCCAAGAAACACGACCAATGGATATTAGGACGTTGGAAATTTGTCCTTTGGTCTGGAGTCCAAATTTGAGATTTTTGGTTCCAACCACGGTGTCTTTGGTTCCAACCACGGTGTCTCCGCATGTGTATTTCCCACCATAAAGTATGGAGGAGGAGGTGTTATGGTGTGGGGGTGCTTTGCTGGTGACACTGTCTGATTTACAGTTGAAGTCAGAAGTTTACATACACCTTCGCCAAATACATTTAAACTCAGTTTTTTACAATTCCTGACATTTAATCCTGGTAAAGATTCCCTGATTTAGTTCAGTTAGGATCACCACTTTATTTTAAGAATGTGAAATGTCAGAATAATAGTGTAGTCCCCTGTAGCTCAGTTGGTAGAGCATGGCGCTTGCAACGCCAGGGTTGTGGGTTCGTTTCCCACGGGGGGCCAGTATGAAAATGTATGCACTTAATAACTGTAAGTCGCTCTGGATAAGAGTGTCTGTTAAATGACTAAAATGTAGAGAGAATGATTTATTTCAGCTTATATTTCTTTCATCACATTCCCAGTGGGTCAGAAGTTTACATACACTCAATTAGTATTTGGTAGCATTGCCTTTAAATTGTTTAACTTGGGTCAAAAGTTTCAGGTAGCCTTACACAAGCTTCCCACAATAAGTTGGCTGAATTTTGGCCCATTCCTCCTGACAGAGCTGGTGTAACTGAGTCAGGTTTGTAGGCCTCCTTGCTCGCACACGCTTTTTCAGTTCTGCCCACACATATTCTATAGGATTGAGGTCAGGGCTTTGTGATGGCCACTCCAATACCTTGACTTTGTTGTTCTTAAGCCATTTTGCCACAACTTTGGAAGTATGCTTGGAGTCATTGTCCATTTGGAAGACCCATTTGCGACCAAGCTTTACCTTCCTGACTGATGTCTTGAGATGTTGCTTCAATATATCCACATAATTTTCCTTCCTCATGATGCCATCTATTTTGTGAAGTGCACCAGTCCCTCCTGCAGCAAAGCACCCCCACAGCATGATGCTGCCACCCCCATGCTTCATGGTTGGGATGGTGTTCTTCGGCTTGCAAGCACCCCCTTTTTCCTCCAAACATAACGATGGTCATTATGGCCAAACAGTTCTATTTTTGTTTCATCAGACCAGAGGATATTTCTCAAAAAAGTACGATCTTTGTCCCCATGTGCAGTTGCAAACCGTAGTCTGGCTTTTTTATGGCAGTTTTGGAGCTGTGGCTTCTCCCTTGCTGAGCGGCCTTTCAGGTTATGTCGATATAGGACTTGTTTTACTGTGGATATAGATACTTTTGTACCTGTTTCCTCCAGCATCTTCACAAGGTCCTTTGCTGTTGTTCTGGGATTGATTTGCACTTTTCGTACCAAAGTACGTTCATATCTAGGAGACAGAACGCGTCTCCTTCCTGAGTGGTATGACAGCTGCGTGGTCCCATGGTGTTTATACTTGCGTACTATTGTTTGTACAGATGAACGTGGTACCTTCAGGCGTTTTGAAATTGCTCCCAAGGATGAACCAGACTTGTGAAGGTCTACAAATTTTTTTCTGAGGTCTTGGCTGATTTCTTTTGATTTTCCCATGATGTCAAGCAAAGAGGCACTGAGTTTGAAGGTAGGCCTTGAAATACATCCACAGGTACACCTCCAATTGACTCAAATGATGTAAATTAGCCTATCAGAAGCTTCTAAAGCCATGACATCATTTTCTGGAATTTTCCAAGCTGTTTAAAGTCACAGTCAACTTAGTGTATGTAAACTTCTGACCCACTGGAATTGTGATAGAGTGAATTATAAGTGAAATAATCTGTCTGTAAACAATTGTTGGAAAAATTACTTGTGTCATGCACAAAGTAGATGTCCTAACCGACTTGCCAAAACTATAGTTTGTTAACAAGAAAGTGGATGAAAAACGAGTTTTAATGACTCCAACCTAAGTGTATGTTAACTTCCCAACACACCTCCAGGCTGTGTAAGGGCTATTTTACCAAGAAGGAGATTGATGGAGTGCTGCATCAGATGACTTGGCCTCCACAATCCCCCGACCTCAACCCAATTGAGATAGTTTGGGATGAGTATGATGGCAGAGGGAAGGAAAGCCAACAAGTGCTCAGCATATGTGGGAACTCCTTCATGACTGTTGGAAAAGCATTCCAGGTGAAGCTGGTTGAGAGAATGCCAAGAGTGTGCAAAGCTGTCATCAAGGCAAAGGGTTGCTATTTGAAGAATCTCAAATATAAAATATATTTTGATTTGTTTAACACTTTTTTGGTTACTACATGATTCCATATGTGTTATTTCATAGTTTTGATGTCTTCACTATTATTCTTCAATGTAGAAAATAGTAAAAATAAAGAAAAACCCTTGAATGAGTAGGTGTGTCCAAACTTAATCCCCTATCTGCACTGCATGGTAGACTGCTATCCACTGTCAATCATTTGGCTGTACTGTACAAGATTACAAGATTTCCACTTCAAAGGTCTGGAAGTGTGCCTGTAGTAGGGTAGTTGGAGATCTTGCTGCTGCGGTGTGAGCAGATCTTGGCACGGCAACATCTTTGCTCAGTAGTGTTCTAAGGCCAGAGGTCAGATCCACCAGTAAGTTTCTTCTCCTCATTACCCAGCTCCTCTCTAATCCTGTTAATACAATTCTTTACAGCCCAGGAGCTCATTACAGTGAGACCAGGCAGCCAGGCCAGGCAATGACAGCCACTCACTCTGTCTTCTTACTAGCTCACTACCTCAGACAAAAGTCTGCACTGGTCACACAATTGAATTATAACAAATTAGCTTTGGATGTTGAGGTGGGATGAGCTACGTGCCTGTCAAATAGAGTGCCACAGTGATGTTGTCATAATACCCATAAAACCCAGCGGTCAAACATAGAAATGGTTCCAATTGTTTTTTCACCATTCATTTTTTCCATAGGGGATTTTAGAAACACTTCAAATTGAGTCTGTGTTTGGTGTAGGCTTACCTTGGTGTGGCATTGTGATAACCATGTAAATCTCTCTCGGACAAGGTGACATTTATCAATATATTCAGCTCTATTTACTCTCAGATTTTAAAATGCTAATTAGCTTTAAAGTAGACATCATGCAAGACTACAAATCCCTGCAAGCTCCTGCACTTCATCTCTAGCCGACACCTTGCTGTCAGCTAGCTAGCTACTATCTACCTTGATCCAAAACAAAATGTTTATCTACTGTTCCATATTTTATTTAAGTAAAAGGCATAAGCTGACGCACACCCACATTTTGTATAGAGGTGCTGACTAACTGAAAGTAAACTATTAAAATAAATAAATAAAGTCACACACTTGAATTATTCTCCCAAACATTTAATGGGTATTAGGGCTGGGCGGTATACCATATTTTACAATATACCAGTATTAATGCATGGACCGGTTTGGATTTACTGTACCTTTTATAACGGTATTTGAATGTTTGGTTTATTAACGTCCATTTTTATAGTTTACTCCGCTACTTGAGTCATCTCTCTCCGCTCTCTCTCTCTCTCCATGCCGCTTTCCACACAGACCTAGCCCCACCCGCTGTCACTCAAGGAGTGCATTTGTTGTTGCTCGAGTACGAGACACTTGCGTTCAGTCTGCATGGTCAATGCTGCACATGTAAAAATGTTGATGACTATGATGCTGTTTCCACTTTCCTTCTTAATATAAATCCACAAGCGTTCTATAATTACAGCATTCGTTTGTGTTTCTTACATCTGAAAACAGCTCGTTTGTCGTTTCTTAGCAAGTTGTGGCTATGTCGTGTTAGCCACTGATGCTAATTGCAAGCTAGCAAATAAATGTACTGAGTCAGAGCAATCGTAGCTACCTATACAGCCTGAAACCAGTGATTGTGTAGGCCTAAATCAGCACGTTGTTTGTGGAACAGTATCTTCTAAATCAAAGCGGAATAGGCAAAACATGAATATGTTAGCTACATGAAGTAGTAGCTAAAAGAAAACATTTAATGTTGCCAAAGATTAGAGGGTCACCTAGGAAACATTGACCAACACTTTGGTTCCTACCCTGTCACAATAGCTCCTCCCTGGCATTTTCATCCGTTGTCATGTCAAACAACACTTTATTCAAAGTGCCCACTATTATCTTCTAAGTATATGGAATTAGAATAATCATATTTGTTCCATTATTCCAACAGTTTCACCCAAGTGTTTTGATCTAAGTTGCAAGTCAAATCGCAATTGCAACATTTGGTTAAAAATAAGGCCTAGATGTTTTGCCCATATTGTGCAGCTCTATGTGGCATTGTGGAAATGATCTCAAACGAGTACAGGAAATGCAGTAATTGATGAAAATGCAGATTTTTTTGACAGTTTAAGTGTAATTGAACAGTATAAAACAATCAGAATGACGAGAGACATTGAAATCACTTACAATGTACAGTCGTGGTCAAACGTTGGGAGAATGACACAAGTATTGGTCTTCACAAAGTTTGCTGCTTCAGTGTTTTTAGATATTTTTGTCAGATGTTACTATGGTATACTGAAGTATAATTACAAGCATTCCATAAGTGTCAAAGGCTTTTATTGACAATTACATTAAGTTAATGCAAAGAGTCAATATTTGCAGTGTTGACCTTTCTTTTTCAAGACCTCTGCAATCTGCGCTGGCATGCTGTCAATTAACTTCTGGGCCACATCCTGACTGATGGCAGCCCATTCTTGCATAATAAATGCTTGGAGTTTGTCAGAATTTGTAGGTTTTTGTTTGTCCACCCGCCTCTTGAGGATTGACCACAAGTTCACAATGGGATTAAGGTCTGGGGAGTTTCCTGGCCATGGACCCAAAATGTCGATGTTTTGTTCCCCGAGCCACTTAGTTATCACTTTTGCCTTATGGCAAGGTGCTCCATCATGCTGGAAAAGGCTTTGTTCGTCACCAAACTGTTCTTGGATGGTTGGGAGAAGTTGCTCTCGGAGGATGTGTTGGTACCATTCTTTATTCATGGCTGTGTTCTTAGGCAAAATTGTGAGTGAGCCCACTCCCTTGGCTGAGAAGCAACCCCACACATGAATGGTCTCAGGATGCTTTACTGTTGGCATGACACAGGACTGATGGTAGTGCTCACCTTGTCTTCTCCGGACAAGCTTTTTTCCGGAGAGAAGTGGCTTCCTCGCTGCCCTTCTTGACACCAGGCCATCCTCCAAAAGTCTTCGCCTCACTGTGCTTGCAGATGCAGGAACCTGGCGCTTGCTATTGTACTCCTGAGTGGCGCAGTGGTCTAAGGCACTGCATCGCAGTGCAAACTGTGCCACTAGAGATCCTGGTTCGAATCCAGGCTCTGTCGCAGCCGGCCGCGACCGGGAGACTCATGGGCGGCGCACAATTGGCCCAGCGTCGTCCAGGGTAGGGGAGGGAATGGCCGGCAGGGATGTAGCTCAGTTGATAGAGCATGGCGTTTGCAACGCCAGGGTTGTGGGTTCGTTTCCCACGGGGGGCCAGTATAAAAAAAAATATGTATTCACTAACTGTAAGTCGCTCTGGATAAGAGCGTCTGCTAAATGACTAAAATGTAAATGTAAATGTAATGCACTCACACCTGCCTGCTGCCATTCCTGAGCAAGCTCTGCACTGGTGGTGCCCCGATCCCGCAGCTGAATCAACTTTAGGAAACAGTCCTGGCGCTTGCTGGACTTTCTTGGGCGCCCTGCAGCCTTCTTCACAACAATTGAACCTCTCTCCTTGAAGTTCTTGATGATCCAATAAATGGTTGATTTCGGTGCAATCTTACTAGCAGCAATATCCTTGCCTGTGAAGCCATTTTTATGCAAAGCAATGATTATGGCACGTGTTTCCTTGCAGGTAACCTTGGTTAACAGAGGAAGAACAATGATTTCGAGCACCACCCTCCTTTTAAAACTTCCAGTCTGTTATTCTAACTCAATCAGCATGAAAGAGTAATCTCCAGCCTTGTACTCGTCAACACTCTCACCTGTGTTAACGAGAGAATCACTGACATGATGTCAGCTGGTCCTTTTGTGGCAGGGCTGAAATGCAGTGGAAATGTTTTTTGGGGATTAAGTTCATTTTCATGGCAAAGAGGGATTTTGCAATTAATTGCAATTCATCTGATCACTCTTCATAACATTCTGGAGTATATGCAAATTGCCATCATAAAAACTGAGGCAGCAGACTGTGAAAATTAATATTTGTGTCATTCTCAAAACGTTTGACCACGACTATGTGTTGCCACACTACTCATAAAGCAAATGTAGAACTTGTATTATTCAAAAACATAAAAATACCGTGATATGATATTTTGCCCATATCGCCCAGCCCTAATGTGTATAGCAACCAACGTTTTGGCATGCAATGCCTTCGTCAGGGTTACATGGTAAATGCTTGAACCAGGTTATGTAGACAAACAGTGCAATTAGTGCAGCCAATGAACACAGTTGTGTCATAGTAATTAAGGTAATGAGGGATGAAAAAGTGAAACTGTTAAACATATTTTACACCATGTCAAGATGTTGAATACATGGGGCAATTATTTACTGTCACGTACGTTAAGGAACGGGACGGACCAAGGTGCAGCGTGAAAGGCGTACATGTTTATTAAAGAATAAACACACGACACAGTAACCAAAATAACAAAACTTAACCGTGACGGTCCAAAGGCTAACACACAAGCCTAAATCAGGAACACAACAAAAACCCACAACACAGGCAGGAAAACTGGCTGCCTAAGTATGATCCCCAATCAGAGACAACGAGTGACCGCTGCCTCTGATTGGGAACCACACCCGGCCAAACATAGAAATACAAACCTAGAAATTCACACCCTGACCAAACTAGCTGGAGTTCTATAGGCCAGGGCATGACAGTATCCCACCCCCCACCCCACCCAAAGGTGCGGAGTCCGACCGCACAAACCTGACTGAATAGGGGAGGGTCCGGGTGGGCTTCCAGCCTCGGTGGCGGCTCCGGAGTGGAGCCGCTGACCGGAGCTGGACTGGGCACCGGTGGAGCGGATTGCTCTGGCTCCGGAGTGGAACGGGCACGGGCCGTGCCGGACTGGCGACGCGCCCCACTGGCTTGGTGCGACGAGCAGGAACAGGCCGGGCCGGACTGGCGACGCGCACCACTGGCTTGGTGCGAGGAGCAGGAACAGGCCTGGCCGGACTGGCGACGCGCACCACTGGCTTGGTGCGAGGAGCAGGAACAGGCCAGGCCGGACTGGGAACCGGCGCTGGAGGTCTATGACTGTCTCCGTCCTTTACACTCCGCGCCCCGTCCTCCTCCAGTGAGGACTCCTCCTTGAGCACCCACGAGTGCAGTGGTCGAGGCTCCTCTCTGTCGCTCCCCGACCACCCTTTTAGCCCCCCCAAAAAATTCTCTCCACCCTGATCCCTTTCAGGGCCTCCATCTGCCTTGCCAGATCCTCTCTTATCTCCCGCCAGGTTCATCCTCTCTGCTCCTCCTGGGCACGCTGCTTGGTCCATTGGTGGTGGGTTTTTCTGTCACGTACGTTAAGGAACGGGACGGACCAAGGTGCAGCGTGAAAGGCGTACATATTTATTAAAGAATAAACAGTAACCAAAATAACAAAACTTAACCGTGACGGTCCAAAGGCTAACACACAAGCCTAACACAGGAACACAACAAGATCCCACAACACAGGCGGGAAAACTGGCTGCCTAAGTATGATCCCCAATCAGAGACAACGAGCGACCGCTGCCTCTGATTGGGAACCACACCCGGCCAAACATAGAAATACAAACCTAGAAATTCACACCCTGACCAAACTAGCTAGAGTTCTATAGGCCAGGGCGTGACATTTACATAATTGTATGTTAACATGATTAGATATAATAGAATACATAATGTTAATATCAACAATCATTATTGTTACATTTAATTTACTTTCATATTTGTTTCATTATTTAATTTCATATCTTCTTGTGGTTCAAACATAAAGCATAATGAGCATCATCAACATGGGAAACATGATATGCAGTGCTAGCTGTGGGCAAAATATGTTCATTGGGTTGAACTGTTAATAGAAAGGGCCTGAGATCAAATTCAATATTCAAACCACTAGGGGAGGAGATCCACTGGGCCTCCCTCTGTAGTAAAAGGGTCTCAATGTTACATCTCCTTGATAGGGTAAAATGCTCAATACCTATGTATTTGAGGGAGGAGACAGGATGGTTAGCTTCAACAAAGTGGGCTGCTACTGGGTAGTCAGTGTTCTTACACCTGATTGAACTGCAGTGTTCAGCTCTTTGTTGTTTTAACTGTCTTTTCGTTTGCCCAACGTAAGCTTTACCGCACGGACAGGTGATGAGATAGATGGCCATATTTTATTTAACTAATATTTGTTGGCTTATTTATGTTTTTGGTCTTGTGTCTTGTACATAATACTTTCCTAGTAGTAGTCAGATATTTACAATGTTCCATGAATAGGCTAGTTTTCTGCAAAGAAGCTAGCTACCTAGATAACATTAGCAACATGTCTTATTTTACCAGATCCTCTTCTCCTTCGGCCGGTAGACGTCTACTATTTAATCCCTTATTTCTGCCAACTATATGAACAAGGTGAAATCTATTTCAATTTATTGTGTCAGAATGCACTGCTGTATTAAAGCAATTCAGAAGTAACTTGTTGACATGTTCTGCTGCAGATTCAAAGCCAGATAAACTCATTGCAGAATGTATCCATGAATAAGCATACGGTAAAACTTCAATTAATAGCCCAGCCGGTTATTTGCTTAAATCGCTGAACACAACCGGCGCTTATTAGAGACAGGCTTCTATTTGAGCCAGACATCTATTTCCTTAATGCACACAGCTTTTGCTCAATGAAATGTTGAAAAGACTACCACACTGATAATTGTGACCAGTATGATCAGTATAAACATTATAATAATAAATCCATCGCAGATCAGACTTGCAAAGACTAGGCTGCCTATCATATCATATCCCCCATAGTTGCAATGCGATCACACCAGATAGACTACCATATTCAACATAATCCAGGTCCCCAGGACATCGGGAGATGCCTTCAATACTGTGCACTAGGGGCAAATTAGTTTTTTCTGTTTTATCAACCTTAACCCTTACCTCCCTTCACTTCACCCATAGACGTTTATCCCCCCGGACAAACGTGGAATACTGAATTGAGACCGTGAGATCTTGTTGCTAGTTGAGCCTACCATGTCAAACCACACTGCTGTTTCATCCATGGCAATGATGTTGCTTTCCTTTCTCTTCTTTTGCGCAATTTTTACAGTATTCACTGAAGTCCACTTGTAAATAATTCATTTAGACCTGCCGTTTATTTGAAACAGGCGTTTATATTCTGAAATGTGTGCCGATTCCAGGTTACTATAAGGAACAGGAGGCTATTTGAGACTGCGTTTAATTGAAGTTTTACTGTATTTTTTTGACAAGAATGCACCTAGTCGCCAATCAACCACTTCAAACACATATATATATGCCATTTATACATAACATACAAACATCTGACTTGAAGTAAAGATTCAATTATTTATTCATCAATGCCACAAACCTGGGACATCGGAGAGCACCATATCAACTATAATTACTATTCGAAAGCGCACAGATTCTTCTGCTTTTCCATTATAGAAATTAGACCAGCACAAATTACACACAATGTAAAACAGCATATTTAAAATGTTGGTGGGTGAGTTACAAATGGAGAAACAACTGGATGCGTAAGGTAGTTTTAATATACAATACTAGGTCAACTCCAGCGGAATGAGAAACAAACATTCACACTTAAGACTTAAAACAAGGAAGCCATGCCTATACGCAGCTATATCAACACCCTTCTTCTCAATTTTGCTGCTGTCAATTGTAAGCAGCACATTTACCACTGCATTCAGTCTGAACCCCAGAATAAACAGGGGGAGGAAGTCATTACAAAAAAAAGTGAAGGAAGCAGCATTGGGAAAATGGGTAAAGGTAGCGTGGATTTATAGAGATAAAATGGAGAGTTCCAAAGTGTCTGAAGTTGAGGGACCATGGGGTATAGAAGGCATAGTGTGGAATAAGTGGTAGCTAGATGGTTGGTTGGCCATATAGTAATAGAATATAGAACATAGAATAAACATAAAATGTGGGTGCTGGTGTGCTTCTGCACCCCTTTTAGGTCGTTTTCACACAAATATCCGGCCACCCATGTCCAGTCATACTCGGGGTATAACCGTGTCCTTCGACGGCATTCCGTCTCAGTTGAAGCAGCGAAATTGTGACTCATTTCAGAAGACTAGGCGTATGTCGCGCGTCACTACTTCACAGGAGAGGCATTTGAAAGTAAACTTTTTTTAAATTCGTTTTTGGCCAGAAATGCCTTCTGGAACATGTGAACTTTCATGTGCCTTAATAACAAACTTGTATGCCATCTGTAAATACAAATAAAATGGTTAAATTATGAGCCTAGTTGGTTTAGCCACAGAAAAAGACAGGACACTTCCCGCTAGCCATGATTGGCTGAGATAATGGATGGACTGGACATGCTGAGAGATGAGTACAGATTGGTCTGCCATGTAGCACGATTCTGTCTATAACATCAGCTGGTCAGTATGTGTAGGTAATCCATTCTAACGCAACTTATTTTGAAAGATATCACGTAGTTATCAAACTGCAGTAGAATGCCAGTGGAATTAGAGTATGATAGCTAAGGAGAAAATTCTGCCGTTTGATTGCAAATATACAGAGGGAGTCGAAAAGAGAACACACAGAAGGCTGTTGTATAAAACACCTGTCTCCGGATTACATCTTCAAACTAAGGGCAACCATGGCATCCGTGACAGAGAGGGAGACGCGTCCATCCATGTATACGGGTAAGACAGTCTAGCTAGCTAAATTTTCAGATATTAAACGTTTCTAATTTTGTCAGGAAGTCATTTTCATTTCAAGTTACAGCATACTGTTAACGAGTTAGCTTACGTTAGCTGGCTCGCTCGCTAGCTAACGTTACGTGTATGATCTGTGTAGTAATATTATTTGTATCTCAGAGCGATTTGCATTGCTAGTTATAGCCTAATGTTAGCTAGCTAGCTAACATTGAACCTGGTTGGTTAGCTACCTGCAGATTCATGCAGAGTAGTACGTTTTATTTTATTTTATTTTTTTACCTTTATTTAACCAGGTAAGCCAGTTGAGAACAAGTTCTCATTTACAACTGCGACCTGGCCAAGATAAAGCAAAGCAGTGCAATAAAAACAACAACACAGAGTTACATATGGTGTAAAACATAACATAGTCAAAAATACAACAGAAAATATATATACAGTGTGTTCAAATGTAGCAAGTTGTGGAGGTAAGGCAATAAATAGGCCATAGTGCAAAATAATTACAATTAGTATTAACACTGGAATGATAGATGTGCAAGAGATGATGTGCAAATAGAGATATTGGGGTGCAAATGAGCAAAATAAATAACAATATGGGGATGAGGTAGTTGGGTGGGCTAATTTCAGATGGGCTGTGTACAGGTGCAGTGATCGGTAAAGTGCTCTGACAACTGATGCTTAAAGTTAGTGAGGGAGATAAGACTCTCCAGCTTCAGAGATTTTTTATGTTATGAGTTGGGATTATGGTTCATTGTTTTGCTAGCTAGCTACATGTCTAAATAAAAGACTCCACTATGCAAGTAACCATTTCACTACACCTTCTGTATCCTGTGCAAGTTTGATTTTATTTGATATAGTATGTGTTTACCAGAGATGGTAATGTGAAGAACATGACCTGCATCAAAGTCAAATTAGGATATAACGTTAGGCCAACGAGACAGTGTCTGTTCAAAAATTATCCGGTAGAATGCCCTGCTTTTATTTCGTCACAACCTCAAGCTATTTTCTGTAATTGTCTCGCCATTAACTTGTAAATAATGATCTTGTTGTGAGGTTATTTTCCTGTAATAATGAAGACAAATGAGCTAAAGTGAAGACGTTGCCAGCTATATGATATGGGTCATTATTTGAACTGGCTAGCCAGTTAACTTAACATTAGCTAGCTAGCTAGCTAACAAGCTAGAAACAAACCAAAACATTGTTTAGAAAGTTGCTTTTAGTTGCCTGGTTTGCTAGACGTATACTAAATTCATTTTTAAACGGATGGGTTTATTGGTGTTAAATACACTAGTTGTGCTATTTTGGATCACAGGCTGCTGATGTCATGCAGCCTGTAGTTTTTGTGTTTATACTTTTTCATAACGACAACGACAAGTTTTATGTCGGATGACAATAGAATGTTCATGATGTCACTGTGACAACTGTCGATAGACGTAGTATAAACCAGCCTTTAGTCTTGATATCTTTGGTTGTTTAGTACATGGCCTCACATGTGAATCCTTAAAGAGATGGGTGGGGCTAAGGCTTAAGAGGGTGTGAACGATGCTGAATGGGTGTAGACAAAGAAGAGCTTTCAGTAGGTTTACCAAAACATTCAAGGCCATTTTATCAAAAGTGAGGTTACAAGTTCATCAACTTTCAAAGCAGAATTACTTTCCCATTGTTCCTCAACTGTGGTGTATGATATACCATTTTCTAGCTCCGTGTCTCTACTTTTATCCAATGTAAAAAACACAATTTCAAATTTTGCTACATAAGACCGAATCGAGCCGGTTGGTCACAATTGTGGTCATTCGTGTATCTGTGAATCACAACATTAAAGACGATGAGTGATCACAGCATTTCCACAAATTGAGCCTTACACAATACAACTTAATCATAGAGGACAGCGTTTTGCTGACAACATGGTGGGATACACTAGTTCTACGGTGTGAGAATAATGGAAGAGTCTTACACCATCTGTAGGTCCATTTGAGTGTGTGTGGTCAATTACAGATGTAATCTTAAAGGAGAAGTTTACCCAAAATCCAGAAACTCCCAAGTGATTCCATACATTGAAACTAGTTCAGTGGAGTTTGTGCTCTCCCTGTCTCTCTCCCTGGACTGCAGAACTGAGACAGCTGTGACTCATGATGTAGGCCTCGCTCTGGATGTAGGCCTCACTCTGTTCCGTTGTTAGTGAACACATGATTCCCAAATCCGTGAATTCTGGACAAATTCATTTTTTATTGAAAGCGTATGGCCAAATTTGCTATTTTTGTGAAAAGTACTATCGGGTTTTGAGTCAGGAAAGGTGTACTTTTTTCACCTAAAACATTTGCGATTATTTTATATCATTCTTTTATGTTGCCGACTGCCACAGCAGCAGAGATGGGTAACAACTGCACATGTATGCCCTCATGGGGGAAACTCTGCTCACGATATGCCCTTATATGGAGCTTGATGTCACAGTTTTATTTGGTGGGAGAAGGAGCTGGTGCGAAAGTTGATAGAGTCAGGCCTATCGCAGGTAAAGTTAGTTGCGCAAAGTGGGAAAATAAATGGTAGCAAGAGCAGGATGTTGTCCCTGGCTGCACTTTATACAGGAAATAAAGGGAGGAAAGCACCAAATTCACAGTTATCCGGTAAAAGATAAATAGAGATGCAGAAGATGGTTAATAAATTATTAATAGTAAATACGATGTACAAACCCCTGCAGCCAACCTTACATCGCTGCGTGTGTGTAGCAAGCATTTCAGCGATGATGCGTGTGAACGAGATATGCAATCTGAAATTATGGGGATAGAAAACTGAAGGACACTAAAAGATATAGCTGTTGCTACGGCTACCAGCTCTGCACCCTCCGCTGCAACTTGCCCATGCCCCCCCCCCGCTTCTCCTTCACCCAAATTCAGATAGCTGATGTTCTGAAAGAGCTGCAAAACCTGGACCCCTATAAATCAGCAAGGCTAGACAATCTGGACCCTTTCTTTCTAAAATTAGCCGTCGAAATTGTCGCAACGCCTATTACCAGCCTGTTCAACCTCTCTTTCGTATCATCTGAGATCCCCAGAGATTGGCTGCCGCGGTCATCCCCCTCTTCAAAGGGGGTGACACTCTAGATCCAAACTGTTACAGACCTATATCCATCCTGCCCTGCCTTTCGAAAGTATTTGAAAGCCAAGTTAACAAACAGATCACCGACCATTTCGAATCCCACCGTACCTTCTCTGCTATGCAATCTGGTTTCCGAGCTGGTCATAGGTGTACCTCAGCCACGCTCAAGGTCCTAAACGATATAATAACCATGATCGATAAAATTAAATACTGTGCAGCCGTCTTCATTGAACTGGCCAAGGCTTTTGAATCTGTCAATCACCGCATTCTTATCGCCTGGTTCACCTTCTACTTCTCAGATAGAGTTCAATGTGTCAAATCAGAGGGCCTGTTGTCTGGACCTCTGGCAGTCTCTATGGGGCTGCCACAGGGTTCAATTCTCGGGCTGACTCTATTCTCTGTGTATATCAATGATGTCGCTCTTGCTGCTGGTGACTCTCAGATCCACCTCCACGCAGACGACAACATTTTGTATACATCTGTCCCTTCATTGGACACTGTGATAACAAACCTCCAAACGAGCTTCAATGCCATACAACGCTCCTTCCGTGGCCTCCAATTGCTCTTAAACGCTATTAAAACTAAATGCATGCTCTTCAATCGAACGCTGCTTGCACCCGTCTGCCCGACTAGAATCACTACTCTCGGCGGATCTGACTTAGAATATGTGGACAACTACAAATACCTAGGTGTCTGGTTAGACCGTAAACTCTCCTTCCAGACTCACATTAAGAATCTCCAATCCAAAGTTAAATCTAGAATCGGCTTCCTATTTCGCAACAAAGCCTCCTTCACTCATGCTGCTAAACATGCCCTCGTAAAACTGACTATCCTACCAATCCTTCACTTCGGCGATGTAATTTACAAAATAGCCTCCAACACTCTACTCAGCAAATTGGATGTAGTCTATCACAGTGCAATCCGTTTTGTCACCAAAGCCCCATATACTACCCACCATTGTGACCTGTACGCTCTCATTGGCTGGCCCTCACTACATATTCGTCGCAAACCCACTAGCTCCAGGTCATCTATAAATCACTTCTAGGCAAATCCCTGCCTTACCTTAGCTCATTGGTCACCATAGCAACACCCACCTGTAGTATGCGTTCCAGCAGGTATATCTCACTGGTCATCCCCAAAGCCAACACCTCCTTTGGCCGCCATTCCTTCCAGTTCTCTGCTGCAAATGACTGGAACGAACTGCAAACATTTCTGAAGCTGGAGACACTTATCTCCCTCACTATCTTTAATCATCAGTTGTCAGAGCAGCTTACCGATCACTGCATCTGTAATTAGCCCACCCAACTACCTCATCCCCATATTGTTATTTACATCGTTATTTATTTTGCTCATTTGCACCCCAGTATCTCTATTTGCACATCATCTTCTGCACATCTATCCACTCCAGTGTTAATACTAAATTATAATTGTAATTATTTTGCACTATGGCCTATTTATTGCCTTACCTCCATAACTTACTATATTTGCACACACTGTATATACATTTTTATTGTGTTATTGACTGGACGTTTTGTTTATTCCATATGTAACTCTGTGTTGTTGTTGTTTTTACCGCACTGCTTTGCTTTATCTTGGCCAGGTCGCAGTTGTAAATGAGAACTTGTTCTGAACTGGCTTACCTGGTTAAATAAAGGTGAAAAAATAAAAAAATAAACTTGTTTTTCCATAGACTGGATCTGGCTCATTGCCAAAACACAAAGGCACGTTTGAGAAGAGAAAGCGACAAAGCAAGCGTGCAGAGGGACAGTGCATTCGGAAAGTATTCAGACCCCTTTTAACTTTTTCCACATTTTGTTACGTTACAGCCTTATTCTAAAATGGATTAAATAAAACATTTTCTCATCAATCTACAAACAATACCCCATAATGACAAAGTGAAAACAGGTTTTTAGAATTTAGAATTTTTGTATAAAAATAAATTAAAAAATACCTTATTTACGTATATTAAGTATTCAGACCTTTTGCTATGAGACTCGAAATTGAGCTCAGTTGCATCCCGTTTCCATTGATCATCCTTGATGTTTCTACAACTTGATTGGAGTCCACCTGTGGTACATTCAATTGATTGGACATGATTTGGAAAGGCACACACCTGTCTATATAAGGTCACACAGTTGACAGTGCATGTCAGAGCAAAAACCAAGCCATGAGGTCGAAGGAATTGGGTGTGGTCCTCTGTAGCTCAGCTGGTAGAGCACGGCGCTTGTAACGCCAAGGTAGTGGGTTCAATCCCCGGGACCACCCATACACAAAAAAAATGTATGCACGCATGACTGTAAGTCGCTTTGGATAAAAGCGTCTGCTAAATGGCATATTATTATTATTATTATTAGGAATTGAGACAGGATTGTGTCGAGGCATAGATCTGGGGAAGGGTACCAAAAAATGTCTGCAGCATTGAAGGTTCCCAAGAACACAGTGGCCTCCATCATTCTTAAATGGAAGAAGTTTGGAACAACCAAGACTCTTCCTAGAGCTGGCCTCCTGGCCAAACTGAGCAATCGGGGGAGAAGGGCCTTGGTCAGGGAGGTGACCAAGAACACGATGGTCACTCTGACAGAGCTCCAGAGTTCCTCTGTGGAGATGGGAGAACGTTCCAGACAGACAACCATCTCTGCAGCACTCCACCAATCAGGCCTTTATGGTAGAGTGGCCAGACGGAAGCCATTCCTCAGTAAAAGGCACATGACAGCCCGCTTGGAGTTTGCCAAAAGGCACCAAAAGGACTCTCAGACCATGAGAAACAAGATTCTCTGGTCTGATGAAACCAAGATTGAACTCTTTGGCCTGAATGCCAAGTGTCACGTCTGGAGGAAACCAGCTACTGCAAATCACCTTGCCAATACCATCCCCATGGTGAAGCATGGCGGTGGCAGCATCATGCTGTTGGGGATGTTTTTCAGTGTCAGGGACTGGGAGACTAGTCAGGATCGAGGGAAAGATTAACGGAGCAAAGTACAGAGAGATCCTTGATGAAAACCTGCTCCAGAGCGCTCAGGAACTCAGACTGGGGTGAGGTCCTTGAGTGGCCCAACCCAAGCCTGGACTTGAACCCAATCGAACATTTCTGAAGAGACCTGAAAATAGCTGTGCAGTGACGCTCCCCATCCAACCTGACAGAGCTTGAGAGGTTCTGCAGAGAAGAATGGGAGAAACTCCCCAAATACAGGTGTGACAAGCTTGTAGGCTGTAATCGCTGCCAAAGGTGCTTCAACAAAGTACTGAGTAAAGGAACTGAATACTTACAGTACCAGTCAAAAGGAGGAAAGCACCAAATTCACAGTTATCCGGTAAAAGATAAATACATTGTAGAATAATAGTGAAGGCATCAAAACTATGAAATAACATGTTAAACAAATAAAAATATTTTTTATATTTGAGATTCTTCAAATAGCCACCCTTCGACTTGATGACAGCTTTGCACACTCTTGGCATTCTCTCACCCAGCTTCATGAGGTAGTCACCTGGATTGCATTTCAATTAACAGGTGTGCCTTGTTAAAAGTTAATTTGTGGAATTTCTTTCCTTCTTAATGCGTTTGAGCCAATCAGTTGTGTTGTGACAAGGTAGGGGGGTATACAGAAGATAGCCCTATTTGGTAAAAGACCAAGTCCATATTATGGCAAGAACAGCTCAAATAAGCAAAGAGAAAGAACACTCCCATCATTACTTTAAGACATGAAGGTCAGTCAATACGGAGAATCTCAAGAACTTTGAAAGTTTCTTCAAGTGCAGTCGCAAAAACAATCAATTGCTATGATGAAACTGGCTCTCATGAGGACCGCCACAGGAATGGAATACCCAGAGTTAACTCTGCTGCAGAGGATAAGTTCATTAGAGTTAACTGCACCTCAGAAATTGCAGCCCAAATAAAAGCTTCACAGAGTTCAAGTCAAAGACACATTTCAACATCAACTGTTCAGAGGAGACTGTGTGAATCAGCACCAATAATAAGAAGAGACCTGCTTGGGCCAAGAAACACGAGCAATGAACATTAGACCGGTGGAAATGTGTCCTTTGGTCTGGAGTCCAAATTTGAGATTTTTGGTTCAAACCGCAATGTCTTTGTGAGACGCGGTGTTGGTAAACGGATGAGTTGCCCCAACACACTCATCCAAAAGTTGTGATGACACAGAGGACCTGTTTTGTTGAGCAAGAGCAGTGGCAGCCAGGGAAAGTGTTGGGAAAATAATTAGGTTACATCTTGTTGTCTTTATGTGAATTACATCGGTGGGGGCAGTTACCCCATTGGGCTAGTTACTCCCTAGTACCCTAAAGTTTAGCTACTTACTCAAAATATTATCTTTAATTTCAGTTGAAGAAATGAGATGAAATTATCTCTGTGACTAAAATGTACATTTACATTTTTTAAGTCATTTAGCAGACACTCTTATCCAGAGCGACTTACAGAGTGAGTGCATACATTTTCATACTGGCCCCCTGTGGGAAACGAACCCACAACCCTGGCGTTGTAAGCGCCATGCTCTACCAACTGAGCTACAGGGGACTGGACAAGAGTTTTTGGAGAGATTGAGAGCTTTTCAGTGATAAGCTCAATTAATATTAGTAGCAGGACGCCCACACCCGGCTGTTTGCGGACAGAACCGCAGACAGGCTCCGCTCTGGTTCCTCCTCCGATTATACACATCCCGCATGCAACTGTCTTGCTTCTCTGTAGCTAACCAGTCACCACCAGCCTTCTAGTTAGCTACCCTTTGCCTGGTTAAGAAACACAAGCAGCTTTACGAAATTAAAAACAGTAGCAGTGTTGAGTTTAATAGTCTAGCTATGTTTTTCTCTCCCTTGAGTATGGAAAAGAAGGCTGTCTTTGAATTTGTAGTTTCGCTCAACCCTTCAATTTCCCCACTGCATTTCATAGCCAGGTTCTGTAGCCAACATAGTCAACTCTCCCTCTTTTCCTCAGAGAAAACGACTTGATTCTAACCCTTACTGTTCAAAATATATAACCCATTTTACATTCATAAAGCATTTTGCGGGCCGTTTTAAATCTAGGCTACTTGTGGACCGAACAGTTAACCATTTGTTTGGGCTACACCTTGTTCAGTCATGTTACCTCATGACAGTAGCTAGCTATAGCTAACAAACTGGGGCGTGTTCAGTAGGACACAACATTTTGGAACGTTCAGATAGAAATATGTAATGTAGAACAAACATGGTGGCACAGAAAGAAAGGTAAAGGGATAGCAGACAATTTATTGACTAAATTCCTCTTGCCACTACACTTTATCTAACTGGGTAAATAACTTTATTTTGCGTTAATGGGGACCCAGTGCCTTAGACTAGAGCACATGGACCAGTACTCGAGCACTGGGACTCGGGCTTCAGCCATAGGGACTCGTGACTCGACCATTGGTGACTCGGACTTGGACTCGGACTCAAGCACTGGGGACGCGATTCAGACTCAAGGATTAGTGACTCGACTACATCACTGGGCGAAACAGTCATTAGCTCCCGTTCAAAGTCATTAGCTCCCGTTCAAAGTCATTAACCCCCCTTCTACTTTTGGACACCAATGTGGCTGCGGCGTCTGTGGAATGTTGATAACAATGGCAATGACACGACCGAGTGACGGAGGCGCAACCCATACTATTTTTCGGCACCATCTGGTGATTGTGTTTCTCTCTCGCTCTATCTCTCGCTCTCTCTCTCTCTGCGCTTGTATGTGTCTGTTTGTTTTGTATGTAATGTGCAATATCTATGTAAGCTGAATTAGGAATTTACATGGCCAGATAATTCTTATATATTCTTATATATAGTATGTTTGTCATATTTCTGCGAAAGGGAAGAGATGCAGACAAATATGTTGGTAGGACAAGGCTATGTATATTTGTGCACATGGAAGTCAGTGATTTATGTTTACTATAGGTTACTATAGGTTAATGAGGCAATACAAATGTGATGTGACTAAAATGTGACTAAAATAAAAGGGCATTTAGTTGACTGAAATGGGCCACTGTTTTCATCATTTTGACAATAACTAGACTAAATCATTATTCAAATGACAAAAATGTGACTAAGACTAGACTAAATATAAAAGAAGAGTGCCAAAATTAACACTGCTTAAGAGATGGCGATGTATCAAATAGGCCTAGCTTGTGCATCACTATCACTAGCTAAACAGGGGAAAAATAATTTAGGTAGCTAACTTGATTCTTCTTACAAGTTAAAAGGCATAAGATAAGTGTAAACCCCTATACCTCAGCGGTGTAAACATGGGCGAGAGAGCGTTTCCTTCCACCATAGTTTTTGCACCAGTCTTGGCGCTATTGCTTTCAAATCCAAGTCACATTGAGATTGACTTTATAATTTAAACCTAACCTATCCTATGATCTGACCCATCACCTTATGTATTAGTGTCCCCCAGTTGCAAGAAGTGACATCCCCAAAAAGACACAAAAAAACACTATACAACACAAATGTCTCCTACACTCTTAGAAAAAAGAACACAAATGTCTCCTACACTCTTAGAAAAAATGAGTTCCAAAAGGGTTATTTGGCTGTCCCCATAAGATAACCCTTTTTGGTTCCATGTAGAACCCTCTATGGAAAGGGTTATACATGGACCACAAATGGGTTCTACCTGGAACCAAAAGGGTTCTACCTGAAACCAAAAAGGGTTCTTCAAAGGGTTCTCCTATGGGGACAGGCAAAGAACCCTTTTAGGTTCTAGATAGCATCTTTTTTTCAAAGAGTGTAGCCTCCCAAGCATGCTTTCTGTCTCTAACACTAAAACTGAAACTAAATAATATAAAAACTAAATATAAATATTTTCATACAACTATTCAACTATTAACTACAAAACGATTATATCCTTGGTTCCTAACTAGCCCCATAGAGATGTTGAATGTCAAACCAAATTGACCATGGGCATTACGACCGGGTCGCGTGCAGCTGCGCTACGAATTAATGATTGAAATAAACCCAACCCAAGGAAAACTGTTACGGTATCCTTCATTCCGTGACATGTCATTTTTTCCTATCATCTCGCAAATCTCAGTTTTGGATGAGACTGACTTTATCACAAAAATAAATGTTTCTGACTCGATGTCACATAGGCCATTTTCAAAACAAGAAGTTGCTTTTTAGGGGCAATCGCTCTTTAAAACTAAAGTGTACAAATGTACGTACAAACTAAATATTATATTTTCCCCCTGTGGATAGAGGTTTGTTATGTTATGTTTTTGCAGCATGCTGCATCTTGTGGAAATTCATCAACCTCTACATCTCCTTCATTATTGAAGCAATCTGCCAACAATTTCAAATGGGGGTTCCCAGTCTCAAAGGACTGGGACTTCTGTCTTGGGACTTCTGAGTCTGGTTATGGCCATGCAACTCGTCAGGACCTTGATCAGCTGAATTAAATGTGATATATTGCGGATATCATCCTTGATGACACTTACTAAAATTGGACCTATCAACCCATGAATGAGTGTATTGATGAGCAAGTGCATGTTGCATTGGTACTCAGGGGCACTTCAGACATGAAACACAGACACCAAATGTTGACCAATTATGAAAATATGTGAATGAAGGAACAACGTTTTGCTTCTTTCAAGCAAATTATTAATTCAAGGCTCACCATCAAACTCTTAGAATTAAAATGACAGTCATTGAAAGAAAAATTCTGCTTTAGGTTTTAGTCTCTCGCTCTCTCTCCCTATCTCCTTTCTCCCCCTCTTCCCCTCTATCCTCATCTCTCTCTTTTCCCTCTCTCCTTTCCCCCCTTTCTCTTTCTCCTCTGTTACCATGATACCTTACACCTCCCTCTATCATTGCTGTCTTACTTTCTCCTGAAAAAAAAGTCACCTCTTGGTCAGGAATCACAGCTTGTCTCTATAGCCACAGGAAAGGAAGTTTCATCCCACCTCCATCTAGTTTTACAATCCATCTTGGAATGTTCACACTGAGTTTGTGAAGACTGTTCGACTTTCCCTAGTAGTGTGGCCCTGGTGTAGCCACTTGCAATAACATTTATAATTTTACAACAATAACATAATATTACAAAAATATTAGTAATATTATGATTACTACCATAGCTATTAACCACAGCGAACATTGAATTCGAACATGTCAGAAGTGTGTAGTACTAGTTAGTTACTCTCATTGGCTTTGAGTGTATGATAGTATGGCTCCTCCCACAGACAGTCAGTTGTTCCGAGCCTCCACACTAACAGAAAGGCACCTTTGACACTAACAGAAATGCTCATTTGACGGAGTCACTGAAGAGGAGTGTAAGGGTGTTGCGACCTGGCCCGTTTGGGGGATGAATAAGGGGCGCGTCCGCAAAGCCTCGCCGCTGGGACTTCACAGGTCATCGCTTGTCTCCAGTCTCTTCCAGTCTTTTCACACAATTACCTATTTTTTTCTGGAGCCATGGACAATCACCGGGATTATCTCTCTTTGTCATTCTGGCTGAGAAAAAAAAAAATCTAATCCCCAGCTGGGCTGAGGGCTGAAGGCTTCTTACAGCTGAAAGGGAGGGAATCCAGCTGTCAACAAAGCAGGGGTGCCTGGGAGGTTTGGGGTTAGATGAAACAGGTCTTGTGGAGATTCTTATGAATTTATAGAAGGTGAACTTACACTTTATCTTAAGGTTTTTAAAGTATAGTCAATACTCGTCCATTTGATGAAAAAAAAGGTGTTGTAAATTTACCTAAATGTTAAATGTTGTGCAATATTTTTCAGAAAATAGGCTACCTTTCTCCGATAATCGCATATATCTGGGTGAACAAGTATAGTGGTGTGCCGCATTTCTTTAAATTGTCTTCACAAATCTGACCTCAAACTGTCAACGACCGAGCGCTGCTTTATACCTCTGAAAAAGTTGAAATGGAGTTGAAATATTCATCTGTCGCTGGGCACAGTCGCCCACATTAGTTCTGAAACACTACTCAAATGTCAACCAATTCTGTTCATTATTTCATAAGTTTATGAACATAATTGGTATTATGTAAGATTTATGGCATTCATGAACAGTCAGTCAATACAACTCCTTATCCACAGACTTCCATCTAATGTCGATGCTCGTTCTAATTTCAACTATTTTCTCATGAATATGTTTTTCAGAGCACCTAGTGATGTCACTGGTGTGAATAATCCTTAGTTTCTCGTTCTTCAGTCATCTCTGCAACAGCCTTTTTTCAAACAAGCCATACTATTATTTTTTATTATTTTATTACTATGTTGAACTTCTAGGAACCATTTGTTTCACGAGTGCACTTTAAAGACCAGTGTGATTAGTGAGAAATCACATTATGTTCCTCCGTTATGTGAACCATGACATTTAGACACCCGATTTATGACACGTATATTTGTTTAGGGTTGCAAAATTCCAGTAACTTTCCCCAAATTCAATGATTTCCTGTTTATTGCCTCCTGACTCTGGGAATCCTCCAACAACGATTTCTGGAAAAACTGGGGATTTTGGAAAAGTTACTAAAAATTTGCAACCCCAAATTTGTAGCAGTGATTTAAGGTTAGACCATTACATGACTCCCTAAGATCCATTAAAACATCAATCATAAATGATAGTATGACACCTAATGATGCTTTCCTCAAAGATCCACAACTTTAGAAAACGTTCCCTTATGAGTCTCATTAAGTCACTAACTAACGTTTTCATAGGAATGTTCCTGTGATGTGCAAGGAATGTTTCCAAGAGACCATTCCCT
The DNA here is from genome assembly GCF_964263955.1 of Coregonus lavaretus. Classification (NCBI taxonomy): domain Eukaryota; kingdom Metazoa; phylum Chordata; class Actinopteri; order Salmoniformes; family Salmonidae; genus Coregonus; species Coregonus lavaretus. The sequence goes on along the minus strand of NC_140011.1, from coordinate 1,951,929 downwards.
TAATGTCAACTAGAACTTACCCAGAATGTGGTTACCATCTTCTAAGAACATAAGATATTAATGTCCTAGACATGTTTCATGGGAATGTTGCAAGAACATTCATGTGTCCAGTTTTCTGTGGGTTAGGAGAATATTCCATCAACGTCCCACCAAACATACACAGAACATGGTTGCCATCAATGTTCCCTCTAAACTGCACGCGTGCAATCGGATGGCTCAGATTACCTTGTCTGCAGTAAGTAGCAGGCATAAGAAATCTACAGCCAAATTGATACTGTGAGATTTCAAAACGTTTAAAACCATGACTAGAGAGAGACTGTCAATGAATACAGCAAAGATCTGCTGTTTTTACGAGTGAGTTCATGTTTAAGTTCTTACTCAGCACTGTCAACACTTTGTATTCAACACTTTTATTAGCCATAAAATGCACGTTCTTCCTATTTCTACTCAGCGCTACAACAAGCACTGCAGCAGTAATGAATGAGTAGGAAAGTGTATCTATAGGCTTGCGTTGTTGTTATTATTAGTGGCTTAGGTCTTTTTTAATGTCGAGGAATATTTCACTTTCTCTGTTCATTGGAGTAACAACATTAATTTTTGCATGAGGTAGAAATAATGCGGTACGACTCAAGTTTCGCCATCAGTGCAATTCAAGCAAAGCCAATATGCGGTGATAATGTATAGGGCCTATAACTTTACTGCACAAACCTCATTGCTACAGTACTATTTTTAATTGGTTAATGTTGCACAGGCTTACATTTTTTAAGTCATGTTAAAAAAATACTGAGCGGTAGATCTCGGCTTGCATTTTGACTCAAAGTGATCTTGACTCAGAAAAGGTTGGTGACCACTGTTCTAGAGTTTTCCCTGTTAACACTATCAATGTTTCCCTTTACTGTGGCAATTGTGATCGAATCAATGTAATATTAGCTACTTTCAATGCAACATACCGAAACAAAATGAACTATGTGTGGTGAATGATGGATGGAGTCAGGCACAGGAGTAAAATAACCGGATGCAGAGTTTATTCCTTCCAGACATACAATGCAGCGGCAATCGAAACAGGTACAGGGGAAACAATCCTCCCTGACCAAACACAGTCTCAGAAAATACAATAAATTGAATGACACAGGGGAAAATCAACCCTGGCCAAAAAAATTAGAGAGTATCTCAACCGAGCTACTCTCCTCCCACATAGAACAATCACTCACAAAGACAAGGGGCCAGAGGGAACACTTATACACATACTACTCAGGGGATGAGCACCAGGTGTGTGTGATTGACAACACAAGACAAGACAAGTGGAGTGATGAGAATGGGAGCGGCAGTAGCTAGCAAGCCAGTGACGACGAACGCCAAAACCTGCCCGAACAAGGAGGGGAGGCAGCCTCGGCGGAAGTCGTGACACTATGCAAGAGATTTTGTTGTAGGCAGAATGCATCAGAGTAGGATTCTATTGCATTGGCACACACTACTCAGCCCGCACTCTACACAGACCGGTGCGTCATAAACAATCAGAGCTGCAGTAGGCCTACAGTAAATGCAAATAGACCATTGCCATATATGGATCTGTGCCATTTACGTTGAACTGGACTGTTTACAGCATGAGCGGTTCTGAGTAGATGCGCTTGTTTTGAGATCAAAGCGAGAGCTGCATGTAGCGACGTGTGCACATTTTGTTCATATCCTTTGCTAGTTAGTGAGTTATTATCCCAGTTATAGATCATTGTAGTTAGCAATAGGGGAGTGATCGCTTCCTACAAAAGCACAAAAAATACATTTCTAGACATCTTTGAAAAGAGAGTCAGGTAGATATTTTTTTGTCTTAAAGGGGCAGTGTTGTATTTTAAGACAGGCTTGAATAAGCTAAGTAGCCAATAGGCAGATGGTAGCATAATTTGTCTGCTTCTCTGTAATAATGGTATGGGAATAATAATGCATTTTATTTTGTAAAGTGGTTTCTTGCATCAAACAACACAACATTTTTGTCTGAAGGACAAGTGGATCAACAGGTTAATGTCAAACCCTTTCAAAAGTCTCATGGAATGTAGGCCTACATTGAACACCAGACATTGGCTACTACTGTAGGCTGAATGATAGAACAGCTATTTCCATGTTAAAATGTTATGAGATGCATTTTATCCATTATCCATTTTATCCAAGTACAGACATACTATTGTAAATATACACATTTCTGATCTTCGTAGAATATGGCAACCATGTTCGGGTATGTTTCTATCAGAACCAACACACCACCTGGGCCAGGTTTGGGCAACAAATTAGGCAGTGGCGATTTTAGCGTGTACATCTTGGTGGGGCAAACTCTCCCAAATGTTTTTGATGCATGCCAGCAAAGCCACAACAAAACACTAAACAATACATTAATTGCACTATATCGGTGACAAACGGTGCCCACAAACTGTTAGGGCCTACATAATTTTTTTTATTTATTTTTATTTTTCACCTTTATTTAACCAGGTAAGCCAGTTGAGAACAAGTTCTCATTTACAACTGCGACCTGGCCAAGATAAAGCAAAGCAGTGCAATAAAAACAACAACACAGAGTTACATATGGGGTAAACAAAACATAAAGTCAAAAATACAAACAGAAAATATATATACAGTGTGTGCGAATGTAGTAAGTTATGGAGGTAAGGCAATAAATAGGCCATAGTGCAAAATAGTTAAAATTTCGTATTAACACTGGAATGATAGATGTGCAAAAGATGATGTGCAAATAGAGATACTGGGGTGCAAATGAGCAAAATAAATAACAATATGGGGATGAGGTAGTTGGGTGGGTTAATTACAGATGGGCTGTGTACAGGTGCAGTGATCGGTAAGCTGCTCTGACAACTGAAGCCTAAAGTTAGTGAGGGAGATAAGAGTCTCCAGCTTCAGAGATTTTTGCAGTTTGTTCCAGTCATTGGCAGCAGAGAACTGGAAGGAATGGCGGCCAAAGGAGGTGTTGGCTTTTGGGGATGACCAGTGAGATATACCTGCTGGAGCGCAGACTACGGGTGGGTGTTGCTATGGTGACCAGTGAGCTAAGGTAAGATGGGGATTTGCCTAGCATTGATTTATAGATGACCTGGAGCCAGTGGGTTTGGCGACGAATATGTAGTGAGGGCCAGCCAACGAGAGCGTACAGGTCACAATGGAGGGTAGTATATGGGGCTTTGGTGACAAAACGAATGGCACTGTGATAGACTACATCCAATTTGCTGAGTAGAGTGTTGGAGGCTATTTTGTAAATTACATCGCTGAAGTGAAGGATTGGTAGGATAGTCAGTTTTGGAGGTGAAGGAGGCTTTGATGCGAAATAGGAAGCCGATTCTAGATTTCACTTTTGATTGGAGATGCTTAATGTGAGTCTGGAAGGAGAGTTTACAGTCTAAACAGACACCTAGGTATTAGTAGTTGTCCACATACTCTAGGTCAGACCCACCGAGAGTAGTGATTCTAGTCGGGTGGGCAGGTGCAAGCAGCGTTCGGTTGAAGAGCATGCATTTAGTTTTACTAGTGTTTAAGAGCAGTTGGAGGCTACGGAAGGAGTGTTGTATGGCGTTGAAGCTCGTTTGGAGGTTTGTTAACACAGTGTCCAATGAAGGGCCAGATGTATACAAAATGGTGTCGTCCGCATAGAGGTGGATCCGAGCTTCACCAGCAGCAAGAGCGACATCATTGATATACACAGAGAATAGAGTCGGCCTGAGAATTGAACCCTGTGGCACCCCCATAGAGACGGCCAGAGGTCCAGACAACAGGTCCTCCGATTTGACACATTGAACTCTATCTGAGAAGTAGTTGGTGAACCAGGCGAGGCAGTCATTAGAGAAACCAAGGCAATTTAGTCTGCCAATAAGAATGCGGTGGTTGACAGAGTCGAAAGCCTTGGCCAGGTCGATGAAGACGGCTGCGCAGTACTGTCTTTTATCGATCGCGGTTATAATATCGTTTAGGACCTTGAGCGTGGCTGAGGTGCACCCATGACCAGCTCAAAAAACGGATTGCATAGCGGAGAAGGTACGGTGGGATTCGAAATGGTCGGTGATCTGTTTGTTAACTTGGCTTTCAAATACTTTCAAAAGGCAGGGCAGGATGGATATAGGTCTGTAACAGTTTGGATCTAGAGTGTCACCCCCTTTGAAGAGGGGGATGACCGCGGCAGCTTTCCAATCTCTGGGGATCTCAGACGTTATGAAAGAGAGGTTGAACAGGCTATTAATAGGGGTTGCAACAATTTCGCCGGCTAATTTTAGAAAGAAAGGGTCCAGCTTGTCTAGCCCAGCTGATTTGTAGGGGTCTAGATTTTTCAGCTCTTTCAGAACATCAGCTGTCTGAATTTGTGTGAAGGAGAAGCGGGGGGGGGGGGGGGGGGGGGCATGGGCAAGTTGCAGCGGAGGGTGCAGAGCTGGTGGCCGGGGTAGTGGTAGCCAGGTGGAAAGCATGGCCAGCCGTAGCAAAATGATTGTTGAAATTCTCGATTATTGTAGATTTATCGGTGGTGACAGTGTTTCCTAGCCTCAGTGCAGTGGGCAGTTGGGAGGAGGTGCTTTTATTTTCCATGGACTTTACAGTGTCCCAAAACTTTTTGGAGTGAGTGCTACAGGATGCACATTTCTGTTTGAAAAAGCTAGCCTTTGCTTTCCTAACTGATTGTGTATATTGGTTCCTGACTTCCCTGAAAAGTTGCATATCGCGGGGGCTATTCAATGCTAATGCAGTACGCCACAGGATGTTTTTGTGCTGGTCAAGGGCAGTCGAGTCTGAGGAGAACCAGGGGCTATATCTGTTCTTAGTTCTGAATTTTTTGAATGGGGCATGCTTATTTAAGATTGAGAGGAAAGCACTTTTAAAGAACAACCAGGCATCCTCTACTGACGGAATGAGGTCAATATCCATCCAGGATACCCGGGCCAGGTCAATTAGAAAGGCCTGCTCGCTAAAGTGTTTTAGGGAGCGTTTGACAGTGATGAGGGGTGGTTGTTTGACCGCGGACCCATTACGGACGCAGGCAATAAGGCAGTGATCGCTGAGATCCTGGTTGAAGACAGTGGAGGTGTATTTAGAGGGTAAATTTGTCAGGATGATATCTATGAGGGTGCCCATGTTTACAGATTTTGGGTTGTACCTGGTAGGTACAACCCTACCAGGTACCTTACAGATTGAGGGCATCTAGTTTAGATTGTAGGATGGCCGGGGTGTTAAGCATATCCCAGTTTAGGTCACCAAGCAGTACAAACTCTGAGGATAGATGGGGGGCAATCAGTTCACATATGGTGTCCAGGGCACAGCTCGGGGCTGAGGGGGGTCTGTAGCAAGCGGCAACAGTGAGAGACTTATTTCTGGAAAGGTGGATTTTTAGAAGTAGAAGCTCAAACTGTTTGGGCACAGACCTGGAGAGTACGATAGAGCTCTGCAGGCTATCTCTACAGTAGATTGCAACCACACCTCCTTTGGCAGTTCTATCGAGACGGAAAATGTTGTAGTTGGGGATGGACATTTCTGAATTTTTGGTGGCCTTCCTAAGCCAGGATTCAGACACTGCTAGAACATCAGGGTTGGCGGAGTGTGCTAACGCAGTGAATCACTCAAACTTAGGGAGGAGGCTTTTGATGTTAACGTGCAAGAAACCAATGCTTTTACGGTTACAGAAGTCAACAAATGATAACGCCTGGGGAGTAGGGGTGATACTGGGGGCTACAGGGCCTGGGTTAACCTCTACATCACCAGAGGAACAGAGGAGGAGTAGAATAAGGATACGGCTAAAGGCTTTAAGTACTGGTCTTCTAGTGCGTCGGGTACAGAGAAAAAAAGGGGCAGAATTTGTAGAATAGATTCAGGGGGCTGCTATAGCACTGGTGAGCAAGAGGCCACGGCTAGCGTGTGCTAGCGGGCCGGGGCTAGCAGATGGATCTTCGTGGTCGACGTCGTAACGGGAAACCTGTTGTAATCACTTCAGATGATTTCGTAGGCAGACCAGTCGTGTTGGATCGGCGGGGCTCCGTGTCAACACTAGGAAGTCCCATCCGGTTGACAGAGAGGTAGAAAGCCGGGAGAAGGGCCTGGCTCGCGGCTAGCTCAAGGCTGATTAGCCAACAACAACGTCCATTTGATTGCAGCTATCTAGCTACGATGATCTGGTGTTAAAGGTCCAGTGAATCAGTGATTCCGGCAGAAAAACCGATATGTTCTGGGTCGATAACGCACTGTGCAGACAGTGCAGACTGGCCGATAATAGTCCAGGCTAGAGCTGGCTGGTAGGTAGTGCAGGCCACGGACAATGGTGAGAAACCGCTAACGGTGGCTAATAGCAAGTAGCTAGTTAGCTGGCTACTCCCGTCCGGTAGACAGAGAGGTAGATATCCGGGATATGGCCCTGACTCAAGGCTAACTGGTGCTTGCTTCAGGGGCAGTGGTGATTAGCCAAACAGCAACATCCAATTCGGTTGTGGCTAGCTAGTTGCGATCCGGTGTTAATGTCTAGTGATTCAGTTATTCCGGCAGAAAATCCGATGTTCTGGGTGAAAACCGTTAATGGTGGCTAATAGCAAGTAGCTAGTTAGCTGGCTAACTGGTATCAACTGGAGATTCTAGATAAAAGGTAAGTCAATAATAGAATCCGTTCCACATTGAGTGAGGCAGGTTGCAGGAAAATATATTTTGTAGAAGGATGAAAAGTGTGATAGGGAAATATGTACGAAAAATAAAAATAAAAAATACAAGAAACAGGCTATTTACACAGACACACAACAAAGACCACGACCGCATTACTACACCATCTTGGATACATAAAGCTGTCACAACAGCAGAGCTTTCTTTTCAGCACCATGGAGTGAATCCTTACCACTGCTACACCTGGCTATCAGCGGAGCCTTGTCTGGCAGCAAAACAGTTAATTCAGCCTTGTTTACTGCCTTTTTAAAACACATAGCTGATATGGCTGACTTGCTTAAACAAATGTGGTTTCTACTGACAATTGAGATGTACAAACTATGGCATAAGGGAAAGACGAGAAGCAATCCGTAATTTCGATTAAGACATTAATGAGCAAGCTAGGACGGACATAGTCAATATAACTTTTTGTTCAGCACTTTTGAAATGTACAGCGACAGAATTCAGAACATGGGCCGTTCTTACAGTATTCTCCCTGTACACCAAGTCAGAACCGTAGGATAAATAAAGGGGGCAGAGTTCCCAGTTGTCTTGAACTCACTGAAGTCTGAGATTTCCCAGTTCTGAGTTTCCAGTTGTTTTGAAGACAGCAGAAGTCATGCTGGATTGACAGCATGGCCAATGTATACAAACTTTTCTGGCCCATGGTGTTGCATGTGAATGTTTATCCTTTTAAGCTTGGAAAATAGACCCTTAAACCCAGACTTCGACCACACACCCCTCCACTGAATAGCAGGTTAGTGATTGCTTTGCAAAGCTTGTAGTTAGCCACTGATTCTGTCCAAACCACTCATTGTTGAATTTGCGATTTCCAACCTGTTGTGTAATTTTTATGTCCAATGGCCGATGAGCACCGATACGTTTTATCTATAATATCTCTTCTTATAACAAGGCTTGAAAAGGATTTGCCAGTAGATTGTCGACTTGATTCATGGTCCTCTGTAGCTCAGCTGGGAGAGCACGGCGCTAGTAATGCCAAGGTAGTGGGTTCGATCCCCGGGACCACCCATACACAAAAAATGTATGCACGCATGACTGTAAGTCGCTTTGGATAAAAGCGTCTGCTAAATGGCATATCTTATTATATTATGAATCAAATCATATCAAATCAAATCAAATTTTATTGGCCACATGCGCCGAATACAACAGGTGCAGACATTACAGTGAAATGCTTACTTACAGCCCTTAACCAAAAGTGCATTTATTTTTAACAAAAAAGTAAAATAAAACAACAACAAAAAAGTGTTGAGAAAAAAAGAGCAGAAGTCAAATAAAATAACAGTAGGGAGGCTACATATACAGGGGGGTACCGGTGCAGAGTCAATGTGCAGGGGCACCGGCTAGTTGAGGTAGTTGAAGTAATATGTACATGTGGGTAGAGTTAAAGTGACTATGCATAAATAATTAACAGAGTAGCAGCAGCGTAAAAAGATGGGGTGGGGGGGCAGTGCAAATAGTCCGGGTAGCCTTGATTAGCTGTTCATGAGTCGTATGGCTTGGGCTAGAAGCTGTTGAGAAGTCTTTTGGACCTAGACTTGGCACTCCGGTACCGCTTGCCGTGCGGTAGCAGAGAGAACAGTCTATGTCTAGGGTGGCTGGAGTCTTTGACAATTTTGAGGGCCTCAGTGACACCGCCTGGTATAGATATCCAGGATGGCAGGAAGCTTGGCCCCAGTGATGTACTGGGCCGTACGCACTACCCTCTGTAGTACCTTGCGGTCGGAGGCCAAGCAGTTGCCATACCAGGCGGTGATGCAACCAGTCAGGATGCTCTCGATGGTGCAGCTGTAGAATTTTTTGAGGATCTGAGGACCCATGCCAAATCTTTTCTGTCTCCTGAGGGGGAATAGGCTTTGTCGTGCCCTCTTCACGACTGTCTTGGTGTGTTTGGACCATGATAGTTTGTTGGTGATGTGGACACCAAGGAACTGGAAGCTCTCAACCTGTTCCACTACAGCCCCGTCGATGAGAATGGGAGTGTGCTCAGTCCTCTTTTTTTTCCTGTAGTCCACAATCATCTCCTTTGTCTTGGTCACGTTGAGGGAGAGGTTGTTATCCTGGCACCACACGGCCAGGTCTCTGACCTCCTCCCTATAGGCTGTCTCATCGTTGTCGGTGATCAGGCCTACCACTGTTGTGTCGTTGGCAAACTTAATGATGGTGTTGGAGTCGTTCCTGGCCATGCAGTCATGGGTGAACAGGGAGTACAGGAGGGGACTGAGCACGCACCCCTGAGGGGCCCCCGTGTTGAGGATCAGTGTGGCAGATGTGTTGTTACCTACCCTTACCACCTGGGGGGCGGCCCGTCAGGAAGTCCAGGATCCAGTTGCAGAGGGAGGTGTTTAGTCCCAGGATCCTTAGCTTAGTGATGAGCTTTGAGGGCACTATGGTGTTGAATGCTGAGCTGTAGTCAATGAATAGCATTCTCACGTAGGTGTTCCTCTTGTCCAGGTGGGAAAGGGCAGTGTGGAGTGCAATAGAGATTGCATCATCTGTGGATCTGTTGGGGCGGTATGCAAATTGGAGTGGGTCTAGGGTTTCTGGGATAATGGTGTTGATGTGAGCCATGACCAGCCTTTCAAAGCACTTCATGGCTACAGATGTCAGTGCTACGGGTCGGTAGTCATTTAGGCAGGTTATCTTAGAGTCCTTGGGCACGGGGACTATGGTGGTCTGCTTGAAACATGTTGGTATTACAGACTCAGCCAGGGACATGTTGAAAATGTCAGTGAAGACACCTGCCAGTTGGTCAGCACATGCTCGGAGTACACGTCCTGGTAATCCGTCTGGCCCTGCGGCCTACGGAGAGCGTGATCACATAGTCATCCGGAACAGCTGGTGCTCTCATGCATGCTTCAGTGTTGCTTGCCTCGAAGCGAGCATAGAAGTGGTTTAGCTCGTCTGGAAGTCTTGTGTCACTGGGCAGCTCGCGGCTGTTCTTCCCTTTGTAGTCTGTAAAAGTTTTCAAGCCCTGCCACATCCGACGAGCGTCAGAGCCAGTGTAGTACGATTCAATCTTAGTCCTGTATTGACTCTTTGCCTGTTTGATGGTTCGTCGGAGGGCATAGCGGGATTTCTTATAAGCATCCGGGTTAGAGTCACGCTCCTTGAAAGCCGCAGCTCTACCCTTTAGCTCAGTGCTGATGTTTCCTGTAATCCATGGCTTCTGGTTGGGGTATGTACGTACAGTCACTGTGGGGACGACATCATCGATGCACTTATTGATGAAGCCAGTGACTGATGTGGTGTACTCCTCAATGCTATCTGAAGAATCCCGGAACATGTTCCAGTCTGTGCTAGCAAAACAGTCCTGTAGCTTAGCATCTGCGTCATCTGACCACTTTTTTATTAACCGAGTCACTGGTGCTTCCTGCTTTAGTTTTTGCTTATACGCAGGAATCAGGAGGATAGAGTTATGGTCAGATTTGCCAAATGGAGGGCGAGGGAGAGCTTTGTATGCGTCTCTGTGTGTGGAGTAAAGGTGGTCTAGAGTTTTTTTTCATTCTGGCGTATTCCACTACGCTCGCCGAGCATTTGTCCTGGTTCGCAAAGTGCTGGCCAGATTGTTGGAAAATGACCTTAATGCCAAGGCAGAAAAGTGTCTGTTTTTCCAGCAGTCTGTCTTCTTCCTCGGATACCACATTACCACCTCAGGTGTGGAGATGGAGGGAGATCGCATTTCAGCCGTGCATAATTGGCCGACTCCAACCACGGTTAAGGAGGTGCAGTGCTTTATTGGCTTCGCCAACTACTATTGGAGGTTTATCCAGGGCTTTGGCAAGGTCGCAGCTCCCATTACATCTCTGTTGAAGGGTGGGCCATCCCGGCTCCGCTGGTCTGCTGAGGTTGACAGGGCCTTCAGTAACCTGAGGGGTCTGTTCACCTCAGTCCCAGTACTGGCCCACCCCGATCCATTACTACCGTTCATTGTGGAGGTGGATGCATCCGAGGTAGGGATAGGCGCTGTCCTATCTCAATGCTCGGGCACGCCACCCAAGCTCCGCCCCTGTGCCTTCTTCTCTAAGAAGCTCAACTCGGCGGAGCAGAACTACAACGTTGGTGATCGGGAGCTGTTGGCTGTTGTCCGAGCTCTGACCGTGTGGAGGCATTGGCTCGAAGGGGCGAAACACCCTTTCCTCGTCTGGACGGACCACCGTAACCTGTAGTACATCCAGGCAGCGAGGAGACTGAATCCTCGCCAGGCCAGGTGGGCTCTATTCTTCACCTGGTTTGATTTCACACTATCAAACATCCCGGGTACGAAGAACGTGAAGGCAGACGCATTGTCACGGCTGTATGACACAGAGGAGAGGCCCAGAGACAACACCCCCATACTCCCGGCCTCCTGCATTGTGGTGCCGGTAGTATGGGCGATGGACGCGGATATAGAGCAGGCGTTACGCACAGAGCCATCTCCACCTCAGTGTCCAGCAGGACTGCAGTACATGCATGCTCTTATCCGTGACCGTCTGATCTATTGGGCACACACGTCACCCTCCTCTGGTCACCCAGGTATCGGTCGTACAGTGTGCTGCCTGACCGGAAAGTACTGGTGGCCTACCTTGGCTAAGGACGCGAGGGTGTATGTCTCCTCCTGCTCGTTGTGCGCCCAGAGTAAGGCACCTAGCCACCTCCCAGCGGGTAAGTTACAACCTTTACCAGTTCCACAGCGACCATGGTCTCACCTGAGTGTTGATTTCCTTACCGATCTTCCCCTCTCCCAAGGTAACACCACCATCCTGGTCATTGTGGACAGCTTTTCCAAGGCCTGCCGCCTCCTTCTTCTGCCCGGTCTCCCGACGGCCCTGCAAACTGCAGAGGCCCTGTTTACACACGTCTTCCGGCACTACGCGGTACCAGAGGATATAGTGTCTGACCGGGGTCCCCTGTTCACATCCAAGGTCTGGAAGGCGTTCATGGAACGTCTGGGGGTCTCGGTCAGCCTGACCTCTGGTTTCCACCCTGAGTCTAATGGGCAGGTGGAACGGGTAAATCAGGATGTGGGTAGGTTCCTGCGTCCTACTGCCAGGACCAGCCGGGGAAGTGGTCGGTGTTCTTGCCATGGGCCGAATATGCCCAGAACTCTCTCCGTCACTCCTCCACTAACCTAATGCCATTCTAATGTGTTTTAGGTTACCAACCTGTTCTGGCACCGTGGCACCAGAGCCAGACCGAGGCTCCTGCAGTGGATGACTGGTTTCGGCGCACGGAGGAGACGTCCACCTCCAACACGCCGTGCGTCGTCAGAAGGCCAACGCGGACTTCCACTGCAGTGAGACCCCGGGCTTCGCACCGGGTGATCGGGTCTGGCTCTCGACCCGGAATCTGCCCCTCCGCCTGCCCTGCCGGAAGCTGAGCCCGCGGTTTGTGGGGCCGTTCAAAGTCCTGAGAAGAATCAACGAGGTTACCTATAGGTTATTACTCCCCCATGATTACCGTATTAACCCCTCATTTCCGGCCGCGACCGGGAGACCCATGGGGCGGCGCACAATTGGCCCAGCGTCGTCTAGGGTAGGGGAGGGAATGGCCGGCAGGGGATGTAGCCCAGTTCGTAGAGCATGGCGTTTGCAACGCCAGGGTTGTGGGTTCGTTTCCCATGGGGGGTATAAAAAAAAAGAAAAAAAAAAAGAAAAAAAAAAGTAATGCACTAACTGTAAGTCGCTCTGGATAAGAGCGTCTGCTAAATGACTACAATGTAAATGTAATGTGTCTCTCCTCAGGCCGGTGGTAGCTGGTCCGCTCCAGGAGTCTGAGGTGCGGGAGGTCCCTCCGTCTCCTCTGGACATCGAGGGGGCCCCGGGGTGCTCGGTACGTTCCATCCTGGATTCGAGGCATCGGGTAGGGGGCCTTCAGTACCTTGTGGAGTGGGAGGGGTACTGTCCAGAGGAACGGTGCCAGGTCCCGGTGAGGGATATCCTCTATCCCTCCCTGTTGCGGGATATACACTGTCGCCATCCGGCTCGCCCTGCTCCGCATCCTCCTGGCCGTCCATTTGTTTTGTCTTGTCAATTACACACACCTGGTTCATATTCCCCTCATTAGTAGTTGTTTAAGTGTTCCCTCTGCCCCCTTGTCCTTGTGGGTGATTATTCATTGTGAGGATTAGTAGCTCGGTTGAGCTCAGTATTTTGTATTGCCGGGGTATTTTCCCCGTGTGCATGTTTGTTCCAGTGCGCCTGTTTTGCGCACTGGACTAGTTACGCTGGATTACGGAATAAACTCTGTATACTGTGATTTACCTCCCTGCGCCTGACTCCTTCAAATCACGCATCACACCAATCAAAGCTATGGTGGAACTAACGTGATTTGACGTTATTTTATCTGTGGCCAATGACCTTGAGCCTTCTTTGATGGGCACTTCTAATGTAAATCAATTGCAGCACCCAAGGGGCTTGAATTTACGAGCTCTCCCAGTAGATTTTGCGGTGACGTAGTGTCTCTAGGAGTGATCAGAACACTGAGCCAATCATGGCGCAACCTGAGAACATTACCAACCCGTACGCTCCGTATTTTCCGCTGGCTGCCCCACCACCACAGAATGCACTGAGCTAGGCTGAAACACCTGCATTTTGGAGCTGCCTTACTTAAGAAAGCAAAAAAGAGACCATGTTTGTATGCGGCTTTATTAACTCAATGATACTTTTTTCCCATTGTTTGCAAACTGATATGTGACACGTATTAATGGCAAAATGACGGGCAACAATATATATATATATTTATTTTCTTTGCTAAACTGGAGAGCCCTGCGGTTGCAGACGGTGCAATTGCCGTACCAGGTGGTGATACAGCCCCACAGGATGCTCTCAATAGTGCATCTGTAGAAGTTTGTGAGGGTCTTAGGGGCCAAGACATATTTTTTCAGCCTCCTGAGGTTGAAGAGGCGCTGTTGCGTCTTCTTCACCACTCTGGTGTTTTTTGAGTGATGTGCAGAGGAACTTGAAGCTTTTCACCCTCTCTACTGCGGCCCTGTCGATGTGGATGGGGGCATGCTCTCTCTGTTTTCTCCTGAAGTCCACGATCAGCTCTTTCATTGTGTTGAGGTTGAGGGAGAGGTTATTTTCCTGGCACCACTGCGCCAGGGCCCTCACCGCCTCCCTGTAGGCTGTCTCATCGTTGTTGGCAATCAGGCCTACCATTGTTGTGTCGTCAGCAAACTTGATGATTGAGTTGGAGACATTCGTGGTCACGTAGTCATGGGTAAACAGGGAGTACAGGAGGGGGCTGAGCACGCACTCATGTGGGGCCCACGTGTTGAGGATCAGCGTGGTGAAGGTGTTTTTGCCTACCTTCACCACCTGGGGTCAGCTCGTCAGGAAGTCCAGGAGCTAAAAACCCAGGGTAGTGTAATTGCGGTACGAGCTGACATATCGGTGAGCGGCTGCACTTGTGTGTCACAAACCACTCCCTTCCTTATTACCCTTACCGTGTTAGAAGTTCAAAAACGGTGATATAAACTGTAGGCTCTATCGACGATAGGAATAACTCTCAAATGTCAAACCATTGATGTTAGGTTAATGCACGTTTTCATGTTAATTTGAATGGAGGATTTAAAGCCTATCAATCGAATTTGAGTGTTTGAATCTTTTTAAAGTCTATGGTTTGAACTTGTAATGCGGCTGCATGAACTTCTAACGTGGTTGCATGGGATTTGTTGGATTATAGTCTGTGTGGTTTCATTGCATCCAATGGCAGTGTCCACGATAAGGTAACGCAAATAGCCGCTTGTGGATTCGCAGTTCTAACACAGTTCCACCTCCTACACCTCCAAAACAACACTATGCGGATGTCAATCTGATTAAATCTAGCCCTAAATCTTTGACAAGTGACATATTGCATTAGGTTTCATGTCCAGCATGCAGTAATACAGTCCAAGCTTGTGTGGACAGTGGTACGTGTCCAGGTGAGTTTGTTTGTCATCACAGCCTGGTTTGTTGTGGTCATATTTTTGGCCTTTCAGTCAACAGGGCTCCATGACTTTGACTAGAGAATGTCCTCCTAAGCCACTATAAGGTGAATTGTCTGTCTTAATAACTGTCATCAGGCAGCAATGGGAAGGTTATTTGAACAGTAGTAGGAGGAGATGTGGGATTGTATAGTATTGGGGTTATAAAAATGAGAGAATCAAAATCACTCTTGTAAAAGTGTAGTCATATACTTGCAAGAACATTTGTTTAAAAATAATTTTCTTAGAAAGTATTTAAGTATTTCTTTAAGTTTATTACAGGGCCATGATGTTCCGTAATAGTACTCCATGTGCCTTGCATCAGTGCAAGTACGTGGACAATTTGATGTGCAGATGCAAGTGAAAATGTTTAATGTGTTTGTTGATAAGAGGAGTTATAGGGTGTTAGATAACTATTATCTCTCTTCCTATGAGGAGGAGATATATACTGTTTTGCCAAACAACGCAGCGAAAGGGTTGCCATCACAGATAAAATGCAGGTGAAAATATTTATACTCAAGAAAGAGGTTCTGTAGATTTGCCGGCTAAAGTTTGGTTGAATCCTACAATGACTGCCGTAAATGCAAACTCACAATAATGTGTGGTCGAAATCCATTGGGGGAAGGGATAGTGAGTGACCAACCTCAATACCAATGTAAAAAACTAGCTATTGTTCAGCTGTTGTTCATATTTCTGAATTCATGTGTTATTGTATGTGCTTACTTTCACAGCATGTGCTTAATGACTAGTAAATGACTAGTCATCTGCTAAATGACTTAAACTTAATGTGAGTTTATTCCGTTTTTCCACAAAAGGCTAGCAATGGCATCCGTAAGAGCAGGTAGCACTCTGTCAAACATCCTCTGCTGACTTTAAGCTTCTTTCCTCTAAAAGTTCCCAGCACAGGTTAAAATGTATTTCCTGGGATGGCAGAGGCTTACCATGCCATTTTCCCACAATGCTAATTCCCCATGGCAATCAACAGGGCAGGGTATGGTGACCTGATATGTGTTAATTATTGTTGATATGAAGAACGCATCCTATCAACTTGTGCACACTGATTGTTTTTAGATACTGTTCTTCTGTAGAAGTGTATACTTCTCTCAACATAGCAGTGCAATTCAGAATTAATAGATACATGGACTTCACTGCAATGTAGATAACAGTAGTAAATTATATTTCCATGACAATAGATAGTATATTGATATATTCAAAAGGTATTGAAAAAAAATAAAAAAATGCTTTGAATAACCATTAAATGAACAATTTCAGTAGTAGTATGAGAAGCTATTGATGTTGTACTTCCCTGGCATACTAACCAATGTGAGTCCTTGCAATCTCTGCTCAAGGATAACTTCTGTCATCACCTACAGTACCAACCCAGCTAACAATTCTAGGGAGAGAGAACGTTTTTGTAATGTTACCCCTAATGTTACCCTAATCTTTGAGTGTCCAGTTTTCCGTTACTTAGGGGAACACTTTTTGCATATTTTGGCGTTAGAGTTAGGAGAATATTCCCTTAATGTCAAACAGAACATACCCAGAATGTGGTTAGAAAATTCTATATTAATGTTCTAGACACGTTTCATGGGACGTTGCAAGACGTTCATGTGTCCAGTTTTCTGTGGGTCAGGAGACTATTCCAACAACATCCCACCAAACATACACAGAACATGATTCCCTTAGCAGGTCTTGAACCCAGTCCACCAGCACCAATGATGAACGCCCTAACCACTGTCCCAATAAGGGATACCTCTAGGACAGTGTTTCCCAAAGTCGGTCCTTGGGCGCCCCCTGGGTACACATTTTGTTTTTTGCCCAAGCACTGCTCAGCTGATTCAAATAGTCAAATCTTGATGATGAATTGGTTATTTGAATCAGCTGTGTAGTACTAGGGCAAAATCAAAAACGAGCACTCAGGGGTGGCCCCAGGACCGAGTTTGGGAAACCTTGACTCTAGGACATGCTTATTGGGCCAGTATAGTTAGGTCCTGTCCTGTCCAGAAGAAACCCTACCCCCCTCCTCCCTAGGCACTTGTGTAGATCTGAAACTACTTGATAGGTTTAACACTGTAAGCAATAGGGTGAATGAACATTGAAGTACATCTCAACTCTGTTAAAAGTATACTCAAGTAAACATATATCAATCATAGTGATTCAGGAGTATCATTAAAACAGGTTAACATGCCCCACCAACATTAGACTATACTGAAAGACCATAAATTGCTGAAATAAATCAATAAAATCAATGATGAGATTAGTCAGATTAACCGATACATGACATGGACATTGTGGTGTAGCAGGAAGATTGGCATACCGTGAACCAAGAGGTTTTGAATTCAAATCCCAGGTGAGAACTGTTAAATAATAATGACTTTATAAATGAACATGCACAATGTAAACATGTACACTACCGGTCAAAGGTTTTAGAAAACCTACTCATTCAACGGTTTTTCTTTATTTTTACTATTTTCTACATTGTAGAATAATAGTGAAGACATCAAAACTATGAAATAACACATATGGAATCATGTAGTAACCAAAAAAGTGTTAAACAATTCAAACTATATTTGAGATTTGAGATTCTTCAAATAGCCACCCTTTGCCTTGATGACAGCTTTGCACACTCTTGGCATTCTCTCAATCAGCTTCACCTGGAATGCTTTTCCAACAGTCTTGAAGGAGTTCCCACATATGCTGAGCACTTGTTAGCTGCTTTTCCTTCACTCTGCGGTCCGACTCATCCCAAACCATCTCAATTTGGTTGAAGTTGGGGGATTGTGGAGGCCAGGTCATCTAATGCAGCACTCCATCACTCTCCTTCTTGGTAAAATAGCCCTTACACAGCCTAGAGGTGTTTTGGGTCATTGTCATGTTGAAATGTAGAAAATAGTAAAAAATAAAGAAAACCCTTGAATGAATCATTGTTCTAAAACTTTTGACCGGTAGTGTATGTCAAATATCTAAGTTTAAAACACTATGTTTAAAGCACTGTGTATGTGTGAGTATCCCTAACCTTGCCAACAGACAAAGAGCTATGAATGGATCAGTGGTTCACCAATCAGGGCCTTGGAAGTTGGTGCTGCAGGGTTATTTTACACTGATCTTAACTTTTTTTTAATATACTGTCCCCACCATAATTTCATATAACCGAAAACAGCTTCTGGACATCAGAACATCGATCACTAACCTCGAGTTGGACAAAAATGTCTACGTTCTGCTTACTCCGGACCAGGCCATTATCCCCGGGACTCGAAAGAGGAAGCGGCGGTGAAAAAGAAGCAGGCGAGCCGGAACCCTCACGAGACTACGTCTGCGAGAAAATAGAACGCCATTGCCCTCTGTTCTATTTGCGAATGCGCAATCACTGGTGAACAAACTGCATGAGCTCCATTCAAGACTATCCTATCAACAGGAACAGAAACTAATATTCTATGTTTCTCAGCGTTGTGGCTGAACGAGGACATGGATATACATCTCACTGGTTTTTCAATGCATCGTCTAGACCGGACAGCAAACTCGGGTAAGACAAAGGGAGGAGGGGTGTGTCCCTTCGTTAACAACAGCTGGTGCACGATCTCTAATGTTAAGGAAGTCTGAAGTTTTTGCTTGCCTGAGTTAGAATACCTCATGATAAGCTGCAGACCATACTACTATTTTTCATAGCTTTCTATTTACCACCACAAACCGATGCTGGCACTAATACCGCACTGAACGAGCTTTATAGGCCCATAAGCAAACATGTAACTGCACATTAAGAGGCAGCGTTTCTCGTGGCCGGTGATTTTACAAAATGTTTACCAGCATGTCACCTGTGCAACTAGAGGTGACAAAACTCTAGATCACCTTTATTCCACACACAGAAACGCATACAAGGCCTTCCCTCTCCCTCCCTTTGGCAAATCAGACCATAACTCTATCCTCCTGCTTGCTGCTTCCAAGCAAAAACTCAAACAGGAATTACAAGTGACACGCTCAATACGGAAGTGGTCAGATGATGCGGATGATAAGCTAAAGGACTGTTTCGCTCGCACAGATTGGAATATGTTCCAGGATTCATCCGATAACAATGAGGAGTTTACCACATCACCAGCTTCATTAATAAGTGCATTGACGACGTCGTCCCCACAGTGACCGTACATTCCTGTGACGTATACGCAGTGAGTCAGGAAGCAGGTGCAGAAGAGAGTTTTTTAATAAGACAAGGCAGAATGAACAAAACAGGAGTAGCGTACTGAATGTGAAAACAAACCAATACTGCATGATGACTGAGGCTACTGAGGGCTAAATAAAGGGAAGGTAATCAAGATGATGATGAAGTCCATGTGTGAGTAATGATGTGGAGCAGGTGTGCATAATGATGGTTGCCAGGACCGTTGGTTAGTAGACCGGCGACGTCGCGCGCTGGAGAGGGGGAGTGGGAGTAGACGTGACCCCCTCCGAAGCGCGGCTCCAGCCGCAGGATGATGCTGGCCAGGAGGACGGATGGCGGAGATGGAAATCCTGGACGATGTTGGGGTCCAGGATGTCGGCCGCCGGGAACCAACAGTGCTCCTCTGGACCGTACCCCTACCAGGTACTGAAGCCAACCCCCACGAAGTCGGGAGTCCAGTAGGGACCTGACGGCATAGACAGGGGTCCCATTGATGTCCAGGGGATGCGGAGGGGTGTCGCGGGGGATGGCATCAGCCAGGGAACCAGGAACCACTGGCCTGAGGAGGGAATCATGAAAAGAGGGTGAGATCCGGTAGTTGGTGGGGAGTTGTAAACGGTATGTTACCTCGTTGACCCTCCGGAAGACCTTGAAGGGCCCCACAAACCAGGGGGTCAGCTTCCGGCAGAGCGGGAGGTTCCTGGTGGAGAGCCAGACGCGATCACCAGGATGGAAGATGGGAGCCTCACCTGGGCATAGTTCCAAACTTGTCCACCGCAGGGGCTTTGGTCTGGCTCGGGGTCCACTGGGCCAGGGCCAGCTCATATCCCAGGACGCACTGTAAGGGAGTTAGCCTGGTAGAGGAGTGATGAAGTGAGTTCTGGGCGTACTCCACCCAGGGAAGGAACTGGGCCCACTCCCCCTGCTGGTCCTGGCAGTGAGGAACCTCCCCAGCTCCTGGTTGGTCCTCTCCACCTGCCCGTTTGACTGAGGCCGGTACCCGGATGTGAGGCTGGCCGTTGCTCCCAGCATCTCCAAGAAGGCTCTCCATACCCGCGATGTGAATTTGGGGCCATGGTCGGAGACGATGTCCTCCGGAAGGCTATAGTGCTGGAAACCCAGCAGGAACAGTGCCTCAGTGACCTGGAGAGAGGTGGAGAGACCAGAGAGAGGGATAAAATGACAGGATTTAGAGAATCTGTCCACAAGTTGACATAGCGGGCGATGTCCTGCACCAAGGTGGGCCACCAGTACTTATTGGAGATGGATTGAATGGTGAGGGTGATACCTGGGGACGTAGATGCGTTCAGGAGGGCAGGTAGTAGGAGCGGGTTCCCTCTCCAGAGCCTGGCGGATGTCCACATCTACATCCCAAAACATGGGGCCAATGATATGGGAGGACCGAAAGATGAGCTGGAGGGCACTTACAGGACTCTCAACCAACGTGGAACCACAGCGTATGGGAAAGCAGGTCTTCCAACATCCTTGTGCCGAGGCGGTGATTTTCATCCTCGACCAGGAGGTGGTGGGGTTATGACGTTGGAGCCACGGGAGGCCGAGGATGACTTTGTGTACGGGTGCGGTGATGATGAGGAAGGGAAGGCTTTCCTGGTGCATGGGTCCCATGGTGACGGCGAGTGGTGCTGTGATGTGCATGATTTTGCCAGATTCCAATGGTCTATTATCCAGGGCTTGGAAAAGGAGAGCAGAGCAGGTACGAGGTTATGTTCAGGGAGGAGGTGAGGTCCTGGTCGATGAAATTACCCACGGCACGGAGTCCACTAGAGCTGTAGAGAGGTATGGGCCCTCAGATCCTCAACAATATCTAGAGTTGCACCATTGAGAGCATCTTTTATTTTTTTTTGGGGGGGGGGATAGATCAGCTTTAATATTGCAGATAGATTGTAACTTCCATCAATGTAATTGTCTGCATCACTTCCAAATCCCCCATATGTTTTTTTCCCTCTGAAATATATATATGCATATATATATATATATATATATATATATATATATATATATATATATATATACAGTGAGGGGGAAAAGTATTTGATCCCCTGCTGATTTTGTACGTTTGCCCACTGACAAAGTAATGATCAGTCTATAATTTTAATGGTAGGTTTATTAGAACAGTGAGAGAGAGAATAACAACAAAACAATCCAGAAAAACACATGTCAAAAATGTTATAAATTGATTTGCATTTTAATGAGGGAAATAAGTATTTGACCCCCTCTCAATCAGAAAGATTTCTGGCTCCCAGGTGTCTTTTATACAGGTAACGAGCAGAGATTAGGAGCACACACTTAAAGGGAGTGCTCCTAATCTCAGCTTGTTACCTGTATAAAAGACACCTGTCCACAGAAGCAATCAATCAATCAGATTCCAAACTCTCCAACATGGCCAAGACCAAAGAGCTCTCCAAGGATGCCAGGGTCAAGATTGTAGACCTACACAATGCTGAAATGGTCTACAAGTCCATCGCCAAGCAGCTTGGTGAGAAGGTGACAACAGTTGGTGCGATTATTCGCAAATGGAAGAAACCCAAAATAACGGTCAATCTCCCTCGGACTGGGGATCCATGCAAGATCTCACCTCGTGGAGTCGCAATGATCATGAGAACGGTGAGGAATCAGCCCAGAACTACACGGGAGGATCTTGTCAATGATCTCAAGGCAGCTGGGACCATAGTCACAAAGAAAACAATTGGTAACACACTACGCTGTGAAGGACTGAAATCCTGCAGCGCCCGCAAGGTCCCCCTGCTCAAGAAAGCACATATACAGGGCCATCTGAAGTTTGCCAATGGACATCTGAATGATTCAGAGGAGAACTGGGTGAAAGTGTTGTGGTCAGATGAGACCAAAATCGAGCTCTTTGGCATTAACTCAACTCGCCGTGTTTGGAGGAGGAGGAATGCTGCCTATGACCCCAAGAACACCATCCCCACCGTCAAACATGGAGGTGGAAACATTATGCTTTGGGGGTGTTTTTCTGCTAAGGGGACAGGACAACTTCACGGCATCAAAGGGACGATGGACGGGGCCATGTACCATCACATCTTGGGTGAGAACCTCCTCCCCTCAGCCAGGGCATTGAAAATGGGTCGTGGATGGGTATTCAAGCATGACAATGACCCAAAACACACGGCCAAGGCAACAAAGGGGTGGCTCAAGAAGAAGCACGTTAAGGTCCTGGAGTGGCCTAGCCAGTCTCCAGACCTTAATCCCATAGAAAATCTGTGGAGGGAGCTGAAGGTTCGAGTTGCCAAACGTCAGCCTCGAAACCTTAATGACTTGGAGAAGATCTGCAAAGATTTGCCACCAAGTACTAAGTCATGTTTTGCAGAGGGGTCAAATACTTATTTCCCTCATTAAAATGCAAATCAATTCATAACATTTTTGACATGCGTTTTTCTGGATTTTGTTGTTGTTATTCTGTCTCTCACTGTTCAAATAAACCTACCATTAAAATTATAGACCATCATTTCTTTGTCAGTGGGCAATTGTACAAAATCAGCAGGGGATCAAATACTTTTTTCCCTCACTGTATATAAACCCCCAGTCGTACTTTATCAAATGCCTTTTCGAAGTCTGCTATGAATAGCAGGCCTGGTTTCCCAGAATTTTCATAGTGTTCTATTGTTTCCAGTACTTGCCTTATGTTATCTCCAATGTATCTTCCATGTAAAAAACCTGTCTGATTAGAATTAATAATGTCCTACAATACCTTTTTAATTCTATGCGCTATACATTTTGCAAATTGTTTTGCATCACAACACTGAAGTGTAAGGGGCCTCTAATTTATTTAATGGACTGGAACTTTATATTTTCCACTTGTATCCTGTTTCAGTAATAATTAAATCAGACCTTCTTCTTGAGTGTCTGATAATCTACCGTTTACATAGGAGTGGTTAAAACATGCTAATAACGGTCATCTGAGTATATCAAAAAAGGTTTGGTATACCTCGACTGGTATGCCATCCAACCCTGGAGTTTTCCTGGACTTAAAGTCTTTAATTGCATCCAGAAGTTCCTCCTCTGTAATTTCACCTTCACATGTATGGCTGTTAATTTTACATCAATAGAAAGAAATGTCTACAATTAGCTTCAGTTAGAGGAGATGGAGGCGACTGAAACGAAAACATATGACTGGCTGCATCACCGCTCGGTACGTCAACTGCAAGGTACCCGACCGCAAGGCGCTACATAGGGTGGTGTGTACAGCCCAGTACATCACTAGGTCCGAGCTCCCTGCTATCCAGGACCTCTATGCCAGGTGGTGTCAGAGGATAGCACAAAAAAATGGTCAAGGTACGGCAACTGCAAGGTACCCGACCGCAAGGCGCTACATAGGGTGGTGTGTACAGCCCAGTACATCACTAGGTCCGAGCTCCCTGCCATCCAGGACCTCTATGCCAGGTGGTGTCAGAGGAAGGCACAAAAAATTGTCAAAGGCTCCAGCCACCCAAGCCATAGACTGTTCTCTGTGGTACCTCACGGCAAACGGTACCAGTGCACCAAGTCTGGAACCAACAGGACCTTGAACAGCTTCTACCCCCAAGCCATAAGACTGTTACACAAGGCTGCTAAATAGCTAATCAAATGGCTACCCGGACTACCTGCATTGACCCTTTTTATATTTGACTAACTCTGTTGCACTGACTCTATGCACAAACACTGGTCTCTACCCACACATTCACTTACACTGACACCCCAACACACAAACACACACACTACATACGCCCACAAACACACATGCATACTGACGAAACACACACACTCACACACACAAACACACACACACATTCACCACATATGCTGCTGCTACCGCTCCACATTTGCTGCTGCTACAGCTCAGTCTATAATCTATCCTGTTGCCTAGTGTCTTCACCCCTACCTATATGTACAGTACATAGCTACCTCAATTACCTCGTATCCCTGCACATCGACTAGGTACTGGTACTCCCTGTACAGTGGCTTGCGAAAGTATTCACCCCCCTTGGCATTTTTCCTATTTTGTTGCCTTACAACCTGGAATTTAAATTGATTTTGGGGGGGTTTGTATCATTTGATTTACACAACATGCCTAACACTTTGAAGATGCAAAATATTTTTTATTGAGAAACAAACAAGAAATAAGACATAAAAACAGAAAACTTGAGCGTGCATAACTATTCACCCCCCCCCCCCACCCCCAAAGTCAATACTTTGTAGAGTCACCTTTTGCAGCAATTACAGCTGCAAGTCTCTTGGGGTATAAGCTGGGCACATCTAGCCACTGGGATTTTTGCCCATTCTTCAAGGCAAAACTGCTCCAGTTCCTTCAAGTTGGATGGGTTCCGCTGGTGTACAGCAATATTTAAGTCATACCACAGATTCTCAATTGGATTTAGGTCTGGGCTTTCACTAGGCCATTCCAAGACATTTAAATGTTTCCCCTTAAACCACTCAAGTGTTGCTTTAGCAGTATGCTTAGGGTCATTGTCCTACTGGAAGGTAAACCTCCGTCCCAGTCTCAAATCTCTGGAAGACTGAAACAGGTTTCCCTCAAGAATGTCCCTCTATTTAGCGCCATCCATCATTCCTTCAATTCTGACTAGTTTCCCAGTCCCCGCCGATGGAAAAACATCCCCACAGCATGATGCTGCCACCACCATGCTTCACTGTGGGGATGGTGTTCTCGTGTTGATGAGAGGTGTTGGGTTTGCGCCAGACATATCATTTTCCTTGATAGCCAAAAAGCTACATTTTAGTCTCATCTGACCAAAGTACCTTCTTCCATATGTTTGGGGAGTCTCCCACATGCCTTTTGGCGAACTCCAAAAGTGTTTGCTTATTTTTTTCTTCAAGCAATGGCTTTTTTCTGGCCACTCTTCCGTAAAGCCAGCTCTGTGGAGTGTACGGCTTAAAGTGGTCCTATGGACAGATACTCCAATCTCTGCTGTGGAGCTTTGCAGCTCCTTCAGGGTTATCTTTGGTCTCTTTGTTGCCTCTGATTAATGCCCTCCTTGCCTGGTCCTTGAGTTTTGGTGTGCAGCCCTCTCTTGGCAGGTTTGTTGTGGTGCCATATTCTTTCCATTTTTGAATAATGGATTTAATGGTGCTCCGTTGGATGTTCAAAGTTTCAGATATTCTTTTATAACCCAACCCTGATCTGTACTTCTCCACAACTTTGTCCCTTATTATGTGACTTCTGAAGGTAATTGGTTGCACCAGATCTTTTTTAGGGGCTTCATAGCAAAGGGGGTGAATACATATGCACGCACCACTTTTCCGTTATTTAGAATTTCTTGAAACAAGTTATTTATTTCATTTCACTTCACCAATTCTGACTATTTTGTGTATGTCCATTACATGAAATCCAAATAAAAATCAATTTAAATTACAGGTTGTAATGCAAGAAAATAGGAAAAACGCCAAGGGGGTTGAATACTTTTGCAAGGCACTGTATACAGCCATGTTATTTTTACTATTTATTCCTCGTGTCACTTTTTCTATTTGATCTTTTTTATATTTTTCTTTAACTTTTGAAATTGGACCTGTAACTAAGCATTTCACTGATAGTCTACACCTGTTGTTTACGAAGCATGTGACAAATACAATTAGATTTCATTTGATTGGCTTGGCAACAGTAACAAGGCATGATGTGTAATCAAACCATTTTTGGGGGGAGAACGTTTCTTTGGTTGCATCAGGTTATGTCCTGACAACCTTCCAATGAAACGTGTCTAGAACATTAATATCTTGTGTTCTGAGAACATGGCAAGCATGTTCTGTGTATATTTGTTGGGACGTTGATGAAATATTCTCCTAACCCACAGAAAACTGGAGACATTAATGTTCTTGCAACGTTTCCATGGAATGTGTCTAGAACATTAATATCTTAAATTCTGAGAACATGGTAACCGCGTTCTGGGTAAGTTCTATTTGACATTAAGGGAAAACCAAAAGTACAACCTTAATAGAAACTTGAAAGACTAAACTTCACATCACAGGAACATACCTATTACAATATTAGTTAATTACCTAATGAGACTCTTAAAAGTGAACGTTCTCTAAAGTAGTGGGAACATTTGTTGTTAGCTGGGAAGTAAGGGGAGTCTCCCTGATCATTTACCCCAAGTGAAAGAGAGGCAATGGGGTGACAATGGGTGGCACACTCCCTATGTGCTTACCCATATGACTATTAGCATCTAATTAGCAAACAAATAAACATTGTTTAACTAAAGTACTGAACATACATGCCCAATACAGAGGCTTCACCCCACCTTGAGTGAACATGATTGGGACTGTGAGTGGAAACTTTTAGCCAATTTTCCTCTAGCCACTGGCGTTTGTTGTGACATGACGCAGGGCTGTCACACCAGCATTTAGCTTTGCATCTCAAGCGTGGAGCAATGAGGAGCTGCTCAAGTGATTGAACTCTTAATTATAGTAAACGTTATGGGTGTCAATATTGATGGTGCTCCTCAGGTATCTGTGCTTCAGAAATGTAAAAAAACAAAGGTCCTGAAGGCATGTTCCACACTGATCACAAACTCAACAACGGACAACTAGTCCATCCACCCTACCTCCCCCATCAATAAATCAATCTATCTATCTATCAATCAATCAATCAATTAAAGTTGGATTATGGCAGTGCCGATTTTAGCATGTAAATCTGGGTGGAGCAAACTCAACATTTTTTTTTAGACGCATGCCAGCAAAGCCACTACACAACACAACAGTAAACAATACATTATTATGGATATTTGAGCCAGTCAGGGGGTTAATTCTCCTGCTACCAGCTTGTGAAGTCCTCCACAATGTGAGAAAGTGTCAAGACGTGGCAACTTACAAGTCTTCTAGTGGCTGACTGAGTGGAAAACAGATAACATTATTTTGACAAACTAAGAGTGTTTTGGCAGACTGAAAACCGTGAAAACGGTAAGCAACAAGCATTACGAATTATGAATTTGATGGTCATTAAGGTTAAATAGGTTGTTCAATCATAATTAGGTAGCTAGCTAATGTTACTGTACTGGTTTTCAATGGTTTCTGACAGTGGCAGCTTTAGTCGGAGGAGGATGGATACAAATTCTTTTATCTAGCTAACGTTAGAATTGACCTTAAATTTGATGTAGCCAAGCTAGTATAACTAGCTAGCTATGTTTCTAACATTTCTTTACTTCTGTACTTAAATTCAGAGGTCAAGGCCAATGGACAGCTTTTTAAAGGATACACTGAATGAGTATAACATGGCCTCTTTGATTCCAAAGTTTGAGGGTAAATAAAACTGAGAAATTCATTTTTGAGAGTGAGGTGACAGAGCTTGGGGGGGGGGGGGGGGGGGTAAAACTGCATTTACATCTTTCACATTGTCATCGATAACCAATAGTACAACCTTAATAGAAACTTGAAAGACTAAACTTCACATCACAGGAACATACCTATTAAAATATTAGTTAATTACCTAATGAGACTCTTAAAAGTGAACGTTCTCTAAAGTAGTGGAAACATTTGTTGTTAGCTGGGAAGTAAGGGGAGTCTCCCTGATCATTTACCCCAAGTGAAAGAGAGGCAATGGGGTGACACACTCCCTATATGCTCACCCATATGACTATTAGCATCTAATTAGCAAACAAATAAACATTGTTTAACTAAAGTACTGAACATACATGCCCAATACAGAGGCTTCGCCCCACCTTGAGTGAACATGATTGGGATTGTGAGTGGAAACTTTTAGCCAATTTTCCTCTAGCCACTGGCGTTTGTTGTGACATGACGCAGGACTGTCACACCAGCATTTAGCTTTGCATCTCAAGCGTGGAGCAATGAGGAGCTGCTCAAGTGATTGAACTCTTAATTATAGTAAACATTATGGGTGTCAATATTGATGGTGCTCCTCAGGTAGGCAGTTATTTGTGCTTCAGAAATGTATATATAACAAAGGCCCTGAAGGCATGTTTCACACTGATCACAAACCCAACAACGGACAACTAGTCCATCCAACCTACCTCCCCCATCAATCAATCAATCTATTTATCAATCAATCAATCAAATAGATTGTATATAGCCCTTTTTACATCAGCAGTTGTCACAAAGTGCTTACACAGATACCCAGCCTAAAACCCCAAAGAGCAAGCAATGCAGATGTAGAAGCACAGTGGCTAGGAAAAACTCCCTAGAAAGGCAGCAACCTAGGAAGAAAGCTATAAAGGAACCAGGCTCCGAGGGGTGGCCAGTCCTCTTCTGGCTGTGCCGGGTGGAGATTATAAGAAAACATGGCCTTAAGGCCAGATCGTTCTTCATTCATCCAAGATGTTCAAACATTCATAGATGAAAAGCAGGGTCAAATAATAATCACAGTGGTTATAGGGTGCAACAGGTCATCACCTAAGGAGTAAATGTACAGTTGGCTTTTCATAGCCGATTATTCAGAGGTCGTGACAGCAGGTCTAGTAGAGAGAGAGAGAGAAATCAAGAGAGAGAGAGGGTCAAAACAGCAAGTCCGGGACAAGGTAACACGTCCGGTGAACAGGTCAGGGTTCCATAGCCGCAGGTAGAACAGCAGAAACTGGATCAGCAGCACAACCAGGTGGACTGGGGACAGGGACAATTGGAGTCACGTTATGATATGGTGTGTGGTCCTCCCACTACGACTCGGGAAAACATGCAGTTTATTAGGCTAGCCTACCGATTTAAATAATGATGAACTTCACAGGGTGGTGAAAGTGCATGGTGATGAGCTTGCTTGCCTTTCCAATAAATGTTGACGTTCTTATTCTGGTGACGTGATGATCGATGCTTGACTATGGAACACCGTTTGGGTCTTTGCATGTCAAAAAAGATACACATCAAATGACACTATTTCACTTGTCAAATAAGGTTGTATTTTGACATGTCAAATAACAAAATTCTATTATGGAATGTTGTGTGTGCTGAATTTGCACATGAAAGCCAAGCGCCACCACTACGATCAGTAGCACTGTCAAAGCTGTAAAAAAAAGAATCTGCAAATAAGCACACTCACTGGCCACGATGTGTTTACAATACCACATTGGTAATAAGCCATTATTTGTTAGAATGAAAGGGAACATGTCTGTGTGAGCATTTGAAATAAGATCAGGATCACCCTTAAAAAAATTAATTTCTTGCCAGAAGTTTGCAAATGTTTGCCGCTAGTGATGAATCTGCAGCAAACCTTTGGCAACAATAATATTTATTTATCCAGTTTCAATCTGTCAGTGCCTGTCACGCCCTGACTCAGGGGACTCGTATATGTTGAGTCAGGGTGTGTAGTTTCTATTATGTCTAGATCTATGTTGGCCTGTGTGGTTCCCAATCAGAGGCAGCTGTCGCTCGTTGTCTCTGATTGGGGACCATACTTAGGCAGCCTATTGGCACTAGTGGGTTGTGGGATCTTGTTCCGTGTTAAGGTATGTTGTGTTGCGCTGCCTTGGACTTCACGTATCGTTTGTTTATTGTTTTGTCGTTGTGTTGATTCGTTAATAAACATGTATGTATATCACGCTGCGCCTTGGTCCGTCCCGTCTATATACGATCGTGACAGAAGATCCCACCAAACGAGGACCAAGCAGCGTGCCCAGGAAGAGCAAGTAGCGATGTCACAGGTGGGCAAATTGTGGTCATGGGAGGAGATATTCGCGGGGAAAGGACCATGGGCGAAGGTAAATGCCCAGGCAGGAGAGAAACGACGGCAACACGGAAGCCGGCCGAGGAGGAGGCCCGAAAAGCAGCTCCAATAAAACATTTTGGGGGGGCTAAAGGGGTGGTCGGGGAGCGATAGAGAAGAGCCCTGACCACTGCACCCGGTTGGGTTTCGGATTGGGTCCCTACGACCTTGGGAAGAGGAGTGGGAACAGTACTACACTGAGGAGTCGGAGGATGACGACGACGACGAGTGTCTGTTCCCTAACTTGTGGGGGCTCCCGGAGGAGTCCTCACGGGAAGAGGAGTGCCGATGACGGAGACCTGAGAGGCAACCCCAAGAAAATGTTGGGGGGGGGCACACGGTGTGGACGATGAGGCAGCAGGAGGCAGCGACAGGGCGGATCTGCAGGTTAGGAGAGGAGGCCACAAGGTTACGGGGGCTATTGGTTCAGAGGGAGCAGGAGTTATTAGGTCAGAGGGAGGCGCTACAGGAGGCTATAAGGGAGAAGGAGAGTGTAGAGGCACGGCGAGAGGAGCTGGTTAGGCAGCAGAAGGAGCGGGGGTTTATAAAGGAACCCAGTCCCGCTCCTCGCACCAAGCAAGTGGTGCGTGTCGCCAGTCCGGTCCGGCCCGTTCCTGCTCCCCGCACTAAGCCAGTAGTGCGTGTTCCCAGTACGGCCCGACCCGTTCCTGCTTCCCGCACTAAGCCAGTGGTGTGTGTTCCCAGTATGGGATCCTGCCCTTGAGCAAGGCAGTTAACCCCCAACAGCAACTGCTCCTCGGGCGCCGAAGACGTGGATGTCGATTAATGGCAGCTCCTCCGTACCTCTCTGATTCAGAGGGGTTGGGTTAAATGCGGAAGACACATTGCGGTTGAATGCATTCAGTTGTGCAACTGACACCCTTTCTCTTTTGCCGCAGAGGCGATAGACCAGGAAACGTTCTTGCTTATGGACGACTCGACTATAGCCTGAAGTTAAAGAAGAACATAAAAGCCTTACACACAGTGAGTATTCTGTAAACTTGTTGAAAGATTTGTTTATTTTGAAAATTGATTGTTAAAAGGAATTTATAATTAATTTAATACTTTGTGCTCACAACAGAGTCAAATGTGAGAGGGCAGCCCAGATGACCGAGTGGCTGAAGAACAACATCTGGCCAGCAAACCAAATAAGGGAGTACATGAAATAGACCGCGATCCAGAGGGCTCAGAGGACCAGACAGAATGGGTTAAAGACAGTCGAGATAATCCAAGAGTATCCGCGTCTGCTGGATACTCCAGGCATGGTGGGTTAAATTGTTTACAAAAACATTAGACTTAAATTTGATTCTGTTTGCTGTGATTAACTAGCCTGACTGACGCGACCCACGTGACTCAGCACAGGGAGAGCTGTGACCACACTTGTCTGGAAAGGAGGCTGTTTGTTAATGGAATATTCGCTCATAAATTGTGCGACAGGGTTTGATTGGTTCTCTCAAATGTTGTTGTTTTTCCTCGGGTTGAGACCTCGCATTGTTTGGACTTGAAAATCCAACCATTGTAATAGAAGGGGGCGGCGCTCGGGGGCTGAATGTGGCTGTGCATGTGGGTGTTTGAGTGAGAAAGACACAGGAGAGCCCCCTTCATTAGCCCTCTTCATTATCATCAAAGAGCTATTCCAGACTGAGGTCAGGAGGACTTTGAGAGTTAGGTGTTAGCCAGACTAATGATTAACTGCAATGGAAAATGAATTGTCTGCTTTACTACAGATTGCTCAGGACTACTCCATTTTAAACCCAGACTGCTTGGGGAAACTCACTGAGAAATGGATTGCGGTCTTCAAGGGCAAAAACAACGTCACTTCGCCAGCCAAGAGAAGCAGGCCCAAGATCTTCTCTTTGAAGTGCATGTA
Organism: Coregonus lavaretus; assembly: GCF_964263955.1. Classification (NCBI taxonomy): domain Eukaryota; kingdom Metazoa; phylum Chordata; class Actinopteri; order Salmoniformes; family Salmonidae; genus Coregonus; species Coregonus lavaretus. Next base: position 1,920,608 of record NC_140011.1, on the reverse strand, counting down.
TAGTTTGAAATTACCCTGCTGGTGGTGCCTCAGATGCACATTCATTTTTTGCTTGAAACAATCAAGTTATTCACTAAACATTCTTCTCTCCAGATACACACGGTGACATCGCTTTAAGACTTCTGCCAGTGGTCCTCCCAACACCAGTCTACAAGTGTCACGATCGTTGACTGATGAAGCGGACCAAGGCGCAGCGTGATAAACGTACATACTTTATTCAGTACTTAACACGAACAAAACAACAAACGAAACGTGAAGTCCTAGGTTAACACAAAACCTTAACGGAACAAGATCCCACAACCTAACATGCCACAAGGCTGCCTAAGTATGGTCCCCAATCTGAGACAACGAGCTACAGCTGTCTCTGATTGGGAACCACTGTCACGGGGTGCCGATGGTGGGTGTGGTGCAGGAATCAAGCGCAGGACGCAGAAACTAAGTCCAAAAGACTTTAGTGAAATATTCACGTAGTACACGAGCACAAAAAGCCCGGAGGCGAAATAAAGGCGCACACAGGCGTCAAACAATAGGCGCACTAACATGTGCGAAAACCTCTCCAAAACAACGGAGGGAAACACGTAGCTCAGAACACCAAACAGAAGAGCAATCACACACAACACCTGACACACACAACGAGAACTAAATAGGACACTAATGAGGACTAACTAGACACAGGTGTACAACATCAAGACAAAACCAAACGAACATGAAACATAGATTGGTGGCAGCTAGTACTCCGGGGACGACGACCGCCGAAACCTGCCCGAACAAGGAGGAGGAGCAGCCTCGGCCGAAACCATGACAGTACCCCCCCCTTGCCTCGGGGACGACCAGGAGGGCGCGGAGCAGGGCGCGCGGGATGGTCCCGGTGGAACTCCGACAGGAGAGACGGGTCTAGGATGTCCCTCCGCGGCACCCAGCACCGCTCCTCCGGGCCGTACCCCTCCCACTCCACGAGATACTGGAGACCCCCCATCCGGCGTCTTGAGTCCAAGATGGACCGAACGGTGTACGCCGGAGCCCCCTCGATGTCCAGTGGGGGCGGAGGAGTCTCTCCTATCTCACCTTCCTGGAGTGGACCAGCTACCACCGGCCTGAGAAGAGACACATGGAACGAGGGGTTAATATTCTTATATTCAACAGGCAGATGTAACCTATAACACACCTCGTTCAATCTTCTCAGGACTTTAAAAGGCCCCACAAACCGCCGACCCAGCTTCCGGCAGGGCAGGCGGAGGGGTAGGTTTCTGGTAGAGAGCCAGACTCGATCTCCGGGTGCGTACACCGGCCCCTCACTGCGGTGGAGATCGGCGCTCGCCTTGTGTCGACGGATGGCCCGCTGCAGGTGGACGTGTGCAGCGTTCCACGTCTCCTCCGAGCGCCTCATCCAATCATCCACCGCAGGGGCCTCGATCTGGCTCTGCTGCCAAGGTGCCAGAACCGGCTGGTAACCTAACACACATTGGAAGGGGGTTAGGTTGGTAGAGGAGTGGCGGAGAGAGTTCTGGGCCATCTCGGCCCATGGAATGTACCGAGCCCACTCCTCAGGCCGGTCCTGGCAATACGACCTCAGAAACCTACCCACATCCTGGTTGACTTGTTCTACCTGCCCATTACTCTCCGGGTGGTACCCTGAGGTAAGGCTCACCGAGACCCCCAAACGCTCCATGAACGCTCTCCATACTCGGGAGGTAAACTGGGGGCCTCGATCAGACACTATATCCTCGGGTACCCCGTAATGCCGGAAGACGTGGGTAAATAGTGCCTCTGCGGTTTGTAGGGCAGTAGGAAGACCCGCCATAGGGAGAAGACGACAGGCCTTAGAGAACCGGTCCACAACGACCAGGATGGTGGTATTCCCCTGAGAGAGGGGAAGGTCTGTCACAAAATCCACTGAGAGGTGGGACCATGGTCGTTGTGGAACAGGCAGGGGTTGTAACTTACCCCTGGGCAGGTGTCTGGGCGCCTTATACTGGGCGCACACCGAGCAGGAGGAGACATAAACCCTCACATCCCTGGCTAACGTGGGCCACCAGTATTTAGTGCTAAGACAATGCACAGTCCGGCCAATACCCGGATGTCCAGAGGAGGGTGACGTGTGAGCCCAGTAAATGAGTCGATCCCGAATCTCGAGCGGAACGTACTTCCGACCCACAGGACACTGTGGAGGGCTGGGGTCGGTATGCAACGCCCGCTCGATTTCAGCATCGACCTCCCACACCACCGGTGCCACAAGACAAGACGCCGGTAGTATGGGAGTATGCTCAACGGACCTCTCCTCTGTGTCATACCGCCGGGACAGCGCATCTGCCTTACCGTTCTGGGACCCAGGGATGTACGTGATTTTAAATACGAACCTGGCGAGAAACATACTCCATCGAGCCTGGCGAGGGTTCAGTCTCCTCGCTGCCCGGATGTACTCCAGGTTCCGATGGTCAGTCAAAATGAGGAAAGGGTGTTGAGCCCCCTCAAGCCAATGCCTCCACACCTTAAGGGCCTGAACTACAGCTAACAGCTCTCTGTCCCCGACGTCATAATTTCGCTCCGCCGGGCTGAGCTTTTTAGAGTAAAAAGCACAGGGGCGGAGTTTAGGTGGCGTGCCGGACCGTTGAGAGAGTACGGCCCCTATACCGGCCTCAGACGCGTCCACCTCGACCTGAAAGGGTAATGTGGGGTCCGGATGCGCCAGCACCGGAGCCAACGCAAACAGGTCCTTCAGTCTCCTAAAGGCCCTGTCCGCATCAGCTGACCACTGCAGGCGCACCGGACCCCCTTTCAGAAGGGACGTGATGGGAGCTGCCACCTGTCCAAAACCCCGGATAAACCTCCGGAAGTAATTCGCAAAGCCCAAGAACTGCTGCACCTCTTTGACAGTGGTTGGGGTTTGCCAATTACGTACGGCTGACACACGATCCACCTCCATTCTCACCCCTGACGCGGACAACCGATAACCCAAAAAGGAGACCGACTCCTGGAAAAACAGACATTTCTCTGCCTTGACATACAGGTCGTGCTCCAACAGCCTCCTCAATACACGACGCACCAGGGCTATATGCTCGGCTCGGGTAGACGAGTACACTAGAATGTCATCAATGTACACGACCACCCCTTGCCCCTGCATATCCCTGAAAATCTCATCCACGAAGGATTGGAAGACTGATGGAGCATTCATCAACCCGTATGGCATGACGAGATACTCGAAATGACCTGACGTGGTACTAAACGCTGTTTTCCATTCGTCGCCCTCCCTAATGCGCACCAAGTTATACGCGCTCCTGAGATCCAGTTTTGTGAAAAACCGCGCTCCGTGCAATGACTCCGTCATGGTCGCAATCAGAGGGAGTGGATAACTGTATTTCACAGTAATCTGATTGAGACCACGGTAATCGATGCACGGGCGCAACCCTCCATCTTTTTTCTTCACAAAAAAGAAGCTCGAGGAGGCGGGAGAAGTGGAGGGCCGTATGTATCCCTGTCTCAAAGATTCGGCTATGTAAGTTTCCATAGCTTTTCTCTCCTCTTGAGACAAAGGATACACGTGGCTCCGTGGGAGCACTGCTCCTGCCTGGAGATCAATCGCACAATCCCCCTGTCTATGAGGAGGCAACTGCGTCGCCCTAGCTTTACTAAACACGAGACCCAAATCCCCATATTCAGGTGGAATGTGCAGTGCGGGCACTTGGTTTGGACTTTCCACTGAGGTCGCCCCTATGGAAACACCCAGACATCGCCCCTCACACTGAGCAGACCACCCATTGAGAGCCCTCTGTTGCCACGAAATAGCAGGGTTATGGGTACTTAACCAGGGAATTCCCAGCACCACCGGGTACGCAGGAGAGTCGATCAGATACAGCTGTATAGTCTCCTCATGACCCCCCTGCGCACACATCCTAAGTGGCGCTGTGATTTCCCTAATCAACCCCGACCCCAACGGGCGGCTATCTAAAGTATGAACGGGAAAAGGCTTGTCGACAGGCAGGAGAGGGATCCCTAAATCTAAACAAAACTTCCGATCAACAAAATTCCCAGCTGCGCCTGAATCTACTAGCGCCTTATGCTGGGAATGAGGTGCAACCTGTGGAAAACAAACAGGTATACAAAAGTGCGCAACAGAGAGCTCTGGGTAAGTGGGGCGTCTACTCACCTGGGAAGGCTCCCCAGTGCGTGACCTGTTGTCTCCTCCCTCGGGGAACCCTCCCCAGCACCTGGCCGCAGTGTGCCCTCCACGACCCCAATTGGTGCAGGGGACAGGCCCCCTCGGGCTCCTCCTCTTCCTTTCTCTAGCGCCAGCACCCCCGAGCTCCATAGGGCTCGGCTCGGAGGTGCCGGAGGGTGGAATGGACGGACCCCACTCGGGACGTCCACGGGTGGCCAGCAGGGTGTCCAGACGGATGGACATGTCGACCAACTGGTCGAAGGTGAAATTGGTGTCCCTGCAGGCCAACTCACGTTGAACGTCCTCCCGTAGGCTACATCGAAAATGGTCGATGAGGGCCCGTTCATTCCACCCTGCGTCTGCCGCTAGAGTCCGGAACTCCAGTGCGAACGCCTGTGCGCTCCTCCTCCCCTGTCTCAGGTGGAATAGACGCTCCCCCGCCGCTTTGCCCTTAGGTGGATGGTCGAACACGGCCTTGAAGCGACGGGAGAACTCGGCGTAGGAGATGGTGGTGGCGTCCATCCTCCTCCACTCGGCGTTGGCCCATTCCAACGCCTTGCCCGTGAGACAGGAGATGAGGGCGGAAACGCTCTCGTGTCCCGAGGGCACCGGGTGTACAGTGGCCAGGTAGAGCTCCACCTGCAGGAGGAACCCCTGACACCCGGCAGCTGTGCCGTCATACGCCCTCGGGAGCGAGAGCCGAATCCCACTGGGTTCCGGACCTGGGACTGGTGGACCGGCCGATGGGGGTGGCAAGGTAGGTGGAGGTGTGGGTACCCCTCTGGACTCCCATCGGTGCAGGGTGTTGATGACGTCCTGTAGAGCGGTCTGCTGATTCCATTCATTAAAAGGTGTGTGATTCTGTCACGGGGTGCTGAAGGTGGGTGTGGTGCAGGAATCAAGCGCAGGACGCAGAAACTAAGTCCAAAAGACTTTAGTGAAATATTCACGTAGTACACGAGCACAACAAGCCCGGAGGCGAAATAAAGGCGCACACAGGCGTCAAACAATAGGTGCACTAACATGTGCGAAAACCTCTCCAAAACAACGGAGGGAAACACGTAGCTCAGAACACCAAACAGAAGAGCAATCACACATAACACCTGACACACACAATGAGAACTAAATAGGACACTCAATCAATCAATTTTATTTTATATAGCCCTTCTTACATCAGCTAATATCTCGAAGTGCTGTACAGAAACCCAGCCTAAAACCCCAAACAGCTAGTAATGCAGGTGTAGAAGCACGGTGGCTAGGAAAAACTCCCTAGAAAGGCGAAAACCTAGGAAGAAACCTAGAGAGGAACCAGGCTATGAGGGGTGGCCAGTCCTCTTCTGGCTGTGCCGGGTGGAGATTATAACAGAACCATGCCAAGATGTTCAAAAATGTTCATAAGTGACAAGCATGGTCAAATAATAATCAGGAATAAATCTCAGTTGGCTTTTCATAGCCGATCATTAAGAGTTGAAAACAGCAGGTCTGGGACAGGTAGGGGTTCCATAACCGCAGGCAGAACAGTTGAAACTGGAATAGCAGCAAGGCCAGGCGGACTGGGGACAGCAAGGAGTCACCACGGCCGGTAGTCCCGACGTATGGTCCTAGGGCTCAGGTCTCTCAGTTGGCTTTTCATAGCCGATCATTAAGAGTTGAAAACAGCAGGTCTGGGACAGGTAGGGGTTTCGTAGCCGCAGGCAGAACAGTTGAAACTGGAATAGCAGCAAGGCCAGGCGGACTGGGGACAGCAAGGTGTCATCATGCCCGGTAGTCCTGACGTATGGTCCTAGGGCTCAGGTTCTCAGAGAGAAAGAGAGAATGAGAGAATTAGAGAGAGCATACTTAAATTCACACAGGACACTGGATAAGACAGGAGAAGTACTCCAGGTATAACCAACTAACCCCAGCCCCCCGACACATAAACTACTGCAGCATAAATACTGGAGGCTGAGACAGGAGCGGTCCGGAGACACTGTGGCCCCATCCGAAGAAACCCCCGGACAGGGCCAAACAGGAAGGATATAACCCCACCCACTCCGCCAAAGCACAGCCCCCGCACCACTAGAGGGATATCCCCAACCACCAACTTACAATCCTGAGACAAGGCCGAGTATAGCCCACAGAGGTCTCCACCACAGCACAAACCAAGGGGGGGGGCGCCAACCCAGACAGGAAGATCACGTCAGTAACTCAACCCACTCAAGTGACGCACCCCTCCCAGGGACGGCATGAAAGAGCACCAGCAAGCCAGTGACTCAGGCCCTGCAACAGGGTTAGAGGCAGAGAACCCCAGTGGAGAGGGGAACCGGCCTGGCAGAGACAGCAAGGGCTGTTCGTTGCTCCAGCCTTTCCGTTCACCTTCACACTCCTGGGCCAGACTACACTCAATCATATGACCTACTGAAGAGATAAGTCTTCAGTAAAGACTTAAAGGTTGAGACCGAGTCTGCGTCTCTCACATGGGTAGGCAGACTGTTCCATAAAAATGGAGATCTATAGGAGAAAGCCCTGCCTCCCGCTGTTTGCTTAGAAATTCTAGGGACAATTAGGAGGCCTGCGTCTTGTGACCGTAGCGTACGTATTGGTATGTACGGCAGGACCAACTCGGAAAGATAGGTAGGAGCAAGCCCATGTAACGCTTTATAGGTTAACAGTAAAACCTTGAAATCAGCCCTTGCCTTAACAGGAAGCCAGTGTAGGGAAGCTAGCACTGGAGTAATATGATCAAATTTCTTGGTTCTAGTCAGGATTCTAGCAGCCGTATTTAGCACTAACTGAAGTTTATTTAGTGCTTTATCCGGGTAGCCGGAAAATAGAGCATTGCAGTAGTCTAACCTAGAAGTAACAAATGCATGGATTAATTTTTCTGCATCATTTTTGGACAGAAAATTTCTGATTTTTGCAATGTTACGTAGATGGAAAAAAGCTGTCCTTGAAACAGTCTTGATATGTTCGTCAAAAGAGAGATCAGGGTCAAGAGTAACGCCGAGGTCCTTCACAGTTTTATTTGAGACGACTTTACAACCATCAAGATGAATTGTCAGATTTAACAGAAGATCTCTTTGTTTCTTGGGACCTAGAACAAGCATCTCTGTTTTGTCCGAGTTTAAAAGTAAAAAGTTTTCAGCCATCCACTTCCTTATGTCTGAAACACAGGCTTCTAGCGAGGGCAATTTTGGGGCTTCACCATGTTTCATTGAAATGTACAGCTGTGTGTCATCCGCATAGCAGTGAAAGTTAACATTATGTTTTCGAATAACATCCCCAAGAGGTAAAATATATAGTGAAAACAATAGTGGTCCTAAAACGGAACCTTGAGGAACACCGAAATGTACAGTTGATTTGTCGGAGGACAGACCATTCACAGAGACAAACTGATATCTTTCCGACAGGTAGGATCTAAACCAGGCCAGAACTTGTCCGTGTAGACCAATTTGGGTTTCCAGTCTCTCCAAAAGAATGTGGTGATCGATGGTGTCAAAGGCAGCACTAAGGTCTAGTAGCACGAGGACAGATGCAGAGCCTCGGTCTGACGCCATTAAAAGGTCATTTACCACCTTCACAAGTGCAGTCTCAGTGCTATGATGGGGTCTAAAACCAGACTGAAGCATTTCGTATACATTGTTTGTCTTCAGAAAGGCAGTGAGTTGCTGCGCAACAGCTTTTTCTAAAATTTTTGAGAGGAATGGAAGATTCGATATAGGCCGATAGTTTTTTATATTTTCCGGGTCAAGGTTTGGCTTTTTCAAGAGAGGCTTTATCACTGCCACTTTTAGTGAGTTTGGTACACATCCGGTGGATAGAGAGCTGTTTATTATGTTCAACATAGGAGGGCCAAGCACAGGAAGCAGCTCCTTCAGCAGTTTAGTAGGAATAGGATCCAGTATGCAGCTTGAAGGTTTAGAGGCCATGATTATTTTCATCATTGTGTCAAGAGATATAGTACTAAAACACTTAAGTGTCTCTCCCGATCCCAGGCCCTCGCAGAGCTGTGCAGATCCAGGACAGCTAAGCCTTGGAGGAATACGCAGATTCAAAGAGGAGTCCGTAATTTGCTTTCTAATGGTCATGATCTTTTCCTCAAAGAAGTTCATGAATTTATCACTGCTGAAGTGAAAGCCATCCTCTCTTGGGGAATGCTGCTTTTTAGTTAGCTTTGCAACAGTATCAAAAATAAATTTTGGATTGTTCTTATTTTCCTCGATTAAGTTGGAAAAGTAGGATGATCGAGCAGCAGTGAGGGCTCTTCGGTACTGCACGGTACTGTCTTTCCAAGCTAGTCGGAAGACTTCCAGTTTGGTGTGGCGCCATTTCCGTTCCAATTTCCTGGAAGCTTGCTTCAAAGCTCGGGTATTTTCTGTATACCAGGGAGCTAGTTTCTTATGACAAATGTTTTTCGTTTTTAGGGGTGCAACTGCATCTAGGGTATTGCGCAAGGTTAAATTGAGTTCCTCAGTTAAGTGGTTAACTGATTTTTGTCCTCTGACGTCCTTGGGTAGGCAGAAGGAGTCTGGAAGGGCATCAATGAATTTTTGTGTTGTTTGAGAATTTATAGCACGACTTTTGATGCTCCTTGGTTGGGGTCTGAGCAGATTATTTGTTGCGATTGCAAATGTAATAAAATGGTGGTCCGATAGTCCAGGATTTTGTGGAAAAACATTAAGATCTACAACATTTATTCCATGGGACAAAACTAGGTCCAGAGTATGACTGTGGCAGTGAGTAGGTCCAGAGACATGTTGGACAAAACCCACTGAGTCGATAATGGCTCCGAAAGACTTTTGGAGTGGGTCTGTGGACTTCTCCATGTGAATATTAAAATCACCAAAAATTAGAATATGATCTGCTATGACTACAAGGTCTGATAGGAATTCAGGAAACTCAGAGAGGAACGCTGTATATGGCCCAGGAGGCCTGTAAACAGTAGCTATAAAAAGTGATTGAGTAGGCTGCATAGATTTCATGACTAGAAGCTCAAAAGATGAAAACGCCATTTTTTTTTTTGTAAATTGAAATTTGCTATCGTAAATGTTAGCAACACCTCCGCCTTTGCGGGATGCACGGGGAATATGGTCACTAGTGTAACCAGGAGGTGAGGCCTCATTTAACACAGCAAATTCATCAGGCTTAAGCCATGTTTCAGTCAGGCCAATCACATCAAGATTATGATCAGTGATTAGTTCATTGACTATGACTGCCTTTGAAGTGAGGGATCTAACATTAAGTAACCCTATTTTGAGATGTGAGGTATCACGATCTCTTTCAATAATGGCAGGAATGGAGGAGGTCTTTATCCTAATAAGATTGCTAGGGTGAACACCGCCATGTTTAGTTTAGACACTAATGAGGACTAACTATACACAGGTGTACAACATCAAGACAAAACCAAACGAACATTAAACATACAGTGGGGAAAAAAAGTATTTAGTCAGCCACCAATTGTGCAAGTTCTCCCACTTAAAAAGATGAGAGGCCTGTAATTTTCATCATAGGTACACGTCAACTATGACAGACAAATTGAGAAAAAAAAATCCAGAAAATCCCATTGTAGGATTTTTAATGAATTTATTTGCAAATTATGGTGGAAAATAAGTATTTGGTCACCTACAAACAAGCAAGATTTCTGGCTCTCACAGACCTGTAACTTCTTCTTTAAGAGGCTCCTCTGTCCTCCACTCGTTACCTGTATTAATGGCACCTGTTTGAACTTGTTATCAGTATAAAAGACACCTGTCCACAACCTCAAACAGTCACACTCCAAACTCCACAATGGCCAAGACCAAAGAGCTGTCAAAGGACACCAAAAACAAAATTGTAGACCTGCACCAGGCTGGGAAGACTGAATCTGCAATAGGTAAGCAGCTTGGTTTGAAGAAATCAACTGTGGGAGCAATTATTAGGAAATGGAAGACATACAAGACCACTGATAATCTCCCTCGATCTGGGGCTCCACGCAAGATCTCACCCCGTGGGGTCAAAATGATCACAAGAACGGTGAGCAAACATCCCAGAACCACACGGGGGGACCTAGTGAATGACCTGCAGAGAGCTGGGACCAAAGTAACAAAGCCTACCATCAGTAACACACTACGCCGCCAGGGACTCAAATCCTGCAGTGCAAGACGTGTCCCCCTGCTTAAGCCAGTACATGTCCAGGCCCGTCTGAAGTGCATTTGGATGATCCAGAAGAGGATTGGGAGAATGTCATATGGTCAGATGAAACCAAAATATAACTTTTTGGTAAAAACTCAACTCGTCATATTTGGAGGACAAAGAATGCTGAGTTGCATCCAAAGAACACCATACCTACTGTGAAGCATGGGGTTGGAAACATCATGCTTTGGGGCTGTTTTTCTGCAAAGGGACCAGGACGACTGATCCGTGTAAAGGAAAGAATGAATGGGGCCATGTATCGTGAGATTTTGAGTGAAACCCTCCTTCCATCAGCAAGGGCATTGAAGATGAAACGTGGCTGGGTCATTCAGCATGACAATGACCCCAAACACACCGCCCGGGCAACGAAGGAGTGGCTTCGTAAGAAGCATTTCAAGGTCCTGGAGTGGCCTAGCCAGTCTCCAGATCTCAACTCCATAGAAAATCTTTGGAGGGAGTTGAAAGTCTGTGTTGCCCAGCGACAGCCCCAAAACATCACTGCTCTAGAGGAGATCTGCATGGAGGAATGGGCCAAAATACCAGCAACAGTGTGTGAAAACCTTGTGAAGACTTACAGAAAACGTTTGACCTGTGTCATTGCCAACAAAGGGTATATAACAAAGTATTGAGAAACTTTTGTTATTGACCAAATACTTATTTTCCACCATCATATGCCAATAAATTCATAAAAAATCCTACAATGTGATTTTCTGGAATTTTTTTTCTCATTTTGTCTGTCATAGTTGACGTGTACCTATGATGAAAATTACAGGCCTCTCTCATCTTTTTAAGTGGGAGAACTTGCACAATTGGTGGCTGACTAAATACTTTTTTTCCCCACTGTAGATCGGTGGCAGCTAGTACTCCGGGGACGACGACCGCCGAAACCTGCCCGAACAAGGAGGAGGAGCAGCCTCGGCCGAAACCGTGACAACCACCCTGGCCAACACAGAAACTAAACGATATAGAACAAAAACCAATGAAAACTAAACATAGAAAATCCACACCCTGGCTCAACAATTAAGAGTCCCCAGAGCCAGGGCGTGACAACAAGATTGCAAGGAAGACATTCCGACCCACCTTTGAAGAGACCAGAAAGTCCTTCAAAGTCCTAAGTTTAAATAGTGGATAGGCATAGGGAGGTTGATGGAGAAATTAGATGATAGTATTTGTAAACATTTAATGAAAGGAACAGCATTCCAAAATCGGTTAACTGCACACCCCAAATTAATGGAAGATGTAGGCATCAAACACTGTCAGGCATTGTCAGTGTGCCTCCATGCCTTGCACAAGTCATCATATTCTAAACTCTAATGATTTCTGTCTAACAGGTTGGGACCAATGTGGTTGAGTACCTGCACTAGGCGGAGGTGACCAGACCCTACCCATTTATGTTGGCTCTTGGGGACTGCTCACAGGTGTTTACAGTCACTAGTGGACAGGCATTGGCGCACGGTACATTGCTTGGGGCACTCGATGTCAGCTTCAAGTCCTATTATGTGTTTGATATCAACTTTCCTACAGACCACAGTGTATCAGCTGCCAGGAACAGAATCCCCCGCAGTAAGACTGTTACGAGCATGAACAATAATCTCCACTGAACAATAGTGGATAAGTATCTGCTCTTGTATGTAGTGTGAGAAGTGACAGGAGAAAGCACAGCCCTCTGGCCAATGTGTTTGTGTTCCTGTGAATGAATAGATCAATGGATGGATGAGCCATGAGTGTCTCTCTGATTTAGAGGGGTTGGGTTAAATGCATTCAGTTGTACAACTGACTAGGTATCCCCTTTCCCTATCCCCTTCATATTACAATGCTAATATGCTCTTAAGGCACAATTTATTTGACTTTTAGTATTTTTTTATGCATTTGTGCTTGTTGGCCTTTATATATTTGTATGATTAATATATATAATTACATTTTTTTGGTCAAGATGGGCTGCAGCACTATGCTTTCATTCTATCACTACAATTTATTTGAAATACAAATGTTACATTTTGGGAATTGTGAAAAGTGCTTTATGAGTGAAATACAGTTATTACTTAAGTAATGACAGTCATTAGTCCATGTCCTTACTAGAGTCACCTTCAAATGTAATATTTTATTCTTGTTCTCTGGCCCTTAAGACCCTCACAAACTTACAGCTGCACAATTGAGAGCATCCTGTCGGGCTGTATCAGCGCCTGGTATGGCAACTGCACCGTCCGCAACCGCAGGGTTCTCCAGGAGGTGGTTCGGTCTGCCCAACACATCAACGGGGGCACACTGCCTGCCCTCCAGGACACCTACAGCACCCGATGTCACAGGAAGGCCAAAAAGATCATCAAGGACATCAACCACCCGAGCCACGGCCTGTTGGCCAGAATGCGAGGTCAGTACAGGTGCATCAAAGCTGGGACCAAGAGACTAAAAAACAGGTTCTATCTCAAGGCCATCAAACTGTTAAATAGCCATCACTAGCCGGCTACCACCCGGTTACTCAACACTTCACCTTAGAGGCTGCTGCCTCATGCACTGTACATAGACATGGAATCACTGGTCACTTTAATAATGGAACACTAGTCACTTTAATAATGTTTACATACTGCTTTACTCATTTAATATGTATATACTGTATTCTACTGTATTTTAGTCAATGCCACTCCCTCGTCCTAATATTTATATATTTCTTAATTCCATTCTTTTACTTTTAGATTTGTGTGTATTGTTATGAATTGTTAGATACTACTGCTCTGTTGGAGCTAGGAACACAAGCATTTCACTACACCCGCAATAACATCTGCTAAATATGTGTATGTGACCAATAAAATGTGATTTGATTTACCAATGTTTTGACTCGACCCAAATGTAGAACATTATTGTATGGCAAAACAGCTTTGTGTGTGTGTGTGTGTGTGTGTGTGTGTGTGTGTGTGTGTGTGTGTGTGTGTGTGTGTGTGTGTGTGTGTGTGTGTGTGTGTGTGTGTGTGTGTGCGCTGTCTCCTAAGATAGCCTAAGATAGCTGAAGTGTGTCAGTGAATGTGAATATCTATTGATTTTCCCTGGCACTGTCTGGTAGACAGATCTGGGTTAATATCACTTAAGACAGTGTCACACACACACTTTCTTTTTATCAGATTGCAATCTGAGTGTGCACATCAAGTTCAGCTGATGCTTTAGTCTGATGTTTGGTTCATGAAATAATATAAATCAATGTTTACATTTCATAAAATAGGATGGTTATAATCTCATGAAATAACACATACTTAGACAATAGTGCTTTGTTTCAATGTGCTATTAAAAAAATGTATATATTCTTGTACATTGTGGACAATTCTCTGACGTGATGTATGTTCTGAAATGCAGGAAATACAAATGAATAATTTGAAATTCAACATTGATTGTGTAGGAAAGGGAAGGGATGGGATGGTAGGGAAGGTTAAAATATAGAAGCAAAATTGAAATTAGGATTACACTGAAAAGAACCCAAGGATTACATAAAAAATTGCTGCTGGTTCAATCCCCCAACCCAATGTGTTGGGTTTATGTCACAACCCAACACACAGGGTTGTTTTATCCCAGCAATATAGTATAATTTACCCAGCAGCTGGGTCAAGCACTCAACCCAAGGTGCTGGGTTAGAAGCACAACCCAACCCCACTGGGTTGAATTAACCCAATGCTGTGTTTGACCAATATTGACCCAGCACTGTGTTGTCGAATTGACCCAAATTGGGTTACTTTTAACCCAGATTTTTTTTTGTAACAAATATATTTTGGAAAAAGAACATGAATTGCCATATTAGGCATATCTACATTTCTACCTTTTTTCTACCTTAAGATACCAAAATAAAATGTTTTCAGTATCCTAATTGTGTTTGTTTTTGTGTTTTCTGATTGTTTCAGTGCATGCATTCAACAAACTTTGGAAGAAGGACTTCCACAGGGCCGTCATCTCCAAAGTTCACTCAAAGGCAATAGTTCTGAACTGGGTTTGATTTAGTTTTAGTTCGAATTATTTACATTTTGTGAATTCGATACGACTACAGCGGCGGACAAACATCTGGGCCGAGGGTATGCCGACCTCTTCCTCTTGCTCCGGGAAGATTGTGGACTGATAACCCAGGAAACACCCAAAGGGCGAAAGACCCGTGGTGGAGCAGGGAAGGGTGTTGCAGGCGTATTTGACCCACACTAGTTGCTGGCTCCAAGATGTGGGGTTGGCGGAGACCAGGCAGCGCAGAGTCGTCTCCAGGTCTTGGTTGGCTCGCTCCGACTGGCCGTTGGACTGAGGGTGGAAACCGGAGGACAGGCTGGCCAACGACCCAATGAGTGTGCAGAACGTCTTCCAGAACCGGGACGAGAACTGAGGACCCCGGTCAGAGACCATGTCCACTGGGAGTCCATGGATCCAGAAAACGTGATGCACCATGAGCTGGGCCGTCTCTTTGGCAGAGGGTAACTTGGGGAGAGGAATGAAGTGGGCGGCTTTGGGAAACCGGTCCACAACTGTCAGGATGTCAGTGTTGCCATCAGACTGGGGAAGACCTGTGACAAAGTCCAGGGATATGTGAGACCAGGGACGGTGAGGAACAGGCAGAGGTTGGAGGAGACTAGCAGGAGCTTGCCGAGGAGTCTTGTTCTGCACACAGATCGTGCAGGCGGCGACGAACGCGGAGACGTCAGGAACCATGGTAGGCCACCAAAAGCGTTGTCGCTCAAAGACCAGGGTCCAACAAGAGCCCGGGTGGCAGGCAAGCCTGGAGGAGTGGGCCCACCCCAGGACCGAGGAAAGGACAGCATCAGGAACAAACATCCGGTTATCTTGGGCGGAGCGGGCAAAGATGAGGATGTTGTTGAGGTAGACGAAGACGAACCAGTTCAACATGTTGTGGAGAACATCATTAACCAGAGCCTGGAACACAGCTGGAGCATTGGTAAGGCCAAATGTCATGACCAGATACTCGTAGTGACCGCTGGCCGTGTTGAAGGCAGTCTTCCACTCGTCCCCCTCCCAAATCCGCACCAGGGGATAGGCGTTCTGTAGGTCCAGCTTGGAGAACACGTTGGCCCCCTGGAGCGGCTCGAAGGCCAAGGAGATGAGTGGTAGCCGGGAACAGTTCTTCACCGTGATGTCGTTGAGGCCCCGGTAGTCGATGCACGGGGGCAGAGTTTTGTCCTTCTTCTCCACAAAGAAGAACCCTGCGCCGGCGGGGGAGGCAGAAGGACGGATGAACCCGACAGCGAGTACAGTCGTCCCCGGGGCAGAGTGGTGTCTGGGAGAAGGTCGATTCCACAGTCGTAGGGTCGATGTGAAGCAATGTGGCCCAGGCCTTACTGAACACCTCCCGGAGGTCCTGGTACTCCACGGGAATAGCGGAGAGGTCCGAGGCAACTTCCGAGCCCCTAGGAAGACGTCCCGGGGCAGGCTGCGCTGACTTCAGGCAATAAGCGTGGCAGAACGGGCTCCAGCCCATGATGGCACCAGTGGAGCAGTCAATAAAGGGGTTGTGTCGCTGTAGCCAAGAGAAACCCAATACCACAGGAACCTGAGAAGACGTAATTAGCAGGAATTGGATCGTCTCGCTGTGGTTCCCTGATACTCGTAGGTTGATGGGGGTAGTATTGTGGGTGACCCAGCCTATAGAGCGCCCGCCCAGCGCTCTAAAGTCCATGCGAATGGAGAGGGGCTGAATGGGGATGCCCAGCTCGGACACCAGGGTAGCGTCCATAAAACTCTCATTGGCCCCAGAGTCGATGAGTACCCGGAGAGATTGACTGGTTTCCTCACAGGAAGATGGAATGAAAGGGGGTGCAAGTAAGAGGAGAGGAGGAGTTATTCATATTTTCCACCAGAGTACTTGCTCCTACCGGTGAGCCTGGTCTTTTAGTGGACAGGTGTATACAAAATTACCAGTAGTCCCGCAATACAGGCAACTCTTCGTGTGAAGCCTGTATTGCCATTCGGCTGGAGACAGCCTAGCTCTGCCTAGTTGCATCGGCTTGGGAAGAGATTAATCGACAGACTCTCGGGGGAACTCGGGTAGCCTCGGGCTTTCTCTGCAACTAGAAAACAGGAACTTGAGAAAGACAGGAGCAAGGGGAAAAATGCTGGTAGGCTTGACGAAACAAAACGAACTGGCAACAGACAAACAGAGAACACCGGTATAAACAGATCAGGGTGTGACAGTTTTCCTATTGAAATCGAACTTCAGTTCATGAAAATAACTAGCTAGCTAGCTAGATAACAAACTAAACAAGCTAGCCAGCTACTTAACCCGGGTGCCCCCAAGCTAACGTTATAAGCAGCTAACTAGCTTCATCTGGCTAGTGTGGCTTGACCGGACCGTGTCCAACACCTATGTGTTGTGAAACTAGCCAAAATAAGGATTATTAATTAATATTGCACTGTACAGCCTTACCTAAGAATTGTGGGTCAGTGAAATAGGGTATCAGTCTACTCAGTACCCAAATGCTTTTTTCCAAAAGTCCTTCTCAGAATTATCTGACTCCAAAACATCCACGTTGTATAGTTTTTCCTCTTGAATAGTGTTCAATACACATAGTAGGTTGACTGGTACAATAAATGTGTCTCTTTTCACAGTGGTTTCAGAGTCCCTCAATAAGAGCTACAATGCTAATATTTGTGTAATCTCTTCGCAGTGTTCTGTTGGTGTACCTGAGTAGACTGATACCCCATTTCATTGATCCATAATCCATAGGCAAGGCTGTACAGTGCAATATAAATGTCAATACGCACAATGGGTTGACTGGGGAGGTAATTTCCCACATTCAAAGTCCTGAAATAAGAGCTACGATGCTAATATTTGTGTAAACTCTTCACAGTTGTGTTCTGTGCGTATTGGTATTTGGTATTTTATTAGGATCCCCATTAGCTATTGCAAAAGCATAAGCTACTCTTCCTGGGGTCCACACAAAACATGAAACATGACATAATACAGAACATTAATAGACAAGAACAGCTCAAGGACAAGACTACCTATCAATTAAAAAATGGCACACGTAGCCTACATATCAATACATACACACAAACTATCTAGGTCAAATAGGGTAGATGCGTTGTGCCGTGAGGTGTTGCTTTATCTGTTTTTTTAAAACAGGTCTGCCCTCTTGAAAGTTCATTTGTGGAATGTCTTTCCTTCTTCATGCTTTTGAGGCAATCAGTTGTGTTGTGACAAGGTAGGGGGGGTATACAGAAGATAGCCCTATTTGGTAAAAGACCAAGTCCATATTATGGCAAGCTCAAAGAGAAATGACAGTCCATCATTACTTTAAGACATGAAGGTCAGTCAATATGGAACATTTCAAGAACTTTGAAAGTTTCTTCAAGTGCAGTCGTCAAAACCATCAAGCTCTATGATGAAACTGGCTCTCATGAGGATCACCACAGGAATGGAAGACCCAGAGTTACCTCTGTTGCAGAGGATACGTTCATTAGAGTTACCAGCCTCAGAAATTGCAGCCCAAGTAACTGCTTCACAGAGTTCAAGTAACAGACACATATCAACATCAACTGTTCAGAGGGGACTGTGTGAATCAGGCCTTCATGGTTGAATTGCTGCAAAGAAGCCACTACTAAAGGACACCAATAAGAAGAAGATTCTTTGATTCCAACCGCTGTGTCTTTGTTAGACGCAGTGTGGGTGAACGGATGATCTCCGTATGTGTATTTCCCACCGTAAAGCATGGAGGAGGAGGTGTTATGGTGTGGGGGTGCATTGCTGGTGACACTGTCTGTGATTTGTTTAGAATTCAAGGCACACTTAACCAGCATGGCTACCACAGCATTCTACAGCGATACGCCATCCCATCTGGTTTGGGCTTAGTGGGGCTATCGTTTGTTTTTCAACAGGACAATGACCCAACACACCTCCAGGCTGTGTAAGGGCTATTTTACGAAGAAGGAGAGTGATGGAGTGCTGCATCAGATGACCTGGCCGCCACAATCCCCTGACCTCAACCCAATTGAGATGGTTTGGGATGAGTCGGACCGCAGAGTGAAGGAAAAGCAGTCAACAAGTGCTCAGCATATATGGGAACTTCTTCAAGACTGTTGGAAAAGCATTCCAGGTGAAGCTGGTTGAGAGAATGCCAAGAGTGTTCAAAGCTGTCATCAAGGCAAAGGGTGGCTATTGGAAGAATCTCAAATATAAAATATATTTTGATTTGTTTAGCACTTTTTTTTGTTACTACATGAGTCCATATGTGTTATTTCATAGTGTTGATGTCTTCACTATTATTCTACAATGTAAAAATAAAGAAAAACCCTTGAATGAGTAGGTGTGTCCAAACATTTGACTGGTACTGTACTACAGTAGCCTATTTATTGTACAATATCACAAGTTGTCCCTGCTTACAAGGATCCAAGAAATGTACATCTTCTGACTATTTAGGTATTACAGTGCAGTACTACGGAAATGATGACTGAGTGGTTTCAAATCCTAACATTCCTTTATGCAACAACTTGTGAGTCAAGTGTAAAATTGCTACAGGGGACAACCTTTTCAATACCAGATACATGATCCAATTCCTTTGAATTAGTATGACAAAGAATTATATTCTGCTTCAGTCAGATCAGTCAGATCTTTGTAGACTACATCACAGGGAGCTGTGATTGGTACCCTAGGCCTACTCAGTATCTTGAAAGGATCTGTCATCAGGCCATACAAAGGGCTTGACTTTCTGCAGGTCATCAAAGGCATGACCCACAACAATAGGGCATCAAATAGGAATTGAATGAATACAGAAGTCTAAAAACAGATGGGGAAATTGTAAATTTCTATTACGTAGAAGACTAATTCAGAAGTCCAGAGGGCTGCACCATGTATATAAATATAGGGCCCTACAGGCAACTGTAGCCTAGATACATAGTACATGGTTAATTTGATTTCCAATTGGAATTCAATGCAGCCTGTGGAAAATGCAACCTCATCAAATCAAGATGCCTCTAACAAATATGGGAATTAAATAATCAAATTCCCATTAAAAAGTTAGTCACAAGAAATAGGCTTACACCCAATGCAATATTTAAAACTGATAGTCACCGGTGTCACAGGCCACAATATAAAATGTAACAAAATATTAATTTAGGTGGCTGCAATTTAACATTCTATACCCTAAAATAACCTAGTTGTAGCCATTTTTGGTTTCCCCTACTGCGGTAACCTCACGCATACTGTCAATCTCATGTTCACTCAACAAGTGAAAAGCCGATATTGATGCCGACGAACATGACACAGCCAATTCAGCTCCTGGAGAGTATCTTCTCAATACACACAACAAACAACAAAAGCTGTGAGAAATTAACAAGAAAATAAAAAATTAATCACAACTACTGAGGTGAAAACATTGAGTTTATACCTTTGTCTCCCTGCGAGAACGTCGTATCCATTTCCAGAGTTACAAATGGAACCTGAGGGTGTTGCCCATTGCACCTTCCCCTCTCCCCTTCAATATCAGCACATATTGGAGAGACAAGACAAGGACGAAAATAAAGAAATGTTGAGAAGAAAAGGTTCGCTTGGGTCTTCTAAAATGCAGTCCTCGGTTCAATGAAATTGGGGAGGTGGGAAGAGAGGCTCCAACGGCTCGCGGCGAATTGCAGCATGGTTAAAACCAGTTGACATCATAACAGATTTAACTGGAATAGGAAATCACTGGGTTTCCCCGCCACACACCAACACCATCATACATCTAGGGAGGCACTCCCACTGAATTTTTTTCAATTGGAGAGTCCTATTGGTCAATTTCTTTTAAAGCTCAGTCTGTTTGTATTTGATTATGGACAATATATTTCTTCCTACAGAGAGGCCTATAAGCGCATGGAAGATTTCGCCTGGGGGGACAAAGTACATTTACTTCCCAAGCAAAGTAAAAGGTTTGATTCTCTAGAAATTCGTAGTTCAACACTTAAATGTCATTTTGCAGCTCGTTTCTAGCATAAAGCATCGCGGAGGAAAGCATTGTTATACAATGAGTGTACAAAACATTAAGAACACCCCCCCCCCTACCCTCAGAGCAGCCACAATTTGTCGGGGCATGGACTTTACAAGGTTTGAAAGCTTTCCACAGGGATGCTGGCCCATGTTGAATCAAATGCTTCCCACAGTTGTGTCAAGTTGGCTGAATGACCTTTGGGTGGTGGACCATTCTTGATACACATGAGAAACTGTTGAGCGTGAAAAACCCATCAGCGTTGTAGTTCTTAACTCAAACCGGTGCTCCAGGCACCTACTGTACTATCATACCCCGTTCAAAGGCACTTAAATATTTTGTCTTGCCCATTCACCCTCTGAATCGCACACATACACAATCCCATGTCTCAATTGTCTCAAGGCTTAAAAATCCGTCTTTAACCTCTCCTCCCCTTCAACTACACTGATTTGCTCTACTTTGTTTGATGGCTTGTGACCATCCATCTTCCTCTTGCTCACATTCCAGAAGTTTTCAATGGGGTTTAGGTCTGGAGATTGGGCTGGCCATGACAGGGTCTTGATCTGGTGGTCCTCCATCCACACCTTGATTGACCTGGCTGTGTGGCATGGCGCATTGTCCTGCTGGAAAAACCAATCCTCAGAGTTGGGGAACAATGTCAGAGCAAAAGGAAGCAAGTTTTCTTCCAGGACAACCTTGTACATGGCTTGATTCATGCGTCCGTCACAAAGACAAATCTGCCCGATTCCAACCTTGCTGAAGCACCCACAGATCATCACCGATCCTCCACCAAATTTCACAGTGGGTGTGAGACACTGTGGAATTTAGGCCTCTCCAGGTCTCCGTCTAACCATTAGACGACCAGGTGTTGGGCAAAGCTGAAAATTGGACTCATCAGAGAAGATGACCTTACTCCAGTCCTCTACGGTCCAATCCTTATGGTCTTTTGCAAACCTCAGCCTGGCTCTTCTTTGCTTCTCATTGATGAAGGACTTTTTTCTAGATTTGCATGACTTCAGCCCTGCCCCTAGGAGTCTGTTTCGAACCGTCCTCGCCGTACACTTCACCCCAGCTGCCGTTTGCCATTCTTTTTGTTGGTCACTTGATGTCATCCTACGGTTGTTGAGTGACATTCGAATGAGCTGGCGGGCATCCCGGTCAGTAGAGAGTCGTTTTCGCCCTCTGCCGGTCTGTAGCTTTGTTGCCCCCAATGTCTGCTGCTTGACCTTGTTCTTATGAACCGCCGTCTTTGAAATTCTAAGGATGGAAGCAACCTGACGCTCACTGTATCCCTCTGCCAGTGAAGCCAGAATTGAACCCTTCTTTTCCTCACTCAAAACTTTCCTTTTCAACTCTTTTGGCATGGTCAATAGTTATTTGTTGATTAATATTACTTTTGAGGTACTATTAGCACTGTTTTTGCCATTCAGCTGGTCCTATTGCAAGAGGATAGTGATGACCACAGCAGTGGTTTTTATACTTTTCCTCGTTAAATAAGATTTGGTTCATGTGATCACCTAATCAGTACCTAATTCAGTAGAATGAGGTGTGCCTGTGTTGGAATTCAACAGACACTGGAATGGAATGGCTGTCATACATGTAGAGATGCTGATTTCAGAAAAATGTGCAGTGGTCTCTTAATGTTTTCCACAGCTGTATGTCATGGAAAGAGCAGATGTCCTTAATGTTTTGTACACTCAGTGTGGATCGCTTTATATCATCAGAATCCATTTTGTTGTTCGTTAATTCGAATTAAAATGAAGCACCATGTGCTGTCCACCTCCCGATTGATTGCACAGTGGCTGCTGGTTCACGTTTCAGCACCACAAAGCTGTCATAGAAGTTACTCAAATCTGGCCTGTTGAGAGTTCATTAACTCTGATAAAGAGCCTTATCATGGGCAACAAAACATGTTGGATGGCCAGTCCTTACATCCATAGCTCTGTCTATGAATTTGAGATTGGTTTCATTTCTCCAGCCTCATCCCTCAGCTTTTACCAAAACAGGGGTGGGGATGAGGCTGTTATTGTTTCAACTGCTGATTGCCACTTCAGCGCTGATCCAAACTGACACTGTGGCCATATGGTCAGAAGGCTTGCCTCGACACAGGAGCACTGTCATGCCCTTTACTTACCCCAGGGATGGTCATAATAGTGCCTGTCATCTGCCCATGGGCAAATGCAGGAGTAGATCACTGGTCCATCCAGAGAGGGGGAATTCACATTGAGCTACTGTACACCAATGAGGAGTCAAGCTGGGAATCTTAACGACTGTACTGCCAATGAAATTGTAGGAGCATGGGCCTAATTTGCTAAGCATTTGTACAGGTACAAAGCCTGTATCAGGTTGCACAAAAGGAAGTATAAAGATATAACGCGAAAATCACACGTTCAAATGTCTTGTAAATCCGTCCCCTTGATAGATCATACTTCACAAACACATGATTATACCTATAATCTCTGATAAGAACACCTCACAACAACTCTGAAGATATTGTAGGTGGCCAATGAGACATTTTGTGAGTTTATGAACATGTGAGTAGAAAGAGATATTTAGCAGCTCCCACATGGCTCATTTTCACTTAAGATGCCATGCTCCCAATACACCACAGGCAACAGTCTCAATCATCAAATGAAATGAAATCAAATGAAATGAAATCAAATGCTATTGGACACAGCGCCGAATACAACAGGTGTAGACATTACCGTGAAATGCTTACTTACAGCCCTTAACCAACAATGCATTTATTTTTTAATAAAAAAGTGTTGAGAAAAAAAAAGCAGAAATAAAATAAAATAACAGTAGGGAGGCTATATATACAGGGGGGTACCGGTGCAGAGTCAATGTGCGGGGGCATCGGCTAGTTGAGGTAGTTGTGGTAATATGTACATGTGGGTAGAGTTAAAGTGACTATGCATAAATACTTAACAGAGTAGCAGCAGCGTAAAAATATGGGGTGGGGGAGCAGTGCAAATAGTCCGGGTAGCCATGATTAGCTGTTCAGGAGTCTTATGGCTTGGTGGTAGAAGCTGTTGAGAAGTCTTTTGGACCTAGACTTGGCACTCCGGTACCGCTTGCCGTGCGGTAGCAGAGAGAACAGTCTATGACTAGGGTGGCTGGAGTCTTTGACAATTTTGAGGGCCTTCCTCTGACACCGCCTGGTATAGAGGTCCTGGATGGCAGGAAGCTTGGCCCCAGTGATGTACTGGGCAGTACGCACTACCCTCTGTAGTGCCTTGCGGTCAGAGGCCGAGCAGTTGCCATACCAGGCGGTGATGCAACCACTCAGTATGCTCTCGATGGTGCAGCTGTAGAATTTTTTGAGGATCTGAGGACCCATGCCGAATCTTTTCAGTCTCCTGAGGGGGAATAGGCTTTGTCGTGCCCTCTTCTCAACTGTCTTGGTGTGTTTGGACCATGATAGTTTGTTGGTGATGTGGACACCAAGGAACTTGAAGCTCTCAACCTGTTCCACTACAGCCCCGTCGATGAGAATGGGGGCGTGCTCAGTCCTCTTTTTTTTCCTGTAGTCCACAATCATCTCCTTTGTCTTGGTCACGTTGAGGGAGAGGTTGTTATCCTGGCACAACACGGCCAGGTCTCTGACCTCCTCCCTATAGGCTGTCTCATTTCCACTGAGTCTGGTGCCAGGGGGGAACGCTGCATTAGACACACCCATTTGGGTGTGAAATATCTCCCACTTACTAATCCCCATATGCGACCCAGCCAAGCATCGCACCGATGATGTCATTCAATCCATTTCCATCCCTTATTAGAAACGGAAACTTTGACCCAGGAATAAGACTGACTTTGCATAAGACAAGACTCATTGAAAGGCAGAACAATCAATAGGCGTCAATGTGTCAGGGCTGAAGGTTGGGCGGCCTGGGACAGTCTGATATAGAGAAGGGGACAGCCACACACTGTAGCCTACTGCCATTTTATGTAATAACAGACAGACAGTTATCATTGAGGGGGTTTCAGAATTCAGATAGCTGCGGAGGATACTTTTGTTGTCAAATGTCATTGTGTCAAGGCCATTGGAGAACTGTTGAAATTTGGAGCACCCCATCATTTACAGTGTCACTAGCTATGTTTCCCTTAACTTGTCCCATGGTTTTTTGTAGACATTTAGAAAGTTCGCATAGAAAATAGATGCGACAATTACCTGATACGGTGCTTTTCCATTTAACTATCGTGTCCATAAAAACAGCTGGATGTAATGATGTCACACCTATAAAAAAAACACTACAGTATCGAAATAAAAATGAAGTAGTTGATGTGTTTCCATTACCCATTTAGGCAAATTGTGCATTAATAAATTGGCGACAGCCTGTATGTCCTCCCACCTATCAGTTTTATGTCGCAGGTAGCCCATGAAAGCCAGCATGGGATAGAATGTAATAATTTACAAATTTTTGCTATATTCTAATAATTCTGCCAAAGTATCGCCATTGTGAAACTTGCACTCCTTTAGATCTGAAATAATTGGATAGTGAAACTTGCCAGACAACCTGAAAAGCAAAGCAAAGCAATTCAGACATTCTGGAAAGTCAGGACAATCCTTGTCCTGCAAAGAAACCATTTTTATAGTTGAAAATGTTTATTTAGCAAGCAGTAGGCATTTAGAATTAAATGTGGAGCTTTATGGTTACGTGATGACATCATATGCCCCCCCCCCCCCCCCCCCCCCCCCGTACATTCCAATTTATTCGGCAATCATCATTTATTCAAAAAACACTGTTTCCATCATCACTTGTCGCAATAAAGAAAGTTAGACAAAAGAAGAATCCACCCGTCGAACTGATACAATTTTTGTCGACCTTTAGAAAATGTCTCCTGTATCTGCCGTTTTCATTACACATACATTTTTTTGTGACATTACTTTGGTGGAATAAACTTGGGTCAATGGAAACCTGCATACTGTCTTAGCATCTGATATTTTGATCTGACAACAGCACAATTATGATCTAGGTGTATATGCATCTCAGCATTGCAAATGTTGGAACTAATCTAGAGTTTGATTAATTACCCATTATTTCTGTTTAATTTGATATCATTTTTTCTCATGTGGTGAAAGCATATCCACATGTAGTCCCTTGTAGCTCAGTTGGTAGAGCATGGCGCTTGCAACGCCAGGGTTGTGGGTTTGATTCCTACGGTGGGCCAGTATGAAAATGTATGCACTCACTAACTGTAAGTTGCTCTGGATAAGAGCGTCTGCTAAAATGTAAAAAAAATATCCTAAGATTCTGAGACTGAAGTCACATTGCACCATGCAGGCATCTGTTGAAGACAACCCTGCCAATCTTTGCCAACAGACCGCAGGGAGGGAGTGTAGAAGAGCGTTCATGTAGAGGAGAACCATATCACACATGCCAAACATGCACTTCAAGGCAGCTCTTGCATTTCATTTCATTATTGCGAGCCAAAGACAAGCACAATTGTGACAGACGTGATCCCGTGATTGCTTAAATTAAGGGCTGCAAGAAATGGAATCCAAGAGTGTGTCAAACCTTGTTGGAACGTTCCCTAGAGGTTGGCCCTCCTGTGAAGTCTTTGGGGCTGCCCTGTCATCCCTCGTTCTTAGTGGGCGAGTGCACTCGGCCGACTTCTCAGACAGGGAAAGACAGGATGAGAGGCCAGGGAACGTTTTCAGTTACAAGAAAACCACAAAGGGGTCCAGATGTATTTTTCCTTCAGACCACTTTGTGAATCATTGATGAGAAATACCCCTTTTGTTTCTCTTCCACTATTGTTCAACGACAATAAAAGGAGCATCAAAGACTGATCCCCAACACTCAATCCACTGGTGGATAGCCATATACTGTATTGACTGTAATACATATGAATTATAACAAATTCATTATTAAACCTGATCTATGACACTAAATCAGAGTGCTGAAGCATTGGGTACTGAATTAATGTGGTTATGCCATGGGAAAATGACCTGTCGCTTCCCAGTAGTTGATATGCATAATGTGTGCGGGATTCCGGAAGTCATTCCAGGGGCAGGGAGGAGCGTCGGTGGTGCACCTCTGTATTCTTGAACGATATTGATAAGCAAGAACACTTCCCAGCCGAGAGAGTGAAGATGCTAAAATTAATTTGCGTTGCTAGATAAGTAATTTGTCTTGAGAATGTAATCCGTGGGTAGAAAACACTCCTACTGCCAGTTAATAGGCACTAAGGGGGCAATTCCGACCCGAGTTAAGCATGCGTAAATGGAGTGTAATTACCTTTTTATGCACTTTTCTCTCTACGTGTAACAGTGTTGCTTCCGTCCCTCTCCTCGCCCCTACCTGGGCTTGAACCAGGGACCCTATGCACACATCGACAACAGTCACCCTCGAAGCACCGTTACCCATCGCTCCACAAAAGCCACGGCCCTTGCAGAGCAAGGGAAACAACTACTTCAAGGTCTCAGAGCGAGTGACGTCACCGATTGAAATGCTACTAGTGCGCACCGCTAACTAGCTAGCCATTTCACACCGGTTACATACGCATATTCTGACCTTGAACCCGCTATTCATTTGGGGTGGAGATCAAATAAATGAAGGTGTGGCGGAAGTGTGTCTACAGATACGCCGCATTCTCACCTTGACTTAATTCCCTCATAATTCCACCACCCTTACTTGCGATGAAATGATTCATAAGCTCGAGCAACCTGTTGGTTCCAAGCGGACCAACATCTACTTTCTTTTTTTTCTGATAGAAATAACACAATTTTCCATGCACTGTAATTTACAAATTGATAAGAGTTATTGAGAAGTGCTAGGTAAATTAGTAAGATGTATTGATAAGGGGATTGTAAACATAAATAACAATTGTTTTAGATCAATTTTACCTTATGATCGCTGGAGACATGAAACCACTCATATGGTAGCAAATTTAAGCATATCAAAATATAACTTTTTCCACAGTGAAGTTTATTAAATGCTGACCTTACAGTGAGGGAAAAAAGTATTTGATCCCCTGCTGATTTTGTACGTTTGCCCACTGACAAAGAAATTATCAGTCTATAATTTTAATGGTAGGTTTATTTGAACAGTGAGAGACAGAATAACAACAACAAAATCCAGAAAAACACATTCAAAAATTTTATAAATTGATTTGCATTTTAATAAGCGAAATAAGTATTTGACCCCCTCTCAATCAGAAAGATTTCTGGCTCCCAGGTGTCTTTTATACAGGTATCGAGCTGAGATTAGGAGCATACTCTTAAAGGGAGTGCTCCTAATCTCAGTTTTGTTAACTGTATAAAAGACACCTGTCCACAGAAGCAATCAATCAATCAGATTCCAAACTCTCCACCATGGCCAAGACCAAAGAGCTCTCCAAGGATGTCAGGGACAAGATTGTAGACCTACACAAGGCTGGAATGGGCTACAAGACCATCGCCAAACAGCTTGGTGAGAAGGTGACAACAGTTGGTGTGATTATTCGCAAATGGAAGAAACACAAAATAACTGTCAATCTCTCTCGGCCTGGGGCTCCATGCAAGATCTCACCTCGTGGAGTTGCAATGATCATGAGAACGGTGAGGAATCAGCCCAGAACTACACGGGAGGATCTTGTCAATGATCTCAAGGCAGCTGGGACCATAGTCACCAAGAAAACAATTGGTAACACACTATGCCGTGAAGGACTGAAATCCTGCACGCCCGCAAGGTCCCCCTGCTCAAGAAAGCACATATACAGGCCCGTCTGAAGTTTGCCAATGAACATCTGAATGATTCAGAGGAGAACTGGGTGAAAGTGTTGTGGTCAGATGAGACCAAAATGGAGCTCTTTGGCATCAACTCAACTCGCCGTGTTTGGAGGAGGAGGAATGCTGCCTATGACCCCAAGAACACCATCCCCACCGTGGAAACATTATGCTTTGGGGGTGTTTTACTGCTAAGGGGACAGGAGGTGAGTTAACTCAAATGAACTTATCCTCTGCAGCAGAGGTAACTCTGGGTCTTCCTTTCCTCTGGCGGTCCTCATGACAGCCAGTTTCATCATAGCGCTTGATGGTTTTTGCGGCTGCACTTGAAGTAACATTCAAAGTTCTTGAAATTTTGACTGATCTTCATGTCTTAAAGTAATGATGGCCTATAATTTCTCTTTGCTTATTTGAGCTGTTCTTGCCATAATATGGACTTGGTCTTTTACCAAATAGGGCTATCTTCTGTTAACACCTGTTAATTGAAATGCATTCCAGGTGACTACCTCATGAAGCTGGTTCAGAGAATGCCAAGGGTGTGCAAAGCTGTCATCAAGACAAAGGGTGGCTATATAAATATATTTTGATTTGTTTAACAATTTTTTGGTTACTACATGATTCCATGTGTGTTATTTCATCGTTTTGATGACTTCACTATTATTCTACAATATAGAAAATAGTAAAAAATTAAGAAAAACCCTTGAAAGATTAGGTGTGTCCAAACTTTGAACTGGTACTGTATATTTAATAATCTGGGCTTTTATGAAGATATTCAAATTTCCCAAGCCAAAATAAAGTTTAAGTAGCTAAGTCATTAGGGTATGTTAAGCAACAGTAATAAAGCCAATCTGATAAATAATGTTACATTATTTTCATCTAAACTGAGAGCATCAAAGTGAACTACTGCTATTTAACCTAACCATCAGTCACTGTCACACAACCTCTGTAAACTGTATTCCCGCCCAATTCAAATGATACTATCATTTAGGAGTCTAAATTATGACTCGTTTTTTTCAGAGTTCCCAGTTGTCTTGAACTCACTGAAGTCTGAGATTTCCCAGTTCCGTGTTTCCAGTTGTTTTGACCACGGCAGAAGTCATGCTGGATTGACAGCATTAGTGTTTATCCTTTTAAGCTTGGAAAAGAGACCCTTAAACCCAGACATGGACCGCACACCCACTCCAGTTAATAGCAGGCTAGTGATTGCTTTGCAACGCTTGCCGTTAGCCACTGATTCCTTCCAAAGCACTCATTGTTGAATTTGTGATTTCCAACTTGTTGTGTAATGTATATGTCCAATGGCCGTTGAGCACTGATACGTTTTATCTATAATTTCTCTTCATTTGACAAGGCTTGAATTTATTTTTATTTTTTAGCTAAACAGGTGGGGCTCAAAACAGGTGGAGCTCTGCCCCAACTGCCCTGAATGATAGTGTCACAGATTCTGCCGAGGCTGCTCCTCCTCCTTGCTCGGGCAGGCTTCGGCGTTCGCCGTCCCCGGAGTACTAGCTGCCACCGTTAGATGTTTCTATGTTTGATTGCTTTTGTCTGTCTATTGCACCTGTGTCCGTTTGTGTCTGATTATGTGTCCTATAAGTTGCCTGTCTTGTGTTGGTTTGTTTGTGTGTTGTTATTCGCCTGTCCGTTAGTGCTGCGTGTTTTCTCTGTTTGTTGTTTTGTAGTTTACGCACAGTTTGCGTAATCGCTCGCCTCTGTTTTATATCGAGGCCGTTGATTGTATTTTGCCTTGTGTTGCACTAGTAAACTTTGTTGGACTAAGCTTCGGTGTCCTGCGCCTGACTCCCACACCACATTAACCTCAGCCCTTGACAGAACAACACACCATATGGAGTCAGCAGGAGCAGCGGCGGCACCCAAGTCGCTGGAGGATCGGATCAGCGACCAAGACACCATGATCCGGCAACTTGGGGCCGCCATGAACGAGGTGTCCAACACTCTGCGCCGGTTGGTTACGGGAGAGGTGCCCACGCCTTCGCACACCTTACCATCACCATCGGCCAGTCCTCCTCTCCCAGCACCGGAACCCAGTGGCATTCAGCTCTCGCTCCCGAGGGCATATGATGGTTCTGCAGCCGGGTGTCAGGGGTTCCTCCTGCAGGTGGAACTCTACCTGGCCACCATACACCCGTCTCCGCCCTCATCTCCTGTCTATCCGGCAAGGCGTTGGAGTGGGCCAACACCGAATGGAGGGGAATAGACGCCGCCACCATCACCTACGGGGAGTTCTCCCGCCGCTTCAGGGCTGTGTTCGATCATCCACCTGAGGGGAAGGCGGCGAGGGAGCGTCTGTTCCACCTCCGACAGGGGAAGAGGAGTGCACAGGAGTTCGCCCTGGAGTTCCGGACTCTAGCGGCGGATGCGGGGTGGAATGAGAGGGCCCTCATCGACCATTACCGGTGTAGCCTACGAGAGGACGTTCGTCGTGAGCTTGCCTGCAGGGACACCAACCTATCCTTCGACCAGTTGGTGGATATTTCCATCCGTCTCGACACCCTGCTGGCTACCCGCGGACGTCCCGAGTGGGGGTCGTCCATTCCACCCTCCAGCACCTCCGAGCCGATTCCCATGGAGCTCGGGGGTGCTGGCGCTAGGGAGAGGAGGAGAGAGAACCCGAGGGGGGCCGTCCCCTGCACCAACTGTGGCTGTGGAGGACACACTGCGGCTAGGTGCTGGGGAGGGTCTCCTGGGAGAGGGGACAACAGGTCACGCACTGGGGAGTCATTTCAGGTGAGTAGGCGCCCCACTCACCCAGAGCTCTCTGTTGGTCACCTGTGTATACCTGTGAGATTTCCACAGGTGGCACCTCATTCCCAGCATAAGGCGCTAGTAGATTCAGGCGCAGCTGGGAATTTTGTTGATCGTGAATTTTGTTATAGGTTAGGAATTCCCCTTCGGCCGGTAGAAGCCCCCTTTCCTGTTCATGCCCTAGACAGCTGGCCGCTGGGGTCGGGGTTGATCAGAGAAGTCACAGCACCACTTAAGATGACGACGCAGGGGGGTCATGAGGAGATCATTCAGTTTTATCTGATCGACTCTCCTGCGTATCCCGTGGTGCTGGGGCTTCCCTGGTTAAGCGCCCATGATCCTACCATTGCGTGGCAACAGAGGGCTCTTATGGAGTGGTCTGCCCAGTGTGTAGGGAGATGTCTAGGTGTTTCCTTAGGGGCGACCTCGGTGGAGAGTCCGAACCAAGTGCCCACAATGCGCATTCCCCCTGAATATGAGGATTTAGCACTTGTGTTCAGCAAAACTAGGGCAACACGGCTACCACCTCATAGACAGGGGGATTGTGCGATAGATCTCCAAACAGGAGCGGCACTTCCGCGGAGCCGTGTGTATCCCCTGTCTCAAGAGGAGACAGCGGTTATGGAGACTTACATAGCCGAGTCCTTGGCACAGGGATACATACGGTCCTCCACTTCCCCAGTTTCCTCGAGTTTCTTCTTTGTGAAGAAGAAGGACGGGGGTTTGCGCCCGTGTATTGATTACCGTAGTCTCAATCAGATCACGGTTAAGTACAGTTACCCTCTTCCTCTGATTGCGACTATGACGGAGTCATTACGCGGAGCGCGGTTCTTCACAAAGTTGGATCTCAGGAGCGCGTACAATCTGGTGCGCATTAGGGAGGGGGATGAATGGAAAACAGCATTTAGCACCACCTCGGGTCATTACGAGTATCTCGTCATGCCATACGGGTTAATGAATGCTCCTTCAGTCTTCCAATCCTTTGTTGACGAGATTTTCCGGGACATGCATGGGCAGGGTGTGGTAGTATACATCGACGACATCCTAGTGTACTCTTCTACACGAGCCGAGCATGTAGCCCTGGTGCGCCGAGTGTTGAGGAGGCTGTTGGAGCATGACTTGTATGTCAAGGCAGAGAAATGCTTGTTCTTCCAGGAGTCCGTCTCCTTTTTGGGTTATCGGTTGTCCGCGTCTGGTGTGAAGATAGAGGTTGACCGTGTGTCGGCCGTGCGTAATTGGCAAACTCCAACCACTGTAAAAGAGGTGCAGCAGTTTTTGGGTTTTGCTAATTACTACCGGAGGTTTATCCGGGGCTTTGGACAGGTGGCAGCTCCCATTACGTCCCTGCTAAAGGGGGGTCCGGTGCGTTTGCAGTGGTCAGCTGAGGCGGGCAGGGCATTTGTTAAACTGAAGAACCTGTTCACTTTGGCTCCGGTGCTGGCGCATCCGGACCCCGCTTTACCATTCCAAGTTGAGGTAGACGCGTCCAAGGCCGGTATTGGGGCAGTCCTGTCGCAACGGTCCAGCACGCCACCTAAACTCCGCCCCTGTGCGTTCTATTCTAAGAAGCTCAGCTCGGCGGAGCGTAATTATGACGTAGGGGACAGGGAGCTGTTAGCTGTGGTCCAGGCCCTAAAGGTGTGGAGGCATTGGCTTGAGGGGGCTCAACACCCTTTCCTCATTCTGACTGACCACCGTAACCTGGAGTACATCCGGGCAGCTAGGAGATTGAACCCTCGTCAGGCTAGGTGGAACATGTTCCTGACCCGGTTTGTTTTTAAGATCACATACATCCCAGGGTCCCAGAACGGTAAGGCAGACGCCCTGTCCCGGCGGTATGACACAGAGGAGAGGTCCATTGAGCCTACTCCCATACTGCTGGAGTCTTGTCTGGTGGCTCCGGTGGTGTGGGAGGTCGATGCGGAGATCGAGCGGGCACTGCGTACCGACCCTACTCCCTCAGAGTGTCCGGTGGGGCGGACGTACGTTCCGCTCGAGGTTCGTGACCGCCTTATTTATTGGGCTCATACATCACCCTCCTCTGGACATCCAGGTATTGGCCGGACAGTGCACTGCCTTAGCGTGAAATACTGGTGGCCAACGTTAGCTAGGGATGTGAGGGTTTATGTCTCCTCCTGCTCGGTGTGCGCCCAGTGTAAGGCGCCTAGACATTTGCCCAGGGGAAAGTTACATCCCCTGCCCGTTCCACAACGACCATGGTCCCACCTCTCGGTGGATTTTGTGACAGACCTTCCACCCTCTCAGGGGAATACCACTATTTTGGTCGTTGTGGATCGGTTTTCCAAGGCCTGTCGTCTCCTCCCAATGCCGGGTCTCCCTACTGCCCTACAGACCGCTGAGGCCCTATTTACCCACGTTTTCCGGCACTATGGGGTGCCCGAGGATATAGTGTCTGACCGAGGTCCCCAGTTCACCTCCAGAGTCTGGGGTGCGTTCATGGAACGCTTGGGGGTCTCGGTGAGCCTTACCTCGGGTTACCACCCAGAGAGCAATGGGCAGGTAGAACGAGTCAACCAGGATGTGGGTAGGTTTCTGAGGTCCTATTGCCAGGGCCGGCCGGAGGAGTGGTCAAGGTATATCCCCTGGGCAGAGATGGCCCAGAACTCTCTCCGCCACTCCTCCACTAATCTAACCCCTTTCCAGTGTGTGTTGGGGTATCAGCCGGTTCTGGCACCATGGCACGAGAGCCAGATCGAGGCCCCTGCGGTGGACGAATGGATTCGGCGCTCGGAGGAGACGTGGAACGCTGCTCATGTCCATCTGCAGCGGGCCATCCGTCGACAGAAGGCGAGCGCCGATCGCCACCGCAGTGAGGGTCCGGTGTACGCACTCGGGAGATCGAGTCTGGCTCTCGACTCGAAACCTGCCCCTCCGCCTGCCCTGCCGGAAGCTGGGTCGGCGGTTTGTGGGGCCTTTTAAAGTCCTGAGGAGATTGAACGAGGTGTGTTACAGGTTACAACTGCCTATTGATTATAAGAATATTAACCCCTCGTTCCATGTGTCTCTTCTCAGGCCGGTGGTAGCTGGTCCACTCCAGGAAGGTGAGATGGACATCGAGGGAGCTCCGGCGTACACGGTCAGGACCATCTTGGACTCGAGACGTCGGACGGGGGGTCTCCAGTATCTCGTGGAGTGGGAGGGGTACGGTCCGGAGGAACGGTGCTGGGTGCCTAGGAGGGATATCCTAGATCCATCTCTCCTGACTGAGTTCCACCGTGGTCATCCCACGCGCCCGGCTCCGCGTCCTCCTGGTCGTCCCCGAGGCCGGGATCGGCGCACGGCTGGAGCCGCGCGTCAAGGGGGGGGGGTACTGTCACGGATTCTGCCGAGGCTGCTCCTTCTCCTTGCTCGGGCAGGCTTCGGCGTTCGCCGTCCCCGGAGTACTAGCTGCCACCGTTAGATGTTTCTATGTTTGATTGCTTTTGTCTGTCTATTGCACCTGTGTCCGTTTGTGTCTGATTATGTGTCCTATAAGTTGCCTGTCTTGTGTTGGTTTGTTTGTGTGTTGTTATTCGCCTGTCCGTTAGTGCTGCGTGTTTTCTCTGTTTGTTGTTTTGTAGTTTACGCACAGTTTGCGTAATCGCTCGCCTCTGTTTTATATTGAGGCCGTTGATTGTATTTTGCCTTGTGTTGCACTAGTAAACTTTGTTGGACTAAGCTTCGGTGTCCTGCGCCTGACTCCCACACCACATTAACCTCAGCCCTTGACAGACAGGTCGCCACTGCCAATAACAATAATTGGAGGAGAAAGGCACCAAGAGGTAGATCATTAAGTAAAGCCTCTCAAGCTTTGGGCAAAATTATGATTGAAATAGGGCTAGTTGATATTTGGCGTTTAACACATCCCTCAACCAAAGACAATACATTATTCTCTAACCCTCATGGTTCATATTCGAAGTTGGAATACTTTCTCATTCCACCTAACCTTGTTGGTCTGGTCAGGAGCTGTACAATAGGTTCAATCCATATTTCTGATCACGCATTCATTTCTATGGAGTTGTTTTTTTAAGAACCCAACACCCCAAAGAGAAACCTGGTGCTGTAATTGCACTATCCTGTCTGACCCAGACTTTCGGAAGAGCATACGTAAAGTGATAATACTTTTTGTTAAAGAGAATGACAATGACGACACTACTAACTGTAAGTCGCTCTGGATAAGAGCGTCTGCTAAATGACTAAAATGTAAAATGTAATCCATCTATGTTATGGGAAACCACCAAAGCTTATTTGCGGGGCCTGATAATATCATATTGAAGTGCAAAAAGAAAAGAAATGCTGTCTGAACAAAGAAATCTGTAATTACAACTTTCTAATTTAGAACAGGAACATATACAGCACCCGTCCAAGGACAACTGGGAGAAATTGGTGGTGGCAAGGACAGCTCTTAACACACTGCTCTCTCAAAGAGCAGAAAAAAAGCTATTCAGTAATAGACAAAAACTATATGAGCATGGTAATACATCTGGAAGCCTCTTAACTAATTTCATTTAATCACAACTCACAACTCTGTTGCATGCGTTAAAGATGCATCAGGCAAACAATGTTTCAGCTCTAGTGAGATTAACAATACGTTTACTCAGTTCTATAAATTACTATGTTCTTCAGAATTCTCAAACCATAGCTACCTTGCGGATAAATACATGAATTGTTTAAAACTTTATCATGTCTCAGAGCATGATAGCTCAATCCTGAATATGCCAATAACTAGTATGGAAGTAGCTTAATCAATCAATGAATTAGCTTCAGGGCCAAATGGGTTCCCCCCAGAAATATGTTAAGCGTTTAAAAACTGCCTTGCCCATTACTAACCAGAATGCATTCTCACTCACTCTTAGTGCAATCTATACTTCCGACTCTCCAGACTGCCTCAATTACACTAATACCCAAAGAAAACAAAGACCCAGAATAGCCTTCTTCCTATAGGCCCATTTTCCTATTGAATGTTGATGCGAAAATCCTTGCCAAGGTCTTAGCTAAAAGATTGGATCCTATTCCACCGTCCATTATAGATCCAGACCAGACTGGTTTCGTTCATGGACGCCAATCAAATACCAATGTTAGACGGCTTCTTGGAGTAATTCAATATGCTAAAATGAAGCAGTTAAAATCTGTTGTAGTCTCACTTGACAAGGAGAAAGCTTTTGACCGAATAGAGTGGCCATACTTATTCAAAGTGCTCAACCGCTTCTCCCTCGGCATAACATTTATCGACTGGGTTAGACTTCTGTACTCTTCCCCAAAGGCTACTATTATGGTTAATGGCACAACATCTGCCCCCTTTGCTCTGGGAAGGGCCACACAACAAGGGTGTCCCCTTTCCCCCCTGCTGTTTGCCCTAGTCATGGAGCCCCTGGTAGAAGCCATCAGAACCCATCCTAGCATCAAGGTATTGAGACTAAAAAGAAAGAGCACAAAATATCATATGCTGATGATGTATTACTGTTCTTGAATGACCCAAGCGAGTCTGTCCCAGCTGTCCTGGAGGTAATTCATGAATTTAGTTCCTTCTTAGGGTATATAATAAACATGGGGAAATCTGTGGCCCTACCAATGGGTATATGTAGGAACCCAGAAAATCCAATGACATCACCTTTTCAGCTCTCATATAATGGGTTTAAATATTTAGGAATATGGGTTCCATACTGCCATGATGATATGGTTAAGTCTAATCTACAGTGGGGAGAACAAGTATTTGATACACTGCCGATTTTGCAGGTTTTCCTACTTACAAAGCATGTAGAGGTCTGTAATTTTTTATCATAGGTACACATCAACTGTGAGAGACTGAATCTAAAACAAAAATCCAGAAAATCACATTGTATGATTTTTAAGTAATTAATTTGCATTTTATTGCATGACATAAGTATTTGATACATCAGAAAAACATAACTTAATATTTGGTACAGAAACCTTTGTTTGCAATTACAGAGATCATACGTTTCCTGTAGGTCTTGACCAGGTTTGCACACACTGCAGCAGGGATTTTGGCCCACTCCTCCATACAGACCTTCCCCAGATCCTTCAGGTTTCGGGGCTGTCGCTGGGCAATACCGACTTTCAGCTCCCTCCAAAGATGTTCTATTGGGTTCAGGTCTGGAGACTGGCTAGGCCACTCCAGGACCTTGAGATGCTTCTTAGTTGCCCTGGCTGTGTGTTTCGGGTCGTTGTCATGCTGGAAGACCCAGCCACGACCCATCTTCAATGCTCTTACTGAGGGAAGGAGGTTGTTGGCCAAGATCTCGCGATACATGGCCCCATCCATCATCCCCTCAATATGGTGCAGTCGTCATGTCCCCTTTGCAGAAAAGCATCCCCAAAGAATGATATTTCCACCTCCATGCTTCACGGTTGGGATGGTGTTCTTGGGGTTGTACTCATCCTTCTTCTTCCTCCAAACACGGCGAGTGGAGTTTAGACCAAAAAGCTCTATTTTTGTCTCATCAGACCACATGACCTTCTCCCATTCCTCCTCTGGATCATCCAGATGGTCATTGGCAAACTTCAGACGGGCCTGGACATGCGCTGGCTTGAGCAGGGGGACCTTGCGTGCGCTGCAGGATTTTAATCCATGACGGCGTAGTGTGTTACTAATGGTTTTCTTTGAGACTGTGGTCCCAGCTCTCTTCAGGTCATTGACCAGGTCCTGCTGTGTAGTTCTGGGCTGATCCCTCACCTTCCTCATGATCATTGATGCCCCACGAGGTGAGACCTTGCATGGAGCCCCAGACCGAGGGTGATTGACCGTCATCTTGAACTTCTTCCATTTTCTGATAATTGCACCAACAGTTGTTGCCTTCTCACCAAGCTGCTTGCCTATTGTTCTGTAGCCCATCCCAGCCTTGTGCAGGTCTACAATTTTATCCCTGATGTCCTTACACAGCTCTCTGGTCTTGGCCATTGTGGAGAGGTTGGAGTCTGTTTGGTTGAGTGTGTGGACAGGTGTCTTTTATGCAGATAACGAGTTCAAACAGGTGCAGTTAATGCAGGTAATGAGTGGAGAACAGGAGGGCTTCTTAAAGAAAAACAAACAGGTCTGTGAGAGACGGAATTCTTACTGGTTGGTAGGTGATCAAATACCTATGTCATGCAAAAACTACAAATTAATTACTTAAAAATCATACAATGTGATTTTCTGGATTTTTGTTTTAGATTCCGTCTCTCACAGTTGAAGTGTACCTATGACAAAAATTACAGACCTCTACATGCTTTGTAAGTAGGAAAACCTACAAAATCGGCAGTGTATCAAATACTTGTTCTCCCCACTGTAAATCCAATCTTGCAACAGATTAAGGATGATTTGACTAGGTGGTCGTCATTGTCACTCTCTTGGTTTGGACGTATTGCTGTGATTAAAATGAATGTACTCCCCTGGGTGTTATATCTTTTCCAGATTATTCCAAAACATATCCCTGAGAAGTTTTTCAAATCAATTCACAGAATAATATCCATATTATTTGGAACATCAAGCCTCCTAAAATGCTATGAGAAAAACTCCAACATGCCAATCAAAAAGGGAGGTTTGGCTGTACCTAACTTTCAGTCCTACCACTGGTCCACACCACTTAAGATCATTTCTGAGTGGATTGAGCAACACCCAAATTCTACATGGTTGGATTTGGAATCAAAGGGTTGTGGATTGGTATCTCTGGCAGACCTACATTTTTGGGGGGAAATATCTCAAGATAAATGCCTAAAGAAGAATTTGATAGTCACGAACACCATTAAATCATGGAATACTGCAAAAGCAGCTTTTCATATGACAAGTAGATACTCATTCTGTGCTCCGATTATTAACAATCCTTTCTTTCCTCCTTCATTTACAGATAGTGGTTTAAAAAATTGGTACAAAGCTGGAATTACTACATTTAATGATTTGTTTTATGATGGTACCCTCATGTCTTTCCTGCAATTGCAACAAGAATATGTTTTACCACACTCAAAATTTGACAGTTTCCTCAACTTCGAAGCTTTATCAATTCTATGTCCTTTAATAAGGAGGGATTGTCACGGTTTCGGCTGAGGCTGCTTCTCCTCCTTGCTCGGGCAGACTTCGGCGGTCGTCGTCCCCGGAGTACTAGCTACCACCGTTGTATGTTTTCGATGTTCGTTTGGTTTTGTCTTAATATTGTACACCTGTTGTCGTTTAGCGTTGATTATGTGTCCTTTAAGTTCTCGTTTTGTTTGTCAGGTGTTGTGTGTGATTGTGCTACCTGTCTACTGAGACTGTGTTTGGTTTTTCTCCGTTGTTGTAGGAGAGGTTTCCGCACGTGTGTGCGCGTTAGTATTTTCTTTGCTAGTTTACGCCTGTGTGCGTAATCGCTCGTCTCCGGGCTCCTTTTGGCTCGTGTTGTGTTTGGAGTACTAAAGTCTGTTGGACGAAGCTTCTGTGTCCTGCGCCTGATTCCTGCACCACATCCACATACAGCACTCTTGACAGGGATCTGGCCTTAATAAATTGGAAGAACTCATACTACATGCTAGTTCCTTAAAAAATAAGAAAATAAGCTACATATACAACTGTCTTTTTACTATAGGCAAGGTCAACACTGATAGTAGCAAACATGCATGGCAGCAAGACTTTGGGGTGATCATTAATAATTGTGAATGGGAAGCTATTCTTACCAATGCAAAGAAAATATGTTGTTCCTATAAAACTCAAGAGCTACAGTTTAAAATTATACATAAGTTACAAACTCCACCTGTTGTCAGAAGTAAATATGACCTGCATGTTCTGGGGAATGTCCCAAATGTATGCAGCTCATCAGAAATCTTGTCAGAGGTCTTGTATCTCATCAAACCAGAGTGGCCTGAGTTCTGGGAGACAGATGATAATGGACTAGGGGACACACACAGTGAGCTGTTTAATTAGCTGTGTGAGAAGCAGTGTGTCAGTATCTGAGAGTATCTCTTTTAGATAGTGGATGGATCTTTTTTGCAGAGATGGCTTGTGTGTGTGTGTGTGTGTGTGTGTGTCTGTGTGTGTGTCTGTGTGTGTGTGTGTGTGTGTGTGTGTGTGTGTGTGTATGTGTGTGTGTGACCTTGTGTGTTCTCAGGAGCGGATATACAGAAGTTCAAAGACCCCCAGAAAGCCTGGGAGATGAGAATCAGCATCAAGCCAGCTATTCTCTTTGTGCTAACACCTCCGCCCCCCTGAATACATATCTCATCATACTCTCACATGCACACGCACACACACTCATGCATGTACGCACACTCATAAAAAATACTCACATTCACTGAGTATACAAAACATTAAGAACTCTTTCCATGCTTTCTATGCTCTTTTCATGACATAGACTGACCAGGTGAATCCAGGTAAATGCTATAATCCCTTATTGATGTCTTTTCTTAAATCCACTTCAATCAGTGTATGTGAAGGGGAGGAGACAGGCTAAAGAAGGATTTTTAAGCCTTGAGACAATTGAGACATGGATTGTGTGTGTGCCATTCAGAGGGTGAATGGGCAAGACAAAATATTTAAGTGCCTTTGAATGGGTTATGGTAGTAATGTTTGGTATACTCAGTGTAAAGTAAGTGTTTGATGTGATTTTCGTTTGGATTTGTATTGATGTCAGAGTGGTTACAGGGACAATAGATCTCTGAGTACCAGGCCATTAGGACCTGATTGTAGGTAGCAAGTTGGGTACTGCAAAAGCATGTCCAGAGTGCATAAAAGTATATTACTGTGAGTCACGTGGAATTTTACTGTGGTCATGACTCATGACTGACGGTATGGCGGGAATACGGTCACCGCAACAGCCCTAACCACAGCTACTGAACCACACACCAACTTACCAAAACTACAGACCACTACTGAACGCAACTACTCACCAAAACTACTGACCACAACCACACTACTACTGACGACAACTACTGACCACATTACTACTGAACAACAAAACTAATGACCACAACCACACAACTACTAACCACAACTATTGAACCACACAACTACTGAACCACACAACTAATGACCACAACCACACAACTACTGACCACAACTACTGACCACAACCATAAACCACTGACCTCACCTACTGAACCACAAACCTACTCACCAAAACTGCTGACCACAACTAATGACCGCACAACTACTGAACCACACAACTACTGAACCACACAACGAATGACCGTAAGCACACAACTACTGAACACAAACACTCAACTACTGACCACAACTACTAAACCACAACTACTGAACACAACCACAAAACTACTGACCACAACTAATCAACCACACAACTACTTACCAAAACTGCTGACCACTACAGACCACAACTACTCACCACAACTACTGACCACACCCACAAAACTACTGAGGAAACTACTGAACACCTCTACTCACCACAACTACTGACCACAACCACAAAACTAATGACCACAAGTACTAAACAACACACCTACTTACCAAAACTGCTGACCACTACTAACCACAACTACTCAACACAACCACACAACTACTGACAACAACACCTGAACCACAGAACTAATGACAACAACACACAACTAAACAACACACCTACTTACCAAAACTGCTGACCACTACTGACCACAACTACTCACCACAACTACCCACCACAACCACACAACTACTGACCATAACTACTGAACCACAGAACTAATGACAACAAACACAACTACTAAACCACAACCACAAAACTATGAGCACAACTACTTACCACTGCTGAACACAACTACTGACCACAATCACACAATTACTGACTACAACTAATAAACCACACAACTATTTACCAAAACTACTGACCAAAATGACTGACCACTACGGACCACAACTACTCACCATAACTCCTACCAAAACTACTGACCACAGCCACACAACTACTTACCACAACTACTGAACCACACACCTACTTACCAAAAGTACTGACCACTTCTGACCACAACTACTACCCAAAACTATTGACCACAATCACACAACTACTGACCACAACTACTGACCACACAACTACTGAACGACACAACTAATGAACACAAGCACACAACTATGGACCACTACTGAAAACAACTACTGACAACAGCTATTGACCACAACCACACAACTACTGACCACAACTACTAAACAACAACTACTGACCATAACCACAAAGCTAATGCCCACACAACTACTGCACCACACAACTAATGACCATAATCACATTACTACTTAACACAACCACTCAACTACTGACCAAAACTATTAAACCACAACTACTGACCACAACCA
Organism: Coregonus lavaretus; assembly: GCF_964263955.1. Classification (NCBI taxonomy): domain Eukaryota; kingdom Metazoa; phylum Chordata; class Actinopteri; order Salmoniformes; family Salmonidae; genus Coregonus; species Coregonus lavaretus. The sequence goes on along the minus strand of NC_140011.1, from coordinate 1,878,651 downwards.
CAAAACTACTGACCACAACTAATCAACCACACAACTACTTACCAAAACTGATGACCACTGCTGACCACAACTACTGACCACACCCACACAACTACTGACAACAACTACTCACCACACAACTTCTAAACCACACAACTAATGACAACAACCACACAACTACTGACAACAACTACTAAACCACAAATACTGACCACAACCACAAAACTACTGAGGAAACTACTGACTACATCTAATGACCACAATTACTGACCACAACCACAAAACTACTGACAACAAGTATTAAACAACACACCTACTTACCAAAACTGCTGACCACTACTGACCACAACTACTCACCACAACTACTGACCACAACCACACAACTACTGACCACAACTACTGAACCACAGAACTAATGACAACAAACACAACTACTAAACCACAACCACAAAACGACTGACCAAAACTACGGACCACTACGGACCACAAACTACTGACCATAGCTCCTGCCAAAACTACTGACCACAGCCACACAACTACTTACCACAACTACTGAACCACACACCTACTTACCAAAAGTACAGACCACTTCTGACCACAACTACTAACCAAAAATATTGACCACAACCACACAACTGCTGACCCCAACTACTGACCACAACTAATGAACGACACAACTAATGACCACAAGCACAAAACAGCTGAACATAACTACTAAACAACAACTACTGACAACAACCACACAACTAATGTCCACTACTACTGACCACTACTGAACCCTACGACTGACCACAACTACTGACCACATCTACTGATCACAACTACTGACCACAACCTCACAACTACTGACCACAACCACAAAACTACTGACCACAAGTACTAAACAACACACCTACTTACCAAAACTGCTCAGCACTACTGACCACAACCACAGACCACACAACTACTGAACGACACAAGTAATGACCACAAGCACACAACTACGGACCACTACTGAAAACAACTACTGACAACAGCTATTGACCACAACCACACAACTACTGAACCACACAACTAATGACCATAAGCACACAACTACTGAACACAACCACTCAACTACTGACCACAACTACTAAACCACAACTATTGACCACAACCACAAAACTACTGACCACAACTAATCAACCACACAACTACTTACCAAAACTGCTGACCACTATTAAACCACAACTACTGACCACAACCACAAAACGACTGAGCAAAACTACTGAGCACAACTACTGACCACTACAGAAGACAACTACAGACCACAACTAATCAACCACACAACTACTTACCAACACTGCTGACCACTACTGACCACACCTACTCACCAGTACTTACCAGAACTACTGACCACACCCACACAGCTACTGACCACAACTACTCACCACACAACTACTAAACCACACAACTAATGACAACAACCACACAACTACTGAATTATCTCTGCTATGCATTACGACACCATCCGTAGTAACCTCAAGAATGGACAAATCATAACAGTTTAGTTGAATTCATTTCCAATCCAAAACATCCCTATAAGCATTGACTATATGACAAGTTATTATGTTTCACTGTCACGCCCTGGCTCTGGGGACACTGTTATGTTGAGCCAGGGTGTGTAGATTTCTGTGTTGTAGGTCTAGTTGTTTCGTTTCTATGTTGCCAGTGTGGTTCTCAATCAGAGGCAACGAGTGTCAGCTGTGGCTGGTTGTCTCTGATTGGGAACCACATTTAAACAGGCTGTTTTCCCACAATAGTTGTGGGATTTTGTTCGAGTTGGTTTGTGTTAGACCGTTGACTGTCACGTTATCGTTTTTGTTGTTTTGATCGTGCATCACCTATAATAAATATGTTCGCATTCAACGCTGCGCCTTGGTCCTCCTCTCTTACCGACGATCGTGACATTCACCAGTCATTCTTAATACCAATTTCTAATACTTGATCCTGCTGCCTGATGGATTTTTCTTTGAGGAGTGTCTGTATTCAAAAGGCTATCTGTATAAATGCCACAGTTCCTCATTCTCCCTTGAATTCTCACAAATTATATAATCCAATTGTTTTATTGTAACACTCCTATATTTGCTCATAGTCTATTTTGATATTACTCTGGTGTTTCCCTTTTCCTTGTTCCATATACTAACGATTGCTTACACTTCTCTCCTCATCCTGGTTGATTATAAAATTGGTCATATTTAGGATTTCCTAAATATAACAAACATTCTGCTGGGCTGCTTTCCGAGTCCCTTAAATGACAGAAGTTGTGGTTGAACATAGCACAGTCCTGGCAACTGTGAGGATTTGGTATTACTGTTATTTCGTTTACAGGAGATGTGGTGCATATTAGACTTTTTTTTTTTTGGATATTTTTTTTATGTTATATATTGTACTCATCTATACCAATCATTGTCTAACGGCTCATTCCTTTCCCTTTCTTCTGCATTTGGTATGGCTCTAACATGTACAGGGTTTAGTGCACTTTCCCAAGGAATAACTACTTCAACAACCCTGCCCCCTGGAAATGTAGCACTAAGTACTACATCAAATTGTTTATCTAAGTCTTGGGCGGTTATCCTTATGTCTATTATCCACCTGCCTTCTTCTTTTATTACCCTACGGTCACACTACCCCATGTAATTTCCCCATAATCCTTGTGCTGGTTCCTCACACCAATAACCAGTCAACCCTTGTACTTTACTAGCGATCCCATTCTGTATTCTAGTTATGGTTCCTGCTTGTGCAGGAATATACATTTGAATCCTTTCTATATCTCTATGTCTTGATATTTTGCTCTCCACTAATGTCAGTATGCTATTCACCTTATTTTTAGGGGAACTAATCAAGGGCAGAGAAATCAATGATGGGGATATCTGGTGCGTCTTGGATGTATGAAATATCCTGAAGATCTAGAAGGTCTTGAAGGTCTCGAAGGTCTGTCCCTCCACCAAGGGAATCAGCAAGAACACGTAGCTCATCCCAGCTCCAGCATCCTCAGCGCCCTCATCTCTAAGTCATCGGTTCCCTCGTGGTACTCTGGTACAATGGTTTAGATGATACCAGATCGCGCTCCCCTCTATCCGTACAGCTGCTGGTGTAACCTGGTTGACGATGTATGGCCACTTTAGCTGTTAACCTTCTTCCATCACTAGGGTCTCCGAATCCGCCAGAGTCCCTCTCAATCCATCGACATCGGTCTGCGAAGAGTGTCCTTCTACCAGCCTACCCATAGGGAAGCTCTGAGTTATTACTGCAAAGACACAAACACAGACAAACATAAAAGACAACAATGCTACCCAATGGCGGGGCCATCTTCCTCTCCTGGGGTTGGAACACTCCTATAGTGGGAAACAGGGATCTAAGTTTCTGTCTCTGCCACTTTTATCATCATTGAGGTAGCCAACAACACCTGGTATGGGTCCCTCCACATAGGGTCTTTCCAGCTCTTCCTTCTGTAATCTTTTACCGTCACAGTCTCCAGGGCACAAAAAATGCTCAGATTCTCCTACGCAGTTAGGCAGAGTTACCTTCACCCAAGAAAGTCTTAATAACATTGTTAGGTTAGGTGAGACACCGTATGCTACTTATGTCCTCTCTTCTGTCAGGAGAAGCTTTGAGATTATGAAGCGCACCTGCTTGCAGCTTGTGGTAGTCTACTCATTTCATAGACCGACCGCCTCTACACCCTGCCTCCTATCACAAAAACAAAAAAGATTTAACCTAACCCATAACACATTATTACTACTGCTCATATCCTTAATACAACTTGCATATTTCACCACAAAAACATTAAAAACCATTACAACCCCTGTAAACCCAAAAACATTAAAAACATTAAAACCCCTGTAAGCCCAACTTCCCCCCTTTGGACACATGCATCACATCGTGATTCATGTGTTCAAAAAACAAAAAACAACAATATTGCCTGTTAAACCAAAAATAATAACTGACCTTAAAATGACAACCTTTGATAATATCTTAACCTACTTGCATTCCATAACATTATTCAAGGAATATCTCTCCTTCCGGACTAACTCTCTCACTTCATCTTTGTCCTGTTTGGAATGATATATAGGATTAATGCCAAATTATATACTTCTTCACAATTCCTTATTATAACCAACCCCCAATTCAGCATGCCTCTAGGATTTACAGTGCGGGTGATCAAGTCACACTATAAAGCCAGGAAAGATTGCAGAGGTCATTGAAATCATTCAATGAATTGTTCCATCCAATAGTATACTAAACATTACCAACATTCAAAACATCTCATAAATGTTGTGTATATCAAGTATACATTAAGTCCTTAGTACAGCTCTTTTCAAAAGAAATCACACGTAGTTACTTATCATTCAGTAAATAAAATATAAAAAAATACATGTATTTTCCCCCTTAAGACATACCACTTCTACCCTGTGAAAAGAACCCTAAAATAAAAAATAAAAATCCTATACAGCTAACATTTCATGCTAAGTAGGTTGTTTGTGGTTATTTGAACACCATATAGTAAAACAATAAACAAACAAAAAATAGCCAGGCCTTATTTCTAGTCTTGGAACATATTTCAAAGAAAAGAGAAAATCACTCCCCCCTTTTTCCTGGAAGAAAAACTACACATTTAGTTAGCTTCCATTTTGATACCTCTTAATCAGTCCAAACAATTTAATTTAGAAATTATCACTCTCCTGATCCCCTCACTCAGAAAACCCTCAAGAACATCACTCGTGACTGCTCCCTTCCCCGTTTAATTCCACAATCTAGTGCACATAAAACAAAATAAAATCCCATAAGATTTAAACCCCTAGGCTTTTCCCTAGTCGCACTGCTACCACTCGATCACGCCCAACATCCTTCGTGACGTCGAAAACTCAAATCCCCAAATATGCTATCTCTTGCCTCGTTGGTTGTACTTTCCCACATGCCATGTGGCTTCTCATCTACCAAAATAGTTTACTAATGTGATGAGGGTTTTGCCCATTAGTGTCCTCGTCATTCGACGCCCATAACACTTTACTACAATCCACTACACTCAAATTCAACCCCTCCAGCGACTGTTTAAATGCAGCATGATACACCATTTGACTATTTGTAACCCTCATACTGTCAATTTACATTTCACCTTTCAGAATTAATTATCTTTAACCCTCGGAAGGATTCTTTAACCCCACTGAATGTAATACTTTTCCCTGTCACAAATACAGTCAATTTCTCAGTGTAAGGAATCAGTGATGTTTGATCCCAAGTATCTATTAAAATGTTGTTTGAGACGTGGTCTCCTACATCTCCCTCATCATTCATACTGTAGGGGATTTCCATCAATCCCAGAAAAAAGACTCCCAATCATGACACATCAGACATTTATCATGTTTCATTAAGTGGAATATACACCTATAACATAACAAACCCATAACCACTTTCCAGTAATCTAATCATTTCAACCTGCTGCATTGATTTTAGTAAAAATATAAATTGTTGTGCAATCAATCCAGAACCTACAAAAAGTAAATCCTGTCCCCTAGCACAAAATAATTGCTTCTCTAACTACCCTGATTTGGTCCTCCCCATAAGTTCTAAGACTGCAGCCATTCAATTTCCCTGTTGTGGTTGCCTGGGCACCCGCGGTTTTGTAGGACAATCCCTTCTCATATGTCCTGATTGACTGCACCCCCAGCAGACACCTGGTCTTCTTGGTCCACCATTCTGGTGTGTTTGATGCTGTGGTTGGTACCATTGATTCTTGGGTCCATTTTCAATATTTTTGTTTTGCCACTCTCCAGGGGATTTGATACATCAGAAAAGCAGAACTTAATATTTGGTACAGAAACCTTTGTTTGCAATTACAGAGATCATACGTTTCCTGTAGGTCTTGACCAGGTTTGCACACACTCCTCCATATAGACCTTCTCCAGATCCTCCAGGTTTTGGGGCTGTCGCTGGGCAATACGGACTTTCAGCTCCCTCCAAAGATTTTCTATTGGGTTCAGGTCTGGAGACTGGCTAGGCCACTCCAGGACCTTGAGATGCTTCTTATAGAGCCACTCCTTAGTTGCCCTGGCTGTATGATTCGGGTCATTGTCATGCTGGAAGACCCAGCCACGACCCATCTTCAATGCTTTTACTGAGGGAAGGAGGTTGTTGGCCAGGATCTTGCGATACATGGCCCCATCCATCCTCCCCTCAATACGGTGCAGTCGTCCTGTCCCCTTTGCAGAAAAGCATCCCCAAAGAATGATGTTTCCACCTCCATGCTTCACGGTTGGGATGGTGTTCTTGGGGTTGTACTCATCCTTCTTCTTCCTCCAAACACGTCGAGTAGAGTTTAGACCAAAAAGCTATATTTTTGTCTCATCAGACCACATGACCTTCTCCCATTCCTCCTCTGGATCATCCAGATGGTCATTGGCAAACTTCAGATGGGCCTGGACATGCGCTGGCTTGAGCAGGGGGACCTTGCGTGCGCTGAAGGATTTTAATCCATGACGGCGTAGTGTGTTACTAATGGTTTTCTTTGAGACTGTGGTCCCAGCTCTCTTCAGGTCATTGACCAGGTCCTGCCGTGTAGTTCTGGGCTGATCCCTCACCTTCCTCATGATCATTGATGCCCCACGAGGTGAGATCTTGCATGGAGCCCCAGACCGAGGGTGATTGACCGTCATCTTGAACTTCTTCCATTTTCTAATAATTGCGCCAACAGTTGTTGCCTTCTCACCAAGCTGCTTGCCTATTGTCCTGTAGCCCATCCCAGCCTTGTGCAGGTCTACAATTTTATCCCTAATGTCCTTACACAGCTCTCTGGTCTTGGCCATTGTGGAGAGGTTGGAGTCTGTTTGATTGAGTGTGTGGACAGGTGTCTTTTATACAGGTAACGAGTTCAAACAGGTGCAGTTAATACAGGTAATGAGTGGAGAACAGGAGGGCTTCTTAAAGAAAAACTAACAGGTCTGTGAGAGCCGGAATTCTTACTGGTTGGTAGGTGATCAAATACCTATGTCATGCAAAAAATGCAAATTAATTACTTAAAAATCATACAATGTGATTTTCTGGATTTTTGTTTTAGATTCCGTCTCTCACAGTTGAAGTGTACCTATGACAAAAATTACAGACCTCTACATGCTTTGTAAGTAGGAAAACCTGCAAAATCAGCAGTGTATCAAATACTTGTTCTCCCCACTGTATATTCTCAGTAGTTTTCAAATTATCTACTTATTCGGCGCCACAGAAAATAACTATCTTTCTCCCCCCCTATCCCTGTTGAATACGGGAGTCGTTCACTTTAAACCCCGCCAAACTCCTAAATCCCAGTCTTACACTCTTATCAGAAAATCTAGATTTTAGTCAGTAATGCAGAACTATGCTTCATTGAAATGACAAGTAAATCCTCCTTTATCCAAATTATAAGGATATTTTTAGTATCTGGCACATACCCCATTCATCACTAAATAGTTTTGAAGGACACAGATCTCACAAGCTCAACGTAAATAACTTAGCAGTCAACAAGTCAAATCTACATTCCTTGATTTGGAAACAGATCCAAGGACTTTACTCAAATGAATTATATTTTCCCCCTAATATACTAAAATACCTTGACCATATCACTTCTGCTTCTGAAATGATAGATAGCTATTATAATTAAGCATTATGATAACTATCACATGATCTATGTACTTTCTCCCACCCCCCACGTACGTCTACGTGTTTGGGTGCGCAAGCCAGCACTTATATATTATTCCACTTTTATCCACTCACTATTAATCAATTACCTGCACATAACATACATCATATTTTGATATATTCATATTAACCAAACCATTCATATTTCTAATGATTCTTTATTGCCACAAGTTCGTTTTACCATACCCCCCCAGGTATCATTATATCACCAGCTCATTCTCCAAACTTCAGATTTACTCATACCACATTCACACAACGCTACTTCCCAAACACACAATCAATATTCGTATAACCTACAGGAATTTTCTTCTATAAAAGTACCCAAATTTGGAATGTTAACTCTATCAACATTTACTTTTATATTTCCCAAATGTGATGATCCCCTCTAAGCTTGGCCGAAATTCAATGTGTTGACGTCATATGATCACCCCCGTAAACGTGACCTGTTCCTCCAAAAGGATTTCTCTCTCCCCTCCATTAGTAAATGAATATCCACATACTATTAATTCTCCTCTCCCTAATGCAAGATTGGGCTTTCCCTTTCTCCACCAGCCTTAGAAGCTTCAAACAACCTAAAATATAGTCCCTTTCCTTACACTTTCTCCACAAAGAAAAGGCTATTATTTACAAGATTTATTTTTGTTGTCCGATCACCCACACAGATAAGCAGCCACACATGCTTAAATGAATCAGACAGAATGAATCACTGAATGACTCACAGCCGCTCAAGCTAACCATTCTCCCATACAAGATGAGCAGACCTACTCTATCTTATTATTTCTCTATACTTTGAAGCCCTGGTGGCGTTCACAACCGTTCACCTACCTGAGATGAACGGCGCGACTTCCAATTTATGGTGTCACCTACTTGGATGACCTATTTTTTGTCCCGATTAGCTGTCTAATTTGTGCATCACCTCACCCAGGCTGATGCGTCACCTACCCCTGAGTAGCCTCTAACAATGATAAACACGTTAGAGCGGTAACCGTAGGCCGTTTTAGTAATGTATGTCCCACCTACCCCCGAGCAGCCTCTAACAATGATCAACACGTTAGAGCGGTATCCGTAGTGGACTTTTGGCTAGCCACCTACCCCCGAGCAGCCCCTAACTCTGTTCAACCCCGGCTCTTTTCACTGTGTTTGAAGATAGAAACAAAAGGCCCAAGCCAGTTTCAGTCTCTGATATGATAAGACAACCATGGATCTAAGTAAGAGCAAGCAATTTGACCCTGGGTCAGCTTCCCTCTTTTACCCACACACACAGTGAAATGACACAATTCAGTTAGCCACAAATAATGTTAACTATATGTTGATGATTAACTCAGTCTATAACCTAATAGTAAAAAAAAAATACACATCAACCACAACCATACAATTGCTAACCACAACTGCTGAACTACACAACTACTGAAATAAACAACTGATGACCACAACCACACAACTACTGTCCACAACTACTGACCACAACCACAAAACTACTGACCACAACTACTGACCACAACTACTGACCACAACCACACAACTACAGACCACATAACTACTGAACAACACAACTAATGACCAGAAGCACACAACTACTGACCACAACAACCAACCACAGCTACTGAACACAACCACACAACTACTGACCACAACTACTAAACCACAACTACTGACCACAATCACAAAACTACTGAGCACAACTACTGACCACTACTGAACACAACTACTGACCACAACCACACAACTACTAACCACAACTAATCAACCACAGAACTACTTACCACAACTACACAACTACTGACCACAACTACTCACCACACAACCACTGAACCACACAACGAATGACAACAACCACACAACCACTGAACCACACAACGAATGACAACAACCACACAACTACTGACCACAACTACTAAACCACAACTACTGACCACAACGGCACAACTACTGACCACAACTACTGAACGACACAACTAATGACCACAATCACACAACTACGGACCATAATCACAAAACTACTGAGCACAACTACTGACCGCTACTGAACACAACTACTGACCACAACTACACAACTACTGACCACAACTACTCACCACAACCACTGAACCACACAACTAATGACAACAACCACACAACTACTGACCACAACTACTAAACAAGACACCTACTTATGAAAACCATTGACCACTACTGACCAAAGTTACTGACCACAACCACACTACTACTGACCACAACTACTGACTACACAACTACTGAACTGCACAATGAATGACCAAAACCACACAACTACTGCCACACAACTACTGACCACAACCACAAAACTACTGACCACAACTACTGAACCACACACCTACTCACCAAAACTACTGACCATTACTGACCACAACTATTGACTACAACTACTGACCACAACCACAATATTACTGACCACAACTACTGAACCACACACCTACTCACCAAAACTACTGACATTACTGACCACAACTACTGATCACAACTACTGACCACAACCACACATCTACTGACCACACAACTACTGAACAACACAACTAATGACCAGAAGCACACAACTACTGACCACAACAACCAACCAGAGCTACTGAACACAACTACACACCTACTGGCCACAACTACTAAATCACAACTACTGACCACAATCACAAAACTACTGAGCACAACTACTGACCGCTACTGAACACAACTACTGACCACAACTACACAACTACTGACCACAACTACTCACCACACAACCACTGAACCACACAACTAATGACAACAACCACATAACTACTGACCACAACTACTAAACAAGACACCTACTTATGAAACCACTGACCACTACTGACCACATCTACTCACCAAAATTACTGACCACAACCATACAACTGCTAAGCACAACTGATGAACTACGCAACTACTGAACCACACAACTGATGACCACAACCACACAACTACTGACCACAACCACAAAACGACTGACCACAACTACTGTACTACACACCTACTCACCAAAACTACTGACCATTACTGACCACAACTACTGACCACAACCACACATCTACTGACCACACAAATACTGAACAACACAGCTACTGAACACAACCACACAACTACTAACCACAACTACTAAACCACAACTACTGACCACAACCACACAACTACTGACCACAACTAATCAACCACACAACTACGTACAAAACTGCTGGTCAGTAATGACCACACCTACTCACCACAACTACTGACCACAACTACACAACTACTGACCACAACTACTAAACCACAACTACTGACCACAATCACAAAACTACTGAGCACAACTACTGACCACTTCTGAACAAAACTACTGAACACAACCGCACAACTACTGACCACAACTAATCAACCACACAACTACTTACAAAACTGCTGGCCATTAATGACCACAACTACACACCACAACTACTGACCACAACTACACAACTACTGACCACAACTACTCACCACACAACCACTGAACCACACAACTAATGACAACAACCACACAACTACTGACCACAACTACTGACCACAACCCCAAACGACTGACCACAAGTACTAAACAACACACCTATTTACCAAAACTGCTGACCACTACTGACCACATCTCACCACAACTACTTACCACAACCACACAACTACTGCCACAACTAATGAACCACACAACTACTTACCAAAACTACTGACCAAAACTACTGACCACTACTGACCACAACTTCTGACCACAACTAATGAACCACAAAGGTTCTTACCAAAACTACAAACAAAAACTACTGACCACAACTTTTGACCATAACTCCCTAACTTCTGACCATAACACGAAAGCATCCATTCCCAACGGAACATCCAGATCCCTCAATGAAAAGAACAGGCGACAATGCACATTTTCTCGCGATGCGTAAAGATCTACGTCGGCCTTGCCGAACCGACCCATTTCCGGGCAAGCAACGAGGAGTGAAGTCTCCACTTAGATAGGACCCCCCTGGAAAGTACATCTGCACCCATGTTGAGAGATCCGGAAGGCTAATAATATACACTATATATACAAAAATATGTGGACACCCCTTCAAATTAGTGGATTTGGCTATTTCAAAATCGAGCACACAGCCATACGATCTCCATAGACAAACATTGGCAGTAGAATGGCCTTACTGAAGAGCTCAGTGACTTTCAATATGGCACCATTATAAGATGCCACCTTTCCAACAAGTCAGTTCATAAAATGTCTGCCATGCTTGAGCTGCCCCGGTCAACTGTAAGTGCTGTTATTGTGAAGTGGAAACGTCTAGGAGCAACAACGGCTCAGCCGCGAAGTTGTAGGCCACACAAGTTCACAGAACGAGACCGCAGACTGCTGAATCGTGTAGCGCGTAAAAATGGTCTGTCCTCGGTTGCAACACTCACTACCGAGTTCCAAACTGCCTCTGGAAGCAACATCAGCACAATAACTGTTCTCTGGCGTGATGAATCACGCTTCACCATCTGGCAGTCTGACGGAGGAATCTGGTTTTGGCGGATGCCAGGAGAACGCTACCTGTAAAGTTTGGTGGAGGACTGTTTTTCTTGGTTCGGGCTAGGCCCCTTAGTTCCAGTGAAGGGAAAACTTAATGCTACAGCATACAATTACATTCTAGACGATTCTGTGCTTCCAACTTTGTGGCAACAGTTTGGGGATGGCCCTTTCCTGTTTCAGCAATGTTTTGTCGAGATCGGTGTGGAGGAACTTGACTGGCTTGCACAGAGCCCTGACCTCAATCCCATCGATCACCATTGGGATGATTTGAACGCCAACTGCGAGCCAGGCCTAATCGCCCGACGTCACTAATGCTCTTGTGGCTAAGTGGAAACAAGTCCAAGCAGCAATGTTCCAACTTCTAGCGGAAACCTTCCCAGTAGAGTGGAGGCTGTTATAGCAGGGAGGACCAACACCATATTAAGGGGGGACCAACTCCATATTAATGCCCATGATTTTGGAATGAGATGTTCGACAAGCAGGTGTCCACATACTTTTGGTCATGTAGTGTAGCACGTCACCCGCCAACCTTCCATACCATTTCTCTCTCCCTATCTCTCTCCCTATCACTGGGAAAATATATACTTTATTCTTTATGAATACCCTTTTGCCCTCAAAACAGCCTCAATTCATTGGGGCATGTAGAAAGCATTCCCCATTTTTGTGTCAAGTTGGCTGGATGTCCTTTGGGTGGTGGACCATTCTTGATACAAACGGGAAACTCTTGAGCGTGAAAAACCCAGCAGCGTTGCAGTTCTTGACACAAACTGGTGTGCCTGGCCCCTACTTCCATACCCTGTTAAAAGGCACTTCAATCTTTTGTCTTGCCCATTCACCTTCTGAATGTCACACATACACAATCCATGTCTCAATTGTCTCAAGGATTAAAAATCCTTGTTTAACCGGTCTCTTCCCCTTCATCTACACTGATTGAAGTGGATTTAACAAGTGACATCAATAAGGGATCATAGCTTTCACCTGGATTCACCTGGTCAGTCTATGTCATGGAAAGAGCCCTGTGAGTTTTGTACAGTCGGTGTGTATACATATACAGTACCAGTCAAAAGTTTGGACACACCTACTCATTCCAGGGTTTTTCTTTATTTTTACTATTTTCTATATTGTAGAATAATAGTGAAGACATCAAAACTATGAAATAACGTGGAATCAGGTAGTAACCAAAACAGTGTTAAACCAATCAAAATATATTTTATATTTGAGATTCTTCAAAGTAGTCACCTTTTGACTTGTTTTTTTCATGTCAACCAAAGATAATAAGAGGAGACAAGATGAGTTTGGTCTGTTTGCAGTATGCATGTTGAAGGGGGTGTGTCATCTACGATCATTCACTTCCCTTCATTCACTTCCGGAAGTTTACTCGAAAGATGAGTGACCCATTCCTTCACCTCATTATAACATCTTTGGTCTGACAGATGTTTACTTGACACCCAGAATGCATTGTATAATGTCAACAAACATGGCACCACACATAGCTGGCAAATAGCTTAGCATTAGCTCATTATAATCAGTACAACCTTCAAAAAAGTATTTTACACACATCACAGGTGTCCATTACAATCTATGCAATAATCTGAATGCATTATTTGTCACCAGCACTTGAAAACATGTGAATAAAACTGTAAATACATTATGGTCCATACATACATACAGTTGAAGTCAGAAGTTTACATACACTTTAGCCAAATACATTTAAACTCAGTTTTTCACAATTCCTGACATTTAATCCTAGTAAAGATTCACAAGTACATTTATGTCTGTTAGGATCACCACTTTATTTTAAGAATTTGAAATAATAGTAGAGAGAATGATTTATTTCAGCTTTTATTTCTTTCATCACATTCCCAGTTGGTCAGAAGTTTACATACACTCAATTAGTATTTGGTAGCATTGCCTTTAAATTGTTTAACTTGGGTCAAACGTTTCGGGTAGCCTTCCACAAGCTTCCCACAATAAGTTGGGTGAATTTTGGCCCATTCCTCCTGACAGAGCTGGTGTAACTGTGTCAGGTTTGTAGGCCTCCTTGCTCGCACACACTTTTTCAGTTCTGCCCACACATTTTCTATAGGATTGAGGTCACTTTGTTGTCCTTCAGCCCTTTTGCCACAACTTTGGAAGTATGCTTGGGGTCATTGTCCATTTGGAAAACCCATTTGCGACCAAGCTTTAACTTCCTGACTGATGTCTTGAGATGTTGCTTCAATATATCCACATCATTTTCCTTCCTCATGATGCCATCTATTTTGTGAAGTTCACCAGTCCCTCCTGCAGCAAAGCACCCCCACAGCATGATGCTGCCACCCCCGTGCTTCACGGTTGGGATGGTGTTCTTCGGCTTGCAAGCTGCCCCCTTTTTCTTCCAAACACAACGATGGTCATTATGGCCAAACAGTTCTATTTTTGTTTCATCAGACCAGAGGACATTTCTCCAAAAAGTACGATCTTTGTACCCATGTGCAGTTGCAAACCGTAGTCTGGCTTTTTTATGGCGGTTTTGGAGCAGTGGATTCTTCCTTGCTGAGCGGTCTTTCAGGTTATGTCGATATAGGACTCGTTTACTGTGGATATAGATACTTTTGTACCTGTTTCCTCCAGCATCTTCACAAGGTCCTTTGCTGTTGTTTTGGGATTGATTTGCACTTTTCGCACCAAAGTATGTTCTTCTCTAGGAGACAGAACGCGTGGTCCCAGTGTGTTCATACTTGCGTGCTATTGTTTGTACAAAAGAACGTGGTACCTTCAGGCGTTTGGAAATTGCTCCCAAGATGAACCAGACTTGTGGAGGTCTACCATTTTTTTTCCTGAGGTCTTGGCTGATTTTTTTTTAATGATGTCAAGGAAAGAGGCACTGAGTTTGAAGGTAGGCCTTGAAATACATCCACAGGTACACCTCAAATTGACTCAAATTACGTCAATTCGCCTATCAGAAGCTTCTAAAGCCATGACATCATTTTCTGGAATTTTCCAAGCTGTTTAATGGCACAGTCAACTTAGTGTATGTAAACTTCTGACCCACTGGAATTGTGATACAGTGTATTATAAGTGAAATAATCTGTCTGTAAACAATTGTTGGAAACATTACTTGTGTCAATCACAAAGTAGGTGTCCTAACCGGCTTGCCAAAACTATAATTTGTTAACAAGACAGCCACACAGAAAGACTCATGTGAAGGTGAAATTACAGAGGAGGAACTTCTGGATGCAATTAAAGACTTTAAGTCCGGGAAAACTCCAGGGTTGGATGGCATACCAATCGAGGTATACCAAACCTTTTTTGATATACTAAGAGGACCGTTATTAGCATGTTTTAACCACTCCTATGTAAATGGTAGATTATCTGACACTCAAGAAGAAGGTCTGATCTCATTATTACTGAAACAGGATACAAGTGGAAAATATAAAGATCCAGTCCATTTACAAAATTGGAGGCCCCTTACACTTCAGTGTTGTGATGCAAAAATCCTAGCAAAATGTATAGCGCATAGAATTAAAAAGGTATTGTCGGATATTATTCATTCTAATCAGACAGGTTTTTTACATGGAAGATACATTGGAGATAATATAAGGCAAGTATTGGAAACAATAGAACACTATGGAAAATATGGTAAACCAGGCCTGCTATTCATAGCAGACTTCGAAAAGGCATTTATATATAAATGCCTGGAGCATTTCAATTTTGGAGAATCTCTTATAAAATGGGTCAAAATCATGTATAGTAACCCTAGGTGTAAAATAGTAAATAATGGCTATTTCTCAGAAAGTTTTAAACTGTCAAGAGGAGTGAAACAAGGTTGTCCACTATCGGCATATCTATTTATTGTGGCCATCGAGATGTTAGCTATTAAAATCAGATCCAATAATAATATCAGAGGATTAGAAATACAGGGCTTAAAAACAAAGGTGTCATTGTACGCAGATGATTCATGTTTTCTTTTAGATCCACAACTAGAATCCCTCCACAGCCTCATAGAGGATCTAGATACATTTTCTAACCTCTCTGGATTAAAACCAAATTATGATAAATGTACTACAGTGGGGAAAAAATGTATTTAGTCAGCCACCAATTGTGCAAGTTCTCCCACTTAAAAAGATGAGAGAGGCCTGTAATTTTCATCATAGGTACACGTCAACTATGACAGACAAATTGAGAAAAAAAAATCCAGAAAATCACATTGTAGGATTTTTAATGAATTTATTTGCAAATTATGGTGGAAAATAAGTATTTGGTCACCTACAAACAAGCAAGATTTCTGGCTCTCACAGACCTGTAACTTCTTCTTTAAGATGCTCCTCTGTCCTCCACTCTTTACCTGTATTAATGGCACCTGTTTGAACTTGTTATCAGTATAAAAGACACCTGTCCACAACCTCAAACAGTCACACTCCAAACTCCACTATGGCCAAGACCAAAGAGCTGTCAAAGGACACCAGAAACAAAATTGTAGACCTGCACCAGGCTGGGAAGACTGAATCTGCAATAGGTAAGCAGCTTGGTTTGAAGAAATCAACTGTGGGAGCAATTATTAGGAAATGGAAGACATACAAGACCACTGATAATCTCCCTCGATCTGGGGGCTCCACGCAAGATCTCACCCTGTGGGGTCAAAATGATCACAAGAACGGTGAGCAAAAATCCCAGAACCACACGGGGGGACCTAGTGAATGACCTGCAGAGAGCTGGGACCAAAGTAACAAAGCCTACCATCAGTAACACACTACGCCGCCAGGGACTCAAATCCTGCAGTGCAAGACGTGTCCCCCTGCATAAGCCAGTACATGTCCAGGCCCGTCTGAAGTTTGCTAGAGTGCATTTGGATGATCCAGAAGAGGATTGGGAGAATGTCATATGGTCAGATGAAACCAAAATAGAACTTTTTGGTAAAAACTTAACTTGTCGTTTTTGGAGGACAAAGAATGCTGAGTTGCATCCAAAGAACACCATACCTACTGTGAAGCATGGGGGTGGAAACATCATGCTTTGGGGCTGTTTTTCTGCAAAGGGACCAGGACGACTGATCCGTGTAAAGGAAAGAATGAATGGGGCCATGTATCGTGAGATTTTGAGTGAAAACCTTCTTCCATCAGCAAGGGCATTGAAGATGAAACGTGGCTGGGTCTTTCAGCATGACAATGATCCCAAACACACCGCACGGGTAATGAAGGAGTGGCTTCGTAAGAAGCATTTCAAGGTCCTGGAGTGGCCTAGCCAGTCTCCAGATCTCAACCCCATAGAAAATCTTTGGAGGGAGTTGAAAGTCTGTTGTCCAGCGACAGCCCCAAAACATCACTGCTCTAGAGGAGATCTGCATGGAGGAATGGGCCAAAATACCAGCAACAGTGTGTGAAAACCTTGTGAAGACTTACAGAAAATGTTTGACCTGTGTCATTGCCAACAAAGGGTATATAACAAAGTATTGAGAAACTTTTATTATTGACCAAATACTTATTTTCCACCATAATTTGCAAATAAATTCATAAAAAATCCTACAATGTGTCACGGTTTCGGCCGAGGCTGCCTCTCTCCCTTGTTCGGGCAGGTTTCGGCGTTCGTCGTCTCCGGAATTCTAGCTGCCACCGCTGTTTGTTTCTTGTTCGTTTGCTTTGGTCTGTTTGTTTTCACACCTGTTTCTGTTTTGGCGTAATTAGTGTCCTATAAGTTTCTCGTTGTGTTTGTCTAGTGTTGTGTGTAATTGATTTCCGTCAGTTGTGTGTATTGCTCGGTTGAGCTTCTCTCCATTATTACTGGAGTATTTCCGCACCTGTTTGTGCGTGGTACTATTTTGTCGCACCTGTTTGTGCGCGGTTACTATTTTGTCGCACCTGTTTGTGCGCAGTTTCTTTTCGCCTTCGTGCGTAATTTGTTGCCTCCAGGCAAAGTTTCCATTTTGCCTTGGTTTGGCCTATAATACAGCCTTTGGGAATATCGTTCTGAGTCCTGCGTTTGATTCCACCATTACACCTACCGCACGCCTGACAGAATTACACACCATCAATGGAATCAGCAGGAGCCGAAGCAGCTCAGACGAGACTGGAGGCCCAGGTTCGGGACCAACGAGAGCAGATCCAACAGATGGGGACCGCCCTGCAGGAGGTGATTTCCACCATCCGAGGCTGGGGTACGCCTCCACCACCTCCCTCCCTGCCAGCACCATCGGCCAGCCCGCTCATGCCAGCGCCGGAACCTCGAGGAGTCCGACTATCTCTCCCGAGGGCCTACGACGGGACCGCGGCTGGGTGTCAGGGATTTCTACTCCAGGTGGAGCTATACCTGGCCACAGTGCACCCGGCACCTTCAGGGCATGAGAGCGTGTCCGCCCTGATCTCCTGCCTGGCCGGTAAAGCGTTGGAGTGGGCCAACGCGGAGTGGAGGAAGATCGACGCCACGACGATTACATACAACGAGTTCTCCCGCCGCTTCAGAGCGGTGTTTGACCATCCCCCGGAGGGGAAAGCGGCGGGGGAGCGTCTGGTCTTCCTCCGGCAGGGGAGGAGGAGTGCCCAGGAATTCGCTCTTGAATTCCGTACTCTAGCGGCAGATGCAGGGTGGAATGATCGGGCCCTCATCGATTTATACAGATGTAGCCTACGAGAGGACGTCCGTCGGGAGCTTGCTTGTAGGGACACCAGCCTCACTTTCGACCAGCTGGTCGACATGTCCATCAGGCTGGATCACCTGCTGGCTACCCGCGGACGTCCTGCGGAGGGTCCGTCCATTTCACCCTCCAGCGCCTCCGAGCCGTGTCCTATGGAGCTCGGGGGCGCTGGCGCTAGAGAAAGGAGGATTCGGCAGGCTAGGGGGTCCATCCACTGCACCAACTGTGGTCGGGGAGGACACACCGCGGCTAGGTGCTGGGGATGGCCTCCTAGGGGAGATGACGACAGGTCCCGCACTGGGGATTCCCTCCAGGTGAGTAGGCGCCCCACTCACCCAGAGCTCACTGTTGCCCATTTTTGTATACCTGTCAGTTTTCCACAGGTAGCACCTCATTCCCAGCATAAGGCGCTGGTAGATTCAGGCGCGGCTGGGAATTTTATTGATAAAAAGTTTTGTTTAGCGTTAGGGATTCCCCTTACTCCTGTTGATGTTCCTTTCCCCGTTCATGCCCTAGATAGTCGTCCGTTGGGTACGGGCTTGATCAGGGAGGTCACGGCGCCACTTAGGATGTGTGCGCAGGGGGATCATCAGGAGATGATTCAGCTGTTCCTGATTGATTCTCCTGCGTATCCGGTGGTGCTGGGCATGCCCTGGTTGAGTACCCATAACCCAGCTATTTCGTGGCAGGAGAGGGCTCTGATGGAGTGGTCTGCTCAGTGTGTGGGTAGATGTTTGGGCGTTTCCGTAGGGGCTACCTCGGT
Organism: Coregonus lavaretus; assembly: GCF_964263955.1. Taxonomy (NCBI): domain Eukaryota; kingdom Metazoa; phylum Chordata; class Actinopteri; order Salmoniformes; family Salmonidae; genus Coregonus; species Coregonus lavaretus. The sequence continues at coordinate 1,859,100 of NC_140011.1, read as the reverse complement.
GGAGAGTCCAAACCAGGTGCCCGCATTGCCCGTTCCACCTGAATATGGGGATTTGGCTATTGCGTTTAGTAAGGCGAGGGCGACGCGGTTGCCACCCCATAGGCAGGGGGATTGTGCGATAGACCTCCAGGTAGGAGCTGCGCTCCCACGGAGCCATGTGTATCCTCTGTCTCAGGAGGAGAAGAAAGCTATGGAGATTTACATAGACGAATCTCTGAGACAAGGATACATACGGCCTTCCACTTCCCCTGCGTCCTCGAGTTTCTTTTTCGTGAAGAAAAAGGATGGTGGTTTGCGTCCGTGCATCGATTACCGTGGTCTCAATCAGATTACGGTGAAGTATAGTTATCCACTCCCGCTGATTGCGACCATGACTGAGTCGTTGCATGGGGCGCGTTTCTTCACGAAATTAGATCTCAGGAGCGCGTACAACTTGGTGCGCATCAGGGAGGGTGATGAATGGAAAACAGCCTTTAGTACCACCTCGGGCCATTACGAGTATCTGGTCATGCCATACGGGTTGATGAACGCTCCGTCAGTTTTCCAATCATTCGTGGATGAGATCTTCAGGGACACGCAGGGGCAGGGAGTGGTGGTGTACATTGATGACATTCTCGTGTACTCGCCTACCCGTGTCGAGCATGTGGCCCTGGTGCGAAGAGTGTTGCGGAGGCTGGTGGAGCACGACCTGTATGCGAAGGCAGAGAAGTGTCTGTTTTTCCAGGAGTCGGTCTCCTTTTTGGGTTATCAGTTGTCTGCGTCAGGGGTGAAGATGGAGGTAGACCGGGTGTCGGCCGTGCGTAATTGGCAAACAACAACTACTGTGAAGGAGGTGCAGCAGTTTTTGGGGTTTGCAAATTACTACAGGAGGTTTATCCGGGGTTTTGGACAGGTGGCAGCTCCCATCACGTCTCTGTTGAAGGGGGGTCCGGTGCGTCTGCAGTGGTCGGCCGAGGCGGACAGGGCGTTTGGGAGGCTGAAGGACCTGTTTACCTCGGCCCCGGTGCTGGCGCATCCGGATCCCTCTTTGCCGTTCCAGGTAGAGGTGGACGCGTCGGAGGCCGGTTTAGGAGCCGTGCTTTCACAACGGTCTGGCGCGCCACCTAAACTCCGCCCCTGTGCTTTTTATTCCAAGAAGCTCAGTCCGGCGGAGCGGAACTATGACGTAGGGGACAGGGAGCTGTTAGCCGTGGTACAGGCTCTAAAGGTGTGGAGGCACTGGCTTGAGGGGGCTCAACACCCTTTCCTCATTTTGACGGACCACCGTAACCTGGAGTACATCCGGGCGGCGAGGAGGCTGAACCCTCGCCAGGCAAGATGGAGTATGTTCTTGACCAGGTTTACTTTTAAGATCACGTACATCCCTGGGTCACAGAATGGCAAGGCAGATGCGCTGTCTCGGCGGTATGACACGGAGGAGAGGTCCGTGGAGCCCACTCCCATACTGCCTGAGTCGTGTCTGGTGGCACCGGTAGTGTGGGAGGTCGATTCTGAACTCGAGCGGGCGTTACGCACCGACCCTAGTCCACCACAGTGCCCGGAGGGTCGGAAGTACGTTCCGCTCGAGGTTCGGGATCGATTGATCTATTGGGCTCACACGTCACCCTCCTCTGGACATCCGGGTATCGGCCGGACAGTGCACTGTCTTAGTGCCAAGTACTGGTGGCCCACGTTGGCAAGGGATGTGAGGGTTTATGTTTCCTCCTGCTCGGTGTGCGCCCAGTGTAAGGCGCCTAGACATCTACCTAGGGGTAAGTTGCTACCCCTGCCCGTTCCACAACGACCATGGTCCCACCTCTCAGTGGACTTTATAACAGACCTTCCCCTCTCCCAAGGGAATACTACCATCCTGGTCGTGGTGGACCGGTTCTCTAAGGCCTGTCGTTTGCTCCCCATGCCGGGTCTTCCTACTGCCCTACAAACTGCCGAGGCACTGTTTACCCATGTGTTCCGGCACTACGGGGTACCCGAGGACATTGTGGCTGATCGGGGTCCCCAATTCACCTCCAGAGTCTGGAGAGCGTTTATGGAGCGGTTGGGGGTCTCGGTAAGCCTCACCTCGGGTTACCACCCGGAGAGTAATGGGCAGGTGGAACGCGTAAACCAGGATGTGGGTAGGTTTCTCAGAACATACTGCCGGGACCGGCCGGAGGAGTGGTCGAGGTACGTTCCCTGGGCCGAGATGGCCCAGAATTCCCTACGCCATTCCTCCACTAACCTAACTCCATTTCAATGTGTGTTAGGTTACCAGCCGGTTCTGGCACCCTGGCAGCAGAGCCAGATCGAGGCTCCTGCGGTGGATGAGTGGGCGCGGCGCTCGGAGGAGACTTGGAACGCTGCACACGTCCACCTGCAGCGGGCCCTCCGACGTCAGAAGGCGAGCGCTGATCTCCACCGCAGTGAGGCACCGGTGTACGCACCTGGTGATCGAGTCTGTCTCTCTACCAGAAACCTGCCCCTCCGCCTGCCCTGTCGGAAACTGGGTCGGCGGTTTGTAGGGCCATTTAAAGTCCTGAGAAGGTTGAACGAGTTATGTTATAGGTTAATGTTACCTGTGGAGTATAAGTGTATTAACCCCTCGTTCCATGTGTCCCTTCTCAGGCCGGTGGTAGCGGGCCCACTCCAAGAAGATGAGATCTTGGAGACTCCTCCGCCCCCGTTGGACATCGAGGGGGCACCGGCGTACTCCGTGAGATCCATCTTGGATTCGAGACGTCGGATGGGGGGTCTCCAGTATCTAGTGGAGTGGGAGGGGTACGGCCCGGAGGAGCGGTGCTGGGTGCCGAGGAGAGACGTGTTGGACCCGTCGCTCCTGACGGAATTCCATCGGGGGCATCCGACGCGCCCTGCGCCGCGTCGTCCCCGAGGCCGGAGTCGGCGCACGTCTGGAGCCGCGCGTCAAGGGGGGGGGGGGTACTGTCACGGTTTCGGCCGAGGCTGCCTCTCTCCCTTGTTCGGGCAGGTTTCGGCGTTCGTCGTCTCCGGAATTCTAGCTGCCACCGCTGTTTGTTTCTTGTTCGTTTGCTTTGGTCTGTTTGTTTTCACACCTGTTTCTGTTTTGGCGTAATTAGTGTCCTATAAGTTTCTCGTTGTGTTTGTCTAGTGTTGTGTGTAATTGATTTCCGTCAGTTGTGTGTATTGCTCGGTTGAGCTTCTCTCCATTATTACTGGAGTATTTCCGCACCTGTTTGTGCGTGGTACTATTTTGTCGCACCTGTTTGTGTGCGGTTACTATTTTGTCGCACCTGTTTGTGCGCAGTTTCTTTTCGCCTTCGTGCGTAATTTGTTGCCTCCAGGCAAAGTTTCCATTTTGCCTTGGTTTGGCCTATAATACAGCCTTTGGGAATATCGTTCTGAGTCCTGCGTTTGATTCCACCATTACACCTACCGCACGCCTGACACAATGTGATTTTCTGGACTTTTTTTCCTCAATTTGTCTGTCATAGTTGACGTGTACCTATGATGAAAATGACAGGCCTCTCTCATCTTTTTAAGTGGGAGAACATGCACAATTGGTGGCTGACTAAATACTTTTTTTCCCCACTGTATATTACGTATTGGATCACTAAAAAATACAATTTTTACATTACCATGTAGTTTACCAATAAAATGGTCTGATGGTGATGTGGATATACTCGGAATACATATCCCAAAGGAAATAAATGATCTCACTTCAATAAATTTTAATAGAAAGTTAGCAAAAATAGATAAGATCTTACTACCATGGAAAGGAAAATACCTGTCAATTTGTGGAAAAATCACCCTGATTAACTCTTTAGTATTATCCCAGTTTACCTATTTGCTTATGGTCTTGCCTACGCCTAGCAAACAGTTTTTTAAATTATATGAGAAAAAAATATTCAATTTTATTTGGAACGGCAAGCCAGACAAAATTAAAAGAGCATATTTATATAATGAATATGAATTCGGAGGACAGAAATTATTAAATATTAAAGCATTAGACCTATCACTAAAATCTTCAGTCATCCAAAAGTTATACTTAAATCCGAACTGGTTCTCAAGCAAATTAGTAAGATTGTCTCACCCACTGTTCAAGAAAGGCCTTTTTCCCTTTATTCAGATTACAACCTCTCACTTTCAGTTATTTGAAAAGGAAATAATCTCCCAAATGTCACTATTTCTAAAACAAGCCATAGAAAGTTGGTTGCAATTTCAATTTAATCCTCCAGAAACGACAGAACAAATAATGCAACAAATATTGTGGTTAAATTCAAATATACTAATTGACAAAAAAACTTTATTTTCTGACAGAATGTTTAAAAAAGGTATAATCTTCGTAAATGATATCATCGGTAGGACTGGTGGAGTTATGTCGCACATGCAGCTAACAAAAACATATGGAAATGTCTGCTCTATCCAAAATTACAACCAAATAATTGCAGCCTTACCGCAAAAGTGGAAGAGGAAAGTTGAAGGGGGAGAAATTAAGGAACTTGTCTGTCGGCCTTGCATTAAAGAACATAATTGGTTAAGGAAAACTGTGATAAATAAAAAAGTATATCAGTTTCACTTAAGGACCAAAGGATTGACAGCCGTCCCATATAGATTGCAAAATAGTTGGGAAGAGATCTTTGACGTACCGATCCCATGGCATAGTGTTTATGAACTGACACGCAAAACGACACCGGATTCAAAAATTAGAATCTTTCAATTTAAATTATTATATAAAATTCTTGCTACCAATAGAATCTTATTTATATGGGGGATACAATCTTCCCAGCTCTGCAGATTTTGCTGTGAAGAGATAGAATCATTAGATCATTTGTTTCGGTTCTGTCCATTTGTAGCTTGTTTTTGGACACAGGTCCAGGAATGGCTAAAGGATTGCAATATTTACCTGGAACTAACCTTGCAGATAGCATTACTGGGTGATCTGAAAAGTCATAGTCAATCAATCAATAATATAATAATACTTTTAGCAAAAATGTTTATTTTTAATTCACAATCTGTAGAAGCAATGAGAATAGAAAGGTTCAGAACTTTTGTAAAACATCACAGTACGGTTGAAATATATATGGCAAATAGAAATCCTATATGGATGGTGTTAAGAGATAGATGGGAGTTATTGAATAGAGTTGAAGGATGGGACTAATAACAAATAACAACAAATAATAACAAAGATAGCTAATAATGTAAGCATACTGTGTCCATAATAAGTATATAGGTTGTATGTTGGGAGCTTTTGGGAAAGAGCACAGTTAGAAAGATATGGCATTTAGAAGCATACCGGATGGACATCATGAAAATGATCGGAGAGGTTGATTGTAGAAGAGGTTCAGGAGCAAAAAAATAAATAAATATATATATATATATATATAGAATTATTGTAAAATTAACTCTGTCCATAAGGTGTAGATAGTAAGTATAGACCGGAAGTAGAGGCCTGGGCGTTGTTGTTCACTAATTTACTCCAAGTAGGGAAAGGATGGTGGGGTTGAAAAGTAATAAAGGGGAATATATATATATATAAAAAATAAAAATAAACATGGGGGATTGGATGTGATGCAGACAATTACATTGATAGAAGAAACAATCTATCTGCAATATTAAGCTGATCCATCCCCCCCAATAAAAAAATAAAAATAAAATAAAAAAATAAAAAAGACTGCACAAATGTCTGCATACTTGATGTGCGGAAAAAATGGGGAAGGGCTCTCCTTGAAGAGGGAAGTTTGTCCGTCTCAGTAAAGCCTCAAACATAAATTGTCCGCAACACTGAAATGGCCTACTTCTATATGAATTAATGAGGAGGCAGAACACACCTCAATTCAAACTGTTGTTAGAAAATACAACTTGTTAGAAAATCATTTGAAATTGCTAAGTTGAAACATAGCCTATAGATAATTAACAGGCAGCGCGTGTTAACTGTCCTGTTGCGTAACAATCACATTTTGGAACAGTGAGTGCAATCTGACATCACGTGCATAAAACAACTCAAGCTGGGGCGACCGTTAGAGATATTTGGAGCTCACTTGTGAAAAGGTTAAATCACTGGTGTTATTCAAACTATCGAATTGAGAAATAATAATTGGAAATTGTCACGTCAGATTAACAAAAATGTATCCTATTCAATTAGCCATAACTCTGTTCCAAATTTTCCCACTGTGTCCCTTAGAGCCTGTTTGAGTTCAGTGAGTACCACTCACTGTCACTGGCGGCTTATCTATCGGTCCACAGGAAGATTATCTTTAACCCAAACCCCAGATGGCAGCCTCTAATTTAATATCAGTCCCAAGGCTCAATCCCTCTGTTCGCTTAGGCGCATAATAAAACCAAACAATGGCAACCAAATGCTTTTCAGACTTGTATTTGTCATGTGACCTTGTATTGAAACCTTAGCTTCTTCAAATTACTTAGATATCGCATTATTAGCGTGTTATCTGAAAGCTACTAATGACATATTACCATTCAACATACTGTCAACACAAATTTGACCTCAACTGATAGACCATGGGTCTTTCTCAAAATGCATACTACCGTGCTTTGAGCACGCATATTAGAGCACGGGAGGGTCGGAGTATGACTCCAAATCAAAGTATGTGAAACGGAGCACGGAGAGCACTTCTCGAATGCGTACTCCGTTTGTACATATTTGGAAGTATGCATCGATGCAAGCTTCAATAAAAAGGTTGCAAAGAAATATGACGCAACCATCTAAAAATGACGCACATTTTCTTGAAGTCAATGGCGGCCATTTTTTGAGCTGAAGCGAGAGAAAATAAACTGACTTCAGAATGAAATGTTGCCTATTCACATCTCATATGTTGCCTGACTGCAATATTTTATCTTGAAATGTTAATAAATACATGCTGTGTTAATTTTGGCATGGTTACCTACCTACAAACCCACTGTAGTATGCGTAGGTCGTAAGCCCATAGGTAAGTCAATAGATCTAACTGGCTAGCTACTACTGTTAGCTAGCCAGATAGCCACAAAGAATTGTTCACTAGCTACCCACGCAGAATTGACATCAACCTTGGATAACATTGGTTTTAGGTCATTTTTGCCTGTTATACTGTCTGGTTCGCTACATCATTATGATTCACATATAGCTAGCTGATAGTTATGAAGTAAAATGTTTGCTTTGTGTATATCTTGTTTTGTCTCTATGGCCATTGTCCTGGCTAGAAGAAGGAAGATTTAGTGAATAAGTAAGTCCATAGTAAGTCAATAGGGTTAACTGGCTAGCTAGCTAGCCACAAATAATTGTTAGCTAGCTACCCATGAAGAATTGACATCTACCTTGGATAACATTGGTTTTAGGTCATTTTTGCCTGTTATACTATCTGGTTAGCTACATTATTACGATTCACATATATCTAGCTGATAATCATGAAGTAAAACGTTTGCTTTGTGTATATCTTGTTTAGTCTCTTGTTGCCATTGTCCTGGCTGGCTTGAAGACGGTTCAGTGAATGGGGAGATGCAGCATGAGGTATAACAGTAAGGGGAGTGCGAGTGCTTCTCAAATGACATGTTTTATGTATCCTCCATACTCTCGTCCTCACAAGAACCTCCTCAAGAGAACGTCCTCTGAGAATGCACTTGGAGCATGAGAGTGTGGAGCACGGTAATATGCATATTGAGGAACACCCCATGAGTACCATGAATCTTTCCATTTTACACCGGGATGCCACTGGCCCCTTTTATTTTCTCCTTATTGGAAGGCATTGTTTGTATTTTTTGTCTACCCTAACAATGTTACTGTATATACTGTATTTATTACCAATTTCCGTTGGATATTCACTTTCTGCCTCACACTCATTAAATGTCTATTATTTTGAGATTAATACTGTATGTAATGTGCCGAAATATTATTTTTCGTTAGAAGCTGTTTTAAAAGCATAGAAAATGCGCCAATCTTTGTCTGAGACTTTATTTCCCAGACCCTTTAGACAGTCATACAGTCCATTAACCTTATCATTATAAAATGATCCGTAAGGGGATCACTGAACATTTCTCAGAATACCTTTTACACCACTTACGTACGTCTACGTGTGGGTGCGCAAGTTGTATATACTGTATATGTATATATATTTTTATTTTATCTATTTATTTATTTATTATTTTCTCAGTTTTTTAATTGTTTCTTTATCAAATCTCTAGTAACCCATTATACACACATACAATTTAATCTCTCTTTATCCAACTACGTTTGATTATTTATATTATGATAATTATCTAGATGTAGGCTATCCGATTCCTACTTGCAGGCTATCCGATTCCTGCTTGCAGGCTACCCGATTCCTGCTATAAATTACTTTTCAGATGTAGGCTATCCGATTCCTACTGGCAGGCTATCCGATTCCTGCAATCACGTGATTGTAGGTTAACCAATCCCTACATGTGGGCAAACCGATTCCCGCTATTGGAGACACCCCTGTGCTCCCATTGATCAATGTTAACCGGCCAGATTCATTATTATAGGAAAATATTTCTGCCAAATTGAACCCCAACATTCAGTGGATAAGGCTGTCACCACAGCCTTCAGAAAGAATTCACACCCCATTACTTTTTCCACATTTTGTTGTGTTACAGCCTGAATTTAAAATAGATTAAATGTAGGTTGTGTGTCACTGATCTACACACAATACCCCATCATGTCAAAGTGGAATTTTGTTTGTAGATCATTTTAGAAATTAATAAAGCTGAAGTGTCTTGAGTCTTAATAAGTATATTTAATTCATAAAGCACTTTTCACAATCCCCCAAATGTAATATTTGTATTTAAAATAAATTGTTGTGATAGATTGAAAGCGTACCAGAATGTAGTAGTTGAACTAAAGGCAAACGAGCCACATACCATACTGTTGGCAAAAAGAAAGCACAAATGCATTAAAAAACAGACTAAAAGTCCATTTAACAGAGCTATAAATAGTGCCTTAAGAGCATATAAGAGCATCCATTGATCTATTAATTCACAGGAAGACATCAGCCAGAGGGATGTGCTTCCTCCTGTCACTTCCTCCTGTGGTCCTCTGTAGCTCAACTGGTAGAGCACGGCGCTTGAAACGCCAAGGTAGTGGGTTCGAGCCCCAGGACCACCCATACACAAAAATGTATGCATGCATGACTGTAAGTCGCTTTGGATAAAAGCGTCTGCTAAATGGCATATTATTATTATTATTATTACTTCTCACACTACATACAAGAGCAGATACTTATCCACTATTGTTCAGTGGAAAAAACACATTCTCGCATCAGTCTTACTGCGGGTGATTCTGTTCCTGGCAGCTGATACACCGTGGTCTGTAGGGATTCCCATGCTGGGGCACAGTGGGAAAGTTGATATCAAACACATAATAGGACTTGAAGCACACATCCAGTGCCCCAAGCAGTGTACCTTGCTCCAATGCCTGTCCATTAATGACTGTAAACACCTGTGAGCAGTCCTCAAGTGCCAACACAAATGGGTAGGGTCTGGTCACCTCATCCTGGTGCAGGTACTCAACCACACTGACAATGCCATCACACACAATCTATATTGTATATTTTATAACCCAAACCCTGTTTGATGCCTACATCTTCCATTCATTTGGGGCTGGGCTGATGGTCACGGCCGGGCTGATGGAAACATGAAATGCCGGTACAATTTTATAAATGCCTACAGACAATCTGTTCGTTCGACATGGTGGGATCTTTTTGTGTGGTTAAAATTAATTATGTGAGAAATGGCGGTGGAAACTCCTTTATGCGCAAATATTGATATAATAATCATCATATCAGAGTAAACTTGGAGTTACACAATGATATGTTGTGTGGTCCTCCCACTATGACTTGGGAAAGCATGCAGTTTATTAGGCTACAGATTGAAAAATGATGATGAACTTCACAGGATGGTGAGTGTGGAAGGTGATGAGCTTGATGATCCTTTCCAATAAATGTTGAGGGTCTTATTCTGGTGACATGATGATCGATGCTTGGCTGCCGTTTGACAAATACAAATAATATTGCCCTTATTCATAATAATCTCATAATGTAGACAGCGCCGGAGAAGATGGCTGCCGTTTTACAGCCCTCTAACCAACCCTCTAACCAATTGTACTATTATGTGTGTTTTTCCGCGTTATTTGTAATTTATTTTGTACATAATGTTTCTGCCATCGTCTCTTATAACCAAAAAGAGCTTCTGGATATCAGGACAGCGATTACTCACCTCGCATTGGACGAAGATTTTTTCTTCAACGAGGCGGCCGCGAAGGATATCATACAGACACCCGACAAGGCCCAAATCCCCGTCATTCGCGTGAGGAAGAGACGGAGATATCGCGGACGCAGATCCGGGTGCCTTGTAAGGATCCGACGGCGAGCGAGTAAACTGCCTCTTCCATCAATCCTATTAGCCAACGTTCAAGCTTTTGAGAATAAAATGGACGATTTAAGATTACGGTTATCCTACCAACGGGACATTAAAAACTGTAATATCTTATGTTTCACGGAGTCGTGGCTGAACGACAACAATGATAACATTCAGCTAGCAGGCTATACGCTACATCGGCAGGACAGAACGGCTGACTCTGGTAAGACAAGGGGTGGCGGTCTGTGTATATTTGTAAACAACAGCTGGTGCACAAAATCAAATACTAAGGAAGTCTCGAGGTTTTGCTCGCCTGAGGTAGAGTATCTTATGATAAGCTGTAGACCACACTATTTACCAAGAGAGTTTTCATCTATATTTTTCATAGCTGTCTATTTATCACCACAAACCAATGCTGGCATTAACATTGCACTGAATGAGTTGTACAAGGCCATTAATCAACAGGAAAACGCTCATCCAGATGCAGCGCTCCTAGTGGCCGGGGACTTTAATGCAGGGAAACTTAAATCCGTTCTACCTAATTTCTACCAGCATGTTAAATGTGCAACCAGAGGGAAAAAAACTCTAGACAACCTTTACTCCACACACAGAGACGCATACAAAGCTCTCCCTCGCCCTCCATTTGGCAAATCTGACCATAACTCTATCCTCCTGATTCCTGCTTATAAGCAAAAACTGAAGCAGGAAGCACCAGTGATTCGGTTAATAAAAAAGTGGTCAGATGACGCAGATGCTAAGCTACAGGACTGTTTTGCTAGCACAGACTGGAACATGTTCCGGGATTCTTCAGACAGCATTGAGGAGTACACCACATCAGTCACTGGCTTCATCAATAAGTGCATCGATGATGTCGTCCCCACAGTGACCGTACGTACATACCCCAACCAGAAGCCATGGATTACAGGAAACATCCGCACTGAGCTAAAGGGTAGAGCTGCCGCTTTCAAGGAAAGGGACTCTAACCCGGACGCTTATAAGAAATCCCGCTATGACCTCCGACGAACCATCAAACAGGCAAAGAGTCAATACAGGTCTAAGATTGAATCATACTACACTGGCTCTGACGCTCGTCGGATGTGGCAGGGCTTGAAAACTATTACAGACTACAAAGGGAAGCACAGCCGCGAGCTGCCCAGTGACACAAGCCTACCAGACGAGCTAAACCACTTCTATGCTCGCTTCGAGGCAAGCAACACTGAAGCATGCATGAGAGCACCAGCTGTTCTGGATGACTATGTGATCACGCTCTCCGTAGCCGATGTGAGTAAGACTTTTAAGCAGGTCAACATTCACAAGGCCGCAGGGCCAGACGGATTACCAGGACGTGTACTCCGAGCATGTGCTGACCAACTGGCAAGTGTCTTCACTGACATTTTCAACATGTCCCTGACTGAGTCTGTAATACCAACATGTTTCAAGCAGACCACCATAGTCCCCGTGCCCAAGAACTCTAAGATAACCTGCCTAAATGACTACCGACCCGTAGCACTGACGTCTGTAGCCATGAAGTGCTTTGAAAGACTGGTCATGGCTCACATCAACAGCATAATCCCAGAAACCCTAGACCCACTCCAATTTGCATACCGCCCCAACAGATCCACAGATGATGCAATCTCTGTCGCACTCCACACTGCCCTTTCCCACCTGGACAAGAGGAACTCCTACGTGAGAATGCTATTCATTGACTACAGCTCAGCATTCAACACCATAGTGCCCTCTAAGCTCATCACTAAGCTAAGGATCCTGGGACTAAACACCTCCCTCTGCAACTGGATCCTGGACTTCCTGACGGGCCGCCCCCAGGTGGTAAGGGTAGGTAACAACACATCTGCCACACTGATCCTCAACACGGGGGCCCCTCAGGGGTGCGTGCTCAGTCCCCTCCTGTACTCTCTGTTCAGCCATGACTGCATGGCCAGGCACGACTCCAACACCATCATTAAGTTTGCCGACGACACAACAGTGGTAGGCCTGATCACCGACAACGATGAGACAGCCTATAGGGAGGAGGTCAGAGATCTGGCCGTGTGGTGCCAGGACAACAACCTCTCCCTCAACGTGACCAAGACAAAGGAGATGATTGTGGACTACAGGAAAAAAAAGAGGACTGAGCACGCCCCCATTCTCATCGACAGGGCTGTAGTGGAACAGGTTGAGAGCTTCAAGTTCCTTGGTGTCCACATCACCAACGAACTATCATGGTCCAAACACACCAAGACAGTCGTGAAGAGGGCACGACAAAGCCTATTCCCCCTCAGGAGACTAAAAAGTTTTGGCATGGGTCCTCAGATCCTCAAAAAATTCTACAGCTGCACCATCGAGAGCATCCTGACTGGTTGCATCACCGCCTGGTATGGCAACTGCTTGGCCTCTGACCGCAAGGCACTACAGAGGGTAGTGCGTACGGCCCAGTACATCACTGGGGCAAAGCTTCCTGCCATCCAGGACCTCTATACCAGGCGGTGTCAGAGGAAGGCCCTCAAAATTGTCAAAGACTCCAGCCACCCTAGTCATAGACTGTTCTCTCTGCTACCGCACGGCAAGCGGTACCGGAGTGCCAAGTCTAGGTCCAAAAGACTTCTCAACAGCTTCTACCCCCAAGCCATAAGACTCCTGAACAGCTAATCATGGCTACCCGGACTATTTGCACTGCCCCCCCACCCCATCCTTTTTACGCTGCTGCTACTCTGTTAAGTATTTATGCATAGTCACTTTAACTCTACCCACATGTACATATTACCTCAACTACCTCAACTAGCCGGTGCCCCCGCACATTGACTCTGCAACGGTACCCCCCTGTATATATAGCCTCCCTACTGTCACTTTATTTTACTTCTGCTCTTTTTTCTCAACACTTTTTTTGTTGTTGTTTTATTCTTACTTTTTTTGTTTAAAATAAATGCACTGTTGGTTAAGGGCTGTAAGTAAGCATTTCACTGTAATGTCTGCACCTGTTGTATTCGGCGCATGTGACCAATACAATTTGATTTGATTTGATTTGATTTATGTGCGAGCTGTTGGCTAGAGTATACAGTGGGGGAAAAAAGTATTTAGTCAGCCACCAATGGAAGCTTTCCTAATGTCTTGGAGTGTGCAGTTATGCGTAACAGATTTTGGAATGCTGTTCCTTTTATTTAAGGTTTACAAATGCTATCATCTAATTTCCCCATCAATCTCCCTATGCCTATCCACTATTTAAACTTACAGGCTGCAAGTCAATGAAGGACTTTCTGGTCTCATTGCAGCTGGGTCGGAATGTCTTCCTGCCAATCTTGTAGACTGGTGTTGGGAGGACCACTGGCAGAAGTCTTAAAGCGATGTCACCTTTTGGATCTGTAGAGAAGAATGTTTTGTGAATAACTTGATTGTTTCAGGCTTAAAATAAATGAGCATCTGAGGCACCACCAGCTGGGTCATTTCAAACTATACCTGCACTTCAAAGAGAAGATCTTGGGCCTGCTTCTCTCTGGGCTGGCGAAGCAAAGTTTGTCCTTGAAGACCGCGATCCAGTTATCAGTGAGTTTTCCAGAGCAGTCAGGGTCTTATAATGTAGAAGTCCTGAGCAATCTGTAGTAAAGCAGACAATTAATGTAATATTTTAATTAACTTTTTGTTTTTTTTGACAAACAAAAACATACATTGACAAAAACAATACACAACTTCACATTTACATACACTACCAGTCAAGGGTGTCAGAGTGGTGTGGGTGGATAAGTAGGAATCAGGCGCAGGAAACCAGGAGGACTTCAACAGAACTTTAGTAAAGTCCAAACACAATAATGAGTCGCCAACCCAACCGGGTGGCGCGAACAATTACGCACGAAACAAAGTGCGGAAACAACAAGAAAAGCGCACGCAGTGCGAGCTCTCGAACAACACAATAACGAGAGACACAAACTCGTAGAGGCAGGCTGACAAAAACAATCACGCATAACACCTGACCCAAACACACAAAACTAAATAGGGAAACAATTAAGACACTGTGACGTCACGAGAGGCTACACAGCTTTCAGCGGGGTTGCTCAAGTAGTGCAAGGAGACAAGGTTCAAACAAAACAAGGATTTTATTATAGGTCTTGGGAAATTAACGAAAATATAACAAAATTCTGTTCTCTTGTGGCTCTTTAAGGGTTAACAGTTCAGGGATGTCTCTTCCACATCCAAAATCATAATTCTCACTCGCTCAGATAACTTTTCCCCAGCCTTACTGTAGTCCACGTTGCAGCTAGTGGCCAACCCAGCAAAAAGTCCTTCCAAATGTCTCTCACGTATTTCCACAGGTGCATATATCCAAAGGTGAGTATTTCCCAAAGGTAAGTATCTCCAAATCCTTATATTCCTCCTGGAAGTGGACGGGCAGCACTCTTGTCCTCCAGAGAGCCCAGGTTGGAGACTGTGTTTCTTCACCCCCCACACACTCCCTCAGTGTGTCTCTTCCCTTCCCAAACCTTCAGCTCATCAGCTCCTCATTTGTTTCAGCTGCGTGGGAAGATTGGCCATAGAGGGGTGGAGTTCCCGACCATACCAGCAGATGGAGCCATAGCTGTCTGGGTTTGCAGCCACCTCAGGGGGATGTAACGTCCCTCCAGGACACAGCCTCTCGTGACATCACACATCCCCCTCCTCGGGACCGACGTCCTCGTCGGGGTAAAGGCAGCGAAGAAGGCATCACGCCGGGAGAGGGCGTCCGCATTGCCGTGGTGCTTGCCAGCCCTGTGGACAACAGAAAAGTTAAACGGTTGCAAGCTCAAAAACCATCTGGTTACTCTACTGTTTGATTCCTTGTTCTTGGCCATCCACTGCAGAGGGGCGTGATCAGATACCACCATGAAACGTCGGCCCAGGAGATAGAACCGAAGGGACTCCAGGGCCCAGACTACAGCCAGACATTCTTTCTCCACCGTTGAATAGTTCTTCTCTCTTGGAAGTAACTTTCTGCTTAGGTAGAGAATGGGATGTTCTTCACCGTCATGTGCCTGGGTGAGGACAGCACCCAGACCCACCTCCGAAGCATCCGCTTGGACAATGAATTCCTTCTTGAAGTCTGGTGCCACCAGGATCGGACTGGAGCAGAGTGCTCGCTTCAGGTTGAGGAAAGCCGCCTCCGCCGCAGGGTTCCACTTCACCATTCGTGAGTGGCGTTTGGTCGTCAGCTCCGTCAACGGTGCAGCTATGGTAGCAAAATCTGCAATAAAGCGTCTATAGTAGCCAGCGAGGCCCAAAAATGACCTTACTTGCTTCTTGGTGATGGGCTGCGGCCAGTCCTGTATGGCCCGCAGTTTGGCTTCCTGTGGTTTGACCAACCCCCGCCCAATGGTGTACCCCAGGTAGTTTGTCTCACTGAAGGCCAGCTTGCACTTCTTCGGGTTTGCCGTGAGCCCTGCTTCCCTGAGCGAATCCAGCACCGCTTGTACCCGGGGTATGTGGCTGGCCCAATCCGGACTTTGTATAACAACATCATCCAAATAAGCCGCTGCGTACCTCTTGTGGGGCGCAAGGACTCGATCCATCAGGCGTTGGAACGTGGCAGGTGCCCCGTGGAGACCAAACGGAAGTCGGGTATACTGGTAGAGCCCCTCCGGGGTGGCAAAGGCTGTCTTCTCCTTGGACGCCGGGGTCAGGGGCACCTGCCAGTAGCCTTTTGTGAGATCAAGAGTGGTTAGGAAACGAGCATGCCCCAAGGAGTCTATTAAATCATCGACACGAGGCATTGGGTATGCATCAAATTCAGACACTTCATTCAACTTTCGATTGTCATTACAAAATCGTACTGAACCGTCTGGCTTGGGAACTAGTACGATGGGACTTGCCCAGGCACTGTGGGACTCTTCGATTACTCCCAACTCCCGCATCTTCCTTACCTCCTTCTGTATAACCACTTTACGAGCCTCTGGCACGCGGTACGGGCGCTGGTTTACCGTTCGGCCAGGCATGGTGCGGATCTCATGTTGGACCACCTCTGTGTGACCGGGAAGGGAGGAGAAGACATCCTGGTTCTGCTCCACGAGTTCCAGGGCCATCTGTCGTTGATGTGGGGACAGATTTGGACCCAGCTGAACCTCTTCTCGCGCCGGTTCCTTGGTCTCTGTGGGGGGTAGACAGCTGAACATCGCCTCTCTGGCGTGCCACTTCTTTAAAAGGTTAACATGATAAATCTGCTCAGTTTTTCTTTTATCTGGTTGCCTCACCTTGTAGTTTACTTCTCCCATGCGTTCAATGACCTCATATGGTCCTTGCCAGGTTGCCAGGAATTTACACTCAACGGTTGGCACCAGGACCAGCACTCTGTCCCCCGGCTTAAACTCCCTGGGTTGAGCAGATCTGTTGTAGGAGGCTTGCTGTTGCCGCTGACTGGCCTCCAGGTGTTCCCGCATCATGGGATAGATGGCCTTCATTCTCTCCCTCATAGCCCCGACATGGTCGATCAGTGTCCGCTGTTGGCATGGCTGCTCCTCCCAGGCCTCCTTGGCGATGTCGAGCAGTCCTCTGGGTCTGTAGGAAAGCAAGAGCTCAAAGGGTGAAAAACCAGTAGAAGACTGAGGTACCTCTCTCACCGCAAATAATATGTATGGTAACAGCTGATCCCAGTTGCGCCCATCTTCCCCTACCGCTTTCCGCAGCATGGATTTTAGTGTTTTGTTAAAACGTTCGACTAGGCCATCTGTCTGGGGGTGGTAGACCGAGGTTCTCAGCTGTTTGATTTTCAGTAAAGCACAGAGTTCTTTCATCACCCTGGACATGAATGGAGTCCCTTGGTCCGTCAATATCTCTTTTGGGATTCCCAGACTAGTTGAGAGACGGAACAGCTCCTTGGCGATTTGTCTGGATGTAGCCTTCCTCAGCGGAATGGCCTCCGGGTACCGGGATGCATAGTCCAGAATGACCAGAATGTATTGATGTCCCCTGGAACTTTTCGGTAAGGGCCCGACTATGTCTAATCCAATCCTCTCAAAAGGAGTTTCGATAATGGGCAAGGGAATGAGCGGGTTTCTATATGTGGGCTTTGGCGCAACCTGCTGACACTCAGGGCAACTACGGCAGTAGTTCTCTATCTCTTTGTGTACTCCTGGCCAAAAGAAACGTTGCATGATTCTTTCCTTAGTCTTCTCTACCCCCAAGTGGGCCCCTAGCGGGTGTGTGTGGGCTAGGTTGAGTACTGTGGCCCGATAGGGCTGTGGCACGAGGAGCTGTTCATGCACTTCATCATTTTTCTTGACTATCTGATATACTAACCCCCGGTTTACTGCGAAATGGGGGTAAGTAGGGTTTGTCTTATCACCTAACACTACACCTTCTAATACCTGCACATTTCTTAAGGCATTTGCAAGAGTAGGATCTTGTAATTGAGCCGTACCATACTGGCCTGTGAGAGGGGGAAGCTCTTGGGTGCCTGGGACGTCTTCTTCACTGGAGAACGGAGCACTTTCCTGGGCTGCGTTCTCTTCTCCCGTATCCGGACCAGTCTCGGTGTCGGTCTGGGCACCTGCCATCCCTATCAGAGCCCGGGCGGGAGTGAGTAACTCGGAGGATTGCACCGGAGCCTTCCCAGGATGAGTCTTGCCTCTCCGTTTCCGAGGTACTCGGGTTATCCTCTCCTGAGACTCTCTCCAGAGTGGGTAAAAGGCTGGGCAGTCTCGTCCAATTAGGACAGGGACGGGGAGGGAATCAACCACCCCCGCCGTCGTGTGTATGGTTCCCCGTGTGCTGGTCATTGTAAGTTCAGTAATGGGGTATTCTCTGGTGTCCCCATGGACACAGGAAACTGGGAGGACTTTCCCCGGGGTCAGACACGTTGGGCCCACCAAATCCTTACGCACCAGGGTGGCCCGGCTACCAGAATCCAGTAAGGCCTCCACATCATGGTGATTCACAGTTACCGGGCAGGTGGGGGGTCGATCTGGGCCGCCATCTACGACTCCCAAGAGCGAGGCAAAACGGTGTGTGGGTGCTGAGCTGGAGGACTCCGCAGTGGGCATAGGTTCATCGGCTGGTTTCCCACACTGCCAGGAGATATGTCCCATCTCCCCACACCGGTAACACTGTCGAGTTTCCCCCTCCTGGTGTACTCTTCTTGGACCCGCCTGGTTTCTGGCTCCCCCTGGAGCCGGGATAAGTCCTGACGTGGCTGGGTTCGAGACCTTGGGGTCCTTTGGACGGGTTCTTCCCATTTGTGGTGGGGCCGCACTCCTGGGGTCTTTTCGGGAAGCATTCAGCATCTCCGCTGTGGCCTGGTACTTTTCCACAGCTTCCACGGTCAGATCAGCCGTGGTCAAGGCCTGTTGACTGATGAACCGTTTTGCCTCATAAGGCAGGGCGCGTAGGTAACGATCCACCACAACGGCCTCCACCACCGCCGCTGCTGTATTCCTCTGCGGATCCAGCCATTTCCTTGCGATTCAGACAAGTTCATGCATCTGCGCCCGAGGAGGTTGGTCTGGTTGGAAGGTCCAGCTGTGAAAGCGCTGGGCCATACCAAACTTTGTGAGTCCATATCTGCTGAGGATCTCAGCCTTCAGGGCATCATAGTCAGTAACCTGGTCAGGGCCCAGGTCCCGGACAGCATTCAGCGATTCCCCGGTTAGAAAGGGGGCTAACAGACCAACCCACTGTTGCTTGGGCCAGGCTTCCCTAGTGGCCGTGGCCTCAAATGCATGCAGGTATGCCTCAATGTCATCGGTAGCTCCCATCTTAGATATAAAGTCACTTGCCTTTATTGGGCGGGTATTTTGGACAACCCTCTGTCTCTGCAACTGCAATTCCTCTGCCTTCAGAAGGTTGGCTTTCTTTTGCTCCTCCAAGAGAGCCACGTTTGCTTGCATCTGGGCTTGCTGGCCAGCAACAAGGGCTTTCAATATGTCCTCCATTTCAGTCGGCGGGGAGCCTACGGCCAACTTGGAAAACTGGGTGATCCAACCTTCGGTATCCTCCTCTGACATGCACTATTAACGCTTGAGTCTGCCTGTATTCTCCACCATCTGTGACGTCATGAGAGGCTACACAGCTTTCAGCGGGGTTGCTCAAGTAGTGCAAGGAGACAAGGTTCAAACAAAACAAGGATTTTATTATAGGTCTTGGGAAATTAACGAAAATATAACAAAATTCTGTTCTCTTGTGGCTCTTTAAGGGTTAACAGTTCAGGGATGTCTCTTCCACATCCAAAATCATAATTCTCACTCGCTCAGATAACTTTTCCCCAGCCTTACTGTAGTCCACGTTGCAGCTAGTGGCCAACCCAGCAAAAAGTCCTTCCAAATGTCTCTCACGTATTTCCACAGGTGCATATATCCAAAGGTGAGTATTTCCCAAAGGTAAGTATCTCCAAATCCTTATATTCCTCCTGGAAGTGGACGGGCAGCACTCTTGTCCTCCAGAGAGCCCAGGTTGGAGACTGTGTTTCTTCACCCCCCACACACTCCCTCAGTGTGTCTCTTCCCTTCCCAAACCTTCAGCTCATCAGCTCCTCATTTGTTTCAGCTGCGTGGGAAGATTGGCCATAGAGGGGTGGAGTTCCCGACCATACCAGCAGATGGAGCCATAGCTGTCTGGGTTTGCAGCCACCTCAGGGGGATGTAACGTCCCTCCAGGACACAGCCTCTCGTGACATCACAACACAAATAAGGGACAGGTGTTATGAACAGACAAAACCAAATGAACATGAAACATAGAACGGTGGCAGCTAGTACTCCGGAGACGACGACCGCCGAAGCCTGCCCGAACAAGGAAGAGGAGCAGCCTCGGCCGAAACCGTGACAGTACCCCCCCCTTGACGCGCGGCTCCAGCCGTGCGCCGACCCGGAGCTCGGGGACGACGCGGAGCAGGGCGCGCAGGATGACCCCGATGGAAATCGGTCAGTAGGGACTGGTCTAATACGTCCCTCCTTGGCACCCAGCACCGCTCCTCCGGACCGTACCCCTCCCACTCCACGAGATATTGAAGACCCCCCATCCGGCGTCTAGAATCCAGGATGGACCTCACGGTGTACGCCGGAGCCCCCTCGATGTCCAACGGGGGCGGAGGAGTCTCCTCAATCTCAAAGTCCTGGAGTGGACCAGCTACCACCGGCCTGAGGAGAGACACATGGAACGAGGGGTAAATATTTTTGTAATCAACAGGTAGTTCTAACCTATAACTCACCTCGTTCAATCTCCTCAGGACTTTAAATGGCCCCACAAACCGCCGACCCAGCTTCCGGCAGGGCAGGCGGAGGGGCAGGTTTCTGGTTGAGAGCCAGACTCGATCTCCAGGTGCGTACACTGGCCCCTCACTGCGGTGTAGGTCGGCGCTCGTCTTCTGTCGACGTATGGCACGCTGCAGATGGACGTGTGCAGCGTCCCACGTCTCCTCCGAGCGCCGCACCCACTCATCCACAGCGGGGGCCTCGATCTGGCTCTCATGCCATGGTGCCAGAACCGGCTGGTACCCTAATACACACTGAAAAGGGGTTAGTTGGGTGGAGGAGTGGCGAAGAGAGTTCTGTGCCATCTCGGCCCAGGGCACATATCTCGCCCACTCCTCCGGCCGGCCCTGACAGTATGACCTCAGAAACCTACCCACATCCTGGTTGACACGTTCAACCTGCCCATTACTCTCCGGGTGGTAACCCGAGGTAAGGCTTACCGAAACCCCCAACCGTTCCATAAATGCTCTCCACACTCTAGAGGTGAACTGGGGGCCTCGGTCAGACACTATATCCTCGGGTACCCCGTAATGCCGGAAGACATGGGTGAACAGAGCCTCTGCGGTCTGTAGGGCAGTGGGTAAACCCGGCATGGGAAGGAGACGACAGGCCTTAGAGAACCGATCCACAACGACCAGGATGGTAGTATTCCCCTGTGAGGGGGGAAGGTCGGTAACAAAATCCACCGAGAGGTGGGACCAGGGTCGTTGTGGAATAGGCAGGGGTTGTAACTTACCCCTGGGCAAATGTCTGGGCGCCTTACACTGGGCACACACCGAACAGGAGGAGACATAAATCAATCAATCAATCAATTTTATTTTATATAGCCCTTCTTACATCAGCTAATATCTCGAAGTGCTGTACAGAAACCCAGCCTAAAATCCCAAACAGCTAGTAATGCAGGTGTAGAAGCACGGTGGCTAGGAAAAACTCCCTAGAAAGGCGAAAACCTAGGAAGAAACCTAGAGAGGAACCAGGCTATGAGGGGTGGCCAGTCCTCTTCTGGCTGTGCCGGGTGGAGATTATAACAGAACCATGCCAAGATGTTCAAAAATGTTCATAAGTGACAAGCATGGTCAAATAATAATCAGGAATAAATCTCAGTTGGCTTTTCATAGCCGATCATTAAGAGTTGAAAACAGCAGGTCTGGGACAGGTAGGGGTTCCATAACCGCAGGCAGAACAGTTTAAACTGGAATAGCAGCAAGGCCAGGCGGACTGGGGACAGCAAGGAGTCACCACGGCCGGTAGTCCCGACGTATGGTCCTAGGGCTCAGGTCTCTCAGTTGGCTTTTCATAGCCGATCATTAAGAGTTGAAAACAGCAGGTCTGGGACAGGTAGGGGTTTCGTAGCCGCAGGCAGAACAGTTGAAACTGGAATAGCAGCAAGGCCAGGCGGACTGGGGACAGCAAGGTGTCATCATGCCCGGTAGTCCTGACGTATGGTCCTAGGGCTCAGGTTCTCAGAGAGAAAGAGAGAACGAGAGAATTAGAGAGAGCATACTTAAATTCACACAGGACACTGGATAAGACAGGAGAAGTACTCCAGGTATAACCAACTAACCCCAGCCCCCCGACACATAAACTACTGCAGCATAAATACTGGAGGCTGAGACAGGAGCGGTCCGGAGACACTGTGGCCCCATCCGAAGAAACCCCCGGACAGGGCCAAACAGGAAGGATATAACCCCACCCACTCCGCCAAAGCACAGCCCCCGCACCACTAGAGGGATATCCCCAACCACCAACTTACAATCCTGAGACAAGGCCGAGTATAGCCCACAGAGGTCTCCACCACAGCACAAACCAAGGGGGGGGGCGCCAACCCAGACAGGAAGATCACGTCAGTAACTCAACCCACTCAAGTGACGCACCCCTCCCAGGGACGGCATGAAAGAGCACCAGCAAGCCAGTGACTCAGCCCCTGCAACAGGGTTAGAGGCAGAGAACCCCAGTGGAGAGGGGAACCGGCCTGGCAGACACAGCAAGGGCTGTTCGTTGCTCCAGCCTTTCCGTTCACCTTCACACTCCTGGGCCAGACTACACTCAATCATATGACCTACTGAAGAGATAAGTCTTCAGTAAAGACTTAAAGGTTGAGACCGAGTCTGCGTCTCTCACATGGGTAGGCAGACTGTTCCATAAAAATGGAGATCTATAGGAGAAAGCCCTGCCTCCCGCTGTTTGCTTAGAAATTCTAGGGACAATTAGGAGGCCTGCGTCTTGTGACCGTAGCGTACGTTTGGTATGTACGGCAGGACCAACTCGGAAAGATAGGTAGGAGCAAGCCCATGTAACGCTTTATAGGTTAACAGTAAAACCTTGAAATCAGCCCTTGCCTTAACAGGAAGCCAGTGTAGGGAAGCTAGCACTGGAGTAATATGATCAAATTTCTTGGTTCTAGTCAGGATTCTAGCAGCCGTATTTAGCACTAACTGAAGTTTATTTAGTGCTTTATCCGGGTAGCCGGAAAATAGAGCATTGCAGTAGTCTAACCTAGAAGTAACAAATGCATGGATTAATTTTTCTGCATCATTTTTGGACAGAAAATTTCTGATTTTTGCAATGTTACGTAGATGGAAAAAAGCTGTCCTTGAAACAGTCTTGATATGTTCGTCAAAAGAGAGATCAGGGTCAAGAGTAACACCTAGGTCCTTCACAGTTTTATTTGAGACGACTTTACAACCATCAAGATGAATTGTCAGATTTAACAGAAGATCTCTTTGTTTCTTGGGACCTAGAACAAGCATCTCTGTTTTGTCCGAGTTTAAAAGTAAAACGTTTTCAGCCATCCACTTCCTTATGTCTGAAACACAGGCTTCTAGCGAGGGCAATTTTGGGGCTTCACCATGCTTCATTGAAATGTACAGCTGTGTGTCATCCGCATAGCAGTGAAAGTTAACATTATGTTTTCGAATAACATCCCCAAGAGGTAAAATATATAGTGAAAACAATAGTGGTCCTAAAACGGAACCTTGAGGAACACCGAAATGTACAGTTGATTTGTCGGAGGACAGACCATTCACAGAAACAAACTGATATCTTTCCGACAGGTAGGATCTAAACCAGGCCAGAACTTGTCCGTGTAGACCAATTTGGGTTTCCAGTCTCTCCAAAAGAATGTGGTGATCGATGGTGTCAAAGGCCCACATCCCTAGCTAACGTTGGCCACCAGTACTTCGTGCTAAGGCAGTGCACTGTCCGGCCGATACCCGGATGGCCAGAGGAGGGGGACGTATGAGCCCAACAAATGAGGCGATCGCGTACCTCGAGCGGAACGTACGTCCGACCCACAGGACACTGTGGAGGACTCGGGTCGGTGCGTAACGCCCGCTCGATCTCACCATCAACCTCCCACACCACCGGAGCAACCAGACAAGACTCCGGTAGTATGGGCGTGGACTCAACTGACCTCTCCTCTGCGTCATACCGCCGAGACAGAGCATCTGCCTTCCCGTTCTGGGACCCAGGGATGTATGTGATTTTAAACACAAACCGGGCTAGAAACATAGTCCAGCGAGCCTGGCGAGGATTCAGTCTCCTAGCTGCCCGGATGTACTCCAGGTTACGATGGTCAGTTAGAATGAGGAAAGGGTGTTGAGCCCCCTCGAGCCAATGCCGCCACACCTTTAGGGCCTGTACCACGGCTAACAGCTCCCTGTCTCCTACGTCATAATTCCGCTCCGCCGGACTGAGCTTCTTTGAGTAAAACGCACAGGGGCGGAGTTTAGGTGGAGTGCCAGAACGCTGGGAAAGAACGGCCCCTATCCCGGCCTCTGACGCGTCCACCTCTACTTGGAACGGTAAAGAGGGATCCGGATGCGCCAACACCGGCGCCGAGGTAAACAGGTCCTTCAGTCTCCCAAATGCCCTGTCCGCCTCAGCTGACCACCGCAAGCGCACCGGACCCCCCTTTAACAGAGACGTTATGGGAGCTGCCACCTGTCCAAAACCCCGGATAAACCTCCGGTAATAATTCGCAAAACCCAAGAACCGTTGCACCTCCTTCACAGTGGTTAGGGTCTGCCAATTACGCACAGCTGACACCCGGTCTACCTCCATCTTCACCCCTGACGCAGATAACTGGTAACCCAGAAAGGAGACCGACTTCTGGAAAAACAGACATTTCTCTGCCTTGACATATAGGTCATGCTCCAACAGCCTCCTCAATACTCGGCGCACCAGGGCTACATGCTCAGCACGGGTAGGACTATACACCAGAATGTCGTCGATGTACACAACTACTCCCTGTCCCTGCATGTCCCGGAAAATCTCATCGACGAAGGATTGGAAGACTGAGGGAGCATTCATCAACCCATATGGCATGACTAGATACTCGTAGTGTCCGGAAGTCGTGCTAAACGCTGTCTTCCATTCATCGCCCTCTCGAATGCGCACCAAGTTATATGCGCTCCTAAGATCCAATTTTGTAAAGAACTGCGCACCGTGCAGTGACTCCGTCATAGTCGCAATCAGAGGAAGTGGATAGCTGTACTTCACTGTGATCTGATTGAGACCGCGGTAATCAATACACGGGCGCAGACCTCCATCCTTTTTCTTCACAAAAAAGAAACTTGAGGAAGCGGGTGAAACGGAGGCCCGTATGTATCCCTGTCTAAGAGACTCAGAGATGTATGTCTCCATAGCCTTTCTCTCCTCTTGAGACAAGGGATACACATGGCTCCGCGGGAGAGCTGCTCCTGACTGGAGATCTATCGCACAATCCCCCCGTCTATGAGGCGGCAGCTGCGCCGCCCTAGTCTTACTGAACGCCAGTGCCAAATCCTCATACTCGGGGGGAATCTGCAGTACTGGCATTAGATTCGGACTCTCCACCGAGGTCGCCCCTATGGAAACACCCAGACACCGCCCCTCACATTGAGCAGACCACCCTTTAAGAGCTTTCTCTCGCCACCTAATAATAGGGTCATGAGTCATCAACCAGGGAAGACCCAGCACTACCGGATACGCAGGAGAGTCAATCAGATAGAGCTGAATTCTCTCCTCATGACCCTCCTGCGCCATCATCTGAAGGGGTGCTGTGACTTCCCTAATCAATCCAGACCCTAACGGACGGCTATCTAGGGCATGGACGGGGAAAGGCTTATCCACTGGAAGGAGGGGAATCCCTAACTCTATACAGAACTGGCGATCTACAAAATTCCCAGCTGCGCCTGAATCTACCAGCGCCTTATGCTGGGAACGAGGTGCAACCTGTGGGAAACAAACAGGCAAGGTTAGGTGCACGACAGAAAGCTCTGGGTAAGCAGGGCGCCTACTCACCTGGGGGGACCCCCCAATGCGTGACCTGCCTTCTCCCTCACTGGAGGACCCGCCCCAACACCTAGCCGCGGTGTGCCCTCCACGACCACAGTTGGTGCAAGGGCCGGGTCCCCTCGGGCTCCTCCTCCTCCGTTCCCTAGCGCCAGCACCTCCGAGCTCCATAGGGCTCGGCTCGGAGGTGCTGGAGAGTGGAATGGGCGAACCCCCCCTCCCGGGACGCCCACGGGTGGCGAGCAGGGTATCCAGCCGGATGGCCATGTCGACAAGCTGGTCGAAAGTCAACGACGTGTCCCTGCACGCCAACTCTCGCTGGACGTCCTCCCGGAGGCTGCAGCGGAAATGGTCGATATGGGCCCGCTCATTCCACCCTGCATCAGCCGCTAGGGTCCGAAACTCCAAGGCAAAGTCCTGGGCGCTCCTCATCCCCTGTCGGAGGTAGAATAGACGTTCCCCCGCCGCCTTCCCTTCTGGTGGATGGTCGAACACAGCACGGAAGCGACGGGAGAACTCCGCATAGTTCGTGGTAGCGGCGTCCATTCTCCTCCACTCGGCGTTGGCCCACTCCAACGCCTTGCCGGTGAGACAGGAGATGAGGGCTGAGACGCTCTCGTGTCCCGAGGGCGCCGGGTGTACGGTGGCGAGGTAGAGCTCCACCTGCAGCAGGAACCCTTGACACCCGGCAGTGGAGCCGTCGTACGCCCTCGGGAGCGAGAGCCGAATCCCACTAGGTTCCGGAGATGAGACAGGAGGGCTGACCGATGGGGCTGGTTCGGTTCGTGGAGGTGTGGGAACCCCGCTGGTCTCCCATCGGTGCAGAGTATTCATCACCCCCTCCAGGGCATGACAGACCTGGTTGATGCGGTCCTCCTGACCACGAAGACGTTCAGCCATCTCGGCTGTCGGCGCGGTCGCTCCTGCTGATTCCATGGAGGTGATGCGTGATTCTGTCAGAGTGGTGTGGGTGGATAAGTAGGAATCAGGCGCAGGAAACCAGGAGGACTTCAACAGAACTTTAGTAAAGTCCAAACACAATAATGAGTCGCCAACCCAACCGGGTGGCGCGAACAATTACGCACGAAACAAAGTGCGGAAACAACAAGAAAAGCGCACGCAGTGCGAGCTCTCGAACAACACAATAACGAGAGACACAAACTCGTAGAGGCAGGCTGACAAAAACAATCACGCATAACACCTGACCCAAACACACGAAACTAAATAGGGAAACAATTAAGACACAAATAAGGGACAGGTGTTATGAACAGACAAAACCAAATGAACATGAAACATAGAACGGTGGCAGCTAGTACTCCGGAGACGACGACCGCCGAAGCCTGCCCGAACAAGGAAGAGGAGCAGCCTCGGCCGAAACCGTGACAAAGGGTTTGAACACACCTACTCATTCAAGGGTTTTTCTTTATTTTTACTATTTTTTACATTGTAGAATAAAAGTGAAGACATCAAAACTATGAAATAACACCTACGGAATCATGTAGTAACCAAAAAATTGTTAAACAAATCAAAATATATTGTATATTTGAGATTCTTCCTTGATGACAGCTTTGCACACTCTTGGCATTCTTTCAGACAGCTTCATGAGTTAGTCACCTGGAATGCATTTCAATTACCAAGTGTGCCTTCTTAAAAGTTAATTTGTGGAATTTCTTTCCTTCTTAATGTGTTTGATCCAATCAGTTGTATTGTGACAAGGTAGGGGAGGGTACACAGAAGATAGCCCTATTTGGTAAAAGACCAAGTCCATATTATGGCAAGAACAGCTCAAATAAGCAAAGAGAAACGACCATCATTACTTTAAGAGATGAAAGTCAGTCAATACGGAAAATGTCAAGAACTTTGAAAGTTTCTTCAAGTGCAGTCACAAAAAACATCAAGCGCTATGATGAAACTGGCTCTCATGAGGACCACAACAGGAATGGAAGACCCAGAGTTACCTCTGATGCAGATTATAAATTCATTAGAGTTACCAGCCTCGGAAATTGCAGCCCAAATAAATGCTTCACAGAGTTCAAGTCACAGACACATCTCAACATCAACTGTTCAGAGGGGACTGTGTGAATCAGGCCATCATGGTAGAATTGCTGCAAAGAAACCACTACTAAAGGACACCAATAAGAAGAGGAGACCTGCTTGGGCCAAGAAACACGAGCAATGGACATTAGACCAGTGGAAATATATCCTTTGGTCTGGAGTCTAGATTGGAGATTTGTGGTTCCAACCGCCGTGTCTTTGTGAGATTTGGTGTGGGTGAACGGATGATCTCCGCATGTGTAGTTCCCACCGTAAAGCATGGAGGAGGAGGGGTTATGGTGTGGGGGTGCTTTACTGGTGACACTGTCTGTGATTTATTTAGAATTCAAGGCACACTTAACCAGCATGGCTACCACAGAATTCTGCAGCGATACACCATCCCTTCTGGTTTGAGCTTAGCGGGACTATCATTTGTTTTGCAACAGGACAATGACCCAACACACCTCCAGGCTGTGTAAGGGCTATTTGACCAAGAAGGAGAGTGACGAAGTGCTGCATCAGATGACCTGGCCTCCACAATCCCTCAAATATAAAATATATTTTGATTTGTTTAACACTTTTTTGGATACTACATGATTCCATATGTGTTATTTCATAGTTTTGATGTCTTCACTATTATTCTACAATGTAGAAAATAGTAAAACAATAAAGAAAACCATTGAATGAGTAGGTGTGTCCAAACTTTTGACTGGTACTGTACATATCCACAAACATTAATGACATCACATTTGCTCAGATCCACATGTTCCCATTGTATTCACACCCAATGCTGTTTCTAATGCTTGTGAGACTCTGCCCCATATGACTTCACATTGTGTTATGTTGTAGCCAGACAAACAGTTACTTTTCCATTGCAGTTAATCACTAGTCTGGCTAACACGTAAGTCTTGAAGTCCTCCTGACTTCAGAGTATGGAATGGCTCTTTGATGTTGTCGGCACAATGCGTTGATAATGAAGAGGGCTGTGCATTTACTGGTTGGCTCTCCTCCTTGTCTATCTCACTCAAACACCCACAGCCATACACAGCCTCTGAGCGCCTCCCCCTTCTATTACAATGGTTGGATTTTCAAATCCAAACAATGAGGGGTCTCAACCCCGAGGGAAAAAAATCATTTGAAAGAACCAATCAAACCCTGTCGGAAAATGTATTTGTGAATATTGCATTAACCCCCTAGAGTAAATTGACGCACCTGTGCGTCAATCTAAGTAACATAATAAAAAATTCCCCATAGATATCTGTCAGTTTCAGCTAGAGATATCTGTTTTTTTGCATTGGATGCGTGTCAATCCACCGCATCCGCATCTGCGGTGAAAGGTGGCAGAGCTAGAGCGGTGTTTGTCAGACCATGAGACATCCCGAAAATCTGTGTTCTCATGAAAACGTCTGTAGCGTCCGAACAGTTTGACCTAAAAACTATTATGACCCCTCTATGGAATGAGGGTGTTCTCCGTTTTGCTCTACGACTCCCACAAGCATCTTGGGATTCGTCTGGAGGTAACCGGTACCGGTTAAAAAAAATAATGGAAGTATGAAGGTAGTTTTGTGCCTACCCCCAAAAAAGGGGGTTAAATATGTGTAAAAATAAAATGAAATAAATACTTCCAGAGCTTTCTTACAGTGGGGAAAAAAAGTATTTAGTCAGCCACCAATTGTGCATGTTCTCCCACTTAAAAAGATGAGAGAGGCCTGTAATTTTCATCATAGGTACACGTCAACTATGCCAGACAAATTGAGATTTTTTTTCTCCAGAAAATCACATTGTAGGATTTTTAATGAATTTATTTGCAAATTATGGTGGAAAATAAGTATTTGGTCACCTACAAACAAGCAAGATTTCTGGCTCTCAAAGACCTGTAACTTCTTATTTAAGAGGCTCCTCTGTCCTCCACTCGTTACCTGTATTAATGGCATCTGTTTGAACTTGTTATTAGTATAAAAGACACCTGTCCACAACCTCAAACAGTCACACTCCAAACTCCACTATGGCCAAGACCAAAGAGCTGTCAAAGGACACCAGAAACTAAATTGTAGACCTGCACCAGGCTGGGAAGATTGAATCTGCAATAGGTAAGCAGCTTGGTTTGAAGAAATCAACTGTGGGAGCAATTATTAGGAAATGGAAGACATACAAGACCACTGATAATCTCCCTCGATCTGGGGCTCCACGCAAGATCTCACCCCGTGGGGTCCAAATTATCACAAGAATGGTGAGCAAAAATCCCAGAACCACACGGGGGGACCTAGTGAATGACCTGCAGAGAGCTGGGACCAAAGTAACAAAGCCTACCATCAGTAACACACTACGCCGCCAGGGACTCAAATCCAGACGTGTCCCCCTGCTTAAGCCAGTACATGTCCAGGCCCGTCTGAAGTTTGCTAGAGTGCATTTGGATGATCCAGAAGAGGATTGGGAGAATGTCATATGGTCAGATGAAACCAAAATATAACTTTTTGGTAAAAACTCAACTCGTCGTGTTTGGAGGACAAACAATGCTGAGTTGCATCCAAAGAACACCATACCTACTGTGAAGCATGGCGGTGGAAACATCATGCTTTGGGGCTGTTTTTCTGCAAAGGGACCAGGACGACTGATCCTTGTAAAGGAAAGAATGAATGAGGCTATGTATCGTGAGATTTTGAGTGAAAACCTCCTTCCATCAGCAAGGGCATTTAAGATGAAACGTGCCTGGGTCTTTCAGCATGACAATGATCCCAAACACACCGCCCGGGCAACGAAGGAGTGGCTTCGTAAGAAGCATTTCAAGGTCCTGGAGTGGCCTAGCCAGTCTCCAGATCTCAACCCCATAGAAAATCTTTGGAGGGAGTTGAAAGTCCGTGTTGCCTAGCGACAGCCCCAAAACATCACTGCTCTAGAGGAGATCTGCATGGAGGAATGGGCCAAAATACCAGCAACAGTGTGTGAAAACCTTGTGAAGACTTACAGAAAACGTTTGACCTGTGTCATTGCCAACAAAGGGTATATAACAAAGTATTGAGAAACTTTTGTTATTGACCAAATACTTATTTTCCACCATAATTTGCAAATAAATTCATTAAAAATCCTACAATGTGATTTTCTGGATTTCTTTTCCTCATTTTGTCTGTCATAGTCGACGTGTACCTATGATGAAAATTACAGGCCTCTCTCATCTTTTTAAGTGGGAGAACTTGCACAATTGGTGGCTGACTAAATACTAAATATAGGACATACACTTCAAAACCTTATTCCTTATGATGTATTTTTTGACTGTCTTTTTTTGCCATTTATGAATGCGTTTCTCTAGGCTGTGGTAGTAAAGGCCAAATTCAACATTTCTAAAGGGGTCATAAATTGAAAATCAAATAGCTAAATGATCCATAGACATGATCTTAAAACAATTTTTCACAATTCCTGACATTTAATCCTAGTAAAAATACCCTGCCTTAGGTCAGTTAGGATCACCACCTTATTTTAAGAATGTGAAATGTCCAAATAATAGTAGAGAGAATGAATTATTTCAGCTTTTATTTCTTTCATCACATTCCCAGTGGGTCAGAAGTTTACATACACTCAATTAGTATTTGGTAGCATTGCCTTTAAATTGTTTAACTTGGGTCAAACGTTTCGGGTAGCCTTCCACAAGCTTCCCACAATAAATTGGGTGAATTTTGACACATTCCTCCTGACAGAGCTGATGTAACTGAGTCAGGTTTGTAGGCCTTCTTGCTCGCACACGCTTTTTCAGTTCTGGCCACAAATGTTCTATAGGATTGAGGTCAGGGCTTTGTGATGGCCACTCCAATACCTTGACTTTGTTGTCCTTAAGCCATTTTGCCACAACTTTGGAAGTATGCTTGGGGTCATTGTCATTGTCCATTTGGAAGACCCAGCGTTAACTTCCTGACTGATGTCTTGAGATGTTACTTCCAAATATCCACATCATTTTCCTTCCTGATGATGCCATCTATTTTGTAAAGTTCAGCAGTCCCTCCTGCAGCAAAGCACCCCCACAGCATGATGCTGCCACCCCCGTGCTTCACGGTTGGGATGGTGTTCTTCAGCTTGAAAGCGTTCCCCTTTTTCCTTCAAACATAACGATGGTCATTATGGCCAAACAGTTTTATTTTTTACCAAAGAACATTTCTCCAAAAAGTACGATCTTTGTCCCCATGTGCAGTTGCAAACCGTAGTCTGCCTTTTTTATGGCGGTTTTGGAGCAGTTCCTTGCTGAGCGGCCTATCAGGTTATGTTGATATAGGTCTCGTTTTACTGTGGATATAGATACTTTTGTACCTGTTTCCTCCAGCATCTTCACAAGGTCCTTTGCTGTTGTTCTGGGATTGATTTGGACTTTTCGCACCAAAGTATGTTCATTAACGCGTCTCCTTCCTGAGCGGTATGACAACTGCGTGGTCACATGGTGTTTATACTTGCGTACTATTGTTTGTACAGATGAACGTGGTACCTTCAGGCATTTGGAAAATGCTCCCAAGGATGAACCAGACTTGTGGAGGTCTAGAATTTTTTTTCTGAGGTCTTGGCTGATTTCTTTTGATTTTCCAATGATGTCAAGCAAAGAGGCACTGAGTTTGTAGGTAGGCCTTGAAATACATCCACAGGTACACCTCCAATTGACTCAAATGATGTCAATTAGCCTATCAGAAGCTTCTAAAGCCATGACATCATTTTTTTGAATTTTCCAAGCAGTTTAAAGGCACAGTCAACTTAGTGCATGTAAACTTCTGACCCACTGGAATTGTGATAAAGTGAATTATAAGTGAAATAATCTGTCTGTAAACAATTGTTGGAAAAATTACTTCCGTCATGCACAAAGTAGAAGTCCTAATCGATTTGCCAAAACAATAGTTTGTTAACAATACATTTATGGAGTGGTTGAAAAAACGATTTTTAATGACTCAAACCTAAGGGTATGTAAACCTCCGACTTCAACTGTACATAACATTCTATTGGCTGCAAGAATTCTGTATAATAATTTAAATGAAAAAACTCTACGTTTTGAATCTGGTGTTGTTTTGTGCATCAGTTCATAAACCATGTGCCATGGAATCGACACATCGAAAATCTCTTCCCAATTATTTAGCAACCTGTATGGTGCAGCTGTCATTTTTTTTGTCCTTAGATGAAACTGGTATACTTTTTTATTTATTACAACAACAAAAAAATGTCTCCAATTTTTGTCTTTAATGTAGCACCGACAGTTCCTTTCCTTCTTCCCATTCCACTTCCCTCTTCCATTTTTATGGTAATGCAGCAATCAGTTGGTTGTAACTTTTGGACAGACCAGACATTTCTATATATTTTTGTTAGCTGTATGTGTGACATAACTTCCATGAAGAATTGGTGGAACTTGGAATTACAGTGCCTTGCAAAAGTATTCATCCCCCTTGGCGTTTTTCCTATTTTGTTGCATTACAACCTGTAATTTAAATTGATTTTTATTTGGATTTCATGTAATAGACACACAAAATAGTCCAAATTGGTGAAGTGAAATGTAAAACATTACTTGTTTCAAAAAATGTGTACAAATTAATGACGGAAAAGTGGTGCGTGCATATGTATTCACCCCCTTTGCTATGAAGCCCCTAAATAAGATCTGGTGCAACCAATTACCTTCAGAAGTCACATAATTAGTTAAATAAGGTCCACCTGTGTGCAATTTAAGTGTCACATGATCTCAGCATACACCTATTCTGAAAGGCCCCAGAGTCTGCAAAACACTAAGCAAGGGGCACCACCAAGCAAGCGGCACCATGAAGACCAAGGAGCTCACCAAACAGGTCAGGGACAAAACTGTGGAGATGTACAGATCAGGGTTGGCTTATAAAAAAATATCCGAAACTTTGAACATCCCACAGAGCACCATTAAATCCATTATTAAAAAACTGAAAGAATATGGCACCACAACAAACCTGCCAAGAGAGGGCCGCCCACCAAAACTCAAGGACCAGGCAAGGAGGGCATTAATCAGAGAGGCAACAAAGAGACCAAAGATAACCCTGAAGGAGCTGCAAAGCTCCACAGCGGAGATTGGAGTATCTGTCCATAGGACCACTTTAAGCCGTACACTCCACAGAGCTGGGCTTTATGTAAGAGTTGCCAGAAAAAACCCATTGCTTAAAGAAAAAAATAAGCAATCACGTTTGGTGTTTGCCAAAAGGGATGTGGGAGACTCCCCAAACATATGGAAGAAGGTACTCTGGTCAGATGAGACAAAAATTTAGCTTTTTGGCCATCAAGACAAACGCTATGTCTGGTGCAAACCCAACACCTCTCATCACCCGAGAACACCAACCCCACAGTGAAGCATGGTGGTGGCAGCATCATGCTGTGGGGATGTTTTTCATCGGCAGGGACTGGGAAACTGGTCAGAATTGAAGGAATGATGGATGGTGCTAAATACATGGGAAATTCTTGAGGGAAACCTGTTTCAGTCTTCCAGAGATTTGAGACTGGGACGGAGGTTCACCTTCCAGCAGGACAATGACCCTAAGCATACTGCTAAAGCAACACTTGAGTGGTTTAAGGGAAAACATTTAAATGCCTTGGAATGGTCCTCTGTAGCTCAGCTGGTAGAGCACGGCGCTTGTAACGCCAAGGTAGTGGGTTCGATCCCCAGGACCACCCATACACAAAAATGTATGCACGCATGACGGTAAGTTGCTTTGGATAAAAGCGTCTGCTAAATGGCATATTATTAATATTATCTAAATGTCTTGGAATGGCCTATTCAAAGCCCAGACCTCAATCCAATTGAGAATATGTGGTATGACTTAAAGATTGCTGTACACCAGTGGAACCTATCCAACTTGAAGGAGCTGGAGCAGTTTTTCCTTGAAGAATGGGCAAAAATCCCAGTGGCTAGATGTGCCGTAGAACTCTGCATGGTTCTACTTTGCACCTTTTTTTTGTATGTCCTTGACCTAATTAGACTCTATTGTCCATATGTTGTTGCCAG
Source organism: Coregonus lavaretus (assembly GCF_964263955.1). Classification (NCBI taxonomy): domain Eukaryota; kingdom Metazoa; phylum Chordata; class Actinopteri; order Salmoniformes; family Salmonidae; genus Coregonus; species Coregonus lavaretus. The sequence goes on along the minus strand of NC_140011.1, from coordinate 1,824,297 downwards.
AATTTTTGTTTAGTTTCATAGTTGATCCTATTTACTGAATCATAGTCTCACTGTACTATTCTGTTTGCTTTATTTACACCAACCAAAACTATTAACATATTCTTAAAAAATATTGACTTCATATTGAACTGCATAGTTTTTCCCATAAGAGGTTATCATGAATAGCAGCTGCACAGCCAGAAGATATCCTCACAATGACACTCAGAGGTCATTCAAAGGTTACAACCTTGTCTGCAGAAAAAGGTGTGATTTCACATGGAAGAGATATAGGCTACTAATTATATTAGCAGGAGACTGAAAAGATTTGGCATGGGTCCTCAGATCCTCAAAAAGTTCTACAGCTGCACCATAGAGAGCATCCTGACTGGTTGCATCACCGCCTGGTATGGCAACTGCTCGGCCTCCAACCGCAAGGCACTACAGAGGGTAGTGCGTACGGCCCAGTACATCACTGGGGCCAAGCTTCCTGCCATCCAGGACCTCTATACCAGGCGGTGTCAGAGGAAGGCCCTCACAATTGTCAAAGACTCCAGCCACCCTAGTCATAGACTGTTCTCTCTGCTACCGCATGGCAAGCGGTACCGGAGCTCCAAGTCTAGGTCCAAAAGGCTTCTCAACAGCTTCTACCCCCAAGCCATAAGACTCCTGAACAGCTAATCATTGCTACCCGTAATATTTGCACTGCCCCTCCACCCCCACGCCCCTCTTTTACGCTGCTGCTACTCTGTCTATTATTTATGCATAGTCACTTTAACTCTACCCACATGTACATATTACCTCAATTACCTCAACTAGCCGGTGACCCCACACATTGACTCTGTACCGGTACCCCCCTGTATATAGCCTCCCTACTGTTATTTTATTTTACTGCTGCTCTTTAGTTATTTGCTTTTTTTTTTTTTTACTTAACACTTTAAAAAAATATATATTAAAAAAATTCATTGTTGGTTAAGTGCTTGTAAGAAAGCATTTCACCGTAATGTCTACACCTATTGTATTCGGCGCATGTGGCAAATACAATTAGGTTGAATTATTACCATCCTTTTATCACCTATGATAAACAAGCAATGGGTTGTAAAACAATTAAAACTCTTTGGTTTGAGTGTGAAACATGAAGCGAAAGTAGCCTGTCAAGCGGAGGTAGCTCTAGTCTGCCAAGCTAGTCAATAACAAAACATACAGTAACTAGGTTACTGGTTAACTTGACACAATCTTCTGGACATACAGATGTTGTTTGTTTCTGTTTAACTTGAGACATCTTAAGACATCTCATGACTCATCCTCATGAGTATTGTTATCATTATGAGTAGGCCTATATACTTACAGATAGTCATGCACCAGATAAAGTGTTGCTTGTTTGTTAGTTACAAGACATAGGCCTGTAGGCCTAAATGATCATTCTGACCATGTCTAATTAATGACTTAAATACTGCACAGAATTTAGCCTAATCTTCATATCCCACTTTGCAGCAACTGTCTACCACATTTGCTATCAACTTTCAATTAATTGTAGCGTAGTACACCGCACACTACTCTATTGCAGGGGTGCATCCCAATGATATCTCCTTTCTCATGACGTGTAGGCCTACACTGAGCTTTTGACAGCCTTACAGAGTTATAGACCATGGACCATAGGCTTGGACATACAGTAGTTCTGTGTGATATTCACCGCTAGATGACGCCAGAGATGTTGAAAAAGAAATCCATCATCAGTCTATAATAATTATGTTCCTATTATAGGCTCATTTGATGGTGCTTCAACGCAGATCGCTAAGCACATTTATATTCATAAATCGTGTGCCATTTATTTAATTTAACACTTTTACATTACATAAATAGTGTAGGCTACTAGTCTATTATGCCAAGCTACGATGTATCCCAGTTTCATTTCAAAGTTGTTTTATAGACTACATTTATTTTTTATTTTGAAAATAATGTAAAAGAAAAGTATGGGGGGTTTTTTCAACAGGAAAAAAAATAGTTGCCAATTGCCACACAGCGCTATGTTAGAAAATAAGTGTTGAACGCTTCTTTACAAGTCTCTTTACATCCCTTGACGTCCTCATTGGCTGAATACGCGGTGAGTTCATAACAAGACTGGCGCCAGTGTTTTTGAAATTTGGGATAATTTTCTCGCTGTCCGACGGCTGTTGGGATTTATACGTGTAAACCCAGTGCATTTAAGCACTCCTAACAATTAACCACGTTTAATGACTGGACGCATAGTCCTACGTTTCTTTTCCTCTTTCAGTGGAAAACTGTGTTTCACCATCTAACGGAGAAACATACTTTAGTCAACCTGCTGTTTTTGTATCATTCATCATTCACTTGTGAGGACCGTTCACTTGTGAGGACCGCAACATTAACGGATCCATGAGCCTGAATAGGACTTAAACACTCGCATAGAATAGGTATGTTTTTCATGAATTATTTTTGTTCTTTGCTATGTATTGGGAAATATCGGATAAATTCTCTATAGCATTTTCTCCATTGTGTCTATCTAGAAGAAAGTGTTTATTTGAACATGTTCAAACTATCCTAATAACAACCTTTCAACTTTTCAAAAAGTTATTGTGATTGAAGCACATCTTTTATAAAGAGCATTTTTTCTTATGGAATTATGCAGTCAGCTGCTACATTTGGTTACTTCCCACTGGGCACACAACGTAATTTCAACGTGGAAATGTGGATAATATTTGTTTGAGAGGTTGATCAATGAGATTTCTACCTTTATTCACCCACTCAAAACGACAGACAGAAGTTTGGTGAATTCTCAATATGTTATCACTATGCTTTCAACCATCTAAAAGCACAACCAAGTTTCAGTGGAAAAACAATGTACATTTTTGGTTTAGTTGTCATCTAAATGTGTTATCACTGTGCTTTTAATCATTTAAAAGCGCAACAAAGTTCAAATAGGAATAAAATGTCAGATATTTTGTATTTAAACAACAACTTAATGTGTTTTTAAGGTGCTGCATCTAATAGCACAACCAAATGACCTGGATTGCAGTTGAGATTCCATTAAAAGTACATATTGCAAGTGATCAATGTTGTTCAAGATTCTGCACAGATTATTATAGCAAATGTGAAGATCTCCACAGACCTGCGACCTTTGCACGCTATCTTGAACATGCACGCTTTCTATGATTACATAAGAAGACGTTTAGTTACAGTACCCTAAAAATGTGGTCATGGATGTTTCAAGTTTCAAGTTTTATTAGTCGTATGTACAGGATACACATGGTATACAGCGTCCAACGAAATGCTTACTTGCAGGTTCCTTCTTGATAGTGCAACAACAATAAGAAATTAGAAAAGATAAGAATATGTACATAAAGTAAATGGCTCAGTAGAATAGAAAACAACATTTTAGCATAAGTATAATACAGGAAGGCACAATTGATAATTTAAATATTCAGAGGTCTGATGGCTTGTAGATAAAAACTGTCTCTGAGACTGTTGGTATCAGACCAATGCTTTGATACCGTCTGCCTGACGGTAAGGTAGTGAACAGCTCATGGCTGGGGTGTGTTGGGTTCTTGATGATGCTGCGGGCCTTCCTCAGGCACCGTTTTGAGTAGATGTCCTGGATCAATCAATCAATCAAATGTATGTATAAAGCCCTTTTTACATTAGCAGATGTCACAAAGTGCTTATACAGAAACCCAGCTTAAAACCCCAAAGAGCAAGCAATGCAGCTGTAGAAGCACGATGGTTAGGAAAAACTCCCTAGAAAGGCAGGAACCTAGGAAGAAACCTAGAGAGGAACGAGGCTCTGAGGGATGGCCAGTCCTCGTGGGACACTGTGGCCCATCCGACGATACCCCCGGACAGAGCCAACCAGGCAGGATATAACTCCACCCAGTTTGTCAAAGCACAGCCCCCACACCATCAGAGGGATATCAACAGACCACCAACTTACTACCCTGAGGCAAGGCAGAGTATAGCCTACAAAGATCTCCGGACAGGAATATCATGTTAGTGACTCAACCCACTCAAGTTGAGTATAGCGAAAAAAGCCTGGTACGACGTGATGCACCCCTCCTAGGGACGGCATGGGAGAGCACTAGCAAGCCAGTGACTCAACCCCCGTAATAGGGTCAGAGGCAGAGAATCCCAGTGGAGAGAGGGGAGCCGGCCAGGCAGAGGTTCGTCACTCCAGTGCCTTGCCGTTCACCTTCACACCCATGGGCCAGACTACACTCAATCATAGGACCTACTGAAGAGATGAGTCTTCAGTAAAGACATAAAGGTTGAGATCGAGTCTGCGTCTCTCACATTGATCGGCAGACCATAACGTAAAAATTGAGCTCTATAGGAGAATGTCCTGCCTCCAGCTGTTTGCTTAGAAATTCTAGAAACAATAAGGAGGCGTGCGTCTTGTTACCGTAGCATACGTGTAGGTACAGTATGTACGGCAGGACCAAATCGGAGAGATAGGTAGCAGCAAGTCCATGTAATGCTTTGTAGGTTAGCAGTAAAACCTTGAACTCAGCCCTAGCCTTAACAGAAAGCCAGCGTAGAGACTCCGGTTTTTGCAATGTTAAGAAGAAGGAATAAAGCGGCTCTTGAAATATTTTAGATATGTTAGTCTAAAGAGAGATCAGGGTCCAGAGTAACGCCGAGGTCCTTCACAGTTTTATTTGAGATGACTGTACAACCATCGAGATTAATTGTCAGATCAAACAGCCGATCTCTTTGTTTCTTGGGACCTAGAACGACCATCTCTGTTTTGTCTGAGTTTAAAAGTAAAACATTTGCCGCCATCCACTTCCTTATAACTGAAATACAGGCTTTTAGGGTAGGCAATTTTGGGGATTCACCATGTTTCACCGAAATGTACAGCTGTGTGTCGTTTGCATACCAGTGAAAGTTGACGTTGTGTTTCCGAATGACATCACCAAGAGGTAGCATATATAGTGAAAACAATAGTGGTCCTAAAACGGAACCTTGAGGAACACCGAAACTTCCCATTGATCTGTCACTGGACAAACCGTCCACAGAGATTAACTGATATCTTTCTGAAAGATAAGATCTAAACCAGGCAAGAACTTGTTGATCATTGCTAGACAGCCATTTTCAAGCCGATTTAAGTAAAAACTGTAACTAGGCCACTCAATACATTCAATGTCATCTTGGTAAGCAACTCCAGTATATATTTGGCCTTGTGTTTTAGGTTATTGTCCTGCTGAAAGGTGAATTCGTCTCCCAGTCTCTGTTAGAAAGCAGACTGAACCAGGTTTTCCTCTAGGATTTTGCCTGTGCTTATAGCTGTATTCCGTTTCTTTTTATCCTAAAAACTCCCTAGTCCTTGCCGATGAAAAGTATACCCATAACATGATGCAGCACCACCATGCTTGAAAAAATGAAGAGTGGTACACAGTGATGTGTTGTGTTGGATTTGCCCCAAACAACGCTTTGTATTCAGGACAATAAGTTCATTCTTGCAGTATTACTTAAGTGTATTGTTCTGGACAGGCTTCCTTCTTTACACTTATTTAGGTTAGTATTGTGGAGTATCTACAATGATGTTGATCCATCCTCAGTTTTCTCCTATCACAGCCATTCAACTTTGTAAACTGTTTTAAAGTCACCATTGGCCTCATGGTGAAATCCCTGATCAGTTTCCTCCCACTCCGGCAACTGAGTTAGGAAGGACGCCTGTATCTTTGTAGTGACTGGGTGTATTGATACACCACCCAAACCCTAATTAATAACTGCACCATGTTCAAAGTGATATTCAGTGTCTGCTTTTTTTTTTACACATCTACCAATCGGTGCCCTTCTTTGCGAGGCATTGAAAAACCTACTTTGTCTTCGTGGTTGAATCTGTGCTTGAAATTCACTACTCGATTGAGGGACCTTACAGATAATTTTATGATAGGGGTACAGAGATGGGGTAGTTACAGAAAAATCATGTTAACCACTATTATTGAACACGGAATGAGTCCATGCAACGTATTATGCGATTTGTTAAGCATATTTTTACTGCTGAATTTCTTTAGGCTTGCCATAACAAAGGGGTTGAATACTCATTAACCGAACGACATTTCAGTTTTTATTTTATTATTCTTTATTTTTTTAACGACAAACAAAATTCCACTTTGACATTATGGGGTATTGTTTGTAGGTCAGTGACACAAAATCTCAATTTCATCTATTTAAAATTCAGGTTGTAACAGAATAAAATGTGGGAAAAGTAAAGGGGTGTGAATACTTTCTGAAAGCACTGTATGTATTGTCTATTCTTAGTTGAACCCTGGGTTGAATTGAAACCATAGCTGTTGATGACTTCATAAATGCTATATACAGTATATTTGGAAACTATTCAGACCCTTTGACTTTTTCAACATGTTGTTACGTTACAGCCTTATTCTAAAATTGATGAAATATTTTTTTCTCAACAATCTACACTCAGTACCCCATAATTACAAAGCAAAAACAGATTTTTAGAAATGTTTGCAAACAGAAATACCTTATTTACATAAGTATTCAGACCCTTTGCTTTGAGAGTCAAAATTGAGCTCAGGTGCATCCTGTTTCCACTGATCATTCTTGAGATGTTTCTGCAACTTGATTGGAGTCTCCCTGTGGTAAATTCAATTGATTGGACATGATTTGAAAAGGCACACGTGTCTATATAAAGTCCCACAGTTGACAGTGCATGTCAGAGCAAAAACCAAGCCATGAGGTCGACAAAATTGTCTGTAGAGCTCCGAGACAGGATTGTGTCGAGGCACAGATCTGGGGAAGGTTACCAAAAAATGTCTGCAGCATTGAAGGTCCCCAAGCACACAGTGGCCTCCATCATTCTTAAATGGGAGAAGTTTGGAACCACCAAGACTCTTCCTAGAGCTGGCCCCACGGCCAAACTGCGCAATTGGGGGAGAAGGGCCTTGGTCAGGGAGGTGACCAAGAACCCGATGGTCACTCTGAAAGAGCACCAGAGTTCATCTGTGGAGATGGGAGAAACTTCCAGAAGGACATCCATCTCTACAGCACTCCACCATTCAGGCCTTTATGGTAGAGTGGCCAGACGGAAGCCACTCCTCAGTAAAAGGCACATGACAGCCCGCTTGGAGTTTGCCAAAAAGCACCTAAAGACTCTCAGACTATGAGAAACAAGATTATCTGGTCTGATGAAACCAAGATTGAACTCTTGGGCCTGAATGCCAAGCGTCACGTCTGGAGGAAACCTGGCACCATCCCTACGGTGAAGCATGGTGGTGGCAGCATCATGCTGTGGGGATGTTTTTCAGCGGCAGGGACTGGGAGACTATTCAGGATCGAGGGAAAGATGAACAGAGCAAAGTACAGAGAGATCCTTGGTGAAAACCTGCTCCAGAGCGCTCGGGACCTCAGACTGGGGGGCGAAGGTACACCTTCCAACAGGACAACGACCCTAAGCACACAGCCAAGACAACACAGGAGTGGCTAGGGGACAAGTCTCTGAATGTCCTTGAGTGGCCCAGCCAGAGCCCGGACTTGAATCCGATCAAACATCTCTGGAGAGACCTGAAAATAGCTGTGCAGCGATGCACCCCATCCAACCTGACAGAGCTTGAGAGGATCTGCAGAGAAGAATGGGAGAAACTCCCCAAATACAGGTGTGCCAAGCTTGTAGCGTCATACCCAAGAAGACTCAAGGCTGTAATCGCTGCCAAAGGTTCTTCAACAAACACTGAGTAAAGGGTCTGAATACTTATTTAAATGTGTTATTTAAGTTTTTTATTTTGATTAAATTAGCAAAAATTCCTGTTTTTGCTTAGTCAATATGGGGTATTGTGTTGGATTGATGAGATGTAAAAAAAAAAAAAAAATCCATTTTAGAATAAGGCTGTATTGTAACAAAATGTGGGTAAAGTCAAGGGGTCTGAATACTTTCCAAATGCACTGTAGGCCTAAATAGTATCATTGATAATCACTAGCAGTGCGTGGGTAAAATCACTGGGGAAGCCAAGCCACAAAAGAAAGCCATAATTTATTACATCCTATGTGTTGTGATAATTGCGTTGTTTGCTCTATAACCTGTTAGTTCATATGCCTTGAAACCGTGATATATAGACCTAAGGCTGAGACAGTAAGAAGACACAGTGGCAGAATAAATTCAACCACACCTTTGTTTCATCACAAAACCGGAGAGCAACTTCTGTCCGTTGAAGTCCACAAAGCATATTGCATATAACAAACAGTTACATGACCTAAAGCATGGTCAAGCAAGTTAATGTTTCCGAAATGTTCGGACTACTAAACAACTCTTGATTTAGAACCACAGAGACCGCAAGTCACAAAGAAAACAAGAGCTGCGTCCACTATTCCAGCACCATTTCAACATCATCAAATCACCTGTGCGTAGTCTAATACAGTGACAACTAAAAGATACCAAAAACAATTTAGTCCAATCAATGTAAGCTAAATATGATGTGGCTGTCCATAGGTTCTGATGTGTGTGTGTGTGTGTGTGTGTGTGTGTGTGTGTGTGTGTGTGTGCGTGCAAGTAGAAAATACATGTTGACTCACCCTACATAGAGAAACGCCAATACCATCCTCCTCTCATTCATGTTGACGAAACAGTCTATGACTCTGTCATACAGTACACGCTTGAATTTTTTGTTGTCCTAGGCTACCTGGCTAAAATGCTTGCTCACTAGCCTAACTTACTTAGCATTCTACATCTAGCTACATATTGAACTTCCATCCTCTCAGTCCAGGGGGCACAATGTATGAATTTATGGTTGGATCAGAATCACTGTTAGAATCATTGGCCAGTACGGAGAATTAAGTAAAACCAGAAGTCCAAATCCCTCTTTCCATCCATGGCTAATTTAGGAAAGGGACAATTTTTGCTAGCTATCCACCAGAGGACAACAACACAACGAGATGTAAATATTCAAGTTGTTTCTTTCAATTATGTATTTATCTTGATGTGATGTGTTAGGAGAGAAGCCAAATCCAACCTGGCTTCCCTTGACACTTTTGTTTGGTGCTCCAGGACCATTCACAGTTGAGCTCACTCAGCTCACTCAACTCGCTGATTGGCTATTGTTTTATACTTTTTTTATCAAGAGAGGCCAAATGCTCGCTGTCTTCCCTTGCATTCGATGCTATGGGCAGCAACAATGTCATACTCTTTATGACCAGACAGCGTCAGATAGATGGCCTACACATACAGGGACAGAGGGAAGAATCTCAAATATAAAATATATTTTAATTTGTTTTAAATGTTTTTGGTTACTACATGATTCCATATGTGTTATTTCATAGTTTTGATGTCTTCACTATTATTCTACAATGTATAAAATAGTAAAAATAAAGAAAAACCCTGGAATGAGCAGGTGTGTCCAAACTTTTGACTAGTACTTTATGTGTTTTAAATGACCAAAGGGGTCTTACTTTAAACTAAGTATTACAGGATACTGCATAAAGTGTCAATAAATAGGTTATTAACGTTCTGCTGATTTATGAAGGTTCTCTCATGATCCACTGGTTACTGTAGGGTGTGAGAGGTATTTCAATGGGTTGATGGACCTGCAAAGCTTGCGTTTGTGTGTGTGTGTGTGTCAGATCCAAGATGATTTGGAGTAGTCCAACCTGAGACTACCGCACCAGGTATTCCTCTTCTGTTCCAATGCTGGAGACTAGGGCTTGATTAGAACCTATTACAATGGTGCCAACATTTTGTGGCTGATCGTTCAGCGGGGGAGTGAGGGAATGTGTCAAAGACCTGACTGGGCCCAGCACCGTGCAGTATGGCTAGTTTTTGTTGTTTGTGTACTGAGGAAAATGTAACTTGGTTCCAGAAGAAAGACACTTACAATTTCTTTAGGTTGGGGGCTTTCATCAATGTAAGTGCTTCTTGGTGTAACGTCGTCCCCAGGCTATTGCACACACAGCACATGTAAGCCTGAGATATCAACCATACTTAGTGGGAGTGACCATAGAATTCAATAGCAGTTTTTTTATTTTTTATTTTATTTCACCTTTATTTAACCAGGTAAGCCAGTTGAGAACAGGTTCTCATTTACAACTGCGACCTGGCCAAGATAAAGCAAAGTAGTGCAATAAAAACAACACAGAGTTACATATGGGGTAAAAAAAACCATAAAGTCAGAAATACAACAGAAAATATATATACAGTGTGTGCAAATGTAGCAAGTTATGGAGGTAAGGCAATAAATAGGCTATAGTGCAGAATAATTACAATAGTATTAACACTGGAATGCTAGATGTGCAAGAGATTATGTGCAAATAGAGATACTGGGGTGCAAAAGAGCAAAATAAATAACAATATAGGGATGAGGTAGTTGGGTGGGCTAATTTCAGATGGGCTGTGTACAGGTGCAGTGATCGGTAAGGTGCTCTGACAACTGATGCTTAAAGTTATTGAGGGAGATAAGAGTCTCCAGCTTCAGAGATTTTTGCAATTCGTTCCAGTCATTGGCAGCAGAGAACTGGAAGGAATGGCGGCCAAAGGAGGTGTTGGCTTTGGGAATGACCAGAGAGATATACCTGCTGGAGCGCAGACTACGGGTGGGTGCTGCTATGGTGACCAATGAGCTAAGATAAGGCGGGGATTTGCCTAGCAGTGATTTATAGATGGCCTGGAGCCAGTGGGTTTGACGACGAACATGTAGTGAGGACCAGCCAACAAGAGCGTACAGGTCACAGTGGTGGGTAGTGTATGGGGCTTTGGAGACAAAACGGATGGCACTGTGATAGACTACATCCAATTTGCTGAGTAGAGTGTTGGAGGCTATTTTGTAAATGACATCGCCGAAGTCAAGGATCGGTAGGATAGTCAGTTTTACGAGGGCATGTTTGGCAGCATGAGTGAAGGAGGCTTTGTTGCGAAATAGGAAGCCGATTCTAGATTTAACTTTGGATTGGAGATTCTTTATGTGAGTCTGGAAGTTGAGTTTACAGTCTAACCAGACACCTAGATATTTGTAGTTGTCCACATACTCTAGGTCAGACCCGTCGAGAGTGGTGATTCTAGTCGGGTGGGCGGGTGCTAGCAGCGTTCGATTGAAGCAGTGACCTTACAGAGTAGAGTATTTGTCATCGTCTCTACTTAACACAGTAGAAAAGCCATAATTATAGCTAAACCCTGCCCATTTCCACAATGTATCTTCTTAAAATTTGATTTTAAACCTAACCTTAACTAATGACGGCCAAGTTTGATGTGTTGGTCCACCAGACTTTCCGCACATTTGGGGGCGGAAGTGTCTGGGGACGAGATTAGGTGTTATGTGACTAACATGACATCACTTTAGAGTGAATGCCATCCTTGAGCACAACATGTCACCCTTTATAAAGCACATGTTTATATCATATTCGACATAGTGGGTTATGTCACATTTGACATTGGTGATTATGTCACACAGTTATGCCACATTTAGCCTTTATAAAGCATGACATCGCAATTAACTAATGCCATTAACTGTATTCATTATTTCAATCTTTTAAGTGACAGGTCTTAAAAGATTTAGTGACAATTAACATAAGTGACAGGTCTTGAAAAGTGTTGTTTTGGGTGCTGCGTTCTGGCGATCTGCATGGTGCGCTGCGGCGCGCTAATAGGAGACATGCGTCCTAAACAATGTCAGTGTCTATTCACAAAGGTAAATATGTCTTAACAACTAGCACCCAGTCTCTAGTTCCCCAGGAAAATTGGGAACCAGTGAACTTGGAATCATTGTGGCTCTGTGTCATCTCCATAGCTCCTCTTGTATTGACCAGCAACTGAACGTTTGGTCAAGTGGTTAGACAAATATTATACATAGGGTCCCCTTTTTTCCTCACTGTAATTGTGTGTGACCGTCGACGACAGGGTTCGAATCCGCATCTCCTGCCATAGCCTAGACATTGACTCGGGGAGCTAATGCAATTCTTCAGGTCTTGGGCAAGGTTGTTCATTATGTGCTCTGGGATTTCTAATGTTGATTTGCTACTTTTGAGAGCGCTTGATATTGAATTCTGTGAGTTGATACTAGTATATTTCATAAGGCCCAGCACAGCATCTATATATGTTGGTGCATTTTTTGCACACATCTGCATGTGTTTCTTGGGACCTGAGATTTCCCTGTTACATTATGTGTGTGTCTCTCTACCCATATCCTATTATTGTCTCTGTGCATGTGTGTGCCGGGTTCTAAATTAACATTTTTCATTGGTAGTTCTGGTAGCATTTTTTTACACATACGTCCTATATTGGGCCTATATGGCTGAGTTTAGACAGGCAGCCCAATTCTGATCTTTTTTTCAGTAATTGGTATTTTGACCAATCAGATCAGCTCTGAAAAACATCTGATGTGGAAAGATCAGATGTGATTGGTCAAAATAATATTTTTTGGAAAAAATATCAGAATTGGGCTGCCTGTCTAAACGCAGCCTAAGAATTCTAGCTACCTTTGAAGTACATGTTGTGCCATATAAACGAATATGTAACACTGTGAGTACATTTGTTTATTATACAAGTTTATTATATAATGTTGAAATGAATACCTGCCATTGAAATTACTAAGTAATTTGTGGAATATTAGGTTTCTACGTTGTGTAAATGCACTATTTTGCTATTAAAATGCATTACATTGAAAACTGTACACTGTCTATTTAAAAACATTAGCTTTGAGATGATGACATGCTATTATCATTGATCTCCTGAAGAAGCTATCCTTTTTGCTTTCTTTCTATCACAAATGTTTGGATATACTGGTAAAGTTACCAGGGCCCGGTTTCCCAAAAGCATCTTAAGGTTAAGTTCATCGTTAAAACCTTCGTAAGAACGTCATTAAATCTCTGAGCTGTTTTCCAAAACCATCGTTATTAACATTGCACTTGAAACAGCTAAGAACAGTGAAGTGTGTCGTTAAATGCTTTTTTGCCCTCCCGCATCGTTTATACACAGAAGACCTCCGCTAAACGTAGTCCGTCTCTCTGTGACCGCCGATTACTTCAGAACAAAGTTGACTATAAAGACAAAGTTGCCAATGTCTTTGCAATTGATACAAACAAGCGACATACAAATACAGAGATGACTGCATTAAAATATAAACAGTAGGCTGTAGGCCTATTTCAATCATATTGAAATACATTTAATGTTCAATCAATTGAGTTCCATTTTGCTACTTGTAGGCTACTGTCTGTAATTTGTCTCAATATATTTGATGATGTGTAGCCTAACATGTGTGCAAGGATGTGCCAAATCTGTGATTTTGCATTTTTATTGCGTACGCATTGAATAAGCCGCCTCAATATTTGCAGCCTTAGGTAGTAATACAGTATCTCTCTAGGACAGGGGTCTCCAACCTTTTCTAGCATGAGAGCTACTTTTAAAAAAATGAAACATGTCGTGTGCTACTCCTTTTGTTCTATCTTTCAAATAAGCACATTCTTCTCCTCTCCCCTGCAACCCGGGTCCTTAGTGCACTACTTTCTTTTGTACACTATGTTTTCTTTCAATATACCTGGTAAAATAATGGTTAATAAACAACTCTAATAGGGAAACAACGGAAGTGGATGTTCTTATGTCTGGAAGAAAACTAACACATTTGGATTTTTGAGTGTAATATCTGGCCCTTTAATTGCGCATCTAGCGAGTGAGGAATGTGCCTTCTAATGTGCCGGTCTAGCACATTAGCACATCGGTTTCTGTACTGCTGCTGTTCATTTCATGGCAAAGTTTGCAAATAACAAATAATAGAGACAAATTATATACTTACTCATGATATACTTCTGCCAGGGAAGCCTACTTTGGGGAAAGTATTTCTGTCAACACACAAGATGGTTATCACATCAACTGTCTACACACGGAGTGATGAACAAACGCTCGCACCACACAGAGAGACATGGGCAATATTGCTGGAAATTAATTGGCAGAAATTGAGTTAGCTTTTTAAGCCAATATTGGCTAATCAGGGCTGGGATAATGTCAATGTTGCGTTGATTAGATAGTAGCTGGGAGCTTGCAGTGTCTGATACTTGTGAGATTTGTTTATGACAGTTTGCGGTGGAACACGTGAAAATTGCATGTACAGTACTTTCAGAATTGTTTGGCGAGCTACCCATAGGTTGGCTTCGAGCTACTTGTACTGTAGCTCGCGATCGACCTGTTGGAGACCCCTGCTGTTGGAGCTGAACCGTGGTCTGCATTGTGAAATAATTATACTGTTAAGGAAATCTATGAATGGAGAAAGCTGATCCAAGAGCAGCACTCCCTTTTTTTCAACCCTATCAGTATCGACACATACTTCAGCGACGCACTTAGTGACTGTTCTCTCTGCGTGGTGTATTGGGAAATGCATATAACATCTTCGGCCGTTGTAGGAAAGATGCATCCTTAAAACACTTTTAAGCCTAAATTCCATCGCTATCAGGAAACCCTGGTTGTTAACTAGCTAGCCAATGAGGGTACATGACTGAACAAAGTGTAACCAAATGGTTAACAACGTAGACAAGCAAGTCGTTTTTGAGAGGCCCATGACATGGTTTATGAATGTAAAATGCGGTCCCAGCAATCCGCTATAGGAAGATAAAAATGTTGTGGTCTGTGTGCCATAAAACACCTTTGTCACATCATCCACCCCCTTTCATATTTTCCAAGAGAGGCAGACTCTGAATAGAAAGGTTCCAACGAGTTAACAAGAAGAATGTGTATACCACACCATTGAATTAAGCCCATGCCAGTAAGTGCCACAGGGCGGAACAATTTTTTTGGGGGAAATCTTGTCGCTAGTGTTTCCGAGGGCACATAACATGGGCACACACTCACACACACACACTCACACACACACACTCACACTCATAATCTATCCTGTTGCCTAGTGTCTTTACCCTACCTATATGTACATAGCTACCTCAATTACCTCACATCGACTCGGTACTGGTGCTACTTGTTCATTGCATTCGGAAAGTATTCAGACCCCTTGACTTTTTCCACATTTTGTTACATTACAGCCTTATTCTAAAATGGATTAAATTGTTTTTTTCCCTCATCAATCTACACACAATACCCCATAATGACAAAGTAAGAGTCTTGGTGGTTCCCAACTTCTTCCATTTAAGAAAGATGGAGGACACTGCGTTCTTGGGGACCTTCAATGCTGCAGACATTTTTTGGTAGCCTTCCCCAGATCTGTGCCTCAACACAGTCTTGTCTCGGAGCTCTACGGACAATTCCTTCAACCTCATGATCAATGGAAACAGGATGCACCTGAGCTCAATTTCGAGTCTCATAGCAAAGGGTCTTAATACTTATGTATGAATTTGAAAATATTTATAAAAACCTGTTTTCGCTTTGTCATTATGGGGTATTGTGTGTAGATTGCTGAGAAAAATACAATATTTAATCCATTTTAGAATAAGGCTGTAACGTAACAAAATGTGGAAAAAGTCAAGGGGTCTGAATACTTTCCGAAGGCAAATGTTTTGTTTACATTTCCTATCTAGTATTGCAGGATGGGCTCATACATCCCCTTGCTCCATCATCTTTACACCATTATTATAATGACTTTACAAATCTCAGTGGACAAGCAGAGCTAGACTCCCTGCCTCTGACTACCCCTGGCAGAAACTACAACAGTTGTTGGCAAAGCCTGATCCGGCTTTCCTACAGTCTTAATAAATAAATGGGGCGGCAGGTAGCTTAGTGGTTAAGAGCGTTGTGCCAGTAACCGAAAGGTTGCTGGTTCTAATCCCCGAGCCGACTAGGTGAAAAATCTGCCGATGTGCCCTTGAGCAAGGCACTTAACCCTAATTGCTACTGTAAGTCACTCTGGATAAGAGCGTCTGCTAAATGACTAAAATGTAAAGGTTAATATGCTTTATTAAACCAACTCAAAGTTGGAACAAATAAAAGTACTTATGGGGGGTTCTCTAGATAATTTCTTATACATAAATGGTATACTAGATTAATATTGTGTTTGGGTTTATTGCAGGTCAGCTGTTCATTTTTATTTGTGTGGTACTGTATTACATATCTGAATCTAATTATATAGATGTAGATCATAACATTTTATCTGCATCAAATTAGATTAAGATCAGATTAAATTATACACCATATCCCACATAGCATACTCCTACTCCTACTCCCACATATTAATTTGATGTTTTAGATGGATACTGTTGGGTTTTAGACTTTAGAATAAGGAATAGTCAGGAAGAACTTAAATGTACAGCCTACAACCAAGCATTTCTATTTTAATTGAGTTTAATTACGGTCATTAAGAACCAGCAGAAACAGAAGAAGAAGCACTTCGAACATGTGAACAAATGCCTTATGGAACATGTGAACTTTCATGTACCTTAATAACAAACTTGTATGCCATTTGTAAATACGAATAAAATTGTTAAATAAAGAGCCTAGTTGGTTTAGCCACTGAAAAATACAGGAACCTTCCCGCTAGCCATGATTGGCAGAGATAATGGATGGGCTGGACATGCTGAGAGCTGAGTTCGGATGGGTCTGCCATGTAGGATGCTTCTGTCTAAAACATTTTTATTTTTTTATTTCACCTTTATTTAACCAGGTAAGCCAGTTGAGAACAAGTTCTCATTTACAACTGCGACCTGGCCAAGATAAAGCAAAGCAGTGCGATAAAAACAACAACACAGAGTTACATATGGGGTAAAACAAAACAAAGTCAAAAATACAACAGAAATAAATATATATACAGTGTGTGCAAATGTAGCAAGTTATGGAGGTAAGGCAATAAATAGGCTATAGTGCAAAATAATTACAATTAGTATTAACACTGGAATGATAGATGTGCAAGAGATGATGTGCAAATAGAGATACTGGGGTACAAATGAGCAAAATAAATACCAATATAGGAATGAGGTAGTTGGGCGGGCTAATTTCAGATGGGCTGTGTACAGGTGCAGTGATCGGTAAGGTGCTCTGACAACTGATGTTTAAAGTTAGTGAGGGAGATAAGTGTCTCCAGCTTCAGAGATTTTTGCAATTTGTTCCAGTCATTGGCAGCAGAGAACTGGAAGGAATGGCGGCCAAAGGAGGTGTTGGCTTTGGGGATGACCAGTGAGATATACCTGCTGGAGCGCATACTACGGGTGGGTGTTGCTATGGTGACCAATGAGCTAAGATAAGGCGGGGATTTGCCTAGCAGTGATTTATAGATGGCCTGGAGCCAGTGGGTTTGGCGACGAATATGAGCTGCTAAGTATTTGTGGATAATCCTGTCTACCACAACTTTTTTTGTAAGATATCATGAAGAACTGAAAAAGTTTTGCTACTGCTCTCAACATTGCTGCCCTGACGTTAATAGCACTATCGACAAAGCTCTGCGGGAAAACGTTGTGATGGACTACTTTCTGGAGGATGATCGTGCCATGCTGACTCTCTCTGAAAATGAATCAGACAATGAGGAAATCCCTGATTTAGGTAAAAACAGAGTCTTCTGATGACAGTGATGGGGAAGATACGGTGTCATTGTTAAAGAAGAAGTTGACCGAGTTCTCAAATCAGTGGAATGCCCATTGGAAGCAGAGAGAAAAGAGACCACAGAAAGAAGGCTGTTGTATAAAACATCTGTCTCCAGATTACATCTTCAAACTAAGGGCAACCATGACATCCATGACAGAGGGAGAAGCGTTCATCCATGTACACTACCGGTCTAGCTACATTTTCAGAAATTATACGTTTCAAATTTTGTCAAAGTTGTTTTCATTGCAAGTTAAAGCGTACTGTTAGCTAGCTAGCTAACATTAGCTGGCTGGCTCGCTAGCTAATGCAATTTGTATGATATGTGTAGAAGCTCTAGAAAGACGCCTGAGTTCCCGAGTTGGATGACCGTTCAAATCGATTTTGCCCAGTCAGAGGTTTTTTTTTTTTCAAAGTTCCAAATTGTTTAGAGTTGGGATTAGGGTTCGTTGTTTAGCTAGCTAAACAAAAGACTCCACTATGCAAGTAACCATTTCACTGTACCGTTTACACCTTCTGTATCCTGTGCATGTCACAAATAAAGTTAGATTTTATTTTATATAGTGTTTGTTTACCAGAGACGGTAATGTGAAGAACAACATGACCTGCACCAAAGTCAGATTAGGATATAGGCCAAGGACTAGATAATGTTTATTTTTACTACTAATTTTTGCTACTACTTTCACCCCTTTTAGTCTTGAAATCTTTGGTTGTTTACTAGACTGTGAATCTTTAAAGAGATGGGATGGGCTAAGGCTTAAGAGGGTGTGAACGTGGCTGAATGGGTGTAGACAAAGAAGAGCTCTCCAGTAGGTGTACCAAAACATTCACGGGCCATTTTCTCAAAAGTTGGGTTAGAAGTTTATCAACATTCAAAGCAGAATTACTTCCTCATTGTTCCTCAACTGCAGTGAATGATATACAATTTTCTAGCTTGGAGTCTCTACTTTTAGCCAATGTAAAAACACAATTTCAAATATTTCTACAAAGGACCAAATCCAGGTGGTGGGTCACATATTTTAATCTAGTTTAACTTGGTTTTTCCCATGTTCTTGTTAGCTAAACACGGCTAGATGGACGAGGATACTGTAAGGGATCGGGGTTTGGCAGGATCTAGACAGAGTCTGACACTTCCCCGATCTACTGAGAGGGGGAGTCATCAGACTCGATCTGGTTCACCTGAGTTCTGAGCACACCTGTCAGTAATTAGTATAGGATTTAAGGTGTGCTCAGAAGCTCAGTCGGCGCGAGGTATTGTTCCATTGTGACTTGCTAAGCGTTTTGTTCCGAGTGAGAGAGAGAGAGTTTGTTGTTTTGATTACCCGTGTATCCGACCAGTGCCTTGTTATTTGACTCCCCGTATTGCTTAATCCTCTACTTGTCTACCCCAGTGATTACCGTTCTCGGATCCTGTGCCTGTGACCTCGACTACGACTAAGCCCGCTCCTTTGGTACCCCTGCCTGTCTATGCCTGGCCCGGTTTTGACCACAGCCCGCCCGACCACGATTAAGCCTTTCCCTTGTCTGTACTTTAATAAAGCATCGCTATTCTGCGATTGGATCTTACCACTCTGTCCGAGTATTCATTACAGATGGCGTGAACATGTAGCCTATCCCTCTCACATTCACAGTTCACTCCGTAGAGGAAGCATCACAGACATAGACCCAGCCATTGATGCAATTTGCACCTTATTTAAGCAAGCTCTGATAATTAGAAATTCTTCTCTTATGACAGAATTTTTCTCTGTAAGTCCAAGAGGGCACACAGAGGTCAATTGCCGTGCAACAGTGATAACTGTTCAGTGGAGCTTTTGCACCAAGGGCTGAATCATGTGAGCTGTTTTCAGGCTCAAGATACCATGGATTCGAACCAGCAACCTTTCGGCTACAGGTCCACCCCCTAACCTCTAGGCTACCTACCACCTTAGATAAGTATTATGCAATTGTGCAGTGCTTTAGTTCTTGGAATTATAACCACTTTACTTCTTAGAAAATCTAGCCCCCATATTTAATTAACAACTTCCAGTGCTTACAGCCATGTTTTAAGGTAGTGATATACAATACAGTAACATATTCCCTTATTCACTACTTATGATTGAATAATGCATAGTCATGTTACATTTAACAATTACATCATCCTACCCAGGCAAGAGCCTAGATAACATTGTTTTGAAGTTATGACTTTCACGGTTGGCGCCTACATACATATCCCTCTCATATCTATCTCTGTCTGGGTCCTCGGAGCAGCAAAGTGTGTAACTCTATATTTCCACCCCAGGCTTCTTATATGCAGCACCACTGTCTGGAAGCCACCATAGACAGGGGACTTTAGACACAACTGTAATTTCCTACACTCTTGTCTCCGGTGGTGGTCACACTTCCCCTCAATACTGTCTGACCCTGCTCTTCTTCTGATGTCTGAGGGTTCGACTGTCTGGAACCAACAACCTTCTTGGGTTCTAATCCCGCTTCTGATTATTAAAGCTAGAGTATTTGGTGAAATGATAGGCAGACACTGGCCAGACTTAGAT
Organism: Coregonus lavaretus; assembly: GCF_964263955.1. NCBI lineage: Eukaryota > Metazoa > Chordata > Actinopteri > Salmoniformes > Salmonidae > Coregonus > Coregonus lavaretus. The sequence continues at coordinate 1,804,326 of NC_140011.1, read as the reverse complement.
TCAAGTAGTATTTTAAGTCTTTCAAATACTTTGAGTGTTTGCTTGAGTCTGCTTGGAGTGTCAGATGGGTGGGCTAGGCACTTTTGAGACAGGCAAGCTCAATCAAGCACAGCTAAAGAATTTGAACGTATTTCAAATACTATTTAAACCCAGGACTGACACTGGCATAGAGAAAACAGGTGGGGCATGAAATGGACCAAGTTACCTTTTAGGATTATGGGATGAGCAAAAATGCTGTATCTGCTCAACATCTGTCAGTGTACTTTTTTATGAGTATATCCTAATATTTTTGTTTCCCCATCAAAGTGTGAGGTTTTATTGGGTTGGGTGTGAGTCTATGTTTTGGGATCACTTGGCATGCTGTGGAATTGTACAGGTTTTCTGAATGCACAACAAACACACACACACCTATTAACCAACCAACCACAAGAAAACATATTTTGCATCTTCAAAGTGGTAGGTATGTTGTGTAAATCAAATTATACAAACCCCCCCAAAAATCAATTTTAATTCCAGGTTGTAAGGCGACAAAATAGGAAAAATGCCAAGGGGGGTGAATACTTTCGCAAGCCACTGTGTATGATTACATAAGAAGAAATGTATAGTTACAGTAACCTCAAATGTGGTCATAGATGTGTTACTCATTTTAAGGTAGAATTTTACATTAGTTTGTAAGATAGCCTTAACTTTAGGCTATACTGTACTTACAAAAGTAATATTAAATTCAGTTTGGTTGACAACACAACCAAATATTAACATTTTAAGGAGATTTATCTTCTGCTTGGGTAGTTCCATATGAGCCACTGGCTGAATCCCTTTCTTTAACTTTTATTTTTGGTTGAGTTGGAGATGTGAATCCAAATATAATTTGTTAACTTGTCAACAAGTTAATAGGCTATTTATTGTATTTCAAAAGTGATATTGAAATCTGTTTGGTTGTCAACGCAACCAAATATCAACATTTTAAGGAGATTTATCTTCTGCTTGGATAGTTCCATGTGTGCCCCCCCCCCCCCCCCCCCCCCAAAAAAAAATATAAAAAATCAAAGTTAAAGAATAGGACTAAATCAAATTCAACTTTAAATGCACTTTAAACAAAGTTTGATTTTATTTAGTTATATTCTTTGATAATAATAAGCCATTTAGCAGACGCTTTTATCCAAAGCGATTTACAGTCATGCGTGCATACATTTGTACGTATGGGTGGTCCCGGGGATCAAACCCACTTCCCTGGCGTTACAAGCGCCGTACTCTACCAGCTGAGCTACAGAGGACCACAACTTTGATTTTGGTTCAGATGGAGACGTGAATCCAACATATCAATTGCTAATTTGTAGACAAACTGGAATTAAAGCCAGAATAAGTCAGCGGCACAGATGGAACAAAAATATACGATAATGACTTTTAAAATACAATAAATTATTTTCCACTTAGTTCCCTCGTCAGAATACATTGACAAATTACATTGAAACAACGTTGATTCAACTAGTTTGTGCCCAGTGGGCAGGATAGGTAGGTAGGGAGGTTGAGGACTAGAGTCATTATGGCACCCCATACTGGTGCCGTTTCCCAGTTAAAGTGTATTTAGAAAGAAATGCAGGTTGTCCTGGAAGGCTGACTGCACCGCTATAGAGAAACAGCTGAGTGGGTCAGGTGAAAAGCAGATGTCACACCACAGAAGACAAGAGACACAGCATCTGTTTGTTCTGTGTTCTTTATTAACTCTTTCTCTCTCTCTCTCTCTCTCTCTCTCTCTCTCTCTCTCTCTCTCTCTCTCTCTCTCTCCCTCTCTCTCTCTCTCCCCCTCTCTCTCTCCCCCCCCCCCCCCCCCCCTCTCTCTCTCTCTCTCTCTCTCTCTCTCTCTCTCTCTCTCTCTCTCTCTCTCTCTCTCTCTCTCTCTCTCTCTCTGTCCTTCTCTCTCGCTCTTCTCTCTCTCAAAGGTCGTCCAAACAAAAACAAACTAACCACATCAATCTGAATCAATAAAGATAAAGACAACAACAACATTTTAAAGCTTCCCTAAGAACATATACCTACTCATTCATTCTCTCTCTGCCGGTAAAAGTTTCCAACTACAAAGCTTCACATTCACGCTAGACAAAGTTTCATTTAATTAAAAAGATTAGGACACTTGTGATCAAGATTTTGGAGTCTTGCCCCACAACTGTGACGTGCACACAGTTACACACACACACACCCACACACACATAGGGCTGTTGCGGTCACGGAATTTCGTCAGCCGGTGATTGTCAAGCAAATAACTGTCGGTCTCACGATACTTGACCGTTAATTAACATAAACACATTTAGCATCTCCTGGCTTCCACACATAGCCTACAAGCCACTGATGCAGACCTTTGGAACATCTACATTAAAAAAAGTCTAATAAATCCATGTAATATAGCCGACACCTTCACAATAAATGCATTATTTATTTTAGACCGGTCCAAATAAACATGATATGAAGAAAATGTAGTCCATTTCAGAAGAACAGAATAGCATACTCCTTATGTTAGGTCCTGATCTGGCTATGCCAAATGGTTGTGGGCTACACTAGTTCATTTAGCAGACAAGATTTGCTTATAATTCTGTGGCATTATTTGATATTACTTTATAGTATAGTATAAAGCTGAATAAAATTGAAAAAATATTTTCTCCAAATGAGTTGAGGGAGTGTGCACATGCAACTATTCTGTGTTGAGCGGTTAACAAATAAATAGGTACTCCTAAATTCTTAATTTAGAGTTATTTATGTAACTTTAGTTGTTCTACAAACGTTGGGCTATATGTTTTGATTTTTAATACATTGTAAGGCTGCATGATGCGACTCTAATGATGATTTGAAAAAGGTAATGAGCTCTGCTTTGTTTTTTTGCGCAGGCTGTACACACTTCATCAGTCTCTCATTCACAATTTCACAAGCACTTGATAATGCCTCGATTTTCACTGCGGCATCCCCTTAGTGTGGCCGTAATACACCCTAAAAAAATCCATGCCTTTTGCGGCCAGTGGCCGTTGTGCCCTTGGCCCGGAGTGCTGCCTTGTGCCCTTCACCCTGAGTGCTGCGTGCTCTGAAGCACCTCCCACTCACATGGCTCTCCATCACGTGATCTGGTTTTTCTCAGAGGCTACAAGTGAAGACAGACACATCGGGGATGCAACTGTGCACGTCCTTATCCAATTTCGAGGTGCATATTGAAGATATTGGAAGACCACATTTACTTTTCGTCAGCCAACAAGATGAGTAGGCCTAACGAACAGCGAAAGCACTAGCCTATGTCAATCTACATTTACATTTTAGTCATTTAGCAGACGCTCTTATCCAGAGCGACTTACAGGAGCAATTAGGGTTAAGTGCCTTGCTCAAGGGCACATCGACAGATTTTTCACCTAGTCGGCTCGGGGATTAAAACCAGCGACTTTTCGGTTACTGGCACAATGCTCTTAACCACTAAGCTACCTGCCGCCCATAGTACAAAAGTTGACCTATTCTGTGCGAGAAATAAATATTCCTAACATAGTCTGGGACAGTTGTGGGATGTGTTAGATCCCAAATTAATACAAACACTAGCATCAAAAAACATTTTTTACGCAATGTGGCTGACGCAACAGATCAGAACGTTTAGCTTAAAATGTTGATAAACTATTAGGCTATTTCGTCACATTGTAAGTGCAGCAATGTGCACACGGCAGTAGGCTATAAGCGCGAATGTTTCATTAGCGGGAAAAAAACATTATCAAAAGTGACCACAAATGTGATTATGCATGTAATGCTTTTATTATAAAAGTGCATGTTTATGGTGAAAATGATCTTCCCCAAACTTGAAACTCACGCGCTGCTTATGTATGCCAGTTACATAAGCAGCACATGCCACCCCTTGTAAAGCGGATTAATGTGCTTAATTTTAAGAAGTTATTTGGCCACTTTAGTTGTGATACAAATCTTATCAAAACATATAGGCCTATGGGCTAGGCTACATGAGGTGTACGACTATGATTAGAAAAAGTCCACAAAAAAAGGCGTTGTTTCTTGCCTTACGCTGGGCATCATTCACAAGTGAAAATATATAATATGATAGTGATAGGATAATATTGTCACCCATCAGACTATTCGTGATTTAATCTTGTCTTTACATATACAAAATAATATATGTGTGAAATTTGTTTTGATTTAGAATGGACCATTATCATGCACCTGTCTCGAAACATACATGTCATCTATGTACTTGTCATCTATGTACTTAAATAGCAAATGGAGAACGCTTTTCCCGTCGTTCATTTTCATGCCAGCCAGGTAGATAAGATAAGCAATGTGCTTAATATTAGGAAAGTTGAGAAATAAATATAGTCGGCCTAGCCTATAGAAAGCTGATGGGGTCCTCCTCTTTTTAATAGAGGCCATCACTGTTTTCCCACGCAATTGCATAGCCTATAGAAATATGGGCTCTCATGAAGTGTTTGATTACATTTGCATTGATGTCAGAGTGATTAGAGGGACAATAGAGTGCTTATTGATAATCCTCTAAAGGAACCAGTCTGTCCAGGTAGTGCGACTTCAAATCCAATCAACACTCATGAACTAACTCACTTGATTGGTAAAGCAGATGTCACAGGAAAAGATCATCGTAACGTCAATTGAGGATTTTAGCTAAATACATCCTCTTGGTCATTTACACGCTAAGGTGGGTGGACTAATGAAAGATCTGACAAAAAAAAAAAAGGAATTCAATTCACAGCAAAGGTTTCTAAGAACAAATCATTTAAAGTAAAGATCACACCAAATTATAGATTCAATGAGAAGATGGCAATATGTTTTGTTCGGTGTTGTAGAATTATGTCAGATGAAAGCTCAACTTCCTGCAGACTTAGTTATTGTGACGAGTACTGAGTATACAAAGTGGCCAGGAGGACGACCCCGAGTACGAGGAGCAGGCCGGTCAGGGCGGCGACGGTGGAAGTCCCGAATTAGGTTGGGGTCCAGAACGTCCCCAGCCGGAACCCAGCTCCTCTCCTCAGGACCATACCCCTCCCAGTCCACCAGGTAATGGATCCGTCCCCCACGGAACCTGGAGTCCAGCAGGTCCCGCACCACATACGCCGGACTACCGTCAATGTCCAGGGATGGAGGAGGCGTACCCCGGGGGACGGCATCCACCAGAGGACCAGGAACCACCGGCCTGAGGAGAGACACATGAAAAGAGGGTGAGACATGGTAGTGAGGGGGAAGGAACAGCCGGTATGATACCTCATTTATCCGCCGGAGGACCTTAAACGGCCCCACAAACCGGGGGCTCAGTTTCTTGCAGGACAGGCGGAGAGGGAAGTTTTTTGTGGACAGCCAGACACGATCCCTAGGCTGGAATACAGGGGCCTCACTGTGGTGGCGGTCGGCTTGGTCCTTCTGCCGACAAATGGCCCTCTGGAGATGGACATGGGCGGCGTCCCAGACCTGTCCGGCCATGTGGAACCACTCGTCAACAGCGGGCGCATCGGTCTGTCTGTGTGTCCAAGGGGCCAGAGTCGGCTGGTACCCCAGGACGCACTGGAAGGGAGTGAGCCCCGTGGAGGAGTGAACGAGGGAGTTCTGGGCATATTCTGCCCAGGGAAGAAACCTCTCCCACTCACCCTGCCAGTCCTGACAGTGGCAACGAGATAGACCTTGATACCCTCATCACCACGTCCATCCATCTTGACGACATGTTGAGAGAGAGACGGCATTCCCAACACCTCCCAGAGCCTAGACGCTCACCGCATCTGAGCTATGGAAGCCGCACTGCTTCCGAGTCATCACCCATGGAGGTGGGCAGCACCCCCTACACCACCACGGAACACATATGTCCTGGCGACTCCCTATCTAGGCGGTATGACTCCCGTCGCCGCTCTTTGAGTGTTACGTCAGCTCCTATCACAACACCATTGTTTTTAGTTCCCATAACGGTGACTGGTTATTCCTTCACTTCCATTTCTACTGCTGTGATAGATTCCGGATCAGCAGGGAACCTTATAGATAGGGAGCTGGTCTCTGAATGGGGGTTGCCCACCATTCCACTGCCATCTCCGCTACACGTCACCTCACTGGACAATAAACCCCTTGGATCTGTCACCATTACGCACGTCACTCTCCCCATCACCATCACCATTCCACCACACCAACAGAGCACCACGAGGAGCTGTCATTCCACATCGTCATGTCACCCCTTCACCGAATCGTCTTGGGATTGCCTTGGCACAGACTACACAACCCCAGCATAAATTGGAGCACCAAGAGGATCACAGCCTGGTCCACCTCATGCCGGAAGACCTGGCTGCCGGTGGTTTGTTGTTCCACATAAGTGGAGAGTCCGGAGTCCGCCCTCCAGCCCAACAATACACTTGAGTATGCAGATCTCTCCGATGTCTTCTCTTTATTTTAAGGCTACGCGTTTCCCTCCTAACATGCCCTGGGACTGCACCATTGACCTGCTGGAGGGACATCACCCCCATAGAGTCGCATTTACCCCCTTTCCATGGCGGAGACTGAGGCCATGGAGAAGTATGTGGCGGAGACCCTGAAACAGGGGTTGATCAGATGCTCTACCTCTCCTGCCTCTGCCAGCTTCTTCTTCGTGGCCAAAAAAGACGGAGGACTGAGACCATGCATTGACTACAGGGGGATGAATGCAGTCACCACCAAGTACTGGTACCCCCTCCCTCTGGTTCCGTCTGCCATCGAGCAGCTACTAGGGGCCCGGTACTTTACTAAGTTGGACCTGAGGAGTGCCTACAACCTGATCCGAATCCGGGAAGGAGACGAGTGGAAGACGGCATTCAGCACTACCTCCATCCATTCCGGATTATTTCTGGCCACCAGAATTTGGGGCACATACAGGCAGCGAAACGGATTAACTCTCGTCAAGCCAGGTGGGCCCAATTTCTCACTCACTTCCAATTCATTCTGTCCTACCGCCCAGGATCCCAGAATGTGAAGGCCGACGCACTCTCCAGGATGCACCATACCGGAGAAAGGAAGGATCTGGGGGTCCTATCCTGCCCTCGTCTCTCATCATTGCACCTGTCGTTTGGGATGTGGACGAAGACATCCGCCTGGCGGCTCAGGAGGACCCAGCGCCTGCCAACGCCCCTCCAGGGCGCGTTTATGTACCCACCAGTATCCGTGACCGACTGCTGATCTGGGCGCACACTACCCTTATGGCAGGTCACTCTGGTATTACTGCATTCTCTATCCCAAAAATACTGTGGCCCACCTTGGCTTCTGATGTCTCCCGCTATGTCAACTCCTGTTCCATATGTGCCCAAACGAAGACACCTCGGAATGCCCTGGCAGGCAAACTAGTTCCTCTCCCAGTGCCTCAGCGACCTTGGTCCATAGACTTTGTCACCGACCTTCCACGTTCTGATGGCTTCACCACAGTCATGGTGGTCGTAGATTGGATCTCCAAATCATGCCATTTTTAAACACTAACTGGTCTTCCTTCTACTCTCCAGGTCGCTGAGGTCCTGTTCCAACAGGTCTTCCGGCATTAAGGACTTCCGGAGGACATCGTCTCGGACCGTGGCCCCCAATTCACCTCCCGAGTGTGGAAGGGTTTCCTGGAGAAGATCAGGGCCATGGCCAGCCTCACTTCTGGGTATAGGCCTCAGTTGAATGGGCAGGTGGAGCGCATGAACCAGGACCTGGGGAGGTTTCTTCGTTGCCACTGTCAGGACTGGCAGGGTAAGTGGGCGAGGTTTCTTCCCTGGGCAGAATATGACTAGAACGCCCTCGTTCACTTTTCCACGGGGCTCACTCCCTTCCAGTGCGTCCTGGGGTACCAGCCGGCTCTGGCCCCTTGGACACCCAGACAGACCGATGCGCCCGCTGTCGACGAGCGGTTCCACATGACTGGACAGGTCTGGGATGCCGCCCATGTCCATCTCCAGAGGGCCATTTGTCGGCAGAAGGACCAAGCTGACGGCCAACACAGTGAGGCCCCTGTATTCCAGCCTGGGGATCGTGTCTGGCTGTCCACAAAAAACCTCCCTCTCCGCCTGTCCTGCAAGAAACTGAGGCCCTGGATTGTGGGGCCGTTTAAAGTCCTCCGGCGGATAAATGAGGTATCATACCGGCTGCACCTTCCCCCTCACTACCGCGTCTCACCCACTTTTCATGTGTCTCTCCTCTGGCCGGTGGTTCCTGGTCCTCTGGCAGATGCCGTCCCCCGGGGTACGCCTCCTCCGCCCCTGGACATTGACGGGACTCCGGCATATGTGGGGAGGGACCTGCTGGACTCCAGGTTCCGTGGGGGATGGCTCCATTACCTGGTGGACTGGAAGGGGTATGGTCCTGAGGAGAGGAGCTGGGTTCCGGCTGGGGACGTTCTGGACCCCAACCTAATTCGGGACTTCCACCGTCGCCGCCTTGACCGGCCCGCTCCCCGTCCTCGGGGTCATCCTCCTGGCCGATGACATCCAGCAGCTGGGGGGGGGGGGGGTACTGTGCGTTGGGTTTTCATTCCGGTGTTGCCGAGGTGGTGCGCTCAGACCGGTTGCTCAGAGCGCCGGAGGGGAGCAACGGCAGGAGACGTGACAGTTATTCACACTTGTACATGTAATCATTTTTTTTTGGTTAATTTTTTATTGGAGGGGTAGATCAGCTTTAATATTGCAGATATATTGTAACTTCCATCAATGTAATTGTCTGCATGACTTCCAATCCCCCATATATATATAGTTGAAGTCGGAGGTTTATATACACCTTAGCCAAATACATTTAAACTCAGTTTTTCACAATTCCTGACATGTAATCCTAGTAAAAATTCCCTGTCTTAGGTCAGTTAGGATCACCACTTTATTTTAAGAATGTGAAATGTCCAAATAATAGTAGAGAGAATGATTTATTTCATATTTTATTTCTTTCATCACATTCCCAGTGGGTCAGAAGTTTACATACACTCAATTAGTATTTGGTAGCATTGTCTTTACATTGTTTAACTTGGGTCAAATGTTTTGGGTAGCCTTCCAGAAGCTTCCCACAATAAGTTGGGTGAATTTTGGCACATTCCTCCTGACAGAGCTGGTGTAACTGATTCAGGTTTTTAGGCCTCCTTGCTTGCACACACTTTTTTCAGTTCTGCCCACACATTTTCTATAGGATTGAGGTCAGGGCTTTGTGATGGCCACTCCAATACCTTGACTTTGTTGTCCTTAAGCCATTTTGCCACAACTTTGGAAGTATGCTTGGGGTCATTGTCCATTTGGAAGACCCATTTGCGACAAAGCTTTAACTTCTTGACTGATGTCTTGAGATGTTGCTTCAATATATCTACCTAATTTTCCTTCCTCATGATGCCATTTATTTTGTGAAGTACACCAGTCCCTCCTGCAGCAAAGCACCCCCACAGCATGATGCTGCCACCCCCATGCTTCACGTTTGGGATGGTGTTCTTCGGCTTGCAATACCCACTTTTTCCTCCAAACATAATGATGGTCATTATGGCCAAACAGTTCTTTATTTGTTTCATCAGACCAGAGGACATTTCTCCAAAAAGTACGATCTTTGTCCCCATGTGCAGTTGCAAACCGTAGTCTGGCTTTTTTATGGCGGTTTTGGAGCAGTGGCATCTTCCTTGCTGAGCAGCCTTTCAGGTTATGTCAATATAAGTCTTGTTTTACTGTGGATATAGATACTTTTGTACCCATTTCCTCCAGCATCTTCACAAGGTCCTTTGCTGTTGTTCTGGGATTGATTTGCACTTTTCGCACCAAAGTACGTTCATCTCTAGGAGAGAGAACGCGTCTCCTTCCTGAGCGGTATGACGGCTGCGTGGTCCCATGGTGTTTATACTTGCGTACTATTGTTTGTACAGATGAATGTTGTACCTTCAGGCGTTTGGAAATTGCTCTCAAGGATGAACCAGACTTATGGAGGTCTACCATTTTTTTTCTGAGGTCTTGGCTGATTTCTTTAGATTTTCCCATGATGTCAAGCAAAGAGGCACTGAGTTTGAAGGTAGGCCTTGAAATACATCCACAGGTACACCTCCAATTGACTCAAATGATGTCAATTAGCCTATCAGAAGCTTCTAAAGCCATGACATCATTTTCTGGAATTTTCCAAGCTGTTTAAAGCCACAGTCAACTTAGTGTATGTAAATTTCAGACCCACTGGAATTGTGATACAGTGAATTATAAGTGAAATAATCTGTCTGTAAACAATTGTTGGAAAATTACTTTTGTCATGCACAAAATAGATGTCCTAACCGACTTGCCAAAACTATAGTTAGTTAACAAGAAATTTGTGGAGTGGTTGAAAAACGAGTTTTAAGGACTCCAACCTAAGTGTATGTAAACTTCTGACTTCAACTGTGTGTATATATATATATATACAGTGAGGGAAAAAATTACTTGATCCCCTGCTCATTTTGTACGTTTGCCCACCGACAAAGAAATGATCAGTCTATAATTTTAATGGTAGGTTTATTTGAACAGTGAAAGACAGAATAACAACAACAAAGTCCAGAAAAACGCATGTCAAAAATGTTTTAAATTGATTTGCATTTTAATGAGGGAAATAAGTATTTGACCCCCTCTCAATCAGAAAGACTTCTGGCTCCCAGGTGTCTTTTATACAGGTAACGAGCTGAGATTAGGAGCACACCCTTAAAGGGAGTGCTCCTAATCTCAGTTTGTTACCTGTATAAAAGACACCTGTCCACAGAAGCAATCAATCAATCAGATTCCAAACTCTCCACCATGGCCAAGACCAAAGAGCTCTCCAAGGATGTCAGGGACAAGATTGTAGACCTAAACATGGCTGGAATGGGCTACAAGACTATCACCAAGCAGCTTGGTGAGAAGGTGACAACAGTTGGTGCGATTATTCGCAAATGGAAGAAACACAAAATAACTGTCAATCTCCCTCGGCCTGGGGCTCCATGCAAGATCTCACCTCGTGGAGTTGCAATGATCATGAGAACGGTGAGGAATCAGCCCAGAATTACAAGGGAGGATCTTGTCAATGATCTCAAGGCATCTGGGACCATAGTCACCAAGAAAACAATTGGTAACACACTACGCCATGAAGGACTGAAATCCTGCAGCGCCCGCAAGGTCCCCCTGCTCAAGAAAGCACATATACAGGGCCATCTGAAGTTTGCCAATGAACATCTGAATGATTCAGAGGAGAACTGGGTGAAAGTGTTGTGGTCAGGTGAGACCAAAATGGAGCTCTTTGGCATCAACTCAACTCGCCGTGTTAGGAGGAGGAGGAATGCTGCCTATGACCCCAAGAACACCATCCCCACCGTCAAACATGGAGGTGGAAACATTATGCTTTGGGGGTGTTTTTCTGCTAAGGGGACAGGACAACTTCACCGCATCAAAGGGACGATGGACGGGGCCATGTATCGTCAAATCTTGGGTGAGAACCACCTTCCCTCAGCCACGGCATTGAAAATGGGTCGTGGATGGGTATTCCAGGATGACAATGACGCAAAACACACGGCCAAGGCAACAAAGGAGTGGCTCAAGAAGAAGCACATTAAGGTCCTGGAGTGGCCTAGCCAGTCTCCAGACCTTAATCCCATGGAAAATCTGTGGAGGGAGCTGAAGGTTCGAGTTGCCAAACGTCAGGCTCGAAACCTTAATGACTTGGAGAAGATCTGCAAAGAGGAGTGGGACAAAATCCCTCCTGAGATGTGTGCAAACTTGGTGGCCAACTACAAGAAACGTCTGACCTCTGTGATTGCCAACAAGGGTTTTGCCACCAAGTACTAAGTCATGTTTTGCAGAGGGGTCAAATACTTATTTCCCTCATTAAAATACAAATCAATTCATAACATTTTTGACATTTGTTTTTCTGGATTTTTGTTGTTGTTATTCTGTCTCTCACTGTTCAAATAAACCTACCATTAAAATTATAGACTGATCATGTCTTTGTCAGTGGGCAAACGTACAAAATCAGCAGGGGATCAAATACTTTTTTCCCTCACAGTATATACAGTCAAAGTCGGAAGTTTATATACACTTAGGTTGGAGTCATTAAAACTTGTTACCACTTTCGCGGTAATACTGAAATTAGTTGGTTGTAATTTTGGGTAGAGCCGACATTTCCATATGTTTTTGTTAGCTGCATGTGCGACATAAATCCACCAATCCTACCTATGATATAATTTACGAAGATTATACTTATTTTTTTTATTATTAAAAAATACTGGCTTTTTATCAATTAGTATATTTGAGTTTAACCACAATATTTGTTGCATTATTTGTTCTGTCGTTTCTGGAGGATTAAATTGAAATTGCAACCAACTTTCTATGGCTTGTTTTAGAAATAGTGGTATTTGGGAGATTATTTCCTTTTCAAATAACTGAGCGTGAGTGGTTGTAATCTGAATAAAGGGGAAAAGGCCAAAAAGGGTGAGACAATCTTACTAGTTTGCTAGAGAACCATTTCAGATTTAAGTACAACTTTTGTATGACTGAAGCTTTTAGTGATAGGTCTAATGCTTTAATATTTAATCATTTCTGTCCTCTGAATTCATATTCATTACCGGTATATAAATAGGCCCGTTTAATTTTGTCTGGTTTGCCGTTCCAAATAAAATTTAATATTTTTTTCTCATATAATTTCAAAAACTGTTCGCTAGGCGTAGGCAAGACCATAAGCAAATAGGTAAACTGGGATAATACTAATGAGTTAATCAGGGTGATTTTTCCACAAATAGACAGGTATTTACCTTTCCATGGTAGCAAGATCTTATCTATTTTTGCTAACTTTCTATAATTATTGGAGTGAGATCATTTATTTCATTTGGGATATGTATTACGAGTATATCCAATCACCATCTGACCATTTTATTGGTAAACTACATGGTAATGTAACATTTCTATTTTTTAGTGATCCAATATGTAATATAGTGCATTTATCATAATCTGGTTGTAATCCAGAGAGGTTAGAACATGTATCTAGATCCTCTATGAGTCTGTGGATACATTTTCTAACCTCTCTGGATTACATCCAGATTATGATAAATGCACTATATTATGTATTGGATCACAAAAAAATACAAATGTACATGTAATAGTTGATAAACTTAAAGTTTGACATAAAAATAAATGCACCCTATGCACCCTTGGCACGATGAGGCCTAAGTAAGGAAGTAAATGTACTGCCTGTTTACAGCTCTTCACCACTGTCATAACTGACAACTCCACTAACCAGCGAATACTGCGTAAATCAACTGTCATTCCCTCATCTCAATTCTGAATAATTCTCAAGTGAGCTAACTTTGGGCGGCTAAGCCCCGCAGAAGAAGTGGCTGAGGAAGACTGCATTTGTTGGCAAATCACTTTTGTGACGTGGACTCAGTTCTTCCTCTGTTTGTGCTTGGATGAACTTCAGACTGCCTGACTCCCGGGTGTCTGATAATGGGCTGCTACCCGCAGCGTATCAAAGCCCTGTTGCCCCCCCTAAGCCCCCCATCAGGAGTGGTGTGTGTAATGTGTGTAGGGCTCTTTCATACGCACAGCGACACTGTTGTTTGTGAACCAGCACAGTTGTCCCGAGGAGGGGGTTTGGGATTTTGCGGGTTGGGTGCAGCTGTGCCCGTTAGAATAGTGAAACCGGAGAGCGTGAGCCCCTGGTGCCCCCATTAACCGCCTGCATAGACCCACTGTCAACAGCGAGAGGCCGCAGAAGCCGGTCGTCTCGCTGACTTACAGCGGCCTCTACAGAGGTTTCTGGAGTAGGCTAACCCTAAGAAGAGATGTAGCCCTGGTGGTTAGCCTTTTATTCATTTAAGGAGCGCCGAGAGACATGGAGAACAGCTGTAGAATCAAAGTGGTCATATCATATACATGAAGTTGCGTCCACCAGTGGTGTCTTTCTATCACTACAAGCTTCTATTCTGCAGGAGGCCAAAACCTGCCACACTAACAGAATGTTTGATTTGTAGGCTATTTTGCACACTAGCTAGTTTTTTGCTACACATAATGGCAAAATTGCTGTTTAAATGCCTCTGACAAACTTGGATTGCTTGCATCTATCAACGCATGTCAGATCAATTACATTTTGATTTTCATTGTGTGACATTGAACCAGCCTTTCCACATGCACGGCTTCTTCTGTATATCCGATTTGATGATTGTTGCAGATTTATCTTGTTGTAATAGTGTGGACAGGGGTGGAATTGGGAAAAATAATCAATGTGGGTAAGTTGGGAAACCGCAATGGGGGTCTGGGGGCATCTATTTCCCCAGGTAGAGAATATGCTGCTTGTAATGTTGTGGATATGACAAAACAGAACATGATACTAACCACGTTTCCATCTACAGTTTTCATGCGAGTAAAGTCATACCGTTAAAAAAAAAATCACGACAGATGTGATGGAAACAGGAAGTTTCGGTAAAATTTTATAAAAGCTGACAGATAATTTGTTCATTCAACATGGTTGGATCTTTTTGTGTCAGTAACATTTATTATGCGAGAAATGGCGGTGGAAACGCCTTTATGCTCAAATACTGATATAATAACCATCATATCAAAGCAAACTTGGAGTCGAGCGATGATAGGGTGTGTGGTTCTCCCACTACGACTAGGGAAACCATGCAGTTTATTAGGTTACAGATTAAGTAAATTATGATGAACTTCACAGGGTGCTGAAAGTGCACGCTATGAGCTTGATGTTCCTTTCCAAGAAATAGAGAGGGTCTTATTCTGGTGACATGATGATCATGCTTGACTGTCATTTGACAAATACAAATATTCTTATCTGTAATAATCTCATCATATAGACTAGCCTACCTGCACTGTTTCTGCGAGCTGTTGGCTAGAGCACGTGCCAAGACCAGAGTAGGCACATTTGCGATTTGACGTTTTTGTGACAAAACTATTGGTAGAGTTGAAAATGCAATGGAAACACATTGAATTTTAGATTCTTATTCAGTACATGAAAACTTAAGCGAAAAAGTAATTTTGTGTGCACTACGTCATCATGCATTGAATGTTCTCTGCAAAAAGTCAGTTTGGTGGAACAGACCACCGGAGGGAAAATGCATATATTTTCTTTATGCAGATTTTTTTATATTTGCATGAAACTCTGTCGCCAATTGGATGGAAACCTAGCTATTGAGACACATAATTTTGTGCACTTTTGGATCTTTCACTTAGATTACTGGTACGTCTGTCCAGAATATTTGGTAATGATTTACTTTGACTACAGATCCACAAGAAACAGCCCTCCCTCCACATCACAATTAAGTTGGTCGGTTATACTGGTCTATAGCACACATGGAGGGTCTTTGTAGGAATTATATGTAATGTAAAGTCAAACCTATTTTCCCATTCATAAAGCATTTATAGCTAAGCACTACATGGTAATTAACTGTGCAGTTTGCCACTCTGATCAATAACACCAACATTAAAGGTCTATGTATGAATTCTCTGCAGCCAATGTAATGTCATTTATATTTCCCCATTCATAAAGCATTTATAAAGCATTTATAAACATGCCTCACTGATCAAAAATAATATGGACACAACACAGAATGTTAAAGGAAGTATTAACATTTTATTTACATTTTCCAGATGTAATGTTAGCTACAGTTGAAGTCGTAAGTTTGCATACACCTTAGCCAAATACATTTAAACTCAGTTTTTCACAATTCCTGACATTTAATCCTAGTACAGATTCCCTGTCTTAGGTCAGTTAGGATCACCACTTTATTTTAAACATGTGAAATGTCAGAATAATAGTAGAGAGAATGATTTATTTCATATTTTATTTCTTTCATCACATTCCCAGTGGGTCAGAAGTTTACATACACTCAATTAGTATTTGGTAGCATTGCCTTTAAATTGTTCAACTTGGGTCAAACGTTTCGGGTAGCCTTCCACAAGCTTCCCACAATAAATTGGGTGAATTTCGGCCCATTCCTCCTGACAGAGCTGGTGTAACTGAGTCAGGTTTGTAGGCCTCCTTGCTCGCACAAGCTTTTTCAGTTCTGCCCACACATTTTCTATAGGATTGGGGTCACAGCTTTGTGATGGCCACTCCAATACCTTGACTTTGTTGTCCTTAAGCCATTTTGCCACAACTTTGAAGTATGCTTAGGGTCATTGTCAATTTGGAAGACCCATTTGCAACCAAGCTTTAACTTCCTGACTGATGTCTTGAGATGTTGCTTCAATATATCCACATCATTTTCCTTCCTCATGATGCCATTTATTTGGTGAAGTGCACCAGTCCCTCCTGCAGCAAAGCACCCCCACAGCATGATGCTGCCACCCCCATGCTTCACGGTTGAAATGGTGTTCTTCGGCTTGCAAGCCCCCCCCTTTTTCCTCCAAACATAACAGTTATATTTTTGTTTCATCAGACCAGAGGACATTTCTACAAAAAGTACGATCTTTGTGTCATTCACAAAGTAGATGTCCTAACCGACTTGCCAAAACTATAGGTTGTTAACAAGACATTTGTGGAGTGGTTGAAAAACAAGTTTTAATGACTCCAACCTAAGTGTATGTAAACTTCCGACTTCAACTGTAGCTAGCACAGAAAACAATTGCTGAAGACTTTACAGATGAATCCTACTATTGACATTTTTCAGTTTGACTTTGAAATTCAATTCCCCATTTCAGAATCATAACTATTTTAGTGAGTGAAACATACTAACACATGGTGGTAAAGCTAGCTAGAATCCCCCCCTTATTCACTTATGAATTGCAGCTAGCTAAGGCCCATAAGCCAACACGTTTTCCAACTCGGTCAATAAATGTACAACATCGTCATAAAACCCATTAAACATTTAATTACCTATGATATTTCATTTCCATTGTACAGTTGCACATTACGAACCATTTAAACAGGACAAACTAAGAGATAAATCAGTTGCTGTCGTTTTGACTGCAGAGGAGAGGTGAGAGTTCAGTGTGATGTCATCACTTCCTGGTGACAGCCCAGCGTTCTTCTGGCTTCTTAGCTATTTTTCTTATTTTAAATATGCAAACGTACAATGTCCAATGTCAGACATGAAATAGTGAACAATAAGGTTAACTAAATATTTTACTCATTTTTTTTACTATTCTTTTTAGAAACGAGAGGTCACCAGGAAGTGACGTTTCCTCTCACCTCTCACTCAAAGAGAAATAGTACAAATAGGCAGGGTTTACGGCTTTGCCGCTTGCCCAGATAGTGACAAGCCCAAAAATGACATTATGATGTTTCTGTCTCTTAATTTGTCCTGTTGTTAAAGGTTCATAATGTGCACAAGTACAATGCAAGTCTTAAAATAGTGAGATACCATTGTTAACTAAATGTTTAATGAGTTTTATGACGATTTTGTCAAGTTCATTGACCGAGTTGAATGTGTTGACAATGATTCTGGCAGGGACTTAGCTAGTTGCTAAACTAGCTAGCTAGCTAACTAGTGAATAATGGGGGAATGGTAGCTGGCTTTACGACCCTGTGTTAGTACATTTTACTCAATAAAATAGTTATTGCTATGAGTCTGAAATGGGGAATTGAATGAATGGTTTGAATATGAATCTTTGAGAAATAATAAATGAATATATTTAAGAAAAGTCCAACTGAAAAAGGTCAATAGCAGGATTCTTCGCCGAAGTCTTCAGCAATTTCTGTGCTAGCTACTGGAAAAGTTAAATAAAATGCTCATATTTACTGTAACATTCTGTGTTGTGTCTGTATTATTTTTCACAAGTGATGAATATTTATACCACCATATGTGAATTGATTGCCCCCCATTTATCCTCTGAGTTTGTATTGCTTGGTGACCTAAATTGGGATATGCTTAATACCCCAGCCATCCTACAATCCAAGCTAGATGCCCTCAACCTCACGCAAATTATCAACGAACCTACCAGGTACAACCCTAAATCCTTAAACATGGGTACCCTCATAGATATCATTCTGACTAACATACCCTCTAAATACACCTCAGCTGTCTTCAACCAGGATCTCAGCGATCACTGCCTTATTGCCTGCGTCCGTAACGGGTCCGCGGTCAAACAACCACCCATCATCACTGTCAAACGCTCCCTAAAACACTTTAGCGAGGAGGCCTTCCTAATTGACCTGGCCCAGGTATCCTGGATGGATATAGATCTCATTCCGTCAGTAGAGGATGCCTGGTTGTTCCTTAAAAGTAATTTCCTCTCAATCTTAAATAAACATGCCCCATTCAAAAAATACAGAACTAAGAACCGATATAGCCCCTGGTTCTCCTCAGACTTGACTGCCCTTGACCAGCACAAAAACATCCTGTGGCGTACAGCATTAGCATCAAATAGCCCCCGCGATATGCAACTTTTCAGGGAAGTTAGGAACCAATATACACAAGCAGTCAGGAAAGCAAAGGCTAACTTTTTCAAACAGAAATTTGCATCCTGTAGCACTAACTCCAAAAAGTTTTGGGACACTGTAAAGTCCATGGAGAATAAGAGCACTTCCTCCCAGCTGCCCACTGCACTGAGGCTAGGAAACACTATCACCACCGATAAATCTACAATAATCGAGAATTTCAACAAGCATTTTGCTACAGCTGGCCATGCTTTCCATCTGGCTACCACTAACCCGGCCACCAACTCTGCACCCTCTGCTGCAACTTGCCCATGCCCCCCCCGCTTCTCCTTCACACAAATTCAGACAGCTGATGTTTTGAAAGCGCTGCAAAATCTGGACCCCTACAAATCAGCCGGGCTAGACAATCTGGACCCTTTCTTCCTAAAACTAGCCGCCGAAATTGTCGCAACCCCTATTACTAGTCTGTTCAACCTCTCTTTCATAACGTCTGAGATCCCCAGAGATTGGAAAGCTGCCGCGGTCATCCCCCTCTTCAAAGGGGGTGACACTCTAGATCCAAACTGCTACAGACCTATATCCATCCTGCCCTGCCTTTCGAAAGTATTCGAAAGCCAAGTTAATAAACAGATCATCGACCATTTCGAATACCACCGTACCTTCTCCGCTATGCAATCCGGTTTCCGAGCTGGTCACGGGTGCACTTCAGCCACGCTCAAGGTCCTAAACGATATTATAACCGCGATTGATAATAGACAGTACTGTGCAGCCGTCTTCATCGACCTGGCCAAGGCTTTCGACTCTGTCAACCACCGCATTCTTATTGGCAGACTAAATAGCCTTGGTTTCTCAAATGACTGCCTCGCCTAGTTCACCAACTACTTCTCAGATAGAGTTCAGTGTGTCAAATCGGAGGGCCTGTTGTCTGGACCTATGGCAGTCTCTATGGGGGTGCCACAGGGTTCAATTCTTGGGCCGACACTTTTCTCCGTGTATATCAATGATGTCGCTCTTGCTGCTGGTGACTCTCAGATCCACCTCTACGCAGACGACACCATTTTGTATACATCTGGCCCTTCATTGGACACTGTGTTAACAAACCTCCAAACGAGCTTCAATGCCATACAACAATCCTTCAGTAGCCTTCAACTGCTCTTAAACACTAGTAAAACTAAATGCATGCTTTTCAATCGAACGCTGCTAGCACCCGCCCACCCGACTAGAATCACCACTCTCGACGGGTCTGACCTAGAGTATGTGGACAACTACAAATATCTAGGTGTCTGGTTAGACTGTAAACTCAACTTCCAGACTCACATAAAGAATCTCCAATCCAAAGTTAAATCTAGAATCGGCTTCCTATTTCGCAACAAAGCCTCCTTCACTCATGCTGCCAAACATGCCCTCGTAAAACTGACTATCCTACCGATCCTTGACTTCGGCGATGTCATTTATAAAATAGCCTCCAACACTCTACTCAGCAAATTGGATGTAGTCTATCACAGTGCCATCCGTTTTGTCTCCAAAGCCCCATACACTACCCACCACTGTGACCTGTACGCTCTTGTTGGCTGGTCCTCACTACATGTTCGTCATCAAACCCACTGGCTCCAGGCCATCTATAAATCACTGCTAGGCAAATCCCCGCCTTATCTTAGCTCATTGGTCACCATAGCAGCACCCACCCGTAGTCTGCGCTCCAGCAGGTATATCTCACTGGTCATTCCCAAAGCCAACACCTCCTTTGGCCGCCATTCCTTCCAGTTCTCTGCTGCCAATGACTGGAACGAATTGCAAAAATCTCTGAAGCTGGAGACTCTTATCTCCCTCAATAACTTTAAGCATCAGTTGTCAGAGCACCTTACCGATCACTGCACCTGTACACAGCCCATCTGAAATTAGCCCACCCAACTACCTCATCCCTATATTGTTATTTAATTTGCTCTTTTGCACCCCAGTATCTCTATTTGCACATAATCTCTTGCACATCTAGCATTCCAGTGTTAATACTATTGTAATTATTCTGCACTATAGCCTATTTATTGCCTTACCTCCATAACTTGCTACATTTGCACACACTGTATATATATTTTCTGTTGTATTTCTGACTTTATGTTTTTTTACCCCATATGTAACTCTGTGTTGTTTTTGTTGCACTACTTTGCTTTGTCTTGGCCAGGTCGCAGTTGTAAATGAGAACCTGTTCTCAACTGGCTTACCTGGTTAAATAAAGGTGAAATAAATAAAAAAAATAAAAAAAATACATGCTTTATGAAGGGGGAAATATAAATGACATTACATTGACTGCATAGAATTCATACATAGACCTTTAGGATGGGTTTCACCAACATGGTTTAAATTAATCTAGCATTAGAGCTAATCTAGGTTTTGTAAATCTAGGTTTATAATTAATCAGAGATGTGTTGCACCACTTAATTTTAAATATATATGATTAACGGTTTTAAACTATGATTAATGACATGTTACACCAATATATGAGGTATTTCGTGAGTTGAAACGAAGTAGCTAGCCTACTTGACAAATGAGGCCACAAAGTTGCTGTTCCTTGATAAAATAATAACAATGTAACGTTAGAACTATTGTGAAAGGTTCTCATGGGTTGGCTGATTTGAAATAAAATCTGTTATTTACCAGTACTAGACAGAAAACTAATTTGTTAGCTAACGTTAGCTACTGTAGCTAGCTAGTTTATAAACCAAGATAGCTAGCATAAAATATAATGTATTATTGTCATTACTTAACGTTATTTAGCCATTTATTATTTGTCCGCTAGCCACCTGATCATGGCACGTCAAAGACGTTCACATTTCTCTGCTTATGAAAAACACCTATTGTCGGAGCTGATGGAGGAATTTAGTAACGTACTGGAGGATAAAAAGACAGACAATACAACTGTCAAAAAGAAGGAAGACACCTGGGCCATTTTATGCGACAGATTTACACCACTCCAGCCAATGCTTGGCATTGCACATTGTGATGTTAGGCTTGTGTTCGGCTGCTCGGCCATGGAAACGCATTTCATGAAGCTCCCGATGAACAGTTCTTGTGCTGACATTGCTTCCAGATGCAGTTTTGAACTTGGTAGTGAGTGTTGCAACTGTATCCATTCATCATCATCAATAGCGTCTCCCAGGTCTGCCTCACATTTGTGTTTTACATGTTTTGTGTCATCGGGAAAAGCCAATATCAACCCTTGATATGCTTTGGAAATAAACTTTAGAGGTTTGTCAGACTGCCTTAAAATAGTTTACATTTATGAAGCTTCTTGCTTGTCCAGTGTTTGCTGCACTGAGAGAATAAAGTGTTGTATCTGCAAAAGTTCACCTCTGCGCCGTCACAGACTGGTCTTCCCTGGCTGCCTGACCCTGATGAGGCCCCTGTCACCATCTGATCCTGCTCAGATGAGGCATGCCAAAGAATTACCTTGGTGTACATTTATACATTATATTACCCAATAATATAATCAATGGTTCAATAATTGAAATGACCATTATTCCCATATCCCAGACTGTAGCCTACCCTTTGTATCCATTCACTGATTGTTGTAGTATACTGCAAAATTCACCTGAGCTCCGTCGACTGGTCTTCCCTGGCTGTCTGACCCTGCTGGGACACCTGTTACCATCTGATCCTGCTAAGACATGATGAGCATAGTGTTGTGTACTGACTGTGCACCATGACATTGAAGCCTGTAGAGCTGTTTATACCGTGTCAGTGTGCAAAATAGGGAATTAGCTAGGGAAACTGACAGATCAATAACGTTACATTGCTATACTGACTAATAAAAGCTCACATTACGCTTAAGAAACAGTCAGAATATATCGTTCTTAAATCGTTTGGCCGCTGGTTTCATCATTTGATTCAGGTAGCTCTAGCTAATGGTACATCATCAAATGTACTTCTGTTGAAACGGGACAAAACAAAGGCTACAAAACATTTCCATACACACAACAGCTGTTAGATACTGCTAACTGACAGATAGCTAGAGGCTAGCTAGAGCTGAACTGGCTGTCGTAGCTACTTGCTAGATAACTAGCTGCTAGTAGTTCATTCACTTCAGTCGAGAGGGGATGAAATATTGGCTAACGTAACATGTCAGTTACACTAGTAGCTCAGCACTGGGAATAAACACTTTTATTTATGTCAAACAGCAGTTACCTTGCCAGCTAGATCAGTCAACTAAAGAGTAGCCAGTTTCTGCTCTGCTTGCTTTTAGAAAAAGTGTAACACAGACAGTAGCTGCCTCTGATCATCTCTCCCGTGCTGGTCTAATACGCCAGCCTTTCAGAAGCTTTGCGTTCACACAGCCTGTCAGCACGCTCTGTGGTGTCCTTGCGGTCCTAAATCCAGCCGGCTAAAACCGGAAAACAGCCTACCCTACCGCTCTGAGGCGTCCACATGGTCCTAAAGCACACTGGTGCCGCGTTTTGTATCACAGTGCAATTATAAAACTGGGGGGGGACAAAAATGCAATTTCAGAATGTGGGCGATCATGTCCCCCCGTCTACAGTGAAAGTTGCACCCCTGTCAACTCAGGGCCTCATAAAATCTATTTTACAAGTGCATTCTCTGGAAACTGTTAAAATGACTAAAACTAACAAAGCAAATTGATTACATTTACGTCTTATCCAGAGCAACTTACAGTTAGTGAGTGCATACATTATTATTATTTTTGTTTTATTATACCCCCCGTGGGAATCAAACCCACAACCCTGGCATTGCAAACACCATGCTCTACCAACTGAGCTACATCCCTGCTGGCCATTCCCTCCCCTACCCTTGACGACGCTGGGCCAATTGTGTGCCGCCCCATGGGTCTCCCGGTCGCGGCCGGCTACGACAGAGCCTGGATTTGAACCAAGATTTCTAGTGGCACAGCTAGCACTGCGATGCAGTGCCTTAGACCACTGTGCCACTCGGGTCCAATGGGAACTAATGGAAAGCAGATGTTTTTTTTTGTACAGCAGTGTCAGTTCATGCTGCAAGTTTATTCACATACTGTATATTTCTGAAAACCATTTTTATGCAGCGCATATGTGAATGTTTATGTGGTTGTGTCTTTTTATATTAGTGTGAAGGCAGAGCACTGTGAAGTGCATTTTAACCACTGTGAATTGTGGATTCTGAACTATACTACTATGAATCCAGGACTCTCCAAAGGGCCTTTGGGATATACTGTGTGTAGAGTCATACATATTAGGGCTGTGATGTTACCAGTATCACAAAAAAATTTCCATGCCAGAAATGAAAACACGAAGCAGACCAAACTCTTTGGTCCTTTAAAAACCTGCTGTATGTAAAATATTGTGTGCTATAGTAAAATATAAATAAATACATGTGACTCTGGATGACAACATAATGATGTTTGTTTCCAATATTAGGGCTGTTTTGAATCTGTTAAATCTGCTTTGTGTTTTGTTTCCTTGCGACGATACTAACGAGTATCGTGATACTGGTATCATCCCGGCCCTAAGACATACAGTATATGTAGGGTGCCATCAAGGGCACAAAAAAAGCCCTATTGATATTGAACTTGATGGTTACATGGAACTTCTAGGAGCATTGACAGTGGAACTTGAAAGTAGACTTTTAGTAAGGGCCCTAAGAGGTGCACTTTGAAGAACACTCCAATGGACTCTTTCAGGGCAGTTTGTAGGGTACTGCATGGGCAAGTAAGTGTGTCATTCCCGTGGAGGGGCCATCTGTATGCACCTGCTCCTGGGTCATGTTTACACAGACGCTGTACTGATTGGCTAACAGTGAGCTCTGTGGGGGAATAGACTCACCATCCTGTTCCCACAACACGAGCCGTTACTGTAATACTGTGACCTTAGGCATTTTGACAAAGAGTTGAAGTCAAGTACCGGTTTTAAAAAAGAGCAAAGAGTTGTGTTCTAAGCATCTTTAATGTCCATGCATTGTTTTTGCACACACGTACACACAGACCCCCCCTCCCCCCACACACAGACACACACACGCACACACACACACATCAACCCAAGCGCCCACACACGAATCAATCTAACACTACTATAGCACGCATGCATTTACTTGAGCAATTATTCAAGCGTAATACTATGACAACATCCTAGATTCTAGAAGAACAACAGGACACCAACTCATGAGCAACTGGATTCTCATTTCTCATATGCTGTTCTTTCCCAGGTGTAGCTTCAACCCAAGATGGTCGCCTCCTCCTTCCTGTGGCGCTGCGGGATCATTCTGCTGGTGCTGACGTGCTGCTTCATGCCCCTCTCCACATCCTCCCTCAACCAGGAGGACCCCAACGTCTGCAGCCACTGGGAGAGGTAGGTCAGACACACCCACATACAAGGACACACCTTTTCACAGGAGTGCATTATTAGGCGTAACACCACCACAGCCTAAGTTGGGGTCAATTCACTCAGTTCACTCAGTTCAGGGGATTAATTGAAATTCAGTTCATGAATCAGAAACGTACCATTATTCTCGCAGTGTACCTTTCCATTCATGAATCGTAATTCAATTAACTTCCTGGATTGAGTGAATGGGAATGAAGTTGGCCCAAACCCAGATTTAAGTACTTAACAAGACTCCTTCACAATTCTCAACAACTGTTTATGCCTCAAAAGCAACGTTGTTTTAGAACAACTTGTTGGTGTTCAGTGCACATTTCATAACTGTTAGTTTTTCCAGAGAACTGTGGGTAAGATGAGGTTCCATTTGAGTGTGAACTGTGACTGAATCTGATAAGCCCAGTGAAAATACAGGCATGTAATACAATGTAAAATGGTCCTCAGTGTGTGACATGTCCTCGCTGGTCAGAGTTTATATGACATACCGTAAGCACTTTCTGAATTAGATAAGGTGCCAACGTGAGATTGTCTTTACACAACACCCTCTCACATGAGATTGTCATTACACCACACCCTCTCACTACAACTTCTGCACACAGTTTTTAACCATTAATAACACTTTACTTGAAGCGCCTTCTTCTGAAGTGTTATATTGCCTAATAAACATTCATAGCACATAATAGATGCAATGATAAAGCATTATGAAACTGTATACTAAAGCAATACATCAGTAAAGTGATACCAGACATAATCAACACTTCATTCAACATAAAAAACAAACACGTTTTTAACGCTTACAGTCATGGAAATTGGCCTGAATGGATATGGAAAAATTGAATTGTTTCTAACAGAAGAACTATAAAAAGCATATGCCATGACCATGGTAGCAATTGAAAGAGAACATGGGGAATTATCAGACTAAAGGTGAGGACACGATCTTACATTGTTAGGTTTTCAAATGGCACTTCAGACAAACAGATTTTTTGTGCGCTCTCATGTTGTATAAGGATTTGAAGACAGGCTCAGGAATACGTAATAGGGATTTTATTTTCTCCACCCAACACAAGGTACGTCATGAACAACGACAGGGACGAAGCCCCCAAAAAAACACGTACAGTGGGGAGAACAAGTATTTGATACACTGCCGATTTTGCAGGTTTTCCTACTTACAAAGCATGTAGAGGTCTGTCATTTTTATCATAGGTACACTTCAACTGTGAGAGACGGAATCTAAATCAAAAATCCAGAAAATCACATTGGATGATTTTTAAGTAATTCATTTGCATTTTATTGCATGACATAAGTATTTGATCACCTACCAACCAGTAACAATTCCGGATCTCACAGACCTGTTGTCAGTATGGTACCGATGTGGATGTGATGAGGAGTCAGGCGCAGGACACAGAGGTTTAGTCCAACAAACTTTACTATTAGTAAAGTGCACAATAATCCATACACGACCTCGAAAATACAGAGGCGAAAAACAGTACGCAACATGCGTAAAACAAATACCATGAAGAGCGCAAAACACGCAGCTCAAAAGACACGCGGACAACAACACACAATATAACTAACACAAAACAGGGAACTTATAGGACACGTAATTAGGACACAAACAGACACAGGTGTACCAGACAGACCAAAGCAATCAACACACGAAACATACAACGGTGGCAGCTAGTATTCCGGGGATGGCGAACGCCGAAGCCTGCCCGAACCAGGAGGAGGAGCAGCCTCGGCCGAAACCGTGACAGTACCCCCCCCCCTTGACGCGCGGCTCCAGCCGTGCGCCGACCCCGGTCTCGGGGACGGCCAGGAGGACGCAGACCCGGGCGCGTGGGATGCCCACGGTGGAACTCTGTCAGGAGGGATGGGTCGAGGATGTCCCTCCTAGGCACCCAGCACCGTTCCTCCGGACCGTACCCCTCCCACTCCACGAGATACTGGAGACCACTCCTCCGGCGCCTCGAGTCCAATATAGTCCGGACCCTGTACGCCGGTGCCCCCTCGATGTCCAAAGGGGGTGGAGGGGTCTCTCCTATCTCCTCCTCTTGGAGTGGACCAGCTACCACCGGCCTGAGAAGAGACACATGGAACGAGGGGTTAATATTTTTGTACTCAGTAGGCAGTTGTAATCTGTAACACACCTCGTTCAATCTTCTCAGGACTTTGAAGGGCCCCACAAACCGCCGACCCAGCTTCCGGCAGGGCAGGCGGAGGGGCAGGTTTCGAGTCGAGAGCCAGACTCGATCTCCCGGTGCGTACACCGGCCCCTCACTGCGGTGGCGATCGGCGCTCGCCTTCTGTTGACGGATGGCACGCTGCAGATGGACATGGGCAGCGTCCCACGTCTCTTCCGAGCGCCGAATCCACTCGTCCACCGCAGGGGCCTCGGTCTGGCTCTCGTGCCACGGTGCCAGGACCGGCTGATACCCTAAAATACACTGGAAAGGTGTTAATCCGGTGGAGGAGTGGCGGAGAGAGTTCTGGGCCATCTCTGCCCAGGGGATATACCTCGACCACTCCTCCGGCCGGTCCCGGCAATAGGACCTCAAAAACCTACCCACATCCTGGTTCACACGCTCAACCTGCCCATTGCTCTCTGGGTGGTACCCCGAGGTAAGGCTAACCGAGACCCCCAGGCGTTCCATGAAAGCCCCCCAGACTCTGGAGGTGAACTGGGGACCTCGGTCGGACACAATATCCTCAGGGACCCCATAGTGCCGGAACACGTGGGTAAAGAGGGCCTCGGCGGTCTGTAGGGCAGTAGGGAGACCCGGCAGTGGGAGGAGACGACAGGCCTTAGAAAACCGATCCACAACGACCAAAATGGTGGTATTACCCGGGGAAGGGGGTAGATCGGTCACAAAATCTACCGAGAGGTGGGACCATGGTCGTTGTGGAACGGGCAGAGGATGTAACTTACCCCTGGGCAAATGTCTAGGTGCCTTACACTGGGCACACACCGAGCAGGAGGAGACATAAACCCTCACATCCCTGGCTAACGTTGGCCACCAGTATTTCACGCTAAGGCAGTGCACCGTCCGACCAATACCAGGATGTCCAGAGGAGGGTGATGTATGAGCCCAAGAAATACGCCGATCACGAACCTCGAGCGGAACGTACGTCCGCCCCACAGGACACTCGGGGGGAGTAGGGTCGGTACGCAGCGCCCGCTCGATTTCCGCATCGACCTCCCATACTACCGGAGCCACCAGACAAGACTCCGGCAGTATGGAAGTAGGCTCAATGGACCTCTCCTCCGTGTCATACTGCCGGGACAGTGCGTCTGCCTTACCGTTCTGGGACCCAGGGATGTATGTGATCTTAAAAACAAACCGGGTCAGGAACATGTTCCACCTAGCCTGACGAGGGTTCAATCTCATAGCTGCCCGGATGTACTCCAGGTCACGGTGATCAGTCAGAATGAGAAAAGGGTGTTGAGCCCCCTCAAGCCAATGCCTCCACACCTTTAGGGCCTGGACTACAGCTAACAGCTCCCTGTCCCCAACGTCATAATTGCGCTCCGCCGAGCTGAGCTTCTTGGAGTAGAACGCACAGGGGCGGAGCTTAGGTGGCGTGCCGGACCGTTGTGACAGGACTGCCCCAATACCGGTCTCGGACGCGTCCACCTCTACTTGGAAAGGCAAAGAGGGATCCGGATGCGCCAGCACCGGGGCCGAGGCGAACAGGTTCTTCAGCTTGACAAATGCCCTTTCCGCCTCAGCTGACCACTGCAAGCGCACCGGACCCCCCTTTAGCAGGGACGTAATGGGAGCTGCAACCTGTCCAAAGCCCCGGATAAACCTCCGGTAGTAATTAGCAAAACCCAAGAACCGCTGCACCTCTTTTACGGTGGTTGGAGTTTGCCAATTACGCACAGCCGATACCCGATCTACCTCTATCTCCACGCCAGACGCGGACAACCGATAACCCAAAAAAAAGACGGACTCCTGGAAGAACAGGCATTTCTCTGCCTTGACATACAAGTCATGCTCCAACAGTCGTCTCAATACTCGGCGCACCTGGGCTACATGCTCGGCTCGTGTAGAAGAATACACTAGAATGTCGTCAATGTACACCACTACACCCTGCCCATGCATGTCCCGGAAAATCTCATCAACAAAGGATTGGAAGACTGAAGGAGCATTCATTAACCCGTACGGCATGACGAGATACTCGTAATGACCCGAGGTGGTGCTAAATGCTGTTTTCCATTCATCCCCCTCCCTAATGCGCACCAAATTGTACGCGCTCCTGAGATCCAACTTTGTGAAGAACCGCGCTCCGCGTAATGACTCCGTCATCGTCGCAATCAGTGGAAGTGGGTAACTGTATTTTACTGTGATCTGATTGAGACTACGGTAATCAATACACGGGCGCAATCCCCCGTCCTTCTTCTTCACAAAGAAGAAACTCGAGGAGACCGGAGAAGTAGAGGGCCGTATGTATCCCTGTGCCAAGGACTCGGCTATGTAAGTCTCCATAGCCGCAGTCTCCTCTTGAGACAGGGGATACACATGACTCCTGGGAAGAGCTGCTCCGGTCTGGAGATTTATCGCACAGTCCCCATGTCTATGAGGAGGTAGCCGTGCTGCCCTCGATTTGCTAAACGCTAGTGCTAAATCCTCATACTCGGGGGGAATGCGCAGTGCGGGCACTTGGTTCGGACTCTCTACCGAGGTCGCCCCTATGGAAACACCTAGACATCTCCCTACACACTGGGCAGACCACTCCATAAGAGCCCTCTGTTGCCACGCTATGGTAGGATCGTGGGTGCTTAACCAGGGAAGCCCCAACACCACTGGGTACGCAGGAGAGTCAATCAGATAGAACTGAATGATTTCCTCATGACCCCCCTGCGTAGTCATCGTCAGCGGTGCTGTGACATCCCTGATCAGACCCGACCCCAACGGCCGGCTGTCTAATGCATGGACAGGGAATGGAACTTCTACCGGCCGAAGGGGAATTCCTAACCTAGCACAAAATGCCCGATCAATAAAGTTCCCAGCTGCGCCTGAATCTACTAGCGCCTTATGCTGGGAATGAGGTGCCACCTGTGGAAAACGCACAGGAATACTCATGTGACCAACAGAGAGCTCTGGGTAAGTGGGGCGCCTACTCACCTGAAATGACTCCCCAGTGCGTGACCTGTTGTCCCCTCTCTCAGAAGACCCTCCCCAGCACCTGGCCGCGGTGTGTCCTCCACGGCCACAGTTGGTGCAGGGGGTGGCCCTCCTCGGGTTCTCCCTCCTCCTCTCTCTAGCGCCAGCACCCCCGAGCTCCATAGGAATTGGCTCGGAGGTGCTGGAGGATGTAATGGACGACCCCCACTCGGGACGTCCGCGGGTGGCCAGCAGGGTGTCAAGCCGGATGGAGATGTCCACCAGCTGGTCGAAGCATAGGTTGGTGTCCCTGCAGGCCAGCTCACGACGAACGTCCTCTCGCAGGCTACACCGGTACTGGTCGATGAGGGCCCTCTCATTCCATCCCGCATCCGCAGCTAACGTCCGGAAATCCAGTGCGAACTCCTGTGCGCTCCTCTTCTCCTGTCGGAGGTAGAACAGACGCTCCCCCGCCGCCTTCCCTTCAGGTGGGTGATCGAAGACTGCCCGGAAGCGGCGGGAGAACTCAGCGTAGGTGATGGTAGCTGCGTCTATTCTCCTCCATTCGGCGTTGGCCCATTCCAACGCCTTTCCGGATAGACAGGAGATAAGGGCGGAGACGCTCTCGTATCCCGAGGGCGCTGGGTGTATAGTAGCCAGGTATAGTTCTATCTGCAGGAGGAACCCCTGACACCCGGCTGCAGAACCGTCATATGCCCTCGGGAGCGAGAGCCGAATACCACTGGGTTCCGGCGCTGAGAGAGGAGGATTGACCGGTGGCGATGGGATGGTGTATGTGGACGTGGGCACCTCTCCACTAGCCAACCTGTGCAGAGTGTTGGACACCTCGCCTAGAACGGCCTCCAGTTGCTGGATCATGGAGTCCTGCTGACTCAGCCGTTCTTCTAGTGACCAGGCTGTCGTCGCTGATCCTGCTGACTCCATAAGTGGTGTGTTGTTCTGTCAGTATGGTACCGATGTGGATGTGATGAGGAGTCAGGCGCAGGACACAGAGGTTTAGTCCAACAAACTTTACTATTAGTAAAGTGCACAATAATCCATACACGACCTCGAAAATACAGAGGCGAAAAACAGTACGCAACATGCGTAAAACAAATACCATGAAGAGCGCAAAACACGCAGCTCAAAAGACACGCGGACAACAACACACAATATAACTAACACAAAACAGGGAACTTATAGGACACGTAATTAGGACACAAACAGACACAGGTGTACCAGACAGACCAAAGCAATCAACACACGAAACATACAACGGTGGCAGCTAGTATTCCGGGGACGGCGAACGCCGAAGCCTGCCCGAACCAGGAGGAGGAGCAGCCTCGGCCGAAACCGTGACACCTGTTAGTTTTTCTTTAAGAAGCCCTCCTGTTCTCCACTCATTACCTGTATTAACTGCACCTGTTTGAACTCGTTACCTGTATAAAAGATACCTTTCCACACACTCAATCAAACAGACTCCAACCTCTCCACAATGGCCAAGACCAGAGAGCTGTGTAAGGACATCAGGGATAAAAGTGTAGACCTGCACAAGGCTGGGATGGGCTACAGGACAATAGGCAAGCAGCTTGGTGAGAAGGCAACAACTGTTGGCGCAATTATTAGAAAATGGAAGAAGTTCAAGATGACGGTCAATCCCCCTCGGTCTGGGGCTCCATGCAAGATCTCACCTCGTGGGGCATCAATGATCATGAGGAAGGTGAGGGATCAGCCCAGAACTACACGGCAGGACCTGGTCAATGACCTGAAGAGAGCTGGGACCACAGTCTCAAAGAAAACCATTAGTAACACACTACGCCATCATGGATTAAAATCCTGCAGCGCACGCAAGGTCCCCCTGCTCAAGCCAGCGCATGTCCAGCCCCGTCTGAAGTTCGCCAATGACCATCTGGATGATCCAGAGGAGGAATGGGAGAAGGTCATGTGGTCTGATGAGACAAAAATAGAGCTTTTTGGTCTAAACTCCACTCGCCGTGTTTGGAGGAAGAAGAAGGATGAGTACAACCCCAAGAACACCATCCCAACCATGAAGCATGGAGGTGGAAACATCATTCTTTGGGGATGCTCATCTGCAAAGGGGACAGGACGACTGCACCGTATTGAGGGGAGGATGGATGGGGCCATGTATCGCGAGATCTTGGCCAACAACCTCCTTCCCTCAGTAAGAGCATTGAAGATGGGTCGTGGTTGGGTCTTCCAGCATGACAACGACCCGAAACACACAGCCAGGGCAACTAAGGAGTGGCTCCGTAAGAAGCATCTCAAGGTCCTGTAGTGGCCTAGCCAGTCTCCAGACCTGAACCCAATAGAAAATATTTGGAGGGAGCTGAAAGTCCGTATTGCCCAGCGACAGCCCCGAAACCTGAAGGATCTGGAGAAGGTCTGTATGGAGGAGTGGGCCTAAATCACTACTGCAGTGTGTGCAAACCTGGTCAAGACCTACAGGAAATGTATGATTTCTGTAATTGCAAACAAAGGTTTCTGTAGTACACTCGGGGCGGGGCACGCGCAGACAAGATGGCATATTAAATAGAAAGCGGTACAAAACACCTCAAGATAAAAACATAATATTCAAAATCAGTAAGTTAGACTAAATATTAGCATTTCAAATATTCACAGTTAATATAATTCAATCTGGATAGTAACACAAAACAAATCATAAGGCTATAGAAATATATCAACAAATATTACAACAACACGCAACACCCAAACATGACTGAAGGTAAGCGTGGAGAGCCGATCCCCAAAAGGAAACGCGACTCATCGACTGATACAGATGATATATGCTTTTCACCACTGGGTATGGTAAGTGTTGAAGTCGATAAATGACATATTGGGCATACTAGAATTGGTCAGTAAATACGTAAAAGAGTTGAAAGCGAGTCTTCAAATGAGTGACGAAAAAGCTTTGGTAATGGAGAAAGAATCCAACATTTTTTTAATGACAGTCTCTAAGATGGAAACGGATGTTAGTGAACTAAAAAAGGAGAACAACCTTCTGAGAGAAGCCTTACTAGACATCCAAACTAGATCGATGAGAGAAAATCTAGGACTTACGGGTATTCAGGAAAAGGAGGGAGAAATAACAGAGAATATTATCAAGGACTTCCTGCATACAGACGAAAATAGGCATGAATGATCAGTTCCCGAGGGAGATTGTAGAAAGGCGCAAAGTTCTGTATCCAATCTTCAAGGAAAACAGATTAAAAGGGAAACGTGTTGCACTCGTGGTGGATAAACTATATATTGACAACCAAATGTTCAGAGACACAAAGACTACTCCATGGCTATTCTAAAAGTTGTAATAGAGGAGTCGAATATTGGAGCACCCGATACTAGCAATGATAGGGATTGTAATATTAAATAACATTTATAGTAAGTATAGTATTTTATAAAAGGATAAAACGACATAACAAGCAGAATAATGCATCTTTAAATACAAATAATTAGAACATGGCTTTTTTGGCGGGAGGTTGTTGTTTTGGCGGATGGTTGTTGTGGTTGGTCCTGTGTTCTCTCTGGCATCCTTTCCCGCTTGCGGCAGATGTGGATGCGGGTGCGTTTGCACGCTCGGCCCATTTCTTCCTGCAGTCAACCATGTGGTGTGCATTTTTGTGTTTGAAAAGGTGTGGCGTTAAGTGAGTGAGAGGGGAAATGGTTGCATATCCCAGAGCCGACCGGGGGTCTATGAGCAGGGGTAGTGAGAGAGAGCTTTCAATTTTGTGTAGATGAGGGATATACATTTTTAAATATAGTATACATCTAATCTAATTTTTCATTGTCCTATCATGATGGGAAGATCCCTAACCCTATAACCTGGACACCCACCTGAGCGACCCATACACCAAAGAGAAGTTCCCATCTCTTTTATGGACCTGCTGTGAGTATGCAGCCTAAACAGAGAAATAAATGCGGTCAGAGACCTACTTGAGCAGCACCGCCCCCTCAAGATTCTGAGCCTGCCTGGCAGGGTTGGTCCTACAAAGCCAGAGCCCCCTGATGGGAGAGCATAATATACAAGGAAATTCTCAAAGCTGCTAATGAGAACCTTGACGACCTTTTACCCAGCCGGTGGGGATTCCGGTGGGGTACGCCCACCCAGGTAGTGGCAGTGCTGGCAACACTGGCTGCAGTAACCCATGGGGAGGGGGTCACACTCGGACAATCAGAGAGGGGGTTTATCATTGTGGCCCAGGAGGCACAAAATAATCAAAGGTCTGACCGCACAGAGATGCTTGGGAAAATGGTTACAACAGGGGATCAGAGTGTTTGTGTCTCATGTGAAGAAGGTGGATCTGATCTACATCACCTAGGACTTGACATAGATTAAGTAGATTAATCAAATCTCACATTGTTATCAATTTCTGCTCAATCTGCATGCTTTTTCAATCAGCTTTAACTGTATGTGCACTCGTAAATCAGGTTATTTCTCGAGTTGGGCTCTGGGATATAACAGCCATTGAGTATCTGATTTTATGGTGCATTGTGGAGGAGGGGGGTTGAGTGTGTTGGAGTATGTGAGTATGTGTGTGTGTGCTTGTCTGGCATCTGTTGTGGTGGGGTGGGGATGTTGGGGGGGAGGGGGGGGGTATGGGATGGACCACGGGAATTCTTTGCTAGGATAATAATTGCTTGTCAATTAATGAAATGTAATACAATGGCAACCCGGGTTATATGTTAGAATCCTACGTGTGAACTGCCGACATTATTACGCATATTAATTGATAATGATTGAAAATAGGATATGCATATTTTTTTTTAAATAGTTATATATATATATATATATATATATATATATATATATATATATATATATATATACAGTGGGGAAAAAAAGTATTTAGTCAGCCACCAATTGTGCAAGTTCTCCCACTTAAAAAGATGAGAGAGGCCTGTAATTTTCATCATAGGTACACGTCAACTATGACAGACAAATTGAGGAAAAAAAATCCAGAAAATCCCATTGTAGGATTTTTTATGAATTTATTTGCAAATTATGGTGGAAAATAAGTATTTGGTCACCTACAAACAAGCAATATTTCTGGCCCTCACAGACCTGTAACTTATTCTTTAAGAGGCTCCTCTGTCCTCCACTCGTTACCTGTATTAATGGCACCTGTTTGAACTTGTTATCAGTATAAAAGACACCTGTCCACAACCTCAAACAGTCACACTCCAAACTTCACAATGGCCAAGACCAAAGAGCTGTCAAAGGACACCAAAAACAAAATTGTAGACCTGCACCAGGCTGGGAAGACTGAATCTGCAATACGTAAGCAGCTTGGTTTGAAGAAATCAACTGTGGGAGCAATTATTAGGAAATGGAAGACATACAAGACCACTGATAATCTCCCTCGATCTGGGGCTCCATGCAAGATCTCACCCCGTGGGGTCAAAATGATCACAAGAATGGTGAGCAAAAATCCCAGAACCACACGGGGGGACCTAGTGAATGACCTGCAGAGAGCTGGGACCAAAGTAACAAAGCCAACCATCAGTAACACACTACGCCGCCAGGGACTCAAATCCTGCAGTGCGAGACGTGTCCCCCTGCTTAAGCCAGTACATGTCCAGGCCCGTCTGAAGTGCATTTGGATGATCCAGAAGAGGATTGGGAGAATGTCATATGGTCAGATGAAACCAAAATATAACTTTTTGGTAAAAACTCAACTCGTCATGTTTGGAGGACAAAGAATGCTGAGTTGCATCCAAAGAACACCATACCTACTGTGAAGCATGGGGGTGGAAACATCATGCTTTGGGGCTGTTTTTCTGCAAAGGGACCAGGACGACTGATCCGTGTAAAGGAAAGAATGAATGGGGCCATGTATCGTGAGATTTTGAGTGAAACCCTCCTTCCATCAGCAAGGGCATTGAAGATGAAACGTGGCTGGGTCTTTCAGCATGACAATGATCCCAAACACACCGCCCGGGCAACGAAGGAGTGGCTTCGTAAGAAGCATTTCAAGGTCCTGGAGTGGCCTAGCCAGTCTCCAGATCTCAACCCCATAGAAAATCTTTGGAGGGAGTTGAAAGTCTGTGTTGCCCAGCGACAGCCCCAAAACATCACTGCTCTAGAGGAGATCTGCATGGAGGAATGGGCCAAAATACCAGCAACAGTGTGTGAAAACCTTGTGAAGACTTACAGAAAACGTTTGACCTGTGTCATTGCCAACAAAGGGTATATAACAAAGTATTGAGAAACTTTTGTTATTGACCAAATACTTATTTTCCACCATCATATGCCAATAAATTCATTAAAAATCCTACAATGTGATTTTCTGGATTTTTTTTCTCATTTTGTCTGTCATAGTTGACGTGTACCTATGATGAAAATTACAGGCCTCTCTCATCTTTTTAAGTGGGAGAACTTGCACAATTGGTGGCTGACTAAATACTTTTTTTCCCCACTGTATATATATAGAGAGAGAGAGAGAGAGGTGAAAGCATTGGAAATGCTTTTGGCGGTTAATCTGCTTCTGTTTTGTGGGTGGCACTGTGTGCTGTTTTCGATGGATGGGTCCTGGCCTCTCGGGGCCTTAGGGATCCAGAGGGACGTGGGTGGGATGCTGATCACTGGGATGACGGCTCAACTTGGGATGGGGAGGGGCTTTAGCGGGGGAATTAGTGGAGAACAATTGAAGGGTTACTCTGTAGCAATGCAAATATCACGGTACAGCTATATGGACACTCAATCATTACGGTATTTTTTATTGGTAAATTTACAAACATATATAATGATAAATAGACTTGAAACTTGTATCTCATTATGGTGTATGGTGAAATAAGTATAGCCAGTTATAATTGTAATGGCTTAGCTGATAATAACAAAAGAAGAACAATATTTACATGGCTCAAAGAGAAGGAATATAATATCTATTGTATACAGGAAACTCATTCAACAATTCGAGATGAAGTAGCGTGGAAAAAAGAATGGTGGGGGGGGAATATACTTCTCCCATGGGCAAAGAAATTCAAAAGTAGTGATGATATTAATTAATAGTAATTTCGATCTGAATGTGCAAATTGTCCAAATAGATACGCAAGGTAAATTGATTATTTTTAAATATGTTATTGGACCATAAACAGATATGGCTCATTAACCTTTACGGACCAAATAATGATGATCCACAATTCTTTGACAATATATATAATACATTATCAACCCTGCAAGCAATTCAAGACAATATTTTTATGGTGGGGGATTATAGTACTGTTTTAAAAAGCTCAATGGACCGTAAAGGAAATCACACCACAATCAATCACCCACATGCTCTTAAGGATATTGTGAATGTCATGGATACATTAGAACTAGTAGATATATGGAGGCTTAAATATACTGATCTAGTGAGATATACATGGCGGAGACTGAATCAAGCTAGTCGTCTTGACTTCTTTCTTATCTCATTCTCGTTGGCACCAAAAGTAAAAAAAAGTGTTGATAGGGGACAGAATGCGGTCGGACCATCATATAATAGGCATATACATTACTCTTACTGAATTTCCACGTGGGCGAGGATATTGGAAATGTAATCAAAGCCTATTGGATGATAATTTATTTATAATTAGAACAAAGGAATTTATAACTGACTTTTTCCAACATAACATAGGTACAGCAAATCCCGTTATTGTATGGGACACCTTTACATGTGCCTTTAGAGGACATGCAATTCAGTACTCATCTTGAAAACAAAAGCAATTTAGGTCAAAATAGTTTATATTAAGAAAGGACATAGAAAGTCTAACAGAACAGATAGATGGCAATAAAACTGTTACATAGAGGCTCAGAATAAATTAGAGGAAAAACAAAAAGAAATGGAGAAACTTATTCAAGAAAGATCAAGTGTAATATATTATAAAAATAAAGCAAACTGGATGGAATATGGGGAAAAATGCACAAAATTATTTTTTAATCTTCAACATAGGAATGCTACCAAAAAGAACTTAATGAAACTGGTTACAATTGACGGAGTCACCAATAATTCACCAAATGATATTTTGAAGGAAGAAACAAAGTACTTTAAGCATATGTTTTCTTTTCAGTCGCCTCCATCTCCTCTAACTGAAGCTAATTGTAGAGATTTTTTTCTATTGCTAATGTCAAATTAACAGCCACGCAGAAAGACTCATGTGAAGGTGAAATTAAAGAGGAGGAACTTCTGGATGCAATTAAAGACTTTAAGTCTGGGAAAACTCCAGGGTTGGATGGCATACCAGTTGATGTATACCAAACCTTTTTTGATATACTAAGAGGACCGTTATTAGCATGTTTTAACCACTCCTATGTAAATGGTAGATTATCTGACACTCAAGAAGAAGGTCTGATCTCATTATTACTGAAACAGGATACAAGTGGAAAATATAAAGATCCAGTCCATTTACAAAATTGGAGGCCCCTTACACTTCAGTGTTGTGATGCAAAAATTCGAGCAAAATGTATAGCACAAAGAATTAAAAAGGTATTGTCGGATATTATTCATTCTAATTAGACAGGTTTTTTACATGGAAGATACATTGGAGATAATATAAGGCAAGTATTGGAAACAATAGAACACTATGGAAAATATGGGAAACCAGGCCTGCTATTCATAGCAGACTTCGAAAAGGCATTTGATAAAGTTCGACTGGGGTTTATATATAAATGCCTGGAGCATTTCAATTTTGGAGAATCTCTTATAAAATGGGTCAAAATCATGTATAGTAACCCTAGGTGTAAAATAGTAAATAATGGCTATTTCTCAGAAAGTTTTAAACTGTCAAGAGGAGTGAAACAAGGTTGTCCACTATCGGCATTAATCGAGATGTTAGCTATTAAAATCAGATCCAATAATAATATCAGAGGATTAGAAATACAGGGCTTTTAAAAAAGGAGTCATTGTACGCTGATGATTCATGTTTTCTTCTAAATCCACAACTAGAATCCCTCCACAGCCTCATAGAGGATCTAGATACATTTTCTAACCTCTCTGGATTACAACCAAATTATGACAAATGTACTATATTACGTATTGGATCACAAAAAATGTTTTACATTGCCATGTAGTTTACCAATTAAATGGTCTGATGGTGATGTGGATATACTCGGAATACATATCCCAAAGGAAATAAATGATCTCACTTCAATGAATTTTAATAGAAAGTTGGCAAAAATAGATAATATCTTAATACCATGAAAGGAAAATACCTGTCGATTTGTGGAAAAATCACCCTGATTTAACTCTTTAGTATTATCCCAGTTTACCTATTTGCTTATGGTCTTGCCTACGCCTAGCGAACAGTTTTTTAAATGATATGAGAAAAAAAATATTCAATTTTATTTGGAACGGCAAGCCAAACAGAATTAAAAGGGCATATTTATATAATGAATATGAATTCGGAGGACAGAAATGATTAAATATTAAAGCCTTAGACCTATCACTAAAAGCTTCAGTCATACAAAAGTTTTACTTAAATCCGAACTGGTTCTCAAGCAAATTAGTAAGATTGTCTCACCCAATGTTCAAGAAAGGCCTTTCTTCCCTTTATTCAGATTACAACAACTCATTTGCAGTTATTTGAAAAGGAAATCATCTCCCAAATATCACTATTTCTAAAACAAGCCATAGAAAGTTGGTTGCAATTTCAATTTAATCCTCCAGAAACGACAGAACAAATAATGCAACAAATGTTGTGGTTAAATTCAAATATACTAATTGACAAAATACCTTAATTTTTTGACAGAATGTTTAAAAAAGGTATAATCTTCGTAAATGATATCATCGGTAGGACTGGTGGAGTTATATCGCACATGCAGCTAACAAAAACATATGGAAATGTCTGCTCTACCCAACATTACAAACAAATAATTGCAGCCTTACCGCAAAAGTGGAAGAGGAAAGTGGAAGGGGGAGAAAGTAAGGAACTTTTCTGTCGGCCTTGCATTAAAGAACATAATTGGTTAAGGAAAACTGTGATAAATAAATAAGTATATCAGTTTCACTTAAGGACCAAAGGATTGACAGCCGTCCCATATAGATTGCAAAATAGTTGGGAAGAGATTTTTGACGTACCGATCCCATGGCATAGTGTTTATGAACTGACACGCAAAACGACACCGGATTCAAAAATTAGAATCTTTCAATTTAAATTATTATATAAAATTCTTGCTACCAATAGAATGTTATTTATATGGGGGATACAATCTTCCCAGCTCTGCAGATTTAGCTGTGAAGAGACAGAATCATTAGATCATTTGTTTTGGTTCTGTCCATTTGTAGCTTGTTTTTGGACACAGGTCCAGGAATGGCTAAAGGATTGCAATATTTACCTGGAGCTAACCTTGCAGATAGCATTACTGGGTGATCTGAAAAGTCATAGTCAATCGATCAATAATATAATAATACTTTTAGCAAAAATGTTTATTTTTAATTCACAATCTGTAGAAGCAATGAGAATATTAAGGTTCAGAACTTTTGTAAAACATCACAGTACGGTTGAAATATATATGGCAAATAGAAATCCTATATGGATGGTGTTAAGAGATAGATGGGAGGTATTGAATAGAGTTGAAGGATGGGACTAATAACAAATAACAACAAATAATAACAAAGATAGCTAATAATATAAGCATACTGTGTCCATAATAAGTATATAGGTTGTATGTTGGGAGCTTTTGGGAAAGAGCACAGTTAGAAAGATATGGCATATAGAAGCAAACCGGATGGACATCATGAAAATTATCGGAGAGGTCGAGAGTAGAAGAAGTTCAGGAGCAAAAATAAATAAATATATATATATATAATATAATTATTGTAAAATTAACTGTGTCCATAAGGTGTAGATAGTAAGTATAGACCGGAAGTAGAGGCCTGGGCATTGTTGTTCACTAATTAACTCCAAGTAGGGAAAGGATGGCGGGGTTGAAAAGTAATAAAGGGGAGTATATATATAAAAAACATGGGGGATTGGAAGTGATGCAGACAATTACAGTTTACAGTTACAGTTACATCATTTAGCAGACGCTCTTATCCAGAGCGACTTACAGTTAGTGCATACATTATTCTTTTTTATTTTCATACTGGCCCCCTGTGGGAATCGAACCCACAATTCTGGTGTTGCAAACGCCATGCTCTACCAACTGAGCTACCTCCCTGCCGGCCATTCCCTCCCCTACCCTGGACCAATTGTGCGCTGCCCCATTGGTCTCCCGGTTGCGGCCGGCTACAGCAGAGCCTGGATTCGAACCAGGATCTCTAGTGGCACAGCTAGCACTGCGATGCAGTGCCTTAGACCACTGCGCCACTCGGGAGGTAAGCGTCAATTACATTGATAGAAGATGAAATCTATCTGCAATATTAAGCTGATCCATGCGTGTACTCAGCCCAAGGTAGGGAATCCGCCCACTCCCCAAGCCGGTCCTGACAGTAACACCTCAGGAACCTGTTGACTTTCTGATTGACCCTCTCCACCTGCCCATTAGCTTGTGGACGGTACCCGGAGGTGAGACTGACCGTGACCCCAGGCGTTCCATGAACACTTTCCATATGCGTGAGGTGAACTGATGACCACGGTCTGACACAATGTCCTCTGGGATCCCGTAGTGCCGGAAGACGTGCGTAAAAAGAACCTCTGCGGTTTGCATGGCTGACGGGATCCCAGTTAAAGGAAGGAGGCGACAAGCTTTGAAAAACCGGTCCACAACGACGAGAACGGTGGTGTTCCCCTGGGAGGGGGGAAGGTCAGTGACAAAGTCCACCGAGAGGTGAGACCAGGGTCGTTGTGGAACTGGCAGGGGAAGGAGCTTTCCATAAGGGAGGCGTCTGGGTGTCTTAGAATGGGCACAGATGGAGCAGGAAGAGACGTAAACCAGGACGTCCCTAGCCAAGGTGGGCCACCAGTACTTCTCAGTCAGGCAGGCGATGGTACTGCCTATCCCAGGATGACCCGACACAGGGTGTTCCAGGAAAGGAGGCGGTCCTGCACACCCGTGGGCACGTAGGCGCGGTTCTAGGGTACTGTGCAGGTGCGGGTTCCGTACGCAGGGCCTGCCGTATGTCGTGTCCACATCCCACACCACTGGCACGATGATATGGAACACCGGGATGATGGGGGTCTCCTCTTCCTGCCTCTCCTCTGCCTGTGTTGGAGCAGGGGAATAGAGGGAAGGTCAGGGAGAAATTACTCCTTTCTCCACCATAGGAGCAGAGGCCCAGATTCCTCCTTCTCCTACGCTCTGCCTCGGGCAAACGTGCAGAGCCCACCTCCATCGGCTCTGGCAGGTGTAGCCATGGTCTCCGGATTCCGCGCAGGTCTTCGTCGGGACCGCAGGAGGTTGTCCAACCGGATCGCCATGCTGATGAGCTGGTCGAGTGACAGGTTGTCATCACGTCAGGCTAACTCCATCTGTACCTCCTCCTGCAGTCCGCTGCGGAACACGGTGACCAGAGCCGACTCGTCCATTTCCCTCACTCAGACAACAACAAATGTGCAAACGTACGCCAATTAGCAGGAGGGATGGGGACATCTTGTCATGCACAGTGCTCAAGTTTATAACGGCTGTCAGTCAAAACCCATAAAGTGCTGTGAACCGGAGAACCTGAACTCTGACTTCATGTATAGCATGTTACTGTACAGCCACTGGGTTCCAATTTAGGTGCTTATCAATGTCAAAATATGCAATTTTCAACCCATATACGGGATGGCAGGGGCTGTGAGTGGAAAGGGCTACGTACAGTGCCTTGCAAAAGTATTCATCCCTGTTGCCGTTTTTCCTATATTGTTGCATTACAACCTGTAATTTAAATTGATTTGTATTTGGATTTCATGTAATGGACAAAATAGTCCAAATTGGTGAAGTGAAATGAAAAAAATTACTTGTTTCAGAAAATTCTAAAAAATAAATAACGGAAAGGTGGTGCGTGCATATGTATTCACCCCCTTTGCTATGAAGCCCCTAAATAAGATCTGGTGCAACCAATTACCTTCAGAAGTCACATAATTAGTTAAATAAAGTCCACCTGTGTGCAATCTAAGTGTCACATGATCTGTCACGATCTCAGTATATATACACCTGTTCTGAAAGGCCCCAGAGTCTGCAACACCACTAAGCAAGGGACACCACCAAGCAAGCGGCACCATGAAGACCAAGGAGCTCTCCAAACAGGGACAAAGTTGTGGAGAAGTACAGATCAGGGTTGGGTTATATAAAATATCTGAAACTTTGAACATCACACGGAGCACCATTAAATCCATTATTAAGAAATGGAAAGAATATGGCACCACAACAAACAGGCCAAGAGAGGGCCGCCCACCAAAACTCACGGACCAGGCAAGGAGGGCATTAATCAGAGAGGCAACAAAGAGACCAAAGATAACCCTGAAGGAGCTGCAAAGCTCCACATCGGAGATTGGAGTTTTATCCATAGGACCACTTTAAGCGATACACTCCACAGAGCTGGGCTTTACGGAAGAGTGGCCAGAAAAAAAGCCATTGCTTAAAGAAAAACATAAGCGAACACGTTTGGTGTTCGCCAAAAGGCATGTGGGAGACTCCCCAAACATATGTCCCTCCTGTAGCTCAGTTGGTAGAGCATGGTGCTTGCAATGCCAGGGTTGTGGGTTCAATTCCCATGGGTGACCAGTATGAAAAATGTATGCACTCACTAACTGTAAGTCTGCTGAATGACTAAAATGTAAAATATGGAAGAAGGTACTCTGGTCAGATGAGACTAAAATTGAGCTTTTTGGCCATCAAGGAAAACGCTTTGTCTGGCGCAAACCCAACACCTCTCAACACCCCGAGAACACCATCCCCACAGTGAAGCATGGTGGTGGCAGCATCATGCTGTGGGCATGTTTTTCATCTGCAGGGACTGGGAAATTGGTCAGAATTGAAAGATTGATGGATGCCGCTAAATACAGGGAAATTCTTGAGGGAAACCTGTTTCAGTCTTCCAGAGATTTTGAGACTGGGATGGAGGTTCACCTTCCAGCAGGACAATGACCCTAAGCATACTGCTAAAGCAACACTTTAGTTGTTTAAGGGGAAACATTTAAATGTCTTGGAATGGCCTAGTCAAAGCCCAGACCTCAATCCAATTGAGAATCTGTGGTATGACTTAAAGATTGCTGTACACCAGCGGAACCATCCAACTTGAAGGAGCTGGAGCAGTTTTGCCTTGAAGAATGGGCAAAAATCCCAGTGGCTAGATGTGCCAAGCTTATAGAGACATACCCCAAGAGACTTGCAGCTGTAATTGCTGCAAAAGGTGGCTCTACAAAGTATTGACTTTGGGGGAGTGAATAGTTATGCACGCTCAAGTTTTCTGTTTTTCTGTCTTATTTCTTGTTTGTTTCACAATAAAAACTATTTTGCGTCTTCAAAGTGGGAGGCATGTTGTGTACATCAAATGATACAACCCCCCCCCAAAATCAATTTTAATTCCAGGTTGTAATGCAACAAAATAGGAAAAATGCCAAGGGGGGTGAATACTTTCTTAAGCCACTGTATTGTCCTATAATATAATATATGCCATTTAGCAGACTCTTTTATCCAAAGTGACTTACAGTCATGCGTTCATACATCCTGTCAGACTAAAATGCATGTTTCGCGTCGTTTGACAAAACCGGGTTAGTTGGAATCACACACCTAAGACGAATGCATGCTTTGTTTTAACAGACTGAAGATTTCCTTTGCCAAATTAAGGGGAATCCATTAAAGCAGATTGAAAATAACAAAGATGGAGGCAGTTTTC
The DNA here is from genome assembly GCF_964263955.1 of Coregonus lavaretus. Classification (NCBI taxonomy): domain Eukaryota; kingdom Metazoa; phylum Chordata; class Actinopteri; order Salmoniformes; family Salmonidae; genus Coregonus; species Coregonus lavaretus. Next base: position 1,759,818 of record NC_140011.1, on the reverse strand, counting down.
CCAGCTACATTCACTTTCACTGGCTAATCTGGAGAAAAAGCTGCAGCCTTTCAGGGGCTTAGTGGAAGAGGAGAGAGAAAGAGGCCGCAGAACAGCTCCCGCAGACTTGGGGCAATTGTTTGTGTGTTTGTGTGTGTGTGTGTGTGTGTGTGTCTTCTCATGCGTTTCACCTCTGTCCTCACATCCACTTCCTGTCTGATGGGCATTAATCAAAAGGCCTGTCTCTATTTAATCAAGACATGTGTACACTGTATCTCTATCAAAATCATGTTTTATTGTTCTAAATTAATGTTATTGGGATGATGATTTTGGGTAACATATTCTTATTTCCCCTGAGAAGTAAGTTACACAACAGTTCCTTAAACCCAACATGTGGCTGGGAATCTTTTAGCCTTGCAAATGTCATTTTTGTGCTGTCTTATTCCCCTTAAACCCCTAAATTTAAGACCTGACAGCTTTATCAGGGTAACTATAAGTGGATAACTTATGCAATTACTGTGCACTAGGAATGTATGTTCAGACAGTTACATAGTCTAGTAATTACCAGTTTTCCAAGACAAACTCTAAAAAGTGAATGCTAATGTCTTACATACCCTGCATGTACTAGCTTTTTGCAAAGGTCATTCCAACACTTCTACTCTGGTAAAAGGCCTGTATAAAAAGAGATGTGGCTTTGTCATGTTGCGGTTCCTTAGTGACGTTACTCAAATTAGTGCACTTTAACGATGGAACAGAGCTGAATAATTTTATGTTCTTCGCAGGCATTAAAAGGAAGCATCCTCAAGGTTCTGGCAGCCAACTCTCATATCAAAAGAATTCTCCATTTCCACATTGCGTGTCTTCCAAAAAGCCTTGCAGTCACAACTGCTCGCATGCATGTCACAAGGGGGCATTGTAATAATAATAATAATAATAATTGGTCATTTAGCAGACGCTCTTATCCAGAGCGACTTACAGGAGCAATTAGGGTTAAGTGCCTTGCTCAAGGGCACATCGACAGATTTTTCACCTAGTCGGCTCGGGGATTAGAACCAGCGACCTTTCGGTTACTGGCACAACGCTCTTAACCACTAAGCCAACCGTTTTCTTCTATGCGAAACATTTTATTATCCTATTTATAAACCCTGTTATAAATATGCAGACTTAGTAGCGACAAAATGTGATGCCACACACAGCACATGGGCTGTTTTGCTAATTTCGCCCACGATACCCACCGCTGAGTCGGTGAAAGCTGCTTGGTACCTAATCCCTGTGGGATACACACAAGCCTAATGGTGCTCTTATTAAATCACTTAGTGTTTAGCCTAGTGCTTAGCCTAGAGCTTGTCCTAGCGTTAGCACACCACTTGAGTTATGAGACCACACGCGAGACATGTTGGCTAAATAGGGGTCGTGGTGAGCACTTGTATGTGTGTAACCCTCCTCTCTACTTCTTTGTAACTCTTTTTTCTTGCTCTTCCTCTATTTTTCTCTTTTAGCTACTCGGTCACCATCCAGGAGTCGTACGCCCACCCCTTTGATCAGATTTATTACACCAGCTGCACCGACATCCTGAACTGGTTCAAGTGCACAAGGCACAGGTGAGGAGGGAGAGGTCAACTGAGGGATGGAATGGAGGGGTGTGTGTGTTTTGGGGAGATGTGTGTGTTTGCTTGCGGTTGTAGAGGATGTACAGTGCCTTCAGAAACCCCTTGATTTATTCCACATTTTGTTGTGTTACAGCCTGAATTCAAGATGTATTAAAAAAATAAAAAATCACCCATCTACACACAATACTCAATATTGACAAAGTGAAATCATGTTTTCAGAAATGTTTGCAAATGTATTGAAAATGAAATACAGAAATATCTGGTTTACATAAAAAGTATTCACACCCCTGAGTCAATACATGTTAGAATCAACTTTGGCAGTGATTACAGCTGTGAGTCTTTTGGGTAAGTCTCTAAGAGCTTTGCACACCTGGAATGTACAATATCTACACATTATTATTTGTATAAATTCTCCAAGCTCTGTCAAGTTGGTTGTTGACCGCCATTTTCAAGATTTTCAAGCCGCTTTATTTCAAAAATTCAATGTTGACTTGGTAAGCAGCTCCAGTGTATATTTGGCCTTGTGTTTTAGGTTATTGTCCTGCTGAAAGATGAATGTGTGTCCCATTGTCTGTTGGAAAGCAGACTGAACCAGGTTTTCCCCTAGGATTTTGCCAGTGCTTAGCTCTATTCCATTTATTTTTATCCTAAAAAACTCTCTAATCCTTGCCAATGACAAGCATACCCATAACATGATGCAGCCACCACCATGCTTGAAAATATGAAGAGTGGTACTCAGTGATGTGTTGTTCTGGATTTGCTCCAAAAATAACGCTTTGTATTCAGGACATAAATTTAATTTCTTTGCCACATGAGTGCCTTATTGAAAACAGGATGCTTCCTTCTTTTCAGTGTTTTAAAGTCGCCATTGGCCTCATGGTGAAATCCCTGACCGGTTTCATTCCTTTCCGGCAACTGAGTTAGGAAGGATGCCTGTATCTTTGTAGTGACTGGGTGTATTGATACACCATCCAAAGTGTAATTAATAACTTCACCATGCTCAAAGGGATATTCAATGTCTGCTTTTTTATTTATTTAATGTTTTATCTAGCAATAGGTGCCATTCTTTGCAATTCATTGGAAAAACCTCCCTGGTCTTTGTGGTTGAATCTGTGTTTGAAATTCACTGTTCGACTGAGGGACCTTACAGATAATAGTATGTGTGGGGTAGAGAGATGAGGCAGTCATTCAAAAATGACACACAATGAGTCCATGCAACTTATTATTTACATTTTAGCAGACGCTCTTATCCAGAGCGACTTACAGTTAGTGATTACATGTTTTTTTTTATACTGGCCCCCCGTGGGAATCGAACCCACAACCCTGGCGTTGCAAACGCCATGCTCTATCAACGTACGATCACATATTTGTGGTCATTGTGGAGTAGTCCCTGCAGCGTACCATCGCAAATATGTGATTGTTACAGTAGAAACAGAACGTATGATGCAACAAACGTCTCTAAACAGCATTGTTGTCTGAAAAGCATCTAAACAATGTTTTGTACTGATGGGAAATAAAGGTCTTCAGAACTTTATTCCTCAATTATAAATGCAAACTTCATCCTCCAAACATCACACGGAACACATCCACAGCCAAACACATTCCATAAACCAGTCTAAATAACAGGTTACGCTGACAAAAGACTAAACATAAGTTAGCGACCTAACCGCTAGACTTGTTTACAATGTACCAGATCTCTGGTGAGCACAAGGGAGAAATGTAATAGTTTTTTATTAAAGAGATGCGTGTCAACTAAGCTAACAGCAGCTAAATTCTTTATGATGGCTGCCATGTTTGTTTAAGTTTGACAAGCGAAAACTCCCTAATCCCATTCACTATAAGACGCAAATCAACAAATTCAAACTCAAAGATGGTTGCGCCCATTGCCTGAAATATATTAACTTAGTTTGGCCACTTTTCAGCATACTACAAATCTTCAAAGTACTTATTACAGTGTCTACAAGAACTGGAGCACATGACTTGATAAGTCATTTACCGTTTTTGACGAATCACAAAGCAAATAAAATGTTATCACCTCACAGATCATCACACCAAATACAAGCCTACTGCCTAGCCTAACTGTAGCACGAAAGCTAAACAGGGATGAACCCATTTTAGGGGGGTTTGTGGGTGGGTTCATTTAATTTGTGGGGCGTTTTCAAGTCCATGGGGGATAGAAATGGGGGAAGGTGTCATGGGGGGATATGATGCAGGAAATATTACTATGATGGGGGATTTATCAATAAAATGGTGGGCAAACACAGGAGAAGTTTATATGCCAAATAAAAATAAAACCCCTGGAAAGGGGGGTCTGAGCTGCCAACCCTGAGGTACGATAGTTACAATCTGATGCCCGCGTTCAAAACAACTGGGAACTCGGAAATCTCTGACTTCCGACTTCAGTGCGTTCAAGACAACTGGGAACTCTGATTATAAAAAAAAAATATCCAACTCAGAATTCCAACTCGGGAACTCAGGCTCTGACTTTCCGACCTGAAGATCACTGACGTCATGATTTGACCTCGTATTTTTCTGAGTTCCCGGTTGACTTGAAAGCACCATAAGTCACCTCGTTTTTTATAACATCTATGGTCTGACAGAGGTGACAGCCAAAATGCATTGTATGATGTCAACAAACATGGCGCAACACATAGCTGGCAAATAGCTTACCATTGGCTCATCGTAATCAGTACAACCTTCAAAAAAGTATTTTACACACATCATATAATAATATAATAATAATATGCCATTTAGCAGACGCTTTTATCCAAAGCGACTTACAGTCGTACGTGCATACATTTTTTTGTGTATGGGTGGTCCCGGGGTTCAAACCCACTACCTTGGCGTTACAAGCGCCGTGCTCTACCAGCTGAGCTACAGAGGACCACGACACCATATGTGTCCATTACAATCTAGGCAAGAATCTGAATGCATGATTTGTCACCAGTTCTTGAAAACATAAATAAAACAGTAAATACATTATGCTCCATACATACAGTATGCTACAGTAGAAACGGCAACATGATATGTGACTCGTTTCAGGAAACTAGGCATGTGTCGCGTGTCACTACTTCACACGAGAGCCATTTGAACTTAAACTTTTAAAAAAGAAAATCAAAATGAGTATTTTGTTCTGATCAGAGATGCACAATGTCTGTTCTGATTAGAGATGCGCAATGTCTTCATACTTGATCTGGGGAAACACTCGGGAAGTGCTTGGGCTCGACGAAGAGAGAAGTTTGTCCTGCTCAGTAAAACCTCAAACATAAATTGTCCGAAACAGTGAAATGGGCTACTACTTATGTGAATTAATGAGGAGGCGGACCACACCTCAATTCAAACTGTTGTTAGAAAATCAAACTTGTTAGAAAATAATTTGAAATTGACAAGTTGAAACAGCCAATAGATAATTAGCAGGCAGCGTGCCTTGGTTTGAGGGCAACATGGGTTAACTCTCCTGTTGCGTAACAATCACATGTTGGAACAGTGAGCGAATTCTGACATCACGTGCATAAAAAAACTCATGCTGGGGCGACCGTTAGAGATATTTGGAACTCATGCGTGAAAAGGTTAAGCAAATTTGTACGCCTGAAATGATTTAGTCTTGCCATAACAAAGAGGTTGAATACTTATTGACTCGAGACATTTCAGCTTTTCCTTTTTAATTAATTTGTAAAACATTCCAGAAACTTAATTCCACTTTGACATTATGGGGTATTGTGTGTAGGCCAGTGACACAAAATCTCAATTTAATCTATTTTAAATTCCGGCAGTAACATAACAAAATGTGGAAAAAATCAAGGGGCATGAATACTTTCTGAAGGCACATATCAAAGAGGAAGATAATAGACCTACTGGCCTGAACAGCGTATACCAAGCCAACAGGGATGATTGTCATAATAAAAGCTTTTGTGTATATAAGTACTGTAAGCTCCTTAAATATTATGTTGGTAACTAACCAACTTGTCCACCATCAATAGATGTCTAATCACATTTCTACTTTAGTTTACTGTCTCCTCTGTATTTCCGATGTCCCCCTTTCTGATCATACTGTCTGTGTGTCTAAAGGGTGAGCTATCGGACAGCCTATCGCAGAGGAGAGAAAACCATGTACCACCGCAAGTCCCAGTGCTGCCCCGGCTTCTATGAGAGCATGGAGATGTGTGTCCGTAAGTATCACTACTCCCTATCTGCAGCCATTGTTTTTACATATTATGTGCCCAGTATGATAGAGCAATAAAACTTTCTTAGCAGATAATGACAACATGACAATAACAGTATCTGTAGATTATGTAATGAAAAGTTGGAGGGTGGTTGGTAATGGAGGACATCAGGTGGATCCACGTCTGGGTGTTAGGCAGAACCCCTAGGTCCTGGAGAACAGGAGCAGAGTAAAGGGAACAGAGTAGGAGACAGAGACGGAATCAAGCAAACAAGCAAACACACAGGTCACACTTTACTGTGAGAAAAGTTGATGGATTAGTGCTGTGTTATAAATGGGAGATATGTACTTTTCAACACTAAAAGATATAGCCTACCTCAAGCTGGTCCCCCCCCCGACTCAGAGCACAGAGAATCAGACTGATCCAAACACACTGGTTCTGGTGGATGGGATACCTCCTGGGGGGCTTGGACAGTCGATGGTCCTAAAGTCATTTGGAGAGATAAATTAAAGAGGTACATTTTTATAAGCTCAGCATAACTACCATTTCTTGCTTTCTCAAATGTCAACCAAAGCTTAACATACTTTGTCTATTGGGCTTCACCGAAGTGTAGGGCGTCAGTGCTTTCAGTGGTTGACCGTCCAACTGCTCCAACTGGAGATGATTGTTGGCTTCCACCAAGGTAACCCTAGGAAGACAGAGAAAAATATCAGTGTTAGGGAAACTAAAACTAGCTTCAGGATATCTTGTGTGCAAATGCAAATAGTTATTATCTGAGATTGTTTATATTCACCTTAACAGATGGTGAGCCCAGCTAGGAGCGAAAGAGCAGCGAGGTTTCCCAGGTCTCGCCTTCCTTTTATCCTGCTTCCAAACCAAGTAATTTGCCCGGATGTCGAAGCACTTCGTCCCCTTCTTGATTCTCCTCCGGTAGCTCTCCTTCTGTTTGTCCTGCACCTTGTCGATGTTCAGTCTCACCTTGATTGATAACAGGAATAAATGCAATAATATTTCATATTACAAATACATTTCTTACATATCTCTTGGAGGGCCAGAAAAGAAATTAACAGCGGACAATCATTTTTACCTGGTCAAAAACCTCCACATCCTTCTCAGTCCGTGCATGAAAGTGGTCCTCGAAGGCGTTCTGATCTGGTTCAACAACTTCCACCACATCAGGTGGGGTTTCAGTGATCTGAAAGTACGTTATACAAAAATAGCAATAGACAAAAAACAACACTAAGTCAATCACAATTTTGAAAGACTACAGTATATGCAATAATTGTATGTACAATTGCATTGTTTACCTCAGTCAACAGCTGCGGCTCCCGTCCGTACTCGGTGGAGGCCTGGATGCTGTTGTTGTGTGCAAAGAGAATTACCTTCAGGTTGTTCTCCCACCCTTCCTGGTACCAATCAAGGGACTTGCCCATGGCAGTCTTGAGGGTCTGGTTGGTCCATTCACCAAACCTGGAGGAGGGGGTAGGAAAGCCATGTCTATAGACAATGGAAGATATTGAAATATGTCTGATTATGTACCATGGAAAAACAAAAACAAATTATAAAAATTAAATAAAACAAACCATTGGTGACACAATATAACTTATAACATCCGTACCTTGTTCCAGCGTTTATGACCTCTGTCACTCAAGATGACCTCAGGAGAACCGTGGGTGTTGAAGATGTCCATCATTGCCTTGGAGGTGGCCTCGCCAGTCTCGACCTTGATGGGTATCATACAAAACGAAAATATATTTTTGGTTCGAAGCATCCTTTTTAATGGTTTACAGAAGGGAATTTAGAGTTAAGCATTTACTGACCTTAATGGGTATTGCCTCCACCCACTTGGTAAAGTGATCGGTCGCCGTCAGACACCAGCTGTTGCCATTCCTGGATTTCATGAAGGGTCCGATGAGGTCCACCCCTAACATTTAGTGGTCCGATGAGGTCCACCCCTAACATTTAAAGTGTTAGAGAGAAGATTACTTTATTCTTACCCGTATCTGTGTCATATAACAGTATGCAGATGTTCATATTTGTAAGGATACTGACACACACACACACACACACACATTCTATAATATTGAACTCTGCTGCGGTCAAATAAAGCAACCATTACAAAACCACTTATCAGGGCAAAATCTGAATTGTGTCACGGTTCAGACAGACGACCAGAGGACCACAATTGCGTCACACCAGAAAGTTTATTAAAACTTAAGGGAAAAGGGAAGTAGGGAGTGAATGAAGGCTCCAGGGGTAACAGGGATCCCGTCCAATGTGCTGGGTCTGTGCCCCCCCCAGTGGCAGCGATGCGTCCTATGAAGCCGGTGGTGGGTGGTCCAGAAGTCCTGGGGGGGGGAGACACAGACACAACAGGGCGGAATGAAACAAGGCAGCAGTACAGTTCAAGGGAAATCCAAAATACGTAGTAGCAAGGCAGAAGGCTGGTCAGAGTTACCGGGAATGAAGAGTAGTCAGGAGTCGTTATGGCAGAAGCAGGTCTGGATCTCCTGGGGCAGAAGAGCATCCAACAATCAGGCAGGTCCGGGGTCACAAAACCAGGGTGAGCCAGAAGCGCGAGCAAACAGGTTCCGGGTGTGAGCTTTGCAGACGATCTGACACCGGAGAGCTGAAAGACAGGGCCTTAAATACTGGGAGAGGTAGTGGGTAATGCAGCGCAGCTGGCAGAGTAATTAGAGCAGAGCAGAGCAGGGACAGGTGGAGCTAGTTAGGCTGAGTAGAGAGAGGGTGAGCAGAGTGGAAGAAAATAAAGGTGGTAACCCGGTGGAGTGAGAGGCTCATGACAGAACCCCCCCCCCCAAGGGACGGCCCCAGAAGTCCCAAGAGCAACACCACGCCGGGCGGGAGGAGGGGAGCCGGAGGAGGGCTAGAACTCCTCCGAACGGTCCGAGTGAACGTCCTCATCCTCGGAGGAAGCCGGAGGGCCGTGGTCGGGAGATGGGACAGGTCCCGAGACAGGATCAGGCACAGGACAGGAAGCCGAGCGGGCAGGACGGTTAGGGACCCCTCTGGGGCGGCCCCTACGGATTGCAGGTTGATCAGGATGCCGTTGGTGGAAAGCGGTGATGAGAGTCCTATCCACAATCCGACTAGCTGGCACCCAGGTCCTTTCCTCAGGTCCATAGCCCTCCCAGTCAATGAGGTACTGGAGACACCTACCCCTCCGTCTGGACCGAAGCAGGCGGCGGACGGTGTAAACCAGACCACCATCGACGAGCCGTGGAGGAGGAGGACAAGGCGCAGCAGGGACCAGCGGACTCTCATGGATGGGCTTAATCTTAGACACATGGAAAGTGGGGTGCACCCTCAGGGAATTAGGCAGTTGGAGCCGGACAGCAGTTGGGCTAATCACTCTTATGATAGGGAATGGGCCAATGAACCGAGGTGCCAGCTTCTGCGACTCCACCCTGAGTGGCAGGTTCTTCGCTGACAACCACACCCTTTGACCAACATGGTAGGTGGGAGCAGGAATTCTCCGACGGTTGGCCCCGGTAGTGTAGCTGGCAACGGATCTGAGGAGTGTGGCTCGGGCTTGTGACCAGGTGCGGCGACATCGACGGGCAAAAGCAAGTGCAGATGGGCAAGTAACCTCCTCTTCCTGGCTGGCAAATAGAGGAGGCTGGTATCCATAAACACATTGGAAAGGGGACATACCGATGGCAGAGCAGGTCAGAGAATTGTGTGCGTACTCCACCCATGTCAATTGCTGCGACCAGGAGTGGGGGTTGCGTGAAGTCATGCATCGCAGTGCCTTCTCGAGCTCCTGATTAGCCCGCTCTGACTGCCCATTGGATTGGGGATGGAATCCGGAAGTCAGACTGACTGTGGCTCCCAGCAGGTGACAGAACTCCTTCCAAAAAGCGGAGGAGAATTGTGGACCACGGTCAGAAACTACATCCTTTGGCAGTCCGTGGATCCGGAAGACGTGTTCCAGGACCACCTGGGCGGTCTCCTTGGCGGTTGGGAGCTTGGGGAGGGGAATGAAGTGTGCCATCTTGCTGAAACGGTCAACTATGGTGAGAATGACGGTCATGCCACTTGAAGGGGGCAGCCCCGTGACAAAGTCAAGGGCGATGTGAGACCAGGGACGTCTGGGCACAGGCAGGGGCTGCAGCAATCCGGCTGGGGGCTGGCAGGACGACTTGTGTTGGTTGCAGATGGGGCAGGCTTGGACGAATTCCCGTACATCCTTTCTCAGAGAGGGCCACCAGAACCTCTGGGCGAGCAGGTTGTAAGTGCGGGTGGAGCCAGGGTGACAAGCTAGGCGGGAGTCATGTCCCCACTGAACGACCTGGGACCTCAGGTCTTCGGGGACAAAAAGGCGGTCAGCTGGGCAAGTGCTGGGACCTGGCTGGTTACGGAGAGCCTCCAGCACCTGTTCCTCAACAGCCCAGGTCAGAGCTGCAACGATGCAGGGACTTGGCAGAATCGACACAGGGTCCTTGGAGGGGGTGTCATCCTTCTGGAATTGACGGGAGAGGGCGTCTGGCTTGGTGTTGCGTGATCCAGGCCGGTATGACAGAGTGAAATTAAACCTGGTGAAGAACAGGGCCCAGCGGGACTGCCTGGAGTTCAACCGTTTGGCCGTGCGGATGTACTCCAAGTTCTTATGATCGGTCCAAACGAGAAATGGAATGGTGGACCCCTCCAGCCAGTGACGCCACTCCTCCAAGGCAAGCTTCACAGCCAGCAGCTCACGGTTCCCTATGTCGTAATTGCACTCAGAGGGGGACAACCGACGTGAGAAAAAGGCACAGGGATGGAGCTTCCTATCCTCCGCAGCCCACTGAGAAATCACAGCACCAACTCCCACATCCGAGGCGTCCACCTCCACAATGAATTGCCGGTCCACATCAGGCATCTGGAGGATGGGAGCGGAGGTGAACCTCACCTTGAGGGTACTGAAGGCTTTGTCGGCTGCTGGGGTCCAGGTGAAGGGTTGCTTGGTGCTGGTTAGAGCAGTGAGAGGGGCAGCAACAGTACTGTAGTTCCGGATAAACTTTCTGTAGAAGTTAGCAAACCCCAGAAACTGTTGCAGCTTCTTTCTGTTCTCCGGAACTGGCCATGAAGTGACTGCTGATACTTTGGCAGGATCCATTTGGATACTTCCCTCTGCCACTATGTACCCCAGGAAGGCCACTGTCTTGACGTGAAACTCACATTTCTCTGCCTTGGCGTAGAGGGAATTCTCCAGAAGACGATGAAGGACTTGCTGGACATGGCGGGTGTGTTCAGACAGGTTTCTGGAGTAGATTAAGATGTCATCCAGGTAAACGAAGACAAACTTGTTTAACATGTCCCGCAGTACATCATTCACTAGAGCCTGGAACACAGCAGGAGCATTGGTGAGGCCAAAAGGCATAACCAGATACTCGTAGTGGCCTGTTGGTGTATTGAATGCGGTTTTCCATTCATCTCCCTCCCGGATCCGCACTAGGTGGTAAGCGTTTCTGAGATCCAACTTGGTAAAAACAGTGGCTCCCTGGAGCAACTCAAAAGCAGAGGTGAGCAGAGGCAGAGGGTAACGGTTTTTCACTGTGATGTCGTTGAGTCCCCTGTAGTCGATGCAGGGGCGAAGAGATCCGTCCTTCTTCCCCACAAAGAAGAAGCCAGCACCAGCAGGAGATGAAGATGAACGGATTAATCCTGCGGACAGAGAGCCATTGATGTAGTCCTCCATGGACTTTCTTTCAGGAGCAGACAACGAATAAAGACGACCCTTTGGAGGGGCTGTTCCAGGGAGGAGGTCGATGGCACAGTCGTACGGTCGGTGAGGGGGCAGAGATGTGGCTCTTGCTTTGTTAAACACCTCTCTGAGACCATGGTAGCATTCTGGGACATTGGAGAGGTCAGGAGCGGAGTTAGTAGGTACTGGCCGAGGGGGTAGTGCGGCAGCAAGCAGGCAGGTTCGGTGGCAGTCCTCTCCCCACTCCCTGATCACCCCGGTCACCCAGTCGAGCTGAGGGTTGTGCCGGCGGAGCCATGGGTAACCCAGGATGAGGGGTTGGCCTGGAGAGGGGAGCAGGTGAAACTGGATAGTTTCTTGATGGTTTCCGGACAGACCCATCGAGACCGGGGCCGTGACATGAGTGACCGATCCGAGTAAGTGTCCGTCCAGTGCCCGGGCAGGAATAGGAGGTGTTAAACGGAGGTTCTCCAGTCCCAGTTGGCGTGCCAGCTTGATGTCCATTATGTTGGCTTCGGCGCCAGAATCCACCAGAGCAGCCAGGGTGTGAGTTGAGTCAGAGAGGCGGAGGTGAACTTGCAGCAGGGGTTTGCGGTCGGAGGACTGGATGGTCATTGAACTCAACCGGACTCCCCCTATGCCCGGTGAGCTTCGGCCCTTTAAAGGGCAGGTTACCACACGATGTCCATCACCTCCACAATAGAGGCAGAGGTTTGAGGTGAAGCGGCGCTGGCGCTCTGCAGGAGTGAGAGAGGCTCGCCCAATCTCCATAGGCTCAGACTGATCAAGCTGACCTGGGTGAGTGGCAGTAGATGACAGGAGCCCAGTCGGATCTCTCCGAATGCCGGTAGTAGGTGGACCTTGGCGCCCCCTCTCACGACGACGGGTCTGTATCCTTCTGTCGATCCTGACAGTCAGTGCGATGGCTTCATCAAGAGTGGAAGGCAGTTCATGGGAGACCAACTCGTCCTTGATATAGTCAGCCAAACTATGGAAGAACGCGTCCACCAACGATGGTGTGTTCCAAGAACTTCGTCTAGCCAGGGTTCGGAAGTCGATGGAATGGTCTGCGACTGTACGTCTGCCTTGTCGAATACTGAACAGTTCACGAGACGCCTCTGCGGTTGGTGAATCCAGGTCAAACACCTTCAGCATCTCCTCAGCAAACAGGTCGAAGGTTGCACATGCGGGGGTTTGACGTTCGAACTCTGCTGTTCCCCAGAGTCGAGCTCGGCCCGTCAGGTGAGTGATGGCATACCCAACTTTAGCCCCCTCCGTGGCGAAGGTCCTTGGCTGCAAGGAGAACTGAAGTCGGCAGCTAGTCAGGAATGGCCGGACCTGGGTTGAGTCGCCGTTGAACCGCTCGGGGTTTCCAATCTTGGGTTCCGGAGCAGCGGCTGCAATGACCGGGGCAGGTAACTCGGGGGCAGGGCTGGTGGGCAGACTGGCTGGGGTAAGGTTGGTGAGGAGTTGAATGATCATGGCGAGTTGTTGTTGCTGCTGCTGGAACTGCTGCTCATGCTCATCGGTTTCCATGTCGGGGAAAGTGTGCGCTGAGTCCATAATGGTCAGATCGTACTGTCACGGTTCAGACAGACGACCAGAGGACCACAATTGCGTCACACCAGAAAGTTTATTAAAACTTAAGGGAAAAGGGAAGTAGGGAGTGAATGAAGGCTCCAGGGGTAACAGGGATCCCGTCCAATGTGCTGGGTCTGTGCCCCCCCCAGTGGCAGCGATGCGTCCTATGAAGCCGGTGGTGGGTGGTCCAGAAGTCCTGGGGGGGGGAGACACAGACACAACAGGGCGGAATGAAACAAGGCAGCAGTACAGTTCAAGGGAAATCCAAAATACGTAGTAGCAAGGCAGAAGGCTGGTCAGAGTTACCGGGAATGAAGAGTAGTCAGGAGTCGTTATGGCAGAAGCAGGTCTGGATCTCCTGGGGCAGAAGAGCATCCAACAATCAGGCAGGTCCGGGGTCACAAAACCAGGGTGAGCCAGAAGCGCGAGCAAACAGGTTCCGGGTGTGAGCTTTGCAGACGATCTGACACCGGAGAGCTGAAAGACAGGGCCTTAAATACTGGGAGAGGTAGTGGGTAATGCAGCGCAGCTGGCAGAGTAATTAGAGCAGAGCAGAGCAGGGACAGGTGGAGCTAGTTAGGCTGAGTAGAGAGAGTGGTGAGCAGAGTGGAAGAAAATAAAGGTGGTAACCCGGTGGAGTGAGAGGCTCATGACAAATTGGGACACTTAACGATCATGTGCCATGGTGAAACAACTTTGATGGGCTTCAACTCCAGCGCCACAGTATTCGCCCTCTCAAATTTCTGGCAGGCTAGACAGGGTACTGACCTTTAAGCTAAAAGTGACAAATTGAAACATTGTGTGCTCTCTGATATGACATTCACTGAAATCATAATAATTTCAGATATAATGGAATGTGATTGGTAAACAAAAGGTTATTTCACTTGCCCAGCTGTCCACCTCCTTGACAATTCCCTGTCAGAAGAAGCGTAGGTTGATTTTGACAATCATGCGCTTTACTCCGAAATGGCCAGCATGCATCTCGGTCAGCACGGCCTCCTCCTCCTCCGTAGTGAAAATCACCTTCCTGTGTGGCTGGCCATCCTTCCCCCGTAGGTACATGTGAGTGTCTAACAAGTTGGAAGAGAAGAATTGTTGAAATACTCTAGCCTAAGTACATTTGCACTGCTGTCTTTATCTCTCTGTTTCTCTCTCCATCTCTCTGTCTGTCTTCCTCTCTTCCCACCTCTCTCACTTTCATCCTTTCTGTCTGACTCCCCCCCCCCCCCCCCTCCCCCCTCCCCCCTCTAAATCCTGCATTATGTGGTGATTGATCACACTATTTATAGGGCCAAAATGGGCCTGTTTCTGCACATCAGGCATGCTATCAAAATGGCACATCTATTGCTGCTTGACGACATTGCCGAGCGTGCTCTGAGAAGTGAACGCATCTTTGAGGATCACGTTGATTTATTTGCAGAGACTGACGAGTACTTGATCGGACGGTTTAGGCTTCCAATACACGTTTTAATGGAGCTGTGTGATACTTTGGAGCCAGCGCTGCGAAGCCATACCCAACGGTCCAATCCCGTACCACCTCATGTGCAGGTACTCTCCACCTTGGGATTTTTAGCCACTGGGACATATCAGCGGGAGTTAGCAGACCGGGTGGGCATATCACAGCCATCCATCAGCCGCGCTCTCCCACGAGTTGTGGATGGAATAAATCAACTGGCCACACAATATATTTTCTTCCCCTACACAGCGCAACAACAGCTGCCGGTCAAGAGAGGGTTCTACTCTATTGCGGGTCTGCACAACGTAATCGGGGCAATAGACTGCACTCACGTGCGCATTAAGGCACCCTCACCAGACCCATTCCCATACCTCAACCGCAAGCAATATCACTCAATCAATGTACAAGTCATCTGCGACTTCGACAACCATCTCTTGAACGGGGTCTCCCGCTTCCCAGGAGGTGCACATGACTCTTATATTTTGCAGAACAGTTCTGTGGGAATGTGCCTGGAACAAGGAGCTGCTGGAGCCGCATGGCTCATTGGTAAGCATCGTTCAGTAATTTCAAATTCCAATTGTTGGTTTCAAAAAATGGGTTTCTTCATTAATGACTTGTTTCATTAGGAGATCGGGGGTATGCCCTTGCGCCCTGGCTACTGACGCCACTAACAAACCCTCAGACGCACCAAGAGGCCTCTTATAACCAGAGGCACGCACGCACCCGTTCCACCATTGAGCGAACCATTGGTATTCTGAAGGGACGCTGGATGTGTTTGAACACAGCAGGTGGTAAGCTGCTTTACAAGCCAGAGAAGGGGAGTAGGACTACTTGTTTTATTCAGGTTTTAAAAAAAAATTGTAGAATAATCTAATTCCAACAATTCATTTTATTTAGTTTTTCTAGCTTTTGATCATCTTTACACCGTTTTTAGGTTTGCAGAATAATCATGGCCTGTTGTGTTACACAACATCGCTATAAAGCGTGGTGTTCCACTTCCACTTCAGCCACCACACCAGGATGTGCATCCTGACCCATTGCTGGGACCAGACAACCGACTTGGCGTGGAAGTCAGACAATAAATAATGTCTCGTTTTTTATTTGTTTTGTCCTTTAAATAAAACACATTAAATGACATAGGTTTCATTGCGCGTTCTTTATATTTTTAAATGTGTGTTTATGTCTTTGAGTTTCTGATATTGTGGCCAGAGTAGAAGCGATTTCACAGAGACTTTGCGCAATCCGCTCCTGGTTATCCAAGACTGCATCAGAGATGACGTGCAGTTGGACGGGACCTGGGGGCACGTACAGAGGCAGGCCTACTGCAGGAAGGCGGAATGGTGTCAGGTTCCTCTTCACAGAGGGGTTGCCTGGTTTGGAGATCAGTAAATAACAAAAACGATACTGAAAGTAACAGTCAGTGCACTGATTTTTTAAATTTTTTTGATTTTTCAGTTTGTTCAATAGGCCTACTGCAAAAGCAATAGGATTTCAAACTGAATAAACTAGGAATTCACCAGGTTTGACAAACTGGTGTAAAATTCCTTTCCAATGGTTTCACCATTGCGTTCAGTTACGTTATGGCATGAAATTGTATAAATTCAGAAATACTTGCTTACCGTCTGATTCACTGGTGGGAGATGGCCTTGGAGGATATGAAGCTGTTGATATAGGGCCCTGGTCAGTGTCCAGTTGCTCCGCTGATGGCACACCTGAAAGTGCTGTCTCACCAATAATGGCCCCGATGCGCTGGTCAATCTCAGATAACTCTGGGCATGCATGCCCCCTCCAGTGGTCAACATGTCTCTTATGTTTGGCAATGGATTTTTTGGTCTCTGATTTTAAGTCAAACCATTTATTTTTTACATCTTCAATTGAGCGACATTATCCGAAACAGAGTTCACGGAATCCGTGATCTCCTTCTATGCCTCCGTTTTGTTGGTGGCTTTAAAACCACTGGAAACACTACTACATATTATGCCTCGTTTGGCATTTACCTGTTGCAGTAGAATTTCTATTTCAGAATGACTGAAGTTCCTTTTTCGTTTGGTGATCGGTGGACCACCACCGTCTGTGCGTCTTTTGGACATTCTCCAACTTTTCTTGCACACGGCCCTGAAGTGTCATGTCCTAATATGGGAATTTGCGGGGCGTTTTCTTATGATAATTAGGAACAACTGGCACACGCTTTCAATTACGAAGACGTGGGATTCATCAATCCTAAGAACACAGGTGCGAACAATTCTGTTGTTTAAGAACATGTCATGAATCCGACGTAGACTTTTCTTAGGGAGTTTATTAAGAACAAAGTTTAGAAAATTCTTAGGTAGATATTGATGAATGAGGCCCACTGTTTTTTACTGCTGATCACTAATGACTTCACTTTTATAACATCCACTATGACATCAACCCCGCAAATCAGTATTTGTTTGATAGGCGGAATAATAACAGATTTCCTCAGCTGTACAAAAATACATGAAACAAAAGTTCTATAGCATAATAAGTAACCATGAATGGCCTTTCAACTCTGTGGTCCTCTGTAGCTCAGCTGGTAGAGCACGGCGCTTGTAACGCCAATGTAGTGGGTTCGATCCCCGGGACCACCCATACACAAAAAAATGTATGCACGCATGACTGTAAGTCGCTTTGGATAAAAGCGTCTGCTAAATGGCATATTATATATATTATTATAACTCCTACACAAGTGCCATCTTTATTGCCGGTCGGTCTGTTATATTTGTTTACATGTTTTTTAGACGTTGTGAACAAACCATGACCAGCCTGAAGTCTCTTTCTCGAATGCATTTGATCCCATTCTATTCTGAACATGGGTTCAAATTGTATTTGTTTTCTTTTAAACGCTTTAGATACTCTTGATTGAGCTTGCCTGGGGCAATGGAAACAAATTGAATAGTCCCAAAAGTGCAAACCCCACCCATCTGGCACCCCAGACAGGCTCAATCAAACCCTTATTATAAGATTGTTGTTATCTCTTGAGTAATCTGTATTCATTTGATGTGAATCCACGTTTTTCATGGAAGTAGCGATGTGCAGCCACTGAAATCGGACCTTACTTTCCCCTTGTTTTCTCTCTCCCCCTCATCCCTCCCTTCTCTTTCCTTGCTCCTCCTTATCCCTTTCCCCAGCCCACTGTGCGGAGAAGTGTGTTCACGGCCGTTGCTTGGCCCCCAGCACCTGCCAGTGTGAGCCCGGCTGGGGGGGCCCCGACTGCTCCAGTGGTAAGACTCTACAGCTGTGCCTGTCTGTCTATCTGTCTGTCCACCTCGGCTTGCCTACATACAGAGAGAGATTGAGAGTAACACACACACACAGGCGCACACACACACATACACATTAACAGGCATTTTATCTCTCAGCTCGCCCACTCGTCTCTCAGCTCACCCACAGTGTGACTATAGACCCTTGCTGCCAATAAACACTTCCTCCCTTATCTCTCTCTCTCACACACACACACGCACCCCCACCCCCCCAACCCCACCCCCCCTAACCTGTACTATATCTAAAATAAACATGTATTTTAGATATGGTACAGATTACTGCTAAGCTATTGCAGAGGGAACTACATTTTTACATTTGGCCTTTATTATTTTAATGTTATGTTTTGTCAGGATTTTGAATTATTTAGACAGTATGACAATGATAGCATGACACAGCCACAGTGAGGGGTCCTACTGGCCGTTGGTCTGCGCCTGGAGGCCACACGCTCTGTGATTGCTGTAACTAATCTGTATTGACTGTGATGCTCACCGATCAATATGAGTCTATCTCAGGATAGCCCCTCAGGCCCACCGCCCACCCCTGGTGTGTGTGTTAACATTGCTGCATCTGATTGACTGAAAGTCTGTTGTCATCCAGACAGTTTGTTTTGTTTATATGGTGGACATGGGAGAGACTGATGAGGAATGTTCACAGTTATTTGTTGCGCTGTGAGAAAACAAGAACATCTTTATTTGGAACGCTGTATATTTTGTTTTGGTGTGTTACAGGCTACACACACTAAGCAGGCGGTGTCAGGAGAAAAATCCTACATTAAATCTAAGTTCTCTCTCTCCCTCCCTCCTTCCATCCCTCCCTCCCTTTTTCCATCCCTCCATCCCTTGCTCTTGGTATGGGGCAAGGTCTGGGGCCAACTCTCAACACCTGGCAGGTCAAATTACTGGGCAATGTTTTTTTCTCTGTAACTGACACTTTTTTCAAGAGGGGTGCTCTCTGTCTCAGAGGCTCTCTGGATAATATTTTGATTGGGTTGTAAACATGAGTATCAAGGCTCAGGATAAGACCCAGATGCAGTCAGTTTGAAATGGCAAAAGTTTATTTACAAAAACAGGGGGCAGGAAAATGACAGGTCAAGGGCAGGCAGAGGTCAGTAATCCAGAACAGTGTCACAAGGTACAGAACGGCAGGCAGGCTCAGGGTCAGGGCAGACACAATGGTAAAAACTGGAATACAGGGACTAGAGGTGTCACGGTTTCGGCCGAGGCTGCTCCTCCTCCTGGTTCGGGCAGGCTTCGGCGGTCGTCGTCCCCGGAGTACTAGCTGCCACCGATCTATGTTTCATGTTCGTTTGGTTTGGTCTTTATGTTGTACACCTGTGTCTAGTTAGTCCTTGTTAGTGTTCTATTTAGTTCTCGTTGTGTGTGTCTGTGTTTGTGTGTGATTGCGCTTCTGTTACGTGTTGGAGCTACTATTTCCCTCCAGTGTTTGGAGTGGTTACTTTGCACATGTTTTGTGCGCCGTTTATTTTGTCGCCTGTGTGCGCCTTGTGCTTTTGTTTGTGTGAATTTTGCACTAAAGCCTTTGGACTGAGCCTCTGCGTCCTGCGCCTGATTCATACACCACACCCACCTTCAGCACACCATGACAGAATCACACACCACAATGGAATCAGCAGGATCGGCAGAGACGCCTGTGTCGCTCGAGGAGCATATCCGTGGACAAGATGGCCAGATTCGACAACTGGAGACCGCTCTACAGGAGGTAATCTACACCTTGCACCGATGGGAGGCCAGCCGGGTACCCACACCTCCACCTACCCTGCCCACCCCATCGGTCGGTCCACCAGTCCTAGGTTCGGAACCCAGGGGGATTCGGCTCTCGCTCCCGAGGGCGTATGACGGAACAGCTGCCGGGTGTCAGGGGTTCCTCCTGCAGGTGGAGCTCTACCTGGCCACTGTACACCCGGTGCCCTCGGGACACGAGAGCGTTTCCGCCCTCATCTCCTGTCTCACGGGCAAGGCGTTGGAGTGGGCTAACGCCGAGTGGAGGAGAATGGACGCCAACACCATGACCTACGCAGAGTTCTCCCGCCGCTTCAAGGCCGTGTTCGACCATCCACCTGAGGGCAAAGCGGCGGGGGAGCGTCTAGTCCATTTGAGACAGGGGAGGAGGAGGAGCGCGCAGGCGTTCGCTCTAGAGTACCGGACTCTAGCGGCTGATGCAGGGTGGAATGAACGGGCTCTCATCAACCATTTTCGATGTAACCTACGAGAGGACGTTCAACGTGAGTTGGCCTGCAGGGATACCCATCTTACCTTCGACCAGTTGGTCGATATGTCCATCCGTCTGGACACCCTGCTGGCCACCCGTGGACGTCCCGAGGGGAGTCCGTCCATTCCGCCCTCCGGCGCCTCCGAGCCGAGCCCTATGGAGCTCGGGGGTGCCGGCGCTAGAGAACGGAGTAGGAGGAGCCCGAGGGGGCCTGTCTCCTGCACCAAGTGCGGTCGTGGAGGGCACACTGCGGCCAGGTGCTGGGGAGGGTTCTCCGGGGGAGAAGACAACAGGCCACGCACTGGGGGGGGCCTCCCAGGTGAGTAGACGTCCAACTTACCCAGAGCTTTCTGTTGCGCACTTTTGTATACCTGTGTGTTTTCCACAGGTTGCACCTCATTCCCAGCATAAGGCGCTCGTAGATTCAGGCGCAGCTGGGAATTTTGTTGATCGGAAGTTTTGTTTTGAGTTAGGGATCCCTCTCCTACCTGTTGACAAACCTTTTCCCGTTCATGCCTTAGATAGCCGTCCGTTGGGGTCGGGGTTGATCAGGGAGATCACAGCGCCACTTCGGATGTGTGCGCAGGGGGGTCATGAGGAGACTATACAGCTGTATCTGATCGACTCTCCTGCGTACCCAGTGGTGCTGGGGATTCCCTGGTTAAGCACCCACAACCCTGCTATTTCGTGGCAACAGAGGGCTCTCGATGGGTGGTCTGCTCAGTGCGAGGGGCGATGTCTGGGTGTTTCCGTGGGGGCGACTTCGGTGGAGAGTCCAAACCAAGTGCCCGCACTGCACATTCCGCCTGAATATGGGGATTTAGCTCTCGTGTTTAGCAAAACTAGGGCGACGCAGTTGCCTCCTCATAGACAGGGGGATTGTGCGATTGATCTCCAGGCAGGAGCAGCGCTCCCACGGAGCCATGTGTATCCTTTGTCTCAAGAGGAGAGAAAAGCTATGGAGACTTACATAGCCGAATCTTTGAGACAGGGATACATTCGGCCCTCCACTTCTCCCGCCTCCTCGAGCTTCTTTTTTGTGAAAAAGAAAGATGGAGGGTTGCGCCCGTGCATTGATTACCGTGGTCTCAATCAGATTACTGTGAAATACAGTTATCCACTCCCTCTGATTGCGACCATGACGGAGTCATTGCATGGAGCGCGGTTTTTCACAAAACGGGATCTCAGGAGCGTGTATAACTTGGTGCGCATTAGGGAGGGTGACGAATGGAAGACAGCGTTTAGTACCACGTCAGGTCATTTCGAATATCTCGTCATGCCATATGGGTTGATGAATGCTCCATCAGTCTTCCAATCCTTCGTAGATGAGATTTTCCGGGATATGCAGGGACAAGGGGTGGTCGTGTACATTGATGACATTCTGGTGTACTCGTCTACCCGAGCCGAGCATATAACCCTGGTGCGTCGTGTATTGAGGAGGCTGTTGGAACACGACCTATATGTCAAGGCAGAGAAATGTCTGTTTTTCCAGGAGTCGGTCTCCTTTTTGGGTTATCGGTTGTTCGCGTCAGGGGTGAGAATGGAGGTGGATCGTGTGTCCGCTGTGCGTAATTGGCAAACCCCAACTACTGTAAAAGAGGTGCAGCAGTTTTTGGGCTTTGCGAATTACTACCGGAGGTTTATCCGGGGTTTTGGACAGGTGGCAGCTCCCATCACGTCCCTTCTGAAGGGGGGTCCGGTGCGACTGCAGTGGTCGGCCGATGCGGACAGGGCCTTTAGGAGACTGAAGGACCTGTTTACGTCGGCTCCGGTGCTGGTGCATCCGGATCCCGCATTACCCTTTCAGGTTGAGGTAGACGCGTCTGAGGCTGGTATAGGGGCCGTTCTCTCTCAACGGTCCGGCACGCCACCTAAACTCCGCCCCTGTGCTTTTTACTCTAAGAAGCTCAGCCCGGCGGAGCGTAACTATGACGTTGGGGACAGGGAGCTGTTAGCTGTAGTTCAAGCCCTTAAGGTGTGGAGGCATTGGCTTGAGGGGGCTCAACACCCTTTCCTCATTTTGACTGACCATCGGAACCTGGAGTACATCCGGGCAGCGAGGAGACTGAACCCTCGCCAGGCTCGATGGAGTATGTTTCTCACCAGGTTCGTATTTAAAATCACGTACATCCCTGGGTCCCAGAATGGCAAGGCAGATGCGCTGTCCCGGCGGTATGACACGGAGGAGAGGTCCGTTGAGCCCACTCCCATACTACCGGAGTCTTTCCTTGTGGCACCGGTGGTGTGGGAGGTCGATTCCGAAATCGAGCGAGCGTTACGTACCGACCCCAGCCCTCCACAGTGTCCTGAGGGTCGGAAGTACGTTCCGCTCGAGATTCGGGATCGACTCATTTACTGGGCCCACACGTCACCCTCCTCTGGACATCCGGGTATCGGCCGGACAGTGCATTGCCTTAGCACTAAATACTGGTGGCCCACTTTGGCTAGGGATGTGAGGGTTTATGTCTCCTCCTGCTCGGTGTGCGCCCAGTGTAAGGCACCCCGACATCTGCCCAGGGGTAAGTTACAGCCCCTACCTCTTCCACAACGACCATGGTCCCACCTCTCGGTGGATTTTGTAACAGACCTTCCCCTCTCTCAGGGGAATACCACCATCCTGGTCGTTGTGGACCGGTTCTCTAAGGCCTGTCGTCTTCTCCCTATGTCGGGTCTTCCTACTGCCCTACAGACTGCTGAGGCCCTATTTACCCACGTCTTCCGGCATTACGGGGTCCCCGAGGATATAGTGTCTGATCGAGGCCCCCAGTTTACCTCCCGGGTGTGGAGAGCGTTTATGGAGCGTTTGGGGGTCTCGGTTAGCCTTACCTCGGGGTACCACCCGGAGAGTAACGGGCAGGTAGAACGTGTCAACCAGGATGTGGGTAGGTTTCTGAGGTCGTATTGCCAGGACCGGCCTGAGGAGTGGGCGCGTTACATTCCCTGGGCCGAGATGGCCCAGAATTCTCTCCGCCACTCCTCTACCAACCTAACCCCTTTCCAATGTGTATTAGGTTACCAGCCGGTTCTGGCACCGTGGCAGCAGAGCCAGATCGAGGCCCCTGCGGTGGATGATTGGATGAGGCGCTCGGAAGAGACGTGGAACGCTGCCCACGTCCACCTGCAGCGGGCCGTCCGTCGTCACAAGGCGAGCGCCGATCTCCACCGCAGTGAGGGGCCGGTGTACGCACCCGGAGATCGAGTCTGGCTCTCTACCAGAAACCTACCCCTCCGCCTGCCCTGCCGGAAGCTGGGTCAGCGGTTTGTGGGGCCCTTTAAAGTCCTGAGAAGATTGAACGAGGTGTGTTATAAGTTACATCTACCTGTTGAATATAAGAATATTAACCCCTCGTTCCATGTGTCTCTTCTCAGGCCGGTGGTAGCTGGTCCACTCCAGGACAATGAGATAGGAGAGACTCCTCCGCCCCCATTGGACATCGAGGGGGCTCCGGCGTACACCGTTCGGTCCATCTTGGACTCCAGACGCCGGATGGGGGGTCTCCAGTATCTCGTGGAGTGGGAGGGGTACGGCCCGGAGGAGCGGTGCTGGGTGCCGCGGAGGGACATCCTAGACCCATCTCTCCTGTCGGAGTTCCACCGGGACCATCCCGCGCGCCCTGCTCCGCGTCCTCCTGGTCGTCCCCGAGGCCGGGGTCGGCGCACGGCTGGGGCCGCGCGTCAAGGGGGGGATACTGTCACGGTTTCGGCCGAGGCTGCTCCTCCTCCTGGTTCGGGCAGGCTTCGGCGGTCGTCGTCCCCGGAGTACTAGCTGCCACCGATCTATGTTTCATGTTCGTTTGGTTTGGTCTTTATGTTGTACACCTGTGTCTAGTTAGTCCTCGTTAGTGTTCTATTTAGTTCTCGTTGTGTGTGTCTGTGTTTGTGTGTGATTGCGCTTCTGTTACGTGTTGGAGCTACTATTTCCCTCCAGTGTTTGGAGTGGTTACTTTGCACATGTTTTGTGCGCCGTTTATTTTGTCGCCTGTGTGCGCCTTGTATTCACCTTCAGGCTTATTGTGCTTTTGTTTGTGTGAATTTTGCACTAAAGCCTTTGGACTGAGCCTCTGCGTCCTGCGCCTGATTCATACACCACACCCACCTTCAGCACACCATGACAAGAGGAAAAACAGGAGTATGGGCAAAACGCTGGTAAGCTTGACGAGACAAGACGAACTGACAACAGACAAACAGAAAACACTGGAATAAATACACAGGGGATAATGGGGACAAATGGGATACATCTGGTGGGGGGTGGAGACATGCACAAGACAGGTGAAACCGATCAGGGTGTGACAATGAGTTTGTTTTTGACAGGATCATTTAGACTGATTTGCATAGGTACAGAAGCAATTTAGTGAAGTTATTAAAGAATAAAGAAGTTAATAAAGTCAGAGAGAGAGAGAGAGAGAGAGAGAGAGAAATATATAATATATCTGCTTTTATGCACACATGCAATACTGTGGAAATGTTGAGTAATCGTACAGATGTCATCTTTTAGTTGGGAATCCTCCGTATCCCTGTGAAGTAAATTACTATTCCCATGAACCTTCTAGGCTGACACGCTGTGCAGGGCTCTGCATGCCAGAGTGGGCGATCTTAGATGCATGGAAAAACCAACTCTCAACACCTGGCAGGTCAAATTACTGGGCAATGTTTTTTTCTCTGTAACTGACACTTTTTTTTCAAGAGGGGTGCTCTCTGTCTCTGAGAGGCTCTCTGGATAATGCTTTGATTGGGTTGTAAACATGAGTTTGTTTTTGACAGGATCATTTAGACTGATTTGCATAGGTATAGTAGCAATTTAGTGAAGTTAATAAAGAACAGTAAAAATAAGTAAAGTAAAGAGATTGATTATAGGAGTTCCTGCGTCAGGAGTTCCATCCATCGAATGGAAATAACATGGGTTATTGTCAATTTGAATAAAAATGTTAGATTAGGAGCCAAGTTGGTTTAGGCACGGACAAAGACAGGAACCTTCCCGCTAGCCATAATTTACTTTCTGGAGGACCGTGTTTTGAAATCAGTGGAATGCCCGGTGGAATTAGAGTATGATAGCTAAGGAGATGGAGAAAATTCTGGCATTTGATTGCAAATATGCAGACGGAGTCAAAAAGAGAACACACAGATGTCTGTTATATAAAACACGTCTCCGGATTACATCTTCAAACTAAGGGCAACCATGGCATCCGAGACAGAGAGGGAGAAGCGTCCATCCATGTATACGGGTGAGATAGTCTACATTTTCAAATATTACACATTTCTAATTTTGTCGGAAAGTCGTTTTCCTTTTAAGTTGAACCTGGTTGGTTAGCTACCTGCAGATTCATGCAGGGTAGTCACGTTATGAGTTATGGTTCATTGTTCAGCTAGCTAACTAGCTAGCTACATCTCTAAACAAAAGACTCCACTATGCAAGTAACCATTTCAATAGAATGTTCATGATGTCACTGCAATAACTGTCGATAGACGTAGCTGGTAAATTTGCTCTGGCTATCTACTCCGATTTCAGTCAGAGCGCTCTCGTCTGAGTGTGCCAGAGCGCAGAATAACTGACGAATTTACGAACGCTCAACACCCGTTGAATATGGCCGATGTCAGTAAACTTCCGACTTCAACTGTATGTCATACACTACAGTTGAGGAACAATGGGAAAGTTATTCTGCTTTGAAAGTTGATAAACTTGTAACCTCACTTTTGAGAAAATGGCTCTTGAATGTTTTGGTAAACCTACTGAAGACCTCTTCTTTGTCTACACCCATTCAGCATCGTTCACACCCTCTTAAGCCTTAGCCCCACCCATCTCTTTAAGGATTCACATGTGAGGCCATGTATTAAACAACCAAAGATTTCAAGACTAAAGGCGGGTTTATACTACGGGTGTGTTCGTACATTTAATCTGGAGTGCCAGAGTGTGCTCTGGGCATTCGTAAACTCAGAGCGTTGTCAGATTGTCCGTTCGTAAATTCAGAGCGTTTCACTCTTGGAGCGTTCAGAGCGCACACTGGATGCTCTGGCCTAGGAGGAGGGTTGATCCGAGCGTTCTGACCAAACAACAGGAGTCAAGCACCCAAGCTAACTGGCTAACTGGCTAACGTTGGCTAGCTTGCTAGCTACTTCCAGACACAAATGAGAGAACAGCTCACTCACCCATTTTACTCGCCCTAGCAGGGCTGGTTAGGCTGTTTTTATGTTTTGCCAACGTTTACTGACACTGGCCATATTCAACGGGTGTTGAGCGTCAAGTGCAAGAATGGCAACTTTAGAATCTTTGTCATGTTTGGAATACATGATATTCATCAGTCGCCTAACGTTGGAAAATGAGAATCTGCCTGGGATAAAACCAGTTTGGTCATGATGAATTATTGTTGAAATGCATTTATTTGTCTGTTTGCGAGTATTTTAGGAAACACCTTAAGGTCGTATCCGAGCAGGGCAATAGGACGATATGAAGATGGATCTTTTTAATCTTTATCTTTCTTTAATATTAGGAAGATATTGGGAGATATTGGCTGAGTATAAAGATTCCGGGTGTCTGCGCTGGAGGAGATGACTGCCAATTGTGCTATTTTGTGTGTTTTTTCGCATTGTTTGTAACTTATTTTGTACATCATATTTCTGCCACCGTCTCTTATGACCAAAAAGAGCTTCTGGATATCAGAACAGGACAAAAAAAAACGAGTCGGACACAAAGGATTTACTCGAGATACCCGACCAGGCCCAAATCCCTGTCATTTGCATGAAAAGATGACAGCGCTGTCATTTCTAAAAACGGCAGGATAATCGGAACTAACAACCCGACTCGGCATCCTGTGGTTTTTCGAACACCTTCTCTACTGTACCGTGGGTAAGAATCAGCCGAGCAGGGAAGAGGAGGCCGTGTCTGATTCCCGCCTCTCTGAGTATCTTCCTTGCTCTATCGAAGGCCTGGCGCTGCTTGGTTACCTCAGCAGTGTAGTCTGGGTATATGTTAACCCGAGCCCCGTTGAAGGACAGGGGGAATTGCTGGCAGGACAGGCGCATAATCTTTTCCTTCTCGGGGTTGTGGTGGATTTTGGCAATAATTACTCGGGGCCGCGTAGCGGAGAGCATGCCGATGTGGTGCACTCGGTCCACTTTTAGGCCTTGGGGGAAATTGTTGATCCCTAATAGTTTTGGTATGAGTTCTGCCACAAACTGAGTTGGTCTGCCATTCTCAATTGTTTCTTCCAAGCCTGTGATTTTGATATTAAAACGCCTTGAACGTCCCTCGAGGTTCATAGCTTTGTTTGCTGTTAGTAGCTCTTCATACTGTCCCTCGAGGGTGGTGATGTGTGTCTTGTGGTCACCTGTGTTTCCTTCCAGGTCAATAATGCGGGTTGTGTGGTCAGCAAGGGAGGTTTGCACTGATTATAAGGATGAGTCCAGATGATTAAATCGAGTGTTCATGTCCTCTTCAATTTTCTTGATAGCTGCTAATATGATAGTCGGTGAAGGCTCCGAGTCAGGGTTAGCCATGCTAGCCATTACGGCCAGGCTAACGCAAGCATCGCCATCCTCGTCTTGTGCTGTGGTGGGTTCAGACACGGCGGTATGGACTTTGCAGTCTCTCTTGCCGGTTGTTTTTAGATTATTTAGTTTCCCCTTGGCTGTGTTTCTCATAGGGTTGCTCATTGTAGCAGTTTGATCGGGCAAAATGTAAATCACATGTAAGCAGGGGTGAGGAGGAGGTAGTCAGAGAAGCGTCTTCTCCATGAGGTGCTCACTAGCGCCCCCTCTTGACCCCCCCTTTTTTGACAGTGCTACTAATCACTGTTTATTATCTATGCTATCTATTATCTATCACTTTACCCCTACATTTTACATATTTAGCAGATGCTCTTATCCAGAGAGACGTATAGTTAGTGAGTGCATACATATACATTTTTTATTTTTCATACTGGCCCCCCATGGGAATCGAACCCACAACCCTGGCATTGCAAGTGCCATGCTCTACCAACTGAGCTACACGGGGCTATTAACTAAATTACCTCGACTAACCTGTACCCCCACATTGACTCAGTACCAGTACCCTCTGTATATAGCCTTGTTATTATTATTTTATTGTGTTACTTAAATAAAAAAATATGTTTATTTAGTAAATATTTTCTTAACTCTTATTTTTCTTAAACTGCATTGTTGGTTAAGGGCTTGTACAGTGGCTTGCGAAAGTATTCACCCTCCTTGGCATTTTTCCTATTTTGTTGCCTTACAACCTGGAATTAAAATGGATTTTGGGGGGGTTTGTATCATTTCATTTTCACAACTCTGGTCCTCTGTAGCTCAGCTGGTAGAGCACGGCGCTTGTAACGCCAAGGTAGTGGGTTCGATCCCTGGGACCACCCATACACAAAAATGTATGCACGCATGACTGTAAGTCGCTTTGGATAAAAGAGTCTGCTAAATGGCATATTATTATTATTATTAATATTACACAACATGCCTACCACCTTGAAGATGCAAAATATGTTTTATTGTGAAACAAACAAGAAATAAGCTTGAGCGTGAACTTGAGCGTGCATAACTATTCACTCCCCCAAAGTCAATACTTTGTAGAGCCACCTATTGCAGCAATTACAGCTGCAAGTCTCTTGGGGTATGTCTCTATAAGCTTGGCACATCTAGCCACTGGGATTTTTGCCCATTCTTCAAGGCAAAACTGCTCCAGCTCCTTCAGGTTGGATGGGTTCCGCTGGTGTACAACAATCTTTAAGTCATACCACAGATTCTCAATTCGATTGAGGTCTGGGCTTTGACTAGGCCATTCCAAGACATTTAAATGTTTCCCCATAAACCACCCGAGTGTTGCTTTAGCAGTATGCTTAGGGTCATTGTGCTGCTGGAAGGTGAATCTCCGTCCCAGTCTCAAATCTCTGGAAGACTGAAACACTTGGGGGCCGATGTTTGTTTTGGTCAAGTGATCCTTTACTCAGTGTAGAAACAACGAAGCGCATGTTAATTTCGCCCCAATGTTTACGTTAGCTTTAGCTGAGGTGATCTGCCAGCACAGCTGCCTGTCAAAAACTTAAAACAGGTGTGCACCTAAAATAAATCCCAGTTATGTACAACTGGCAAAGAGAGATGATTGACCTCAACGTGAGGTAATAAATCAAAACAATAACTGATGGAATCAGCTTAAGGAACTGGATGTGGATGGCCAGTGTTTTCTGGCTGGATTTTGTGTGGTCTCTTAGCAGTAAACTAATTGTCTATGTATTTCAATCCCTCAATGACCAGGACATGACAGCATTTTTTCAGACAAACTCACATACTTATACACTAAATAGAACACTAATGTCAGCCCTTGTTGCCTTGTTGTTCAGCCCTTGTTGTAACTCTTTAAGTTTAAACCTTACATTCCCTCACTTATTTCTCCCTCAGCGTGTGACAGCAACCACTGGGGTCCTCATTGCAGTAACCATTGCCAGTGTCAGAACAGTGCACTGTGTAACCCCATCACAGGCGCCTGTATCTGCCAGCCTGGGTACAGGGGCTGGCGCTGTGAGGAGATCTGCGTGGCAAGCACCTATGGCAATGGATGTCAACAGAAGTGCCAGTGCCAGAATGGTGCCACGTGCAACCACGTGACCGGAGAGTGCAAGTGTTCGCCCGGATACCTCGGAGCTTTGTGAGTCAGCAGAGACACGCACACACGCACTCGGAAACACAAGAAAAAAAAAACTGTATGTACACAAATGTGCTAGTTGCTGACGAGGGTGGCTATGGTACTAAAGAAAAAAGGGACTTGAAAGGGATGTTCTTGTGAAAGACAGTGTTATTTCAATTTCTAAATACCACGGCCTCACACATTCATTTCTGACCCAGTCATGTTTTTAAGTCGATAAGGTTTGTTTTCCTGTTTTGCCTCTTTTCCTATAGTTGTGAAGACCTGTGCCTGCCAGGGAAGCATGGGCAGCAGTGTGAGGAGAGATGCCCCTGCCAGAACGGAGGAGTGTGTCACCATGTCACTGGAGAGTGCTCCTGTCCTGCTGGATGGATGGTAACACACACACACACACGTTAAAGACAAGTTAAAGACTGTCTGAGTACATTTTACCACACACACACACATTTGTATCAATACATGCTCTATTGATGTACTGTACATATAGTGAACATTTCTAATAAAATCAAATCAAATTGTATTGGTCACGTTCAAGTTTTTTAGCAGGGCAACACGGACTTTCAACTCCCTCCAAAGATTTTCTATGGGGTTGAGATCTGGAGACTGGCTAGGCCATTCCAGGACCTTGAAATGCTTCTTACGAAGCCACTACTTCGTTGCCCGGGCGGTGTGTTTGGGATCATTGTCATGCTGAAAGACCCAGCCACGTTTCATCTTCAATACCCTTGCTGATGGAAGGAGGTTTTCACTCAAAATCTCACGATACATGGCCCCATTCATTCTTTCCTTTACACGGATCAGTCGTCCTGGTCCCTTTGCAGAAAAACAGCCCCAAAGCATGATGTATCCACCCCCATGCTTCACAGTAGGTATGGTGTTCTTTGGATGCAACTCAGCATTCT
Source organism: Coregonus lavaretus (assembly GCF_964263955.1). NCBI lineage: Eukaryota > Metazoa > Chordata > Actinopteri > Salmoniformes > Salmonidae > Coregonus > Coregonus lavaretus. Next base: position 1,729,275 of record NC_140011.1, on the reverse strand, counting down.
TTGTCCTCCAAACACGACGAGTTGAGTTTTTACCAAAAAGTTATATTTTGGTTTCATCTGACCATATGCCATTCTCCCAATCCTCTTCTGGATCATCCAAATGCACTCTAGCAAACTTCAGACGGGCCTGGACATGTACTGGTTTAAGCAGGGGGACACGTCTGGCACTGCAGGATTTGAGTCCCTGGCGGCGTAGTTTGTTACTGATGGTAGGCTTTGTTACTTTGGTCCCAGCTCTCTGCAGGTCATTCACTAGGTCCCCCTGTGTGGTTCTGGGATTTTTGCTCACCGTTCTTGTGATCATTTTGACCCCACGGGGTGAGATCTTGCGTGGAGCCCCAGATCGAGGGAGATTATCAGTGGTCTTGTATGTCTTCCATTTCCTAATAATTGCTCCCACAGTTGATTTCTTCAAACCAAGCTGCTTACCTATTGCAGATTCAGTCTTCCCAGCCTGGTGCAGGTCTACAATTTTGTTTCTGGTGTCCTTTGACAGCTCTTTGGTCTTGGCCATAGTGGAGTTTGGAGTGTGACTGTTTGAGGTTGTGGACAGGTGTATTTTATACTGATAACAAGTTCAAACAGGTGCCATTAATACAGGTAACGAGTGGAGGACAGAGGAGCCTCTTAAAGAAGAAGTTACAGGTCTGTGAGAGCCAGAAATCTTGCTTGTTTGTAGGTGACCAAATACTTATTTTCCACCACAATTTGCAAATAAATTCATAAAAAATCCTACAATGTGATTTTCTGGAGAAAAAAAATCTCAATTTGTCTGTCATAGTTGACGTCTACCTATGATGAAAATTTCAGGCCTCTCTCATCTTTTTAAGTGGGAGAACTTGCACAATTGGTGGCTGACTAAATACTTTTTTCCCCCACTGTATGTCATGCAATAAAATGCAAATTAATTACTTAAAAATCATACAATGTGATTTTCTGGATTTTTGTTTTAGATTCCGTCTCTCACAGTTGAAGTGTAACTATGATAAAAATTACAGACCTCTACATGCTTTGTAAGTAGGAAAACTTGCAAAATCGGCAGTGTATCAAATACTTGTTCTCCCCACTGTATATAGGGCAGCAGCCTTTAAGGTGCAGGGTTGAGAAACCGGGTGGTAGCCGGCTAGTGATGGCTATATAACAGTCTGATGGCCTTGAGATAGAAGCTTTTTTTCATTCTCTCGGTCCCAGCTTTGATGCACCTGTACTGACCTCGCCTTCTGGATGATAGCGGGGTGAACAGGCAGTGGCTCGGGTGGTTGATGTCCTTGATGATCTTTTTGGCCTTCCTGTGACATCGGGTGCTGTATGTGTCTTGGAGGGCGGGTAGTTTGCCCCTGGTAATGCGTTCGGCAGACTGCACCACCCTCTGGCGAGCCCTGCGGTTGTGGGATACAGCCCGACAGGATGCTCTCAATTGTGCATCTGTAAAAGTTTTAGGGTTTTAGGTGATAAGCCACATTTCTTCAGTCTCCTGAGGTTGAAGAGGCTCTTTTGCGCCTTCTTCACCACACTGTCTGCGTGGGTGGACCATTTCAGTTTGTCGGTGATGTGTAAGCCAAGGAACTTGAAGCTTTCCACCTTCTCCACTGCGGTCCTGTCGATTTGGATAGGGGGGTGCACCCTCTGCTGTTTCCTGAAGTCCACGATCATCTCCTTTGTTTTGTTGATGTTGAGTGAGAGGTTATTTTCCTGGCACCACACTCCCAGAGCCCTCACCTCCTCCCTGTAGGCGGGCTCATCATTGTTGGTAATCAAGCCTACTACTGTTGTGTCGTCTGCAAACTTGATGATTGAGTTGGAGGCGTGCTTGGCCACGCAGTCATGGGTGAACAGGGAGTACAGGAGGGGGCTGAGCACGCACCCTTGTGGGGCCCCAGTGTTGAGGATCAGCGAAGTGGAGATGTTGTTTCCTACCTTCACCACCTGGGGGCGGCCCTCAGGAAGTCCAGGACCCAGTTGCACAGGGCGGGGTTCAGACCCAGAGCCACGAGCTTAATGATGAGCTTGGAGGGTACTATGGTGTTGAATGCTGAGCTATAGTCAATGAACAGCATTCTTACATAGGTATTCCTCTTGTCCAGATGGGATAGGGCAGTGTGATGGCGATTGCATCGTCTGTGTATCTATTGGGGCGGTAAGCAAATTGAAGTGGGTCTAGGGTGACAGGTAAGGTAGAGGTGATATGATCCTTGACTAGTCTCTCAAAGCACTTCATGATGACATATTTGAGTGCTACGGGGCGATAGTCATTTAGTTCAGTTACCTTTGCTTTCTTGGTTACAAGAACAATGGTGGCCATATTCCCAGCCACCTTGCCATGGTTGAATGCGGTGGTTCGCGCATTCAGATTTGTGCAAATGCTGCCGTCTATCCACGGTTTCTGGTTAGGGTAGATTTTAATAGTCACAGTGGGCACAACATCACCTATACACTTCCTGATAAACTCAGTCACCGTTTCAGTGTATATGTCTAAATTATTTTCGGAAGCTACCCGGAACATATCCCAGTCCACGTGATCAAAACAATCTTGAAGCGTGGATTCTGATTGGTCAGATCAGCATTGAATAGTCCTTAGCACGGGTACTTCCTTTTTGAGTTTCTGCCTATAGGAAGGGAGAAGCATAATGGAGTTGTGGTCAGATTTGCAGAAAGGAGGGCGGGGGAGGGCCTTATAACCGTCCCGGAAGTTTGAATAGCAATGGTCGAGGATTTTAGCAGCGCAAGTACAACAGTCGATATGTTGATAGAACTTCGGCAGCCTAGTCGTCAAATTAGTTTTGTTAAAATCCCCGGGTACAATAAATGCAGCCTCAGGATATGTGATTTTCAGATTGCATAAGGTCCAGTGAAGTTATTTGATGGCCGTCGTGGTATCGGCTTGAGGGGGGATATACACGGCCGTGACTATAACCGAAGAAAATTATCTTGGGAGATAATACGGTCGGCATTTGATTGTGAGATATTCTAGGTCGGGTGAACAGAAGGACTCGAGTTCCTCTATGTTACTACAATTACATCACGAGTCATTAATCATGAAACACACACCTCCGCCCTTCTGCTTCCCAGAGAGATATTTATTCCTGTCTGCGCGATGAACTGAGAACCCATATGGCTGGACCGATTTCGACAGAATATTCCAAGAGAGCCATGTTTCCGTGAAACAGAGTATGTTACAGGCCTTGATGTCTCTCTGGAAAGAAATCCTTGCCCGTAGTTCGTCGACTTTGTTAACCAAAGACTGAACATTAGCGAGAAGAATACTTGGAAGCGGTGGGTGATGTGTGCGCCTCCTAAGTCGGACCAGCAGGCCATTCCGAGTGCCTCTCCTCCGCCGGCGATTTTTTGGGTCAGCCGCTGGAATCAGTTCAGTTGCCCTGGGAAGAGCAAACAAAAGATCTGCTTCGGGAAAGTCGTATTCCTGGTCGTAATGCTGGTGAGTTACCGCCGCTCTGATATCCAATAGTTTTTCCCGGCTGTATGTAATGATGTAAAACATTTTCTAAGCTAATAATGTAAAAAATAATACATTAAAAAAAACAAAATACTGCAAAGTTTCCTAAGAGCTAGTCGCGAGGCCGCCATCTTCGTCTGCGCCAGGATCTTCTTCCTTAAGTGAAACTGGTATACTTTTTTATTTATCACAGTTTTCTTTAACCAATTATGTTCTTTAATGCAAGGCCGACAGACAAGTTCCTTACTTTTTCCCCCTTCCACTTGCTGAGGATTTTAAATTATTTAATCAATTGTAGAATAAGGCTGTAACGAAACAAAATGTGGTAAAAGTGAAGGGGTCTGAATTAGCGTAGTATGACTCAAACGTAAATTGTCTGCCGCAGTGAAATGGGCTACTTCTATATGAAGTAATGAGGAGGCAGTACGCACCTAATTATAAATTGTTGTTTGAAAATAAAACTGTTTGAAAATCATTTGAAATTGATAAATTGAAACATAGCTTATAGATAATTAGCAGGCAGCGTGCCTTGGTTTGAGGGCAGTGCGTGTTAACTGTCCTGTTTCGTAACATTAACATTTGGAACAGTGAGCACATTCTGATGTCACACGCATAAAAAATCTCACGCTGGGGATATTTGGAACTCACACGTGAAAAGGTTAAAGGGACATAATGGGAACGTTGCCCAATGTCTTTAGGATGTCCCCTGTTTGCTGGGATTGTATTGACTATGTGATTTTGATATTTTACTGACACATATGTGTTCTGTGTGTGTTTAGGGTACAGTGTGTGGCCAGCCGTGTCTGGAGGGGCGCTTCGGCAGGAAATGTTCCCAGGAGTGCCAGTGTCTCAATGGGGGGACTTGTTTCTCCTCCAGCGGACAGTGTTTTTGCAGCCCTGGCTACACTGGCGAACGGTAAGACAATCTAGGCCAGGCCAAACCAAATTTAGCCATGCTAAATCTTGATATGACATGCCTTTTTTTTCTTGATTTATAATGGTTTATTTAATTTAACATAGTAGCAAAGTTAAGGTAAAATAACAAATACAAACCCTACATTGAGCAACCACCCTCCCTCCATGTTTCATACAAAATAAACATTATTTTGACATGAAATGCCCTATAACATGCCATAACACTAATGGGCTCCTATTCAATTAAACTAATTAAAGCAGTTTTTCTGGAATTCACAATTTTTTCGGGTCCGTGTTATTCTGTTCCAGTTATATGGTCAAGAAAAACTCCTGACCCTAGCATAGTCCATACTACTAGGCTAACTAAGATGGATATTTGTTCAATTTCTACAGTAGCTAGAGTTTGTAAAAGGAGAATTTGATTGTTTTGATCATTTTTGGTCTATATCCCAAGTTTTGCAAAGCAAATTTTATTAGAAATTCTGGTAACAAAAGCTATCACATACAACTATAATGTCATAACCAAACACTAAGTTATCCCTTGGTTGTATACGCTGTTTAACAGTTGGCGTAGTCGGCGATGACTGTATTGGAAGTCAATGGCAACTGTAATCTTTGATCTACATTAGGTCAATATGTTTTAGTGAAACTAGAGCAGGCCATCTGTTGCTACTGTAGCTGTCCCATCGATCCCTCCAGACCAATAACAACAAGGTCAAGGAGAGAGGGAGGGAGAGAGAGAGCGAGAGAGGGAGATGGAGAGAGAGGGTAGCAGGCAAGGCCAGAGGGAGAGAGGGGGGTCAGAGAGAGAGAGAGGTAAAGAGGGGGGAGAGAGAGGGAGATAGTGAAGGAGAGAGAGGCCAGCAGGCAATTAACTAGTGAATGAAAATGTACTTAATAGGGCCTTGTAACAATGACCACACCACACTGCCTGCTATAAATACCCACTGGACAAATGTGGTGCACACGTTATGCCAGTCAACCTAATTGTTATGTCTGTCTTTAGTAATTAGGGTAAACTGGAGCACAAACAACAGTATGACATGATGAAATAAAGTAGTGTACATGTTCATCTATACTGCACTTAACTCAAACATAACCTTTATGTAATTTGATATTAGATCATCAGATATGATCAATTCATTATCAGGATTTAAAAAATCCACTTGATACATTACATTTACATTTACATCATTTAGCAGACGCTCTTATCCAGAGCGACTTACAAATTGGTGCATTCAACTTATGATAGCCAGTAGGACAACCACTTTTTTATTTTTTTGTGTGGGGGAAGGGGGGGTGGGGGGGTAGAAGGATTACTTTATACTATTCCAGGTATTCCATAAAGAGGTAGGGTTTCAAGTGTCTCCGGAAGGTGGTCAGTGACTCAGCTGTCCTGGCGTCGTGGGGGTTTCAAGTGTCTCCGAAAGGTGGTCAGTGACTCCGCTGTCCTGGCGTCGTGGAGGAGCTTGTTCCACCATTGGGGTGCCAGAGCAGCGAATAGCTTTGACTGGGCTGAGCGGGAACTGTGCTTCCGTAGAGGTAGGGGAGCTAGCAGGCCAGAGGTGGATGAACGTAGTGCCCTCGTTTGGGTGTAGGGTCTGATCAGAGCCTGAAGGTAAGGAGGTGCCGTTCCCCTCACAGCTCCGTAGTCAAGCACCATGGTCTTGTAGTAGATGCAAGCCTCAACTGGAAGCCAGTGGAGTGTGCGGAGGAGCGGGGTGACATGAGAGAACTTGGGAAGGTTGAGCACCAGACGGGGTGCAGCGTTCTGGATAAGTTGTAGGGGTTTAATGGCACAGGCAGGGAGCCCAGCCAACAGCGAGTTGCAGTAATCCAGACGGGAGATGACAACTGCTTGGATTAGGACCTGTGCCGCTTTCTGTGTAAGGTAGGGTCGTACTCTGCGAATGTTGTAGAGCATGAACCTGCAGGATCGGGTCACCGCTTTGATGTTAGCGGAGAACGACAGGGTGTTGTCCAGGGTCACGCCAAGGTTCTTTGCACTCTGGGAGGAGGACACAATTGAGTTGTCAACCGTGATGGCGAGATCATGGAGCGGGCAGTCCCCGGGAGGAAGAGCAGCTCCGTCTTGCCGAGGTTCAGCTTGAGGTGGTGATCCGACATCCACACTGATATGTCTGCCAGACATGCAGAGATGCGATTCGCCACTTGGTTATCAGAATGGGGAAAGGAGAAAATTAATTGTGTGTTGTCTGCATAGCAATGATAGGAGAGACCATGTGAGGATATGACAGAGCCAAGCGACTTGGTGTATAGAGAGAATAGGAGAGGGCCTAGAACTGAGCCCTGGGGGACACCAGTGGTGAGAGCACGTGGTGCGGAGACAGATTCTCGCCACGCCACCTGGTAGGAGCGACCTGTCAGGTAGGACACAATCCAAGAGTGAGCAGAGCCGGAGATGCCCAACTCGGAGAGGATGGAGAGGAGGGTCTGATGGTTCACAGTATCAAAGGCAGCGGATAGGTCTAGAAGGATAAGAGCAGAGGAGAGAGAGTTAGCTTTAGCAGTGCGGAGAGCCTCCGTGACACAGAGAAGAGCAGTCTCAGTTAAATGACCAGTCTTGAAACCTGACTGGTTTAGATCAAGAAGGTCATTCTGAGAGAGATAGCAGGAGAGTTGGCTAGAGACGGCACGCTCAAGAGTGCTTTGGAGAGAAAAGAAAGAAGGGATACTGGTCTGTAGTTGTTGACATCGGAGGGATCGAGTGTAGGTTTTTTGAGGAGGGGTGCAATTCTCGCTCTCTTGAAGACGGAAGGGACATGGCCAGCGGTCAAGGATGAGTTGATGAGCATGGTGAGGTAAGGGAGAAGGTCTCCAGAAATGGTCTGGAGAAGAGAGGAGGGGATAGGGTCAAGCGGGCAGGTTGTTGGGCGGCCGGCCGTCATAAATCGCAAGATTTCATCTGGAGAGAGAGGGGAGAAAGCATAGGATTATTACATGAGATTATTGTAATTTTTTGGCCACATATCCATGTAAAGTGGAATTGCTTACTGAATAAATAAATTGTTTGTGTGTACAATGGAAGGTTTAGCTAATAAAACAACCCATATGATTTTAGCAGTGCAGCCCCCCAACTCTAAAACTCCCTCCCTGTCCATGTCAGAACCTCACAATAAAAACACATATTCAAGTCCACATTAAAGACACACCTCTTCACACAGGCTTATCCGGATTCTCTGTTGTTTTAGCTTTTACCCATCTAGTTCACTTCCCTGGTTAGTCTGTCATCATTTTTAGTGTTCTCCCTGGTTAGTCTGTCCTTATGCTTAGTGTACTTTTACAGTGCATTCGGAAAGTATTCAGACCACTTGACTTTTTCCACATTTTGTTACGTTACAGACTTATTCTAAAATTGATTACATTGTCCCCCCCATCATCAATCTACACACAATACCCCATAATGACGAATCCAAAACAGGTTTAGAAATGTTTGCAAATGTAAAAAAAGTTTTTGAGTTAAATAACACATTTACATAAAACCCTTTACTCAGTACTTTGTTGAAGCACCTTTGGTAGTGATTACAGCATTGAGTCTTCTTGGGTATGATGCTACAAGCTTGACACACCTGTATTTGGAGACACTCGCATTCTTCTCTGCAGATCCTCTCACGCTCTGTCAGGTTGGATGGGGAGCGTTGCTGCACAGCTATTTTCAGGTCTCTCCAGAGATGTTTGATCAGGTTCAAGTCCGACCTCTGGCTGGGCCAATCAAGGACATTTTTCTGATTGAGAGGGGGTCAAATACTTATTTCCCTCATTAAAATGCAAATCAATTTATAACATTTTTGACATGCGTTTTTCTGGATTTTTGTTGTTGTTATTCTCTCTCACTGTTCAAATAAACCTACTATTACAATTATAGACTGATCATTTCTTTGTCAGTGGGCAAACGTACAAAATCAGCAGGGGGTCAAATACTTTTTTCCTTCACTGTAGACAGGTGTGTGCCTTTCCAGATCATGTGCAATCAATTGAATTGACCACAAGTGGACTCCAATCAAGTTGTAGAAACATCTCAAGGATGACCAATGGAAACAGGATGCACCTGAGCTCAATTTCGAGTCTCATAGCAAACGGTCTGAATACTGATGTAAATAAGGTATTTCTGTTTTTGTTTTTTTGCAAACATTTCTAAAAACCAGTTTTCACTTTGTTATTATGGGGTATTGTGTGTAGTTTGCTGAGGATTTGTATTTATTTAATACATTTTAGAATAAGGCTGTAACGTAAGAAAACGTGGAAAAAGTCAACGGGTCTGAATACTTTCCGAAGGCACTCTATATACTTACTTATTTAAATGTGTGTTTTAATTGGTTTAAATTATAATTAAATGCACAGTATATCCAACAACAAAAAGTGGATAAACTTGTTTACCCTTCCCCCCTCATCCCAGATCCGATCTCCAGTTCCCTTTCCCTCTCCCCCATCTCTCTGTGGTCCTGAACCACAGTCCTGTCATTAGTGCTAACTAGGAGCTAGCTGAGAGGGACAGTAAACACAGTCAAGTGGAAGGGAGGAGGCTAGCGCTAAACTTAGCAGTGTTATTGTTTTCCTCCTATCCCACATATCTGGGCCCAGATGGGGCACGGTGTGGGTTGGAGAGACGGACAAACACACAAGGAATTATGACCATGACCAACAATGGCATAGGGCTTCTTGCAGCTTACAGTAAAGGGAGGAAAAGGTTTGTGTGTTTGCCTGCGTGCGTGTGGTCTGGTTGCGGCGAGGATGAAGGGAGCGGAACGAAGTGATTTGGAATGTGTGTGTGTGTGACCACAGGAGTGTGGAGCTATTCCAGACCACCAGGCTACAGTAGGATGCGCTCTGTCTCTGTGGCTAGCGGTCTGTCTGCTGCTTGTCAGGCTGGCTGCAGTCAGAGGCCTGGTATGCCTGAGAAAGCTGTGGGGTATAGAAATAGTAGATTCAAGAGACCCTCCCATTGCACTACTGCTGCTTGAGTCTCCTGTGGGCTCCTCCTTAGAGAATAAATCGCTGGGTTTACGCCCCAAATGGCATACTATTCCCTTTATAGGGCCCACTGGGCCCTGGTCAAAATTAGTGCACTATATAGGGAATAGCATGCAATTTGGTATGCATCCTGGGAGTAATGTACAGTGTGCAACTTTCTTTAATATTCTGACTCTTCCTTTGAGAGACCCTCCAATTGCACTGCCAGAACTGGGCTTGAGCCAAACCGTCTAGGATGACAGTAAATGTCCTATGAGGAAAATGTGCTTAGGTAATCCTTTCACAACGACTATGCATGTATGTGTGCACACAAGCAAACAAGCAACTGTGTCCTCAGCAGACCTGGGTTGAAATAGTACTTGTTTTCAGTCAAATGCTTTGAGCGTTTGATCGAATCTGCCTGGAGTTCCAGATGGGCGGGAATTGCATTTTCGGGATGATTCCATTGCTCACATTGTACCAGGCAAGCTCAATCAAGCACAGCTAAAGCATTTGAAGGAAAACAAATACTATTTGAAGTAGTTTAGAGGAGTGAATCACGTTCCAATCAGAATTATTTGGTTCCTGCAGCAGAGAAGAACTTTAAGTCCATATAATGAACAGTATCAGAGAGGGACGCACCATATACTTAGCCAGCCCAGTGAACCTACAGGAATAGCACTGCAAGTGCACTTTTCTGAGTTAATAAGGGCTTGAGGGAAACCAGACGTCATGGTAAAACCCTGGTACTGTATTCCATACCTCTGTCTGTGGCTATGCCTTCCTAGCCACACCCTGATGGGCTATGGAGGGCTGGAGTGCTGGAAGGGAAACCCAGAACCAGGGACTATAGGCCAGGCCAGGCTAGGTTCATGGTGGATGGTGGGGGACTCTGTTGGGGGGAAGGAGGTGGGTGGGTATTGTGTGTGTGTGTGTGTATGTGCGTGCGTGCGTGTGTGTGTGGCGTGTGTATGTGTGTGTGTCATGTGACTCAGGAGGACTATACACAAATCTGGCTAGGGTTGGTTGGGGACGAGGCAATGATTGTGTGTGTGTTATTTTCGGAAGTTGTGTATGTGTTTTTGTGTATGGGTAGTGACTCAAGAGGTCCACTGTATGTATACCGAACAAAAATATAAACGCAACATGTAAAGTGTTGGTCCCATGTTTCATAAGCTGAAATAAAAGATCCCAAAAAATGTTGTGCACAAATTTGTTTACATCCCTGTTAGTGAGCGTTTCTCCTTTGCCAAGATAATCCATCCACCTGACAGGTGTAGCATATCAAGAAGTTGATTAAACAGTATGATCATTGCACAGATGCACCTTGTGCTGGGGACAATAAAAGGCCACTCTAAAATGTGCAGCTTTGTCACACAACACAATGCCACAGACGTCTTAAGTTTTGTGGGAGCATGGAGTATTTCTGTCTGTAATAAAGCCCTTTTGTGGGGAAATACTCATTCTGATTAACTGGGCCTGGCTCCCCAGTGGGTGGGCCTATGCCCTCCCAGGCCAACCCATGGCTGCACCCCTGCCAAGTCATGTGAAATCTATAGATTAGGGCCTAATTTATTTATTTCAATTAACTGATTTCCTTATGTACTGTAAGTAAAATCTTTGAAATTGTTGAATGTTCAATTTATATTTTTGTTCAGTATAGTATTGCAATAGTAAATTCCCTCAAGTATAAGCTCCTATATTTTTATCAGATGTCAACAAAGCAGTTGAGCTAAGACACATGCATTCAGCTGTGTAAGAAAGTGGTGGCTGGTGGGCGGGGAAATCAGAGGACTGGCTCATCGTAATGGCTGGAATAGATTAAATGGAATGGAATCAAACACATGGAAACCATGTGTTTGATACCTTACCGTGTATCTCATTCCAGCCGTTCCAATGAGCCTGTCTTCCTATATCGCTGGACACCAGCCTCCTCTGATATAGGAGGGCAACGTTTACAATGTCTCACAGTAATTGACCCCATAAAGCACCTCATTCCCGTCACTGCAGTCTACACTTGATTTATAGTGTATACACTTATATACGACACACTTACACTATGGTGAATTCTTTGGTTTACCCTGAGTAACTGTAGGACACTTAATGTAATGTGAACAGATCCAGTGAGGGAAAAAAGTATTTGATCCCCTGCTGATTTTGTACATTTGCCCACTGACAATGACATGATCAGTATATCATTTTAATGGTAGGTTTATTTGAACAGTGAGACACAGAATAACAACAACAAAATCCAGAAAAACGCATGTCAAAAATGTTATAAATTGATTTATAATAATAACAATATGCCATTTAGCAGACGCTTTTATCCAAAGCGACTTACAGTCATGCGTGCATACATTTTTTTGTATATGGGTGGTCCCGGGGATCGAACCCACTACCCTGGCATTACAAGCGCCGTGCTCTACCAGCTGAGCTACAGAGGACCCCATTTTAATGAGGGAAATAAGTATTTGACCCCTCTGCAAAACATTACTTAGTACTTGGTGGCAAAACCCTTGTTGGCAATCACAGAGGTCAGATGTTTCTTGTTGTTGGCCACCAGGTTTGCACACATCTCAGGAGGGATTTTGTTCCACTCCTCTTTGCAGATCTTCTCCAAGTCATTAAGGTTTCGAGGCTGACGTTTGACAACTCGAACCTTCAGCTCCCTCCACATATTTTCTATGGGATTAAGGTCTGGAGACTGGCTAGGCCACTCCAGGACCTTAATGTGCTTCTTCTTGAGCCACTCCTTTGTTGCCTTGGCAGTGTGTTTTGGGTCATTGTCATGCTGAAATACCAATTTTCAATGGCCTGGCTGAGGGAAGGAGGTTCTCACCCAAGATTTGACGGTACATGGCCCCGTCCATCGTCCCTTTGATGCGGTGAAGTTGTCCTGTCCCCTTAGCAGAAAAACACCCCCAAAGCATAATGTTTCCACCTCCATGTTTGACAGTGGGGATGGTGTTCTTGGGGTCATAGGCAGCATTCCTCCTCCTCCAAACACGGCGAGTTGAGTTGATGCCAAAGAGCTTGATTTTGGTCTCATCTGACCACAACACTTTCACCCAGTTCTCCTCTGAATCATTCATATGTTAATTGGCAAATTTCAGACGGGCCTATATATGTGCTTTCTTGAGCAGGGGGACCTTGCGGGTGCTGCAGGATTTCAGTCCTTCAAGGCGTAGTGCGTTACCAATTGTTTTCTTGGTGACTATGGTCCCAGCTGCCTTGAGCTCATTGACAAACCCTCCTGTGTAGTTCTGGGCTGATTCCTCACCGTTCTCATGATCATTGCAACTCCACGAGGTGAGATCTTGCATGGAGCCCCAGGCTGAGGGAGATTGACAGTTCTTTTGTGTTTCTTCCATTTGTGAATAATCACACCAACTGTTGTCACCTTCTCACCAAGCTGCTTGGCGATGGTCTTGTAGCCCATTCCAGCCTTGTGTAGGTCTACAATCTTGTCCCTGACATCCCTGGAGAGCTCTTTGGTCTTGGCCATGGTGGAGAGTTTGGAATCTGATTGATTGATTGGTTCTGTGGACAGGTGTCTTTTATACAGGTAACAAGCTGAGATTAGGAGCACTCCCTTTAAGAGTGTGCTCCTAATCTCAGCTCGTTACCTGTATAAAAGACACCTGGGAGCCAGAAATCTTTCTGATTGAGAGGGGGTCAAATACTTATTTCCCTCATTAAAATGCAAATCAATTTATAACATTTTTGACATGCGTTCTTCTGGATTTTTTTGTTGTTATTCTGTCTCTCACTGTTCAAATAAACCTACCATTAAAATTATAGACTGATCATTTCTTTGTCAGTGGGCAAACGTACAAAATCAGCAGGGGATCAAATACTTTTTTCCCTCACTGTATTTCCCATGTGTTTTCCACACAATCCTCCCAGCTGCCCTTAGCTCTGTAGCTGCTCTAGCTTTATGACTTCATATCTTTGACAAACGTCATCTGTCGGGCAAATGAATGAGCGTGATAAGCATGTCCCATCGGCATGATTTGAATCCCGAGTAGCATGACAGCTCCATTCATTATGAGTGGGAGTTGCTAACATTGCTAAGGCCACTAACACTAGAGAATTATAACTTTGCTAAGAGTGCCCCTTAGCCTCCCTGAGTGAGATAGATAGGGAGAGGCGATAGTGTACTACCCAAATCAAATGTTATTTGTCACATGCTTTGTAAACAACAGTTGTAGACTAACAGTGAATTGCTTAGTTACGGGCCCTTCCCAACAATGCAGAGACAACTGTCTCAACGTCAACAGTGAAGATGCTGACCTTCTAGGCAGAGTTGCAAAGAAAAAGCCATATCTCAGACTGCCCATCTTAATCTCTTCTTTTTATTGGCTAGTCTGAGATATGGCTTTTTCTTTGCAACTCTGCCAAGAAGGTCAGCATCCCGGAGTCGCCTCTTCACTGTTGACGTTGAGACAGTTGTCTCTGCATTGTTGGGACACTTGTCAGCTGATCAGCTCATGCTCTGAGTACCAGTCCTGGTAATCCAAATGGCACCGCGGCCTTTGAATGTTAACATGTTTAAAGGTCTTACTCACATCAGCCATGGAGAGCGAGATCACACAGTTGTCCGGAACAGCTAGTTCAGTGTTGCTTGCCTCAAAGCGAGCATAGAAGGCATTTAGCTCGTCTGGTAGGCTCGAGTCACTGGGCAGCTCGCGAGCCTTTATGGAGATATAGGGATATCAACAACTGGGAAATGAAGGAGACCAGTGCTCAGTCTGGCTAGGCCACTCCAGGACCTTGAGATGCTTCTAACGGAGCCACTCCTTAGTTGCCCTTGCTGTGTGTTTCGGGTCGTTGTCATGCTGGAAGACCCAGCCTCGACCCATCTTCAATGCTCTTACTGAGGGAAGGAGGTTGTTGGCCAAGATCTCGAGATACATGGCCCCATCCATCCTCCCCTCAATACGGTGCAGTCATCCTGTCCCCTTTGCAGAAAAGCATCCCCAAAGAATGATGTTTCCACCTCCATGCTTCACGGTTGGGATGGTGTTCTTGGGGTTGTACTCATCCTTCTTCTTCCTCCAAACACAGCGAGTGGAGTTTAGACCAAAAAGCTCTATTTCTGTCTCATCAGACCACATGACCTTCTCCCATTACTCTTCTGGATCATCCAGATGGTCATTGGCAAACGTCAGACAGGCCTGGACATGCGCTGGCTTGAGCAGGGGGACCTTGCGTGCGCTGCAGGATTTTAATCCAGTGTGTTACTAATGGTTTTCTTTGAGACTGTGGTCCCAGCTCTCTTCAGGTCATTGACCAGGTCCTGCCATGTAGTTCTGGGCTGATCCCTCACCTTCCTCATGATAATTGATGCCCCACGAGGTGAGATCTTGCATGGAGCCCCAGACCGAGGGTGATTGACCGTCATCTTGAACTTCTTCCATTTTCTAATAATTGCGCCAAGAGTTGTTGCCTTCTCACCAAGCTGCTTGCCTATTGTCCTGTAGCCCATCCCAGCCTTGTGCAGGTCTACAATTTTATCCCTGATGTCCTTTCACAGCTCTCTGGTCTTGGCCATTGTGGAGAGGTTGGAGTCTGTTTGATTGAGTGTGTAGACAGTTGTCTTTTATACAGGTAACGAGTTCAAACAGGTGCAGTTAATACAGGTAATGAGTGGAGAACAGGAGGTCTTCTTAAAGAAAAACTAACAGGTCTGTGAGAAACTGAATTCTTACTGGTTGGTAGGTGATCAAATACTTATGTCATGCAATAAAATGCAAATTAATTACTTAAAAATCATACAATGTGATCTTCTGGATTTTTGTTTTAGATTCCGTCTCTCACAGTTGAGGTGTACCTATGATAAAAATTACAGACCTCTACATGCTTTGTAAGTAGGAAAACCTGCAAAATCGGCAATGTATCAAATACTTGTTCTCCCCACTGTATATATATATAGAGAGACCTGAGGCATACAAGGTATTAGCATAGCCTATGTTTATGTTATGTTGTCATAACATGCTGTGGCTGTGGTTTTTGAGTGTCTTATTGCCTATTGGTCCACATATTTCATTATAGTTATTGTGTTCCCCATACTCTATATAATATATATGTTTATAAATATGTGTTGTGTATTTGATATATTGATGCAGGGCTCATCCGTAAAAGTATTGATGCAGGAATCACCCCCTGCTAAAATAAAGGTTAAATAAAATTAGTAATAGTAAACTTGAGTTCCAACTGTTTAAAAAAAAATCCTCAATAGTAGTAGAGACTCTGACTCAGATGACCTTCGGTAGCCAACTCCAAATAGACCACATTCAAGTCCTCCATCCCCCATTCATTCAAACGTAGGAACTGGTTCCTCCAGTCTGACCCCTGCTGCTGTCTCTGGCTCCACACCCCCGCCCGGCCATCTAGAGGTGTGAAGAGGCCAGCCCAGAAGCGGAGGAGGGCCAGTGCACCAGTGGCAACTACCATCGAGGGAGAGGAACGTTGGCACACTGTGCTAGAGGATGATGTGGAGCCACTTCCACCAACATTTCTATCTAAAAAGCAGCCAGGACCTCAGCTGGACATGACTTGAAAGTACAGCCCCCTTCATCTTTTCCAGATGTTTTTCTCCTTGTCAGTTCTTGGTTCGCTGGTGTCTAACACCAACAAGTATGGGGCTAAGAAGCAAGCAGGCAAGAAAGAGGCATGGAAGACCATTTCCATCCAAGACCTATACTGCCTTTCCCCACCACTGTCATGTCTTCTAACAGGTTTCGGACTATCTCACGGGCGCTTCATATCAGTGACCCACAAGCTGACGACGACAATGAGAAGAAGAGAGGCACATCAAGCTTTGATATGCTCTGCAAAATCAAACCTCTCTACTCCAGCATTGTTGAGGCCTGCAAGACCCATTTTTAGCCTGCCCAGAACCTGTCCATAGATGAGAGGATGGTAGCCTCAAAGGCTAAACAAAATATGCGTAACAAGCCAACAAAATGGGGCTACAAACTGTTTGTTTTGGCCGATTCTGTGTGTGCCTACACTTGGAACTTTTTTTGTTTACGAGGGGAAATCCATCTCAGCCACCGGTAATGGAGTTAGTTTTGATTCTGTTATGGAATTATTGGATTTTCCACAGCTGGGGATGGGACAACTTTGTGGACAACTTTTACACAAGCCCTACCCTGTTTACAGACCTGAAGAATCTGAATGTATGGTCTTGTGGCACCATTCGTCCCATCAGAGTGGGTTTTCCCAAAAGAAAAGTAAACGACATGCCTAAGACGGCTGATAGGGCTACCATGCGATGGATTCATAAAGATGACCTGCTCTTTGTAAAATGGATGGATACCAGAAAGGTGGTTATGTGCTCCAGTATCCACAAATCGTACAGTGGCGATCACGTCAGCAGGCGTGTGTAGGACGCTAATGGGGCATGGACCAAGAAAATTGGCCCCATTCCAGCTGCTGCAAAGGATTACAACAAGAGCATGGGGGTGTGGACCTGTCAGACACGCTGATAGGCTAATACAATGTTCTCCACAAGACAATGAAATGGTACAAGACATTTGTTCTATCACTTCGTCAACATTGCTGTGGTGAATACAATCATCCTCCAGAAGGAAATGGCTAAGAGCTGTGGACAGACCCCCATGACACAGCTAGCCTTCAGAGAGCTGCTCATCCAGGAGCTTGCTGACTACGGCACAAAGTCCACTGCAGCACCTTCTGTCCCCTCCACCTCTACTCCTGCCATCAGTGGTGTTCACCTTCCAAAGTACATAACTGCAGACCTGAACGTGCCTCAGGGCCAAAAGAGCACAGCAGGGAGGCGTTGTTGTACTCTGTGGCACAAGATATCTCCCATCACCTGCACTACTTGTGCTGTTACCCTCTGCTTCACAGCAGAAAGAGACTACTATGGGACTTGGCATCAGCAGCACAATCTTGTGTAGAGGACTGTGGATGTTCTAAATACTCTAATTGTAAATAGTGTGTAAAAAAATAAATATAACTTTGTGTGTGGTTTGTGTTGTGTGCACTTATGACATTAGATCGGTGTTGGCTGCTAACTTGGCCCTTATCTTAAATAGTTAATTTCTGTGTTGGGAGGCATTGGATCAGCGTTCTCGTTGCGTCTCCTGTTAGTACCTTTTATGTAGGGAAGCTAATGATCCATCATGTATGACATTCCTGGGAGTGTGTAAACTTGAATTTCTTATTACCATAGCATTTTTGTATATTCTCTATAATTTTGTACTTGAAAATGTATCAATTTACTAATTCAGCCACTTGGGTACATTTGGATAAACTCGTGAGGGACACCTGGGGACTTCATACTAAATATTATGTCCTTCAGTAACTGTCCCTACAGTGACTGCTGTGAAAATAGCTATTGCATTAACCCTGTCTCCTGCTCCTGATCACCTATTGCTTTTGTGGTTCACTGATAGATCTAGGACTGAACCTTTCAGATACTCCCTACATGTCACCCAACTCCTACCCGACTTTCTAGCCACCAACATCTCCAATGACATCCTATGTTCTGCTACAGTCGGTATCTATGGATAATACTTCCCTGTGCTCAGGTTAGATACACATCTCTCATCCCAAGCCCGATCTACACTATCTCTGCTACTCCCACCATGATCTGGGTAAAGTGCCTTGCAAAAGTATTCATCCCCCTTTGCATTTTTTCCTATTTTGTTGCATTAAAACCTGTCATTTAAATCCATTTTATTTGGATTTCATGTAATGGACATAAACAAAATAGTCCAAATTGGTGAAGTGAAATGAAAAAAAAAAATAGTTTCCAAAAAATTCTAAAAAATAAATAACGGAAAAGTGGTGCGTGCATATGTATTCACCCCCTTTGCTATGAAGCCCCTAAATAAGATCTGGTGCAACCAATTACATTCAGAAGTCACATAATTAGTTAAATAAAGTCCACCTTTGTGCAATCTAAGTGTCACATGATCTGTCATATGATCTCAGTATATATACACCTGTTCTGAAAAGCCCCAGAGTCTGCAACACCACTAAGCAAGGGGCACCACCAAGCAAGCGGCACCATGAAGACCAAGTAGCTCTCCAAACAGGTCAGGGACAAAGTTGTGGAGAAGTACAGATCAGGGTTGGGTTATAAAAAAATATCCGAACCTTTGAACATCCCACAGAGCACCATTAAATCCATTATTAAAAAATGGAAAGAATATGGCACCACAACAAACGTGCCAAGAGAGGGACGTCCATCAGAGAGGCAACAAAGAGACCAATGATAACCCTGAAGGAGCTGCAAAGCTCCACAGCGGAGATTGGAGTATCTGTCCATAGGACCACTTTAAGCCGTAAACTCCACAGAGCTGGGCTTTACTGAAGAGTGGCCAGAAAAAAGCCATTGCTTAAAGAAAATAAGCTAACACGTTTGGTGTTCGCGAAAAGCCATGTGGGAGACTCCCCAAACATATGGAAGAAGGTATTCAGGTCAGATGAGACAAAAATGGAGCAATGAAAACACTATGTCTGGTGCAAACCCAACACCTCTCATCACCCCGAGAACACCATCCCCACAGTGAAGCATGGTGGTGGCAGCATCATGCTGTGGGGATGTTTTTCATCGGCAGGGACTGGGAAACTAGTCAGAATTGAAGGAATGATGGATGACACTAAATACAGGGAAATTCTTGAGAGAAACCTGTTTCAGTTTTCCAGAGATTTGAGACTGGGACGGAGATTCACCTTCCAGCAGGACAATGACCATAAGCATACTGCTAAAGGAACACTTGAGTGGTTTAAGGGGAAACATTTAAATGCCTTGGAATGGCCTATTAAAAGCCCAGACCTCAAACCAATTTAGAATCTGTGGTATGACTTAAAGATTGCTGTACACCAGCGGAACCCATCCAACTTGAAGGAGCTGGAGCAGTTTTGCCTT
Organism: Coregonus lavaretus; assembly: GCF_964263955.1. NCBI lineage: Eukaryota > Metazoa > Chordata > Actinopteri > Salmoniformes > Salmonidae > Coregonus > Coregonus lavaretus. Next base: position 1,710,028 of record NC_140011.1, on the reverse strand, counting down.
GAAGAATGGGCAAAAATCTCAGTGGCTAGATGTGCCAAGCTTATAGAGACATACCCCCAAGAGACTTGCAGCTGTAATTGCTGGGAATGGTGGCTCTACAAAGTATTTTTTTGTCTTATTTCTTGTTTGTTTCACCCCAAAAAATATTTTGCATCTTCAAAGTGGTAGGCATGTTGTGTAAATCAAATGATACAAACCCCCCCAAAAATCCATTTTAATTCCAGGTTGTAAGGCAACAAAATAGGAAAAATGCCAAGGAGGGTGTATACCTTCGCAAGCCACTGTATGTGTGACGTTCAACTTGACTTCATAGTATTTTTTTTTGTCTCTATATTGTGCACAGTTAGCTGTCCTTCCTCTACTACTATACACAGAGGAGTGATATCGTTCCCCAGAGACTCTATCACCCACTTCCTTAATCTATGAGCCTCACAAATCTCAGTCCCAGTCATATTCAATTCCACTTTCCCTATTCCATGTAACGTTAACGCCTTGTTTTTTTTTACTCCATCGAATGCACTGATGTCGGTTCTGCCAGAATCTGTACCTAACACCCTTTTGCAAATATTCTGTCTCAAACACAGGCCCTGTATGTACCTTGCCTCCGGCTACAAACACATTTGCACATAAATCATTCCATCTAACCCATAACACGTTAGTCACTACTGCTAGGCCACTTATATAGTTATAAACATCCTAAAACATGCTCAAGTCAATTAGTCAGTTACCAACAATTCCTCCTCTAGAACAATGATCACTCACATGTTCCACGCCACCTAGAAAACATATGTGACTCTTTTCAGGAAACTAGGCGTATGTCGCGGGTCACTACATCACAGGGGAGCCATTTGAACGTAAACTTTTTTTTTATCAAAATGCGTTTTTTGGCAGAAATGCCTTCTGGAAATTGTGAACTTTCATGTGCCTTAATAACAAACTTGTATGCCATCTGTAAATACGAATAAAATTGTTTAATTACGAGCCTAGTTGATTTAGCCACAGAAAAAGACCGCAACCTTCCCGCTAGCCATGATTGGCTGAGGTAATGGATGGGCTGGACATGCCGAGAGATGAGTTGGGATTGGTCTGACATATAGCACGCTTCTGTCTATTTGAGCTGGTCAGTATGTGTACATAATCCTGTCTAACGCATCATTTAAAAATGTTTTATCACGTAGTAAAACTGCATAAGTGTTGCTCTCCACTTTCTGGAGGACCGAGTTATGAAATCAGTGGAATTAGAGAATGATAGCTAAGGAGATGGAGAAAACACCTGTCTCCGGATTACATCTTCTAACTAACCATGATATCCGTGACAGGGAGACGCGTCCCATGATGTATACGGGTAAGATAGTCTAGCTAGCTACATTTTCAGATATTACACGTTTCTACTTTTGACAGAAAGTTGTTTTCATTTCAAGTTAAAGTGTACTGTTAGCTAGCTAATGTTAGCTGGTTGGCTCGCTAGCTAACGTTACGTGTATGATCTTATTATTAGTATCTCAGAGCCATTTGCTTTGCTAGTAATAGCCTAATGTTAGCTAGCTAACATTGAACCTGGTTGGTTAGCTACCTGCAGATTCATGCAGGGTAGTAACGTCATGAGTTGGGATTATGGTTCATTGTTTACCTAGCTAGCTACATGTCTTAACAAAAGACTCCACTATGCAAGTAACCATTTCGGGTGCATTCGTAAATTCAGTCTGGCCATCTACACCGATTTCAGAGCACTGTCGTCTCAGTGTGCCAGAGCGCAGAATAACTGATGAATGTACGAACGCTCAACAACCGTTGAATATGGCTGGTGTCAGTAAACGTTTGCAAAAAAACGTAATTTAATTGTTGCCAGCAGCACAGTTACAGTCACCAACACTCTGGATAACAGGATAACAGCCTAACGAGCTCTGCTAGGGTGAGTACAATGATCAGAGTGGTGTGTTCTCTCATTTGTGTCTGAAAGTAGCAAGCAAGCTAGCCAACGTTAGCCAGTTAGCTTGGGTGCTTGACTGCCGTTGTGAGGTCAGAACACTCGGATCAACCCTACACATAGGCCAGAGTGTTCAGTGTGCACTGTGAATGCTCCGAGAGCAAAACGCTCTGAATTTACGAACTGACAATCTGACAACGCTCTGAATTTACGAATGCCTAGAGCACACTCTGGCACTCCAGATTGAATTTACGAACACACCCTTCAATAGAATGTCACTTCAACAACTGTTGATAAACGTAGCTGGTAAATTCGCTCTGGCTATCTACTCCGATTTCAGAGCACTGTCGTCTGAGTGTGCCAGAGCGCAGAATAACTGATGAATTTGTGTAAATTGTAGCTAGCAGCACAGTTGCAGTTACCAACGCTCTGGATAACATGAAAACAGCCTAACCAGGTCTGCTAGGGCGAGTAATGGTCAGTGAGCTGTTCTCTCATTTGTGTCTGGAAGTAGCTAGCAAGTTAGCCAGTTAGCTTGGGTGCTTAACTGCTGTTAGTACATTACACTCGGATCAACCCTTAAAGAGATGGGTGGGGCTAAAGCTTAAGAGGGTGTGAATGATGCCGAATGGGTGTAGACAAGGAAGAGCTCTCCAGTAGGTGACAAAACATTCAAAGGCCATTTTCTCAAAAGTGAGGTTACAATTTTATCAACTTTTAAAGCAGAATTATTTTCCCATTGGTCCTCAAATGTATGTCCTGAATGTGACTAGTTTATTTTTGGATGCATTGTTCAGACATTCACAGAAGTAGCGACAGCATACACAATCATCCAATCCGGAAAATGTAGGCTACATTAGTCCTAGCGCTAACTGAGGAAAGATGGACATAACACAAGCGGTCATATTTATAGAACTCTCAGCTGACAGAAACCACAATATGAATTAGCTAATAGCAATTACTATTTATAATTCAGCACATCACGGGTGAGCTCAACATTGCTCGAAATGACTGAGTAAAACACTTTCTAGAAATCGAAAGTAATCCGACGATGGGTAGTTTGTGCGCACGCCATGTTTGTTTTTTCACGTCAACCAAAGATAATAAGAGGAGACAAGATGAGTTTGGTCTGTTTGCGGTATGCATGTTGAAGGGGGTGTGTCGTCTACGTTCATTCACTTCCCTTCATTCACTTCCAGAAGTGTATTTGAAAGATGAGTGAACCATTCCTTCACCTCAATATAACATCTTTGGTCTGACAGACATTTACGTGACACGCAGAATGCATTGTATAATGTCAACAAACATGGCGCCACACATAGCTGGCAAATAGCTTATCATTAGCTCATTATAATCAGTACAACCTTCAAAAAAGTATTTTACACACATCATACAGTGAGGGAAAAAAGTATTTGATCCCCTGCTGATTTTGTACGTTTGGCCACTGACAAAGACATGATCAGTCTATAATTTTAATGGTAGGTTTATTTGAACAGTGAGAGACAGAATAACAACAAAAAAATCCAGAAAAATGCATGTCAAAAATGTTATAAATTGATTAGCATTTTAATGAGGGAAATATGTATTTGACCCCTCTGCAAAACATGACAGTACTTGGTGGCAAAACCCTTGTTGGCTATCACAGAGGTCAGACGTTTCTTGTAGTTGGCCACCAGTTTTGCATACATCTCAGGAGGGATTTTGTCCCACTCCTCTTTGCAGATCTTCTCCAAGTCATTAAGGTTTCGAGCCTGATGTTTGGCAACTCGAACCTTCAGCTCCCTCCACAGATTTTCTATGGGATTAAGGTCTGGGGACTGGCTAGGCCACTCCAGGACCTTAATGTGCTTCTTCTTGAGCCACTCCTTTGTTGCCTTGGCTGAGTGTTTTGGGTCATTGTCATGCTGGAATACCCATCCACGACCCATTTTCAATGCCCTGGATGAGGGAAGGAGGTTCTCACCCAAGATTTGATGGTACATGGCCCCGTCCATCGTCCCTTTGATGCGGTGAAGTTGTCCTGTCCCCTTAGCAGAAAAACACCCCCAAAGCATAATGTTTCCACCTCCATGTTTGACAGTGGGGATGGTGTTCTTGGAGTAATAGGCAGCATTCCTCCTCCTCCAAACACGGCGAGTTGAGTTGATGCCAAAGAGGTCGATTTTGGTCTCATCTGACCACAACACTTTCACCCAGTTCTCCTCTGAATCATTCAGATGTTCATTGGCAAACTTCAGACGGCCCTGTATATGTGCTTTCTTGAGCAGGGGGACCTTGCGGGCGCTGCAGGATTTCAGTCCTTCACGGCGTAGTGTGTTACCAATTGTTTTCTTGGTGACTATGGTCCCAGCTGCCTGTCCCTGACATTCTTGGAGAGCTCTTTGGTCTTGGCCATGGTGGAGAGTTTGGAATCTGATTGATTGATTGCTTCTGTGGACAGGTGTCTTTTATACAGGTAACAAACTGAGATTAGGAGCACTCCCTTTAAGAGTGTGCTCCTAATCTCAGCTCGTTACCTGTATAAAAGACACCTGGGAGCCAGAAATCTTTCTGATTGAGAGTGGGTCAAATACTTATTTCCGTCATTTTTGATATGCGTTTATCTGGATTTGTTTATTGTTATTCTGTCTCTCACTGTTCAAATAAACCTACCATCAAAATTATAGACTGATCATTTCTTTGTCAGTGGGCAAATGTTCAAAATCAGCAGGGGATCAAATACTTTTTTCCCTCACTGTAGGTGTCCATTACAATCTATGCAATAATCGGAATGCATTATTTGTCACCAGTACTTGAAAACGTGAATAAAACTGTAACTACATTATGCTCCATACATACATACATATATTGTAATGGACACCTACAGTGAGGGAAAAAAGTATTTGATCCCCTGCTGATGCTACTATATGCTACAGTTGACATCAGATGACAGATGACCTGGCCTCCACAATCCCCCGACCTCAACCCAATTGAGATTGTTTGGGAGGAGTCGGACGGCAGAGTGAAGGAAAAGCAGCCAACAAGTGCTCAGCATATGTGGGAACTCCTTCAAGACTGTTAGAAAAGCATTCCAGGTGAAGCTGGTTGAGAGAATTACAGAGAGAATGGCTATTTGAAGAATCTCAAATATAAAATATATTTAGATTTGTATAAAGGTTTTTGGTTACTACATGATTCCAAATGTGTTATTTCATAGTTTTGATGTCTTCACTATTATTCTACAATGTGAAAAATAGTAATAATAAAGAAGAACCCTTGAATGAGTAGGTGTTTCCAAACTTTTTACTGGTAGTGTATATTACCAGCATTAACTTTTCTCATCACGGCCACCATTTATCCCTGTCTTCCACTGTCGCGAGTGACATGTTAATGACAGATTGTTATCTCAGTGAATTTTTTATTTAAATTACATTTCCCAGTGTGCAGACCCTCACAATCAACCTGATACCCCAAATAAACAGTTTAGGGCAACCCTAAATCAATTTACGCTCACAGTTGATCACCCCCCTCCTTCCCAGCTCTCATTCTTCTGGCGTCTGTTCATTTTCTTCTTGAGATAGCGTTACAGTTCATCTTCCCAATGGCACATATATATAACTCGTGCCTTTGATGGCCTTTGATACTGTCCTGATTTCAATAATCTGATTTTCCCAAGCAAACAAATCTCTCACCTGAACCTCCACCACCATTCCGTACAGTCCATTCTGTCTTGTCCATTTTCCCACCAGTGCATCAGCAGAATGAGAGGAGTTTGGGCATGATCTCTCTCCATGCTCACTTCACATGCACGGTCTCAGGACACATGCCGCACTCCTGCCGCTCGTACACAGGTTGCTGGCTCGGACTCAGGTCTCAGTAGAAGTGGTGAAAGACAAGGCCGTAGTGAACGCCTTTGTCGCCATTACTTCAGCTGGTTAGAGGGGGTGAAGCTCACACTGTTCTCGGTCGAATTATTCCTTCCATGCATCTAGATACCATCTGTAGTCACTTTCGCCATAACTTCGAGAGAGGACAGACCAAAACAACAGTTTAAGGCATTTCTGGTTCAGAAAATCTAAACAACTATTCACTGTATGACAAATTATTACATTCCCAATTTTCTTAATATAAAATTCCTAAGACAAATGTCAAAGATCATACCAACACACTGTTGAAACCATTTTTCTAATTGGCTTATACTCCCTTATCATATTGGAGACCTCACCGCAGAGTTACAGGTTCAGGGAGTTAGATGGCTAACCCTTAGGGAGAAATCCAGTCCATACATCAGACCCAATCTGGTGAGATTTGTATCGAACCAAAGACAAAAACAAAACAACAAAACAACAACAGCAATACACTTTATATTATACTTAAATCTCACCTAATGTCTCTATCCTTTTTAGTGAGGGAGATCAGGCCTCACCAGAAAGTGAGGACAAAGGGCATTCAACACCATTAAGTATTTTATTTCCCTTTTCTTTCCCTGTATTTCAGACTACTTATTTAAAAACATTTTAAACATTTCCATCATTCTGCGTGCCTGGTTTACATTGGGTATCTCAGTACAGAAGAAGCGGGTGTAGTAGACTCCAGTACTACCGCACACCCATTCTTCCAATGACCGACGGTCCCATATCTAAAACAGGGAGCTAACCCCCTTCGCTACCCTTTCCTCTCTGTTTCTTTGTCTTACCTTGGCTGTTGACTTTCACTGTGGCTGTATTAACCACATGCATGGCTGTGAAGTGAGCTGAATTCGATTCCACTCTCAATGCCGCATGTACTACTTCATCCCAGTGAGAATGTTGGTCCACTACCCCCGCAATAGCTGTTTTGATAACAGGTTTCAAACCTGGAATCAAAACGCTGGTGTATTGAGCTTTTGATTTTTCTTTCATGTCATTGTGCCATTTCACAATAGCATCTCTGAATTCTTTATTAGTTTGGAATTTTCCATCAGCAAGGAAGTGCTGACCAATTTTATCCACTTTACTCAATTTCCCCATACTCGAGCCAAATTGGTAGTTTGCTTGTGCGCTTCTTTTAGCGCATCCATGGCTTTGCTATAGTTTTCCTCTTATATTCCCCATTTACTTGAGTGTCAGAAACCACGGATGTAATTTCATTGGTGGTTATTTCTGCGCCTCTCTCAACGGTGTTTATGGTGTTTCGATTTCCTAATTCACGGCTCTAATACTCGCCCTCTACTAACTATTTTCCAAGATAGTGATACCCACTTCCCCGGAGAGTAGTTATGGTATATTTGTGCCAATTAATTGGTCACAGCACCTGATACCTTGTATTAAAACCAATACTGAAGCATCTGCCAATTTACTACTGGAGAATACGGGAGACCTAATGTCTTATACCAGTGTTACGCCTCAAATATCACTGTTGTTGTCAACACACATAACCAAAATTATTCACAGTTGTCTTCCTATTTCTACATAATCTGTCACGGTTCCCCGCCCCAATATGCATAAACCAACCTCTCTCCTTATTGCTACTGCTGATACATTCGAATCATGTTCAAACAACATTTGAATATCTTTTTGCTTTTCTAACCATGAATGTGGCTCTCCTCCAGAACTTATAGGCAAACTTTTATCAACATCCACATTCCCTCCTTTTGTCCTTCTCCATGGACTACTTCTCTACAACCTACCGTACTAGTACAAAAGCATGACAATTTATCCATACACACACACACACACACTAAGGCCTCACAGCCACCACGGTTGTGCTTTCACCCCCCTTACGGTTCTGGCCGAGAAACCACCCCACTAGGTATTTACCCTCCGCAGGGACCACCCTGTTCGGGACTTACCCTTGGGATTTACCCTCCACAGGGACCACCCTGTTCAGGACTTACCCTTTATCTATGACCGGTCGTAACACAATGGGACTTCTGAATAAACTCAGGCTTTTTAGATCCGTATCCTATAATTTGTCATCCTATGACTCTCTTCTCCCCAACTGCCCAACTGCTCTTAAACACTAGTAAAACTAAATGCATGCTCTTCAATCGAACGCTGCTGGCACCCGCCCACCCGACTAGAATCACTACTCTCGATGGGTCTGACCTAGAGTATGTGGACAACTACAATAACATAATAATAATATAATATGCCATTTAGCAGACGCTTTTATCCAAAGCGACTTACAGTCATGCGTGCATACATTTTGTGTACGGGTGGTCCCGGGGATCGAACCCACTACCTTGGCGTTACAAGCGCCGTGCTCTACCAGCTGAGCTACAGAGGACCACACAAATACCTAGGTGTCTGGTTAGACTTTAAACTCTCCTTCCAGACTCACATTAAGCATCTCCAATCCAAAGTGAAATCTAGAATCAGCTTCCTATTTCGCAACAAAGCCTCCTTCACTCAGGCTTCCAAACATGCCCTCGTAAAACTGACTATCCTACCGATCCTTGACCTCGGCGATGTCATTTACAAAATAGCCTCCAACACTCGTTTTGTCACCAAAGCCCCATATACTACCCACCACTGTGACCTGTACGCTCTTGTTGGCTGGTCCTCACTACATATTCGTCGCCAAACCCACTGGCTCCAGGCCATCTATAAATCACGGCTAGGCAAATCTCTGCCTTATCTTAGCTCATTGGTCACCATAGCAACACCCACCCGTAGTATGCGCTCCAGCAGGTATATCTCACTGGTCATCCCCAAAGCCAACACCTCCTTTGGCCGCCATTCCTTCCAGTTCTCTGCTGCCAATGACTGAAACGAACTGCAAAAATCTCTGAAGCTGGAGACTCTTATCTCCTTCACTAACTTTAAGCATCAGTTGTCAGAGCACCTTACCGATCACTGCACCTGTACACAGCCCTTCTGAAATTAGCCCACTCAACTACCTCATCCCCATATTGTTATTTATTTTGCTCATTTGCACCCCAGTATCTCTATTTGCACATAATCTCTTGCACATCTATCATTCCAGTGTTAATACTAATTGTAATTATTTTGCACTATGGCCTATTTATTGCCTTACCTCCATAACTTGCTACATTTGCACAAACTGTATATATATATTTTCTGTGGTATTTTTGACTTTTTTTGAGTTTTGTTTTACCCCATATGTAACTCTGTGTTGTTGTTTTTATCAAACTGCTTTGCTTTATCTTGGCCAGGTCGCAGTTGTAAATGAGAACTTGTTCTCAACTGGCTTACCTGGTTAAATAAAGGTGAAATAAAAAAATATGTCAGAATGAGTGGTAACAGGTGTAGGAACTGTGCCTACCCTGTTTTTTTTGTGCCGGCTCCTGCTCCACTGATTTGGACTCTCCAGTTCGACTGTAAATCGTGGTGAATCCTGCTGACAACGCCAACTGTTAGGTTCTGGCAAACAGAGTGAAAAACTAACGGACAACTAGTCAAAGCTCAAACCAAGTTTATACACCCACTGGGTCAAACAGCTGAAAAGACAAAGACATGTTTACACAGGTACATATATTTATACCCTCCTTCTAGGCGGAGTCTCCCCCTTGCACATCTAGACAGCCACTACATCTATGTTGCTAGGCAAGAACTTAGGTGGTGTATGTGTAATAGAACTGTTCCTTGTCACTTCATCTGACCTGACCTCGGCCCACATTCCTCACTCATCCCTAATCCACGGCTATCCAACCTTATCAGTGACTGAAACCAGACTGTTACTCTTTGCCTCTTTCCATAGGATACATGAGATTTGACAATAACATGTTCTGACAGAATGTAAACTATCTGCACTCCCCCTTATCCACCATACATTGACCCCTATATATATATATATATATATATATATATATATATATATATATATATATATATATATATATATATATATATTCATTATACATGTAAATTAGTATGGTAACATGAATAAGGATATTCCAAGCTAGAATTCAGCAATACTTTCATCATATCGGCCAGCCACCCATGTCATAAACAAAGCTTGATTTTGTGTTGGTGAGATCAGCATTTTATACTACAACATCTGGAGTATAATCAGTGATAGGTACCTGAGACCTATGGTATTGGGTTTCAAACAGTGTTTGCAAGTAGCCTGCTTTTCTTAGCAATTAGCTCCAGTTGCTAAACACTGTTGCTCCTTTAATGACTGCATTTGAGAGTAAGCAATACTTATTGCATCTTCGGTCTGGAAAATGTTGTTGTGAGAATTTTGAAATATGAGAACAATATACACAGCAGGTCATTTTCAGAATGTAAGTGTTTCTTGTTGTTTTATGATTTAATCTCTAGTGTTCTAGTCCTCCCGCGTTAACTACACACTATTATGCCCAATGATAAGTTACACAACTCCCCACTGCACAAAGATACTGTCCCTAAACTTGAACTTGGGGAACAAGTCAAGAAGTCAACAAATCAAGTTTCATCATGGGAAAAATACAAATATTTGAATTGAATCGAAGTCATTAACCAATTGTGTTCTGACGTTTCTCCCCTCTCTCCACAGGTGCCAGGAGGAGTGTCCTGTGGGTACGTTCGGCGTATCCTGCCGCCAAACCTGTCGCTGTGAGAACGGTGCCAAGTGCGACCACATCAGCGGGGCGTGTCTGTGTGAGCTGGGCTACACAGGGGAGATGTGCGAGGTGCGCCTCTGTCCCGAGGGACACTACGGCCTCACGTGTGACAAGAGGTGTCACTGCCACGCCCAGAACACCCACAGGTAATGCCCACTCATTGGCACATATGATACAATATTGCAAGACATGCAATACATTAAAATACAATACAATAAAATGCAATACAATAACAAATGCTATATAATACAATACAAGTAACCCATTACATATGGGCACATAGCAGATGATTAGACCCATATTAATGTAATTATCCCTAAGATCATTCTATATATTCTATAATCATTCTCTAATCTATAATGGAGATCATGTATACTGAACAGAAATATAAATGCAACATTCAACAATTTTACTGAGTTACAGTTCATATCAGGAAATCAGTCAATTGAAATAAACTAATTAGACCCTAATCTATGGATTTCACATGACTGGGAATACAGATATGTATCTGTTGGTCACAAATATCTTGGGTATCCCCACTGGGGATCCAAGCACAGCCAATAAGAATTCGTTTTTCCCCACAAAAGGGCTTTAATACAGACATAAATACTCCTCAGTTTCATCAGCTGTCCAGGTGGCTGGCCTCAGACGATCCCGCAGGTGAAGAAGCCGGATGTGGAGGTCCTGGATGGTGTGGTAACACGTGGTCTGCGGTTGTGAGGCCGGTTGGACGTACTACCAAATTCTCTAAAATGACTTTGGAGGCGGCTTATGGTAGAGAAATGAAAATTTAATTATCTGGCAACAGCTCTGGTGGAAATTCCTGCAGTCAGCATGCCAATTTCATACTCCCTCAAAACTTGAGACATCTGTGGCATTGTGCTCTGTGACAAAACTGTGCATTTTAGAGTGGCCTTTTATTGTCTCCAGCACAAGGTGCACCTGTGTAATGATCATGCTGTTTAATCAGCTTCTTGATACGCCACACCTGTCAGTTGGATGGATTATCTTGGCAAAGGAGAAATGCTCAATAAAAGGGATGCAAACAAATTTGTGCACAACATTTGAGAGAAATCAGCTTTTGATGCATGTAGGAACATTTCTGGGATCTTTTATTTCAGCTCATGAAACATTCGACCAACACTTTACATGTTGCATTTATATTTTTGTGCAGTATAATTATCCTTACACTCTTACAGTACCCACAACCATTACCATGCTCCAACCAATTGCGCTATCTGTATATAGGATCTAGCATCTAATTGTTTTATTCAGCCCTACTCCTCTCACAGTACATTGATTATACTATAATATTAATGGTTCAAAGTTTAACAAGACCGTTAGAGAGCACTCAAAGTGTATGGGTTTGTCTTTGTGTGTTTGTGTTTGTGTGTCTCTGTGCCTGTGTCTGTGGGGTGGGTGGGGAGTCAGACAGTTCCCCATTGTCCCATTGCCTGTGCATTAGATAAACTGGCACAGCTGGTAGGCTCCATGTGTTGTTGAGGGGGGAAATCTGCTCTGTCTCAATGGGGCTTCTGTGTCAGGTAGGGCAGCTGCCACTCCAACAGGTACCACGGTAAAAACGGTATTGTGCCACATGCGCATGCAGCAAACCACGCCCCCGGCTTTCACATTGTTTAATCCCCGCCTCCTGTGAGGGCATCTGGAGAAAGTTCAGGGGCCTCATTTATCAATCATGCGTCGGCACAAAGCTGTGCGTAAACCGTGTGTGGCCTCATTTCCACGCAAAGTGTGAGATTTATCAATATGAACATTTGCTTTAGAGTGTGCAGACATTTACTCACAGCCATGAACATGCGTACACACAGTGCCAAGCGTTGGAATAAGGGAACTGCTTGTCCAGAGTAGAATGGGGAAAATATATGTTGAAATTGTGAGTAATAATTAAATCATTTTTCGATTTCATTGTACGTCCATTGTGAATTCATGCAACATATCTTGACATGCTATATAATTTGGCCATATCAGTGCATTAATTACGATAATAATTCATATAAAGTACAGCAATTTGTTAAATTAGAGGTATGTGTGAAAGTGAAACCATTGTTGAAATACTATAAAAGTGAGATAATGGGAAATCGAATGAGAGATGGCAGATCTTGCCCTGTTTGCGGATTTGGCACACTGCGTTTCGCAGAGAGCATGTTTTTAGAGACAGGTGGGACTTTTACTGCAGAATGTACAGATTGGGTCATCAGATATAATTTCCCAAAACCAATGATTTTTGTGAGGATTTAAGACCTACTTTAAAAAGGCAAACACATGCCATTTCAGTGCACATCCAAGTGCTATCCACCCTCAGGTTTTTGGCAACAGACACTTTTCAGCGGGAGCTTGCCGATCGGCATCTCAAAGCCCTCGATGAGCCAATGTTTTGGATGCAATCATCAGCAAAACGAACAGTAACACATACAAGTTCCATACAACAGGTTGAAGTCGAGGGGTTTCTTTGCCATGATGCCATCAATGTGTTCCCAAATACGAACGGAGCAATAGACGGCACCCACATCGCCATACAATCACCATCCCAAAACGATTTCAACAAAAGGCTTCCACTCTTCATGTGCAGGTGATAGGTTATGTGATGCGCAAAAGACGCTGCTGAATGTGGTGGCCAGGTGGAACGCATAACTCGTTCATTCTTCAGAACAGCAATGTTGGCCTATATGCCTACAGGAGGGAGCTGTTGAGGAGGGATGGCTTATTGGTGAGGGTTGCCCACTCATTTGAAGTATATTTGCCATTGCTAAAGCAACTTGAATTGTCCTAATGGTTGTCTCTTTGTAGCTATGTTTTTATTTTTACCGGTCAAGCCACAATTGAGTGAGCGAAATAAAATATTTTGGTTGTACTCAATCTCCAACACCTCTATTTCAGTCTCTGAAAAGTTTGTTTTTCGTAGCGCTGTTGTATTTCATGGTACGGGGTTGTATATTCCCCACGGGCTTTAACCTTTTACTACAGTGGGCTAAATTAGGGTCACACAGAGTGTTTCTTGGTAGTCTTAAACAAATCTACTTTGAAACAAAAGTATACATCTCACACACAAGGTTATGGGCTTTAAAAAAAAAGTATACATCTCACACACAAGGTTATGGGCTTTAAAAAAAAGACAACTGTACCATGTCAGATGTAGAGTTGAAATGTATGACATGTTTTGAGTTTGCATCCCAATATTACACTTTAAATACATCACAGAAGACTGAAAAAGAACGAAACCGTTTGACATAGAAATATTATATATATCATACACTCTAGCATAGCTGGAAAGTTTAGGAGATAATTTTATTAGTGTTAAGTACCACAAGGAGTGTTTGAAACAATGACTGTATGGTTTGAATTATAGAGTCTGTCCATAATGGCTTCTGTGACCGCATGGGAAGTGCCATTGAGGGCTATATCCATTTTAAAGTAGTACATTTTCTTCTTTTTTTGTGTTTGAATTTTTTAAAAAGTTTATATTAGTGATTTACCACCACCTGCAGTGCTGGAGTCCTGAACCAATTATTGTGGGTCATTCATGTATTGTGGGCACTAGATGACGGTGATGTAGCTTAAAGCCAATTACAAAACATAGGCAACCCTATTTGAAGAAGTAGACAATGCTCTGATCATTGGTTGATCGCTCCCAACTCATAGGGTGTTAGGCTATGGTTCAACCCAGCACTCAGAGAAACAACAGGCAGGCCGGCAGGCAGGCAGGTTGGGAGGTATGTCTGAACTGAAGACAAAACAAATGACAGGTTAAGGAGAGTAAAGAGCCAGGCTGAAGACAAAGACAATTTAACTCTAATGGTGAGCCAAGTTACCGCTCTGGTAAGAACAACGATCTGGTGCCGGTGGAGAGCCATGCCCAGGAATTAGTAGTGCAGGTTGATGAGAGAATAGGATGCAGCTGCGTAGGCAGGAATCACTGGAAACAACCCGCAGCTGCACAGGAGAGGCAGATCCTGAGCATGCCCCCCGATCCACTCCAGACACACCCACATAATGGGGACAAACACACATACAGATACAACAGACAAAGAGGGGACAAAACAAGGAGGAAGGGAAACAGAAAAGGGAGAGACAAGCTGCCCACATAACATAGGGATCCCCACCAAGTTGACTATTTTAAAATGGTGGAAGCCCTAAATGTTAATATCCATGCTGAAATGGATTCTATCCATTCAGAGCCCTCTTTCCACCTCTATGGTTTGAACTCAGTATCCGAAGAGCCAATTGATTCATGAAAAATGTATTGACACACTTACTTATATGACATACAATAACATATTTTCTTAGGCTTGGTTTCGATATATCACACATTCAAAGCACTATGTGCTTTATGTTCTCTCCTATTTTGTGAGGTTGTTTCTAACCAATATACAGCATATACAGTATTTAATTTTGCACAGAGAGGTTTCATGTGAAAGTCAAAGGGACATTGACTGTTTTCTGTTATTACAATGTTCAGGTAGTGTTACATTTTCCCATGCTCTATAGAGTACCTCTTCACTTTTCCTTAGATCTTTATCGTCAAAGTTGTGCTTGCCAAGGATCAAAATTGAAACACATATAATGTAATATACTATAGGCACGCTGCCTGGCTGTGACTCAATGTATTTTTTTTATTTTTATTTTTTATTTTTTATTTAACCAGGGAAAGCTGCTAGTGGTAAAGGTGAGCAGGCTACAGAGGAGTTTACCCAGAATGGCTTTATAAATGAGCTCGTACCAATGTAGCTGTCTGCGCATATAAAGCTAGGTCCAACCCACCATTTGGTACAAGGTGCAATGGTGGGTGAGTGAATTAGCATTTGTAACAAAGCGTAAGGATGCATGATAAACAGAGTCCAGCCTTTGTAACACAGAAGAGGCTGCATGCATATACAGTAAGTCACCAAAATCAATTACAGAAAGAAAAGTGGCTTGAAAGAAAAGTGGCTTGAACAAGCTTCTTTCTGGCCTTGAACGGGAAGCAAGCCTTATTATGAAAATAAAAACCCAATTTCAGATTTGATTCATCACAAGATTATCCATATGAATTTTGAAGGACAGCTTGTTGTCCAACCATATACCTAGGTATTTGTAGGATGTGCCTCCAGATGTGAAAATGCTAACCTTCTCTGGCTGAGAGCGAGCTCTGGTAAAGGTCATGAATTTCATTTTTTGTGCATTCAAGACCAGTTTGAGACCATATTGGGAGGTCTGCAGTGACTGAAAGGCAGTCTGGAGCTCTTCAACAGCCTCAACCAGAGAAGGAGCATTTGAATAGATGACCGTATCATCTGCATACAGATGCAACTTGGCTGGTTGCATCCCATTTCCCAAGTCATTAACAACACAGGAGCTAAAATGGAACCATGGGTCATTTATTTCACATATCAAACATACAAAACCACATAAAACTTGCAGTTAAGAACAAATCCTCTAGATTTTGAGTTTCTCCACGGGAAGCTATTGGAAAAAAGTCTTAATCCACTAACTTTTGACTTTCAGAATGGCGAGAGCTCTTGAAAGACAATGGATTTGCTTAGTCATTACGGAAAGCTGTGGGTCAAAGGACTAGCGCCTAGCGTAACGTAGCGTAGACTCCACCGCAATTGCTAGAGCTGCAATGTGGCTGTAAGAACGGGGCACAGTGCTCTGAGATCACACAACATTTGATCAACCATGCATTGCAGTCAGAAACTGTAGGTGTCCGCCAAACACCTTATTAAGGAAATGAAAAAACATGTCAGAGAACTGTAGGGCAATTGTAAGGCAAGATAGTACATTAGGGTCTACCTTACTAAGCATAAACACCAGACTAATAAGACACAATAAAACTCATTTTTCAACATTACTTAATGTCTTATACATTATTCATATGCTAGTTGTTCATTAGCTACAAACACATTTGAGTGTTGGCGTACTTGATGTCTACACAAGATGTCACAACAGAGTTATCAGATGATATCAATAACAGCCTATTGTCCACTTCTGTCTTGTTCCCAGCTGCCACCCAATGTCTGGCGAGTGCTCGTGCCAGCCTGGCTGGTCGGGGACCTACTGTAACAAGACATGTACGCCCGGCTTCTTTGGCGTGTCGTGCCAGCAGGTGTGCCAGTGCCAGAACGGTGCTGACTGCCACAGCGTGACCGGGGAGTGCATCTGCGCTCCAGGTTTCAAGGTAAAACCGCTATAAAGGGTTATGAGTGGTAATATGTTCCATGTCCAATCTAATAAAGTTACAGGAGCCTAAATCATTGATAACATCAGTAATCTGGTGGTAACAGTTGACTTTATGCAGGTGTTGTATACTTGGAATTGTAAGAAATACATTACACAAGTCATGTCCCAGGATTGGATTGACTCTGGAGCATTCAAACAGACAGTGACTGACTGTATTGACTCCTAATTCAATTGTGATGTTACCTAGGTCATGTTCAGTAGAGATAAAATGTTGTAAAATGTTTTCTAAGATGTGCCTTACTGAACACGACCCACGTATGATGAATAACACAAAGTAAACTAAACTATAGTACGGGAATGCTAACAGTATCTCCATTGTAGGGGTCCAAATGTTCCACGGTCTGCCCATCAGGGACCCATGGGATCAACTGCTCTGCCACCTGCGGCTGTAAGAACGGGGCACAGTGCTCTTCTGTGGATGGAGCATGCTCCTGTAAAGCAGGTAGGTTACTAACAGCAGGGAATGCTGCGTGTGTTAAGGCTATCCCATTCAAGGGAAATACAGCAGAAATAGTGCATGTGAGAAATCCTAACTAAGATATGGACAGAAAATGTAAACTGTCATGTGTGGATCATTCTACTAATGCAGTGGCTTTGGGGTATGACTTCTGGGGAAAACATAATACATTTTCCCAGACCAAATAATTTTCTCTTAATATCAATAAAATATTTGCAAACATTTATATCTGTAGACACAAGCTAGTTTGAGACAAATGGATTCCTCCTCCGTCAAACTACTTTGATGTTGAAAATGTCTTCTTCCCCAGGTTGGCACGGAGTGGACTGCTCCATCAACTGCCCAATTGGCACGTGGGGGCTGGGTTGCAACCTCACCTGTATGTGTGGCAACGGAGGGGCCTGCAATGCCCTCAACGGACATTGCACTTGCGCCCCCGGCTGGAGGGGCGAGAGGTGTGACCTCAACTGCCAGGTGAGAGATGTTTCCCCCACAGCCCATCCCTCCGCCGTCCCTGTCACACAGTGATGACATCATTATAGGTTATAACACTGGTATTATCTTCCTATAATGTATGATGAATTGGAATGTGTAGAACATATAATAGGTAT
The DNA here is from genome assembly GCF_964263955.1 of Coregonus lavaretus. Classification (NCBI taxonomy): domain Eukaryota; kingdom Metazoa; phylum Chordata; class Actinopteri; order Salmoniformes; family Salmonidae; genus Coregonus; species Coregonus lavaretus. The sequence continues at coordinate 1,692,269 of NC_140011.1, read as the reverse complement.
ACAGTGTATTCGGAAAGTATTCAGACCCCTTGACTCTTTCCACATTTTGTTACGTTACAGCCTTATTCTAAAATGGATTAAATAAAAATAAAAATCCTCATCAATCTACACACAATACCCTATAATGACAAAGTGAAAAAAGGATTTTAGAAATGTTTGCAAATGTTCTCAAAATAAAAAACAGAAATACCTTATTTGCATAAGTATTCAGACCCTTTGCTATGAGACTCAAAATTTAGCTCAGGTGCATCCTGTTTCCATTGATCATCCTTGAGATGTTTCTACAACTTGATTGGAGTCCACTGGTGGTAAATTCAATTGATTGGACATTATTTGGAAAGGCACACACCTGTCTATATAAGGTCCCACAGTTGACAGTGCATGTCAGAGCAAAAACCAAGCCATGAGGTCGAAGGAATTGTCCATAGAGCTCGGAGACAGGATTGTGCCGAGGCACAGATCTAGGGAAGGGTACCAAAACATTTATGCAGCATTGGAGGTCCCCAAGAACATAGTGGCCTCCATCATTCTTAAATGGAAGAAGTTTGAAACCACCAACACTCTTCCTAGAGTTGGCCGCCTGGCCAAACTGAGCAATTGGGGGAGAAGGGCCTTGAGGTGACCAAGAACCCAATGGTCACTCTGACAGAGCTTCAGAGTTCCTCTCTGCAGATAGAAGAACCTTCCAGAAGGACAACCATCCCTGCAGAACTCCACCAATCAGCCTTCATGGTAGAGTGGCCAGACGGAAGCCAATCCTCAGTAAAAGGCACGACAGCCCGCTTGGAGTTTGCCAAAAGGCACCTAAATACTCTGACCATGAGAAACAAGATTCTCTCGTCTGATGAAACCAAGTTTGAACTCTTTGGCCTGAATGCCAAGCGTCACGTCTGGAGAAAACCTGGCACCATCCCTACGGTAAAGCATGGTGGTGGCAGCATCATGCTGTGGGGATGTTTTTCATCAGCAGGGACTGGGAGACTAGTCAGGATCGAGGGAAAGATGAACAGAGCAAAGTACAGAGAGATCCTTGATGAAAACCTGCTCTAGAGCGCTCAGGACCTCAGAATGGGGCGAAGGTTCACCTTTTAACAGGAATATGACCCTAAGCACCCAGCCAAGACAATGCAGGAGTGGCTTCGGGACAAGTCTCAATGTCCTTGATTGGCCCAGCCAGAGCCCGGACTTGAACCCGATCAAACATCTCTGGAGAGACCTGAAAATAGCTGTGCAGCGATGCTCCCCATCCAACCTGACAGAGCTTAAAAAGAAGACTCAAGGCTGTAATTGCTGCCAAAGGTGCTTCAACTAAATACTGAATAATGGGTCTAAATACTTACACTACAAGTCAAAGGTTTGGACACACCGACTCATTCAAGAGTTTTTCTTTATTTTTAGTATTTTTGACATTATAGAATAATAGTGAAGACATCAACACTATGAAATAACATATAACATACAATATATTTGCGATTTTTCAAATAGCTACCGTTTGCCTTGATGACAGCTTTGCACACTTTTGGCATTCTCTCAACCAGCTTCACCTGGAATGCTTTTCCAACACTCTTGAAGGAGTTCCCACATATGCTGAGCACTTGTTGGCTGCTTTTCCTTCACTCTGCAGTCCGACTCATCCCAAACCATCTCAATTGGATTGAGGTTCGGGGGATTGTGGATTCCAGGTCATCTGATGCAGCATTCCATCACTCTCCTTCTTGGTAAAATAGCCCTTACACAGCCTTACACAGCCTGGAGGTGAACATCCTGGACTTCCTGATGGGCCGCCCCCAGGTGGTAAGGGTAGGTAACAACACATCTGCCACGCTGATCCTCAACATTGGGGCCCCTCAGGGGTGCGTGCTCAGTCCCCTCCTGAACTCCCTGTTCACCTGTGACTGCATGTCCAGGCACGACTCCAACACCATCATTAAGTTTGCCCGACGACACAACAGTGGTAGGCCTGATCACAGACAACGATGAGACAGCCTATAGGGAGGAGGTCAGAGACCTGGCCGTGTAGTGCCAGGATAACAACCTCTCCCTCAACATGATCAAGACAAAGGAGATTATTGTGGACTACAGGATAAAAAGAGGACTGTGCATGCCCCCATTCTCATCGATGGGGCTGTAGTGGAACAGGTTGAGAGCTTCAAGTTCCTTGGTGTCCACATCACCAACAAACTATCATGGTCCAAACACACCAAGAGAGTCGTGAAGAGGGCACGACAAAGCCTATTCCCCCTCAGGAGACTGAAACGATATGGAATGGGTCCTCAGATCCTCAAAAAGTTCTACAGCTGAACCATCGAGAGCATCCTTACTGGTTGCATCACCGCCTGGTATGGCAACTGCTCGGCCTCCGACCGCAAGGCACTGCAGACGGTAGTGTGTACAGCTCAGTACATCAGTGGGGCCAAGCTTCCTGCCATCCAGGACCTCTTTACCAGGCGTTGTCAGAGGAAGGCCCTAAAAATTGTCAAAGACACCAGCCACCCTAGTCATAGACTGTTCTCTCTTTTATCGCACGGCAAGCTGGACCGGAGTGCCAAGTCTTGGTCCAAAAGGCTTCTTAACAGCTTCTACCCCAAGCCATAAGACTCCTGAACAGCTAATCATGGCTAGCCGGACTATTTACGCTGCTGCTACTTATCTATGCATAGTCACTTTAACTCTACCCACATGTACATATTACCTCAATTACCTCGACTAACCGGTGCCCCTGCAAATTGACTATGTACCGGCACCCCCGGCCTTACAAAAGTATTCATCCCCAATTAGCGTTTTTCCTATTTTGTTGCATTAAAACCTGTAATTTAAATTAAATTTTATTTGGATTTCATGTAATGGACATACACAAAATAGTCCAAATTGGTGAAGTGAAATTAAAAAAATAACTTGTTTCAAAGAATTCAAAAAAATAAATAACGGAAAAGTAGTGAGTGCACATGTATTCACCCCCTTTGCTATGAAGCCCCTGAATAAGATCTGGTGCAACCAATTACCTTCAGAAGTCACATAATTAGTTAAATAAAGTCCACCTTTGTGCAAGTCCAAGTGTCACATGATCTGTCACATGATCTCAGTATATATACACCTGTTCTGAAAGGCTCCAGAGTCTGAAACACCACTAAGCAAGGGGCACCACCAAGCAAGCGGCACCATGAAGACCAAGTAGCTCTCCAAACAGGTCAGGGAAAAAGTTGTGGAGAAGAACAGATCAGGGTTGGGTTATAAAAAAATATCAGAAACTTTGAACATCCCACGGAGCACCATTAAATCCATTATTTAAAAAATGGAAAGAATAAGGCACTACAAAAAACCTGCCAAGAGACGGACATCCACCAAACTCACGGACCAGGCAAGGAGGGCATTAATCAGAGAGGCAACAAAGAGACCAAAGATAACCCTGAAGGAGCTGCAAAGCTCCACAGCGGAGATTGGAGTATCTGTCCATAGGACCACTTTAAGCCGTACACTCCACAGAGCTGGGCTTTACTGAAGAGTGGGCAGAAAAAAGCCATTGCTTAAAGAAAAGAAATAAGCTAACACGTTTGGTGTTCGCCAAAAGCCATGTGGGAGACTCCCCAAACATATGGAAGAAGGTACTCTGGTCAGATGAGACAAAAATGGATGCTATGTCTGGCGCAAACCCAACACCTCTCATCACCCCAAGAACACCATTCCCACAGTGAAGCGTGGTGGCAGCATCATGCTGTGGGGATGTTTTTCATCGGCAAGGACTGGGAAACTGGTCAGAATTGAAGGAATGATGGATGGCGCTAAATACAGGGAAATTCTTGAGGGAAACCTGTTTCAGTCTTCCAGAGATTTGAGACTGGGACGGAGATTCACCTTCCAGCAGGACAATGACCCTAAGCATACTGCTAAAGCAACACTCGAGTTGTTTAAGGGGAAACATTTAAATGCCTTGGAATGGCCTATTCAAAGCCCAGACCTCAATCCAAATTAGAATCTGTGGTATGACTTAAAGATTGCTGTACACCAGCAGAACCCATCCAACTTGAAGGAGCTGGAGCAGTTTTGCCTTGAAGAATGGGCATACATCCCAGTGACTAGATGTGCCAAGCTTATTAAGACATACCCCAAGAGACTAGCAGCTGTAATTGCTGGAAAAGTTTGGCTTTACAAAGTATTGACTTTGGGGGGGGGGGGGGTGAATAGTTATGCACGCACAAGTTTTCTGTTTTTTTGTCTGATTTCTTGTTTGTATCACAATTAAAAATATTTTGCGTCTTCAAAGTGGTAGGCATGTTGTGTAAATCAAATCATACAAACCACCCAAAAATCCATTTTAATTCCAGGTTGTAAGGCATCCCTACTGTTATTTTTATTTTTACTGCTTATCTATTTTTCACTTAACACTTTTTTTCTTCTTCTTAAAACTGCATTGTTGGTTAAGGTGTTGTAAGTAAGTATTTCACTGTAAGGTCTACTGCACCTGTTGTATTCGACGCATGTGGCAAATACAATTTGATTTGATTTGATTTGTTGGGTAATTGTCCTGTTGAAAAACAAATGATAGTCACACTAAGCCCAAACCAGATAGGATGGCGTATCGCTGCAGAATGCTGTGGTAGCCATGCTGGTTAAGTGTGCCTTGAATTCTAAACAAATCACAGACGGTTTCACCGGCAAAACAACCCACACCATAACACCTCCTCCTCCATGCTTTACGGTGGGAAATACACATGCAGAGATCATCCGTTCACCCACACCGCGTCTCACAAAGACACTCGGTTGGAACCAAAAATCTCCAATTTGGACTCCAGACCAAAGGACACATTTCCACCGGTCTAATGTCCATTGCTCGTGTTTCTTGGCCCAAGCAAGTCTCTTCTTATTATTGGTGTCCTTTAGTAGTTGTTTCTTTGCAGCAATTCGACCATGAAGGTCTGATTCACACAGTCTCCTCTGAACAGTTGATGTTGAGATGTCTGTTACTTGAACTCTGTGAAGCATTTATTTGGGCTGCAATTTCTGAGGCTGGTAACTCTAATGAACACATCCTCTGCAGCAGAGGTAACTACGGGACTTCCATTCCTGTGGCGGTCCTCATGAGAGCCAGTTTCATCATAGCGCTTGATGTTGTTTTACGACTGCACCTTCATGTCTTAAAGTAATGATGGACCGTTGTTTCTCTTTGGTTATTTGAGCTGTTCTTGCCATAATATGGACTTGGTCTTTTACCAAATAGGGCAATCTTCTGTATACCCCCCCCCCCCCCCCCATCTCATGAAGCTGGTTGAGTGAATGTCAAGAGTGTGCAAATCTATCATCAAGGCAAAGGGTGGCTACTTTGAAGAATCTCAAATATAAATATAAAACACTTTTTTGGTTACTACATGATTCCATATGAGTTATTTCATAGTTTTGATGTCTTCACTATTATTCTACAATGTAAAAAATAGTACTCAATATATCCTATGTGAGCTATGCCTGAGTCACTTTGATAAAAGCATTTAAATGTCTAAACAAATATGATCATGTCTTAATGGCATCTTTTTGGGTTTCTCCAGGATGGCACCTATGGTATAGACTGTAGGGAACGTTGTGACTGTAGCCATGCAGATGGGTGCAACCCCTCCACGGGTTATTGCAGCTGCCTGGTTGGATGGACAGGTGAGTCTGGAACCTTAACCTAGAACCCTTCGGGGGGGGGGGGGGTGAATGCTCCTTCAGTCTGGGCACAGAGAGTGAAGGGTGGAAAAAAGGAATGAGGAAAAAAGGGATGAGAGGTGTGAGGGAGAGGAGGAGTGGCAGAAAGACAGACGAAGAGAGGAAGAGAGAGGTGACAGAGGGCGTAAAAAAGAAACAGTGAGTCAGGGAAGAGGAAGGAGATGCGTTTCATTTTCCAACAGAATCAAAATATAACACGTTTTTTCTGGTAACAGCTGGTCCTGCCAACTCCAAGATGGACGTCAGTCAATATCTCTCTCATATTACATGTGTTCAAACTTTAAACTGTCTCTTTTTTTAATTTACACGCTCAACATGCTTTGCCCATGCCTTTGTTGTAGTAAATCGGGGGGAAGACAGTGTAATTAAGAAACTCAGCAGTGTCTAATCTCCCCATTCTCTCTATTCTCTTCTACCCACCAAGGGGCACACCTAGTGTGCTGATCTTGTATAACCGTTTCTATGGCCCTTATTGTCATAGTCTGAAACCAATCCCCTCGGACAGTAACATAGGGCAGCAGCTATACCTAGCTATTTCTATGTTCTCAGGGGGGAAAAGTTAACTAATTTTTTGTAATTCATGCTAAGTCCTAAAGATAAAAAGCTTGGTTTTCTTTGCTGATTTAAAATGTCTCGCTGAATGGAGAGGTAGAATGTGAGAAGAATTGTTACACAGGTTAAAACAACTTGCAGGCAAGTTGCTGTGGCAAATTTAATAATATTACTCACTTGGCATAGGGCTGCTTGTGTGTCACCATCCAAAATTGAAAGTAATGGAGACCATCAAAATAGTTTGAAGTTTGGTAGGGTACAAAGATGTCATGCTTTGTTGACAAGCTGAATGTTATTAAACCATTAGAGTAATTCACTTTTTGACGCTGTTAGTGCAATTGACTGATGGAGGTCTATGTGACCAAAACACTGCACTTTCATTTCTACTTGCAAGTATAGTACTGTCAAGGTGACGTGTATGCGGGAAACGAAGTCAAGCGCAGGACACCGAACTACTGGCAGAACGTACTTTACTCAACACAGTAAAGAAAGTACAAAACAAAACTCCAAACAGGGAGGAACAATAAACGCATACAACCAGCACTGCCGACCTGATGGAAAACAATCACACACAATAACCAATGAGAGACAGGGGGTTATAAAGGGAATACAATATAACATAATGGGAAACAGGTGAAAACAATCAGGACAAACTAGACAAACACCGAAACATAGATCGGTGGCAGCTAGTACTCCGGGGACGACGAATGCCGAAGCCTGCCCGAGCAAGGAGGAGGGGCAGCCTCGGCTGATTCCGTGACAGTACCCCGCCCTTGACGTGCGGCTCCAGCCGTGCGCCGACCCCGGCCTCGGGGAAGGCCAGGAGGACGCGGAGCAGGGCGAGTCGGATGACTCCGGTGGAAGTCCCTCAACATGGAGGGATCTAGGATGTCCCTCCTAGGGACCCAGCACCGTTCCTCCGGACTGTACCCCTCCCACTCCACGAGGTACTGCAGGCCCCCCATCCGACGCCTCGATTCCAAGATGGAATGGACTGAGTACGCCGGAGCCCCCTTGATGTCCAACGGGGGCGGAGGAGCCTCTCGTATCTCACTCTCCTGGAGTGGACCAGCCACCACCGGCCTGAGGAGAGACACATGGAACGAGGGGTTAATGCGGTAATTAATGGGCAGTTGTAACCTATAGCATACCTCGTTCAATCTCCTCAGGACTTTAAATGGCCCCACAAACCGCCGACCCAGCTTCCGGCAGGGCAGGCGAAGGGGCAGGTTTCGGGTCGAGAGCCAGACCCGATCTCCCGGTGCATACACCGGAGCCTCACTGCGGTGGCGATCGGCACTCACCTTTTGCCGCCTGATAGCCCGCTGCAGATGGACATGCGCAGCGTTCCAGGTTTCTTCCGAGCGCCGAAACCACTCGTCCACCGCAGGGGCTTCGATCTGGCTCTGATGCCATGGTGCCATGACCGGCTGATAACCTAGCACACACTGGAAAGGCGTAAGGTTAGTGGAGGAGTGGCAGAGTGAGTTTTGGGCTATCTCTGCCCAGGGAATATATCCTGACCACTCCTCCTGCCGGTCCTGGCAATAGGACCTCAGAAACCTACCCACATCCTGGTTCACTCTCTCCACCTGCACGTTACTCTCGGGGTGAAAACCTGAGGTAAGGCTAATCGAGACCCCCAGACGTTCCATAAACGCCCTCCAGACTCTAGAGGTGAACTGGGGACCCCGATCAGACACTATATCCTCAGGCACCTCGTAGTGCCGGAAAACGTGTGTGAACAGGGCGTCAGCAGTTTGTAGGGCAGTAGGGAGACCTGGCAAAGGAATGAGACGGCAGGCCTTCGAAAACCAATCCACAACGACCAAGATCGTCGTGTTCCCCTGGGAGGGGGGAAGGTCCGTGACAAAATCCACTGATAGGTGAGACCACGGCCGTTGTGGAACGGGTAGGGGTTGTAACTTCCCTCTGGGCAGGTGTCTAGGCACCTTACACTGGGCGCACACCGAGCAGGAGGAAACATAAACCCTCATGTCCTTAGCTAAAGTGGGCCACCAGTACTTCCCACTAAGGCAGTGCACTGTCCGACCAATACCAGGATGACCAGAGGAGGGTGACATGTGAGCCCAATACATCAATCGATCGCAAACCTCGAGCGGCACCTACCTCCGACCCTCTGGACACTGTGGGGGAGCATGATCGGTACGTAACGCCCGCTCGATGTCCGCATCAACCTCCCACACTACCGGTGCCACCAGACAAGACTCTGGGAGTATGGGAGTGGGCTCAGTGGACCTCTCCTCTGTGTCATATAGTCGGGACAGGGCGTCTGCCTTAGCGTTCTGTGACCCTGGTCTATAGGTGAGCTTAAATACAAATCGGGAGAGAAACATAGACCACCTTGCCTGGCGAGGGTTCAGCCTCCTCGCTGCCCGGATGTACTCCAGGTTACGATGGTCAGTCAGAATGAGAAAAGGGTGTTTAGCCCCCTCAAGCCAATGCCTCCACACCTTCAGGGCCTGAACCACAGCCAACAGCTCCCTGTCCCCCACGTCATAATTGCGCTCCGCCGGACTGAGCTTCTTAGAATAGAAAGCACAGGGGCGGAGTTTTGGTGGCGTACCCGAGCGCTGAGACAGCACAGCGCCGATCCCAGCCTCGGACGCATCCACCTCAACTTGGAACGCCAAAGAGGGATCCGGATGTGCCAGCACCGGAGCCGAGGTAAACAGGTCCTTCAGATGTCTAAATGCCCTGTCCGCCTCAGCCGACCACTGCAGACACACCGGTCCCCTTTAGCAGGGAGGTAATGGGAGCTGCTACCTGTCCAAAGCCCCGGATAAACCTCCGGTAGTAATTGGCAAAACCCAAGAACCGCTGCACTTCCTTCACAGTGGTGGGAGTCTGTCAATTACGCACGGCAGAAACGCGGTCAATCTCCAACTCCACCCCTGACGCGGACAACCGATGTCCCAGGAAGGAGATGGACTCCTGGAAGAACAGACATTTCTCCGCCTTCGCATACAGGTCATGCTCTAACAGTCTACCAAGCACTCAACGCACCAGGGACACATGCTCGGCTCGTGTAGCGGAGTATATTAGAATGTCATCAATATACACCACTACACCCTGTCCATGCAAGTCCCGGAAAATCTCGTCCACAAATGATTGAAGACTGAAGGAGCATTCATTAAACCGTATGGCATGACGAGGTACTCATAGTGACCCGAGGTGGTACTGAATGCTGTCTTCCACTCATCTCCCTCCCTAATGCGCACCAGGTTGTACGCGCTCCTGAGATCCAATTTTGTGAAGAATTGCGCCCAGTGTAATGACTCCGTCATACTAGCAATCAGAGGGAGAGGATAGCTGTATTTGATGGTGATCTGATTGAGACCACGGTAATCAATACACAGGCGTAAACCCCCATCCTTCTTCTTCACAAAAAAGAAACTTGAGGACGCAGGAGAAGTGGACGGCCGTATGTATCCCTGTCTCAGAGATTTGGTGACGTATGTCTCCTCCTGAGACAGAGGATACACATGACTACGCGGAAGCGCAGCGCCTACTTGTAGGTCTATCGCACAATCCCCCTGTCGATGAGGTGGTAATTGAGTCGACTTCTTTTTACAGAAGGTGAGTACAAATCGGTATACTCAGGTGGAATGTGCATGGTGGGAACTTGGTTCGGGCTTTCCACCGTCGTTGCCCCTACGGAAACATCTAAACACTGATCAGACCATCCCTTGAGAGCCCTCTGTTGCCATGAAATGTTGGGGTCATGAGATGTTATCCAGGGAAGCCCCAACACCATTGGAAACACAGGAGAATCAATCAAATACAAACGTAGTATCTCCTCATGACCCTACTGCGTTTTCATCCTGAGCGGCGCTGTGACTTCCCTAATCAATCCTGACCCCAAAGGCCGGCTATCTAGGGCATGGATGGGAAAGGGCACATCAACAGGTACAATAGGAATCCCTAACTTAGAGGTGAATTGCCGATCGATAAAATTCCCAGCTGCACCTGAATCTACTAGCGCCTTATGCTGGGAGTGAGGAGAAACCTCGGGAAACACAACTTTAATACACATATGCGTAACAGAGAGCTCTGGGTGAGTTGGGTGCCTACTCACCTGGAATGACTCATCAGTGCGCTGCCTACCGCCTCGATTCCTAGGAGACCCTCCCCAGCACCGACCAGCAGTGTGTCCTCTGCGGCCACAGTTGGTGCAGGGGACGGCCTCCCTCCTAGTCTCTCTCCTGGTCTCCCTAGCACCAGCACCTCCGAGCTCCATAGGGGTCGGCTCGGAAGTGCTGGGGGATGGAATGGACGGCCCTGAATCCGGACGTCCGCGGGTAGTCAACAGGGTATCCAGGCGAATGGACATGTCCACCAGTTGGTCGAAGCTGAGGTTGGTGTCCCTGCAGGCCAATTCCCGACGCAAGTCCTCCCTCAGGCTGCATCTGTAGTGGTCGATGAGGGCCCTCTCATTCCATCCCGCATTGGCAGCCAGCGTCCGGAAGTCCAGCGCGAACTCCTGTGCGCTCCTCCTCCCCTGTCTAAGGTGGAATAGACGCTCCCTCACCGCTTTACCCTCTGGTGGATGATCGAATACTGCCCTGAAGCGGCGGGTGAACTCCGCATAGTTGACAGTAGCGGCGTCTATTCCCCCCCACTCGGCATTGGCCCACTCCAGCGCCTTGCCGGACATACAGGAGATGAGGGCGGACACGCTCTCGTATCCCGAGGGCACCGGATGGATGGTTGCTAGGTAGAGTTCAACCTGTAGCAGGAAACCCTGACACCCAGCCGCTGTGCCATCATAAGCCCTCGGGAGCGAGAGCCGAATCCCACTGGACCCCGGAGGTGAAGCGATGGGCATCGCCGATGGTGGTGGTATCGTTGGAGCAGGCGTAGGCAGGCCCTCTCTTTTCCATCGCCCAATAGTGCTCACCACCTGTTCCATGGCGGTGCCGAGAGCCTGGATTGTTCCTCCATTGATCCAGCTGGCACCGCCGCTCCTGCTGACTCCATGAGTGATGTGTGATTCTGTCAAGGTGACGTGTATGCGGGAAACTAAGTCAAGCGCAGGACACCGAACTACTGGCAGAACGTACTTTACTCAACACAGTAAAGAAAGTACAAAACAAAACTCCAAACAGGGAGGAACAATAAACGCATACAACCAGCACTGCCGACCTGACGGAAAACAATCACACATGTGACACTCTGGCTCCGGGACGTTTGTATTTGAGCCAGGGTGTATTTTGTTTTGTTGGGTTTTGGTTTGGTTATGTTGGGTATTTGGGTGTATTTCTATGTTTGCATTTCTAGGTTTGGTCAATGACTCCCAATCGGAGGTAACGAGTGTCAGCTGTCGGCTCGTTATCTCTGATTGGGAGCCATATTTATCTGTATGTTTTCCTTTGGGTGTTGTGGGTTTTTGTTCCAAGTTCTGTCAGTGTTGCAGAGGACTTCACGAATCGTTCTTGTTTTGTTGTTTTGTTCCAGACTTTGATATAATAAAGTCATGTTTCTTGGACACGCTGCGCCTTGGTCATACTTAGACGACATAGACGACCGTGACAACACACAATAACCAATGAGAGACAGGGGGTTATAAAGGGAATACAATATAACATAATGGGAAACAGGTGAAAACAATCAGGACAATCTAGACAAACACCGAAACATAGATCGGTGGCAGCTAGTACTCCGGGGACGACGAACGCCGAAGCCTGCCCGAGCAAGGAGGAGGGGCAGCCTCGGCTGATTCCGTGACAAGTACACACAGTGTGCGGGAGACCCTTCAACCATTCTTCTTCAGTTTTTGCTTAGAATACGCACCTATCATATAACTTCACTTCTGGTTTGCAAACCTTTTTTCTGTTTACTGAAAAACAATGGTCCTAAGGGACCGATTTTTACTGTGGGGAAGGGTGTTCGAAAATAGGGGAGGGTTGTCAAACTTTTATTTTGCTTTGGGAAGGGTTGTGTGGTTTTTTTGGGTCACAGGGGAGGGTAGTGTGTTTTTTCCCTGGTTTACATTCACTCTTCTGCTTGTATTTTCCCTATAAACAATGGCTTGACTTACTTTTGATATTACCCTAATAGTTTAGAAACGTTTGTGAAGGTTTGGTATGCTGTGGCTATTATTAAGCTTTAGTTACTGCAGGCCTATGATATGAAGGCAGTGCGCCCCTGCTCTCCAACTGACTCCGACAGTTGAACTTGAGGTGAGGAAGATTGTTTCAGGCCTACCAGAGTTACTCCTATAATCTAACAATATAATGCATATCTTTCTACAAAATATTCAGATCGGAAATTAATAAATTACCCTCCTTATGTACGTCTATATCTGTATAGCAGACCCAGTAGCCATCTGACATAAAGAAATGCATGTCGGTGTCGTAGCATGCCACCGGCATATCTCTCTCTCTGGGGTTTGGCCTAAGCTTCTCTTCCTTTATATAGGCTATCTATATATTTATTAAAATATGAATATCATACAGTAGACACCTAAGCCTATAGGCCTTTGCATGATACATTTAGGGTTCAAATCTCTGACAGCTGAACCGTGATGCGGACAATTATTGTTTTAGGAAATTAGCCTAAACCCACCATAAAGTTTTGCATAGGCTACACGTCGAAACACAAGGAATAGTGTTTTTGACATTTGTTATAGGCTGTTTTTAAGGACACATAAATGTGGCTCATTTTGCCAACATCCCTTGTTTATTGATCTATTACATTTCTCAAATGTCCGGTAAATTAAAATCTTCCCTGTCATGTTGTGCGGTGCCAACTTTTCCTAAATGAAACTCTGAAATGGCATATCGTTTTTATGAACATTTTAGAATATTCACATGAAAATCTGCTGCCAATTGGATGGAAACCTAGCTATAAACACACTAAAGACTCTGGCAAGTGTTTTTCAAGATTGACATACTCTATTTATTGTGTTGTTGAAAACGCAAACCATGATATTGAAGTGCCCGAAGTCGGTATGCTTTGTTTATTGGTTGTGTGGTGCATTGGCACAGAAACCTGTTGGTGGAACATTTGTTGCATATATTTTATATAATTATAAATATGGCATCAAAATTTAGAAAATGTGATTTCCCCCTAGCTGATCATTGTCTGCAGCCGGCTCTGATCGTAGTGTAATGAAACAGGCAGGAAGAGTGAGCCTAGCTTGTCTGTGGTGGTCGGTGAACTCTCAACCTTCTGGCCTGTAGCCCTGCGTGGCATCGACTGTGCCACAAAAGCATGTGGAAGTGGCAAAGTCGATATCCACATTAATAAACACAGGGTCACTACAGTTATTGTTATTTGTGGTCGTAAACATTATTTTTAGTTAATTCTGTGAGGGGGGAGGGTGTTAAATTTATTTTACATTACAAGGGGAGGGTCATGTGAAAATATTTGTAACTTTGGGGAGAGGTGTTTTTTTGACACCTTGAGTTGGACCAGCCCCTCCCCCCATAAATGTTGATATGTCCCTAACCAGGACTGGGCCTTATTATAGCCTACAACAGCTGCCAAAAGTTTTTCCTGGTCAGGTCACTTGGTCAGGAAAAACTCAGTGCCCTAGTCCAGTCAAATAGCCACATTTGATTAATGGAATAGATCAAAGCACTTCTTACTTATAGCATTTACAGTAAAACAAATGGAAAGATAGTCCATTGGAGAGCCTGGTAAAAGTGTTTGTGGAGCTTTGCCAGAAAGATGCCAGAAAGATGGTATTGACCGTGGACTTATTCCCTAAGAGGCTGCCATCTGGTGTTAAACCCTGCATTAATCAGGAAATCAATTCCTGTAATTAGCAGATTTACAGCACCAAGCCTTCTTCAATCATTAATTGATGTCAATGGGATACCTATGTGAACTTGTTTGAGTGAGCCATGTGTTGTGTGTGTTCCCAGGTATCCACTGTGACAGTGTGTGTGCCGAGGGCCGCTGGGGGCCAAACTGTTCCCTCCCTTGCAACTGTAAGAATGGGGCCTCCTGTTCCCCTGACGAGGGCACCTGTGAATGTGCTCCCGGATTTCGGGGGATCACCTGCCAGCGCAGTGAGTATCCCACACATTCATGCATTCAGTTATTACATTACAATATCATTAAAGATCCCGTGCCCAATTACTGTGTTATGCTTATGGATTGTATTCGATTGGTTTACTATACATTTATGTATAGAGCTGATTTATACATTGTGTGGTTTAACTAATTCCATCCACTATGTAATGTATGAATATGTACGTATCTCAAGTCTATACTTGTTTCTTAGTTAGAAACCTAACTAATCTTTCCTGTCCTTCCAGTCTGTTCACCGTGCTACTTTGGCCACCGCTGCAGCCAGTCCTGTCCCCAGTGTGTCCACAGCAATGGACCCTGCCACCACGTCTCTGGCCAGTGTGACTGCCTCCCGGGGTTCAAGGGGCCCCTCTGTAATGAAGGTGAGTGTGACACTTAACAGTTACCCTGTATGACACTCAACCGTTACCCCACATGACTCAATCAACAGTTGACCACTCAACCGCATGACCAGAACATAGCATCAAGAGTCACACTACCCTTTGACAAAGTTAATTGATTCCTCTCCGGACCGTAAAGGTTGGTGACTCACTTCTGTGTTTTTACCCTCTATTTCTTTCTTCCTCTCTTCCCCAGTGTGCCCCAGTGGCAGGTTTGGGAAGAACTGTGCATGGAGCTGCACCTGTACCAATAACGGCACCTGTAACCCCATCGATGGCTCATGCCAGTGTTACCCCGGCTGGATTGGCAGTGACTGTTCACAACGTGAGTACTCCCAAATACACTTTTCACATATCGTGCCGATTCCAGCAATTATGGTAGATGTGTAACCAGGCCAGGTCATTAAAGCTTTGTTTGGTTGAGTTCAGCTCAGTAATGTCTTGTAAAAAAAATACTTATGGCTGACCCTGTCTGTCTGCATCCCTGGAGGGGTCCGTTAATCTTGTTTAGTTCAGTCAATTCAGGAAATGAGTTGAAATTCAATTTTGGAGCGATTTCTTATTTTTTCCCTATTGGGAGTTAATAGAATTGACCAGAACTGCCAACTTGTGGCCACTGCTCATTTCTTTTGTGGATTTGGTTTGTTTCTTAGGATTGGTAGAATATGTCAGAATATGTTGAACATGTATATCCTATTGTTAGAATCTGTATAATAGTCCATGCTAAATGACATTCTTAAAGCATTCTTTCCCTGCTCTGATTGAGAATTATTCCATTTAGCAAAATAAATATTTAACCAACCAGTGTAATCATAGGAAAAACGTTTAACACTTACCACTAATGTCCATTAAGACGGACGACAGGTGCTACTCACCACGACCCCTGACCCATGAATGTGTTTTTAGCGGGACGCGACCCACACTAGATTTACCTGTCTTTGACACCAGTAGCTAAGGCGCTGACATACGCAAGCCCCTCAGCCAAGTGAGGAGTCCTCCGTGACCCCTTTTGACCTCTCGTGACCCTTATTGACCTCTGCAGGACCCCCTAACTTATCACAGCCTTAAAGGACCCTGGGATACCCCGCCTGGGCCTCCTCATCACAGATGTGGGGCAACATGCTTTGTGTGCTTCACATTCTGGATGTCGAATAGTATTGACGCTGGCGTCTCGTGTAGCTCGATAACATTTGCCAGCATAAACTTACCTAATGGACTTTCCATTACGAATTCCTGGGAGACCTTCTGAGGGAGAGAAAATTGTGTTTATAATAGGGTACTATTTGTGTAATAGTGTGTCTGACAGCCTGGGGATTATTAATGTAATATGGCTCCCTCTGGTGATAGTTAATGATACAACATGGGTTTTCATCCCATAGAAATATAATTAATTCCAAGACGTTGAAAATACTTTTTGGTTGAGGAGACGTCTTTTTGGTTGAAAAGACGTTGAAAATACATATTTTCAATGCCTTGTGCTCACTAGGTAAGGTCCACTGTCTGCTGCTTTTATCTTCCTGGTGCTTTGTTGCTCACTGGCTCAAAAATTGTCATTGGTTAGCCAAAGATTTCGCACACCTGGTTCCCCAAATTCTAGATGAGTTACTGAATAAATATAGACTAATAGAGAAATATTGCTGCTTTCAATTTCCCTTCTGTACAGTGTGTACTGTAAACAGCTTAAACTATAACCTTGTTCCCAGGCTATTGCTTGCTGGGGGACGGGTGATGAGTAGGAGATTATGCTTACTATAGTTAGAACAGAGCATATGATTCAGTCATATTTTTCATACTGAATGCAATAATTTTTCCATTAATCGATTCACCTCTCACCACTTTTCCTCCTCTCTTCCTGGGCAAGGTATTCAGGAACACTTGTAAAACACATGTTGAGGCTAAAAGAATGGCTCAAAGGGCAAGATGTCCTGTTTCTGCAGCGCAAGGCAGTTTGATGTACAAGTACACCCCCTGGACAGGATGCTATTTGAGGCTATCGCCAGGAGGCTATTGTTGTGATGTTCTCTCATACTGTGGTTGTTGTCCTTATCTTGCAGTCTGTCCTCCTGGTCAGTGGGGGCCCAACTGTATCCACACATGTAACTGTCACAACGGGGCCTTCTGCAGTGCCTATGATGGGGAGTGCAAGTGTACTCCGGGCTGGACAGGCTTGTACTGTACACAACGTAAGTTACACACAAGCACCCACACACAGGCACGGATGCACGCACTCTCACGCTCACATTTATTTGAAGCATATGGACATGCATCATCATCATCATCATCATCCCATGCTGTTAAACTATTTTAAAATGGACTCAATCAAATTTTATCAAATGCTGGAGTCTTACTGTATATGAATCCATTGCAGGCTGTCGATTGGGCTTCTACGGTAAGGACTGTTCCCAGACCTGTCAGTGTAGGAATGGAGCCGACTGTGACCACATCTCTGGCCAGTGTACCTGCCGGACTGGCTTCATGGGACGCCACTGTGAGCAAAGTGAGTGTACACCACAGGATTATGGGTAATCAGAATAACTACAGAACACATTATAAAGATTTTGAGCATTTTAGCATAGGAAGAGAGCCTGGAATTGAAATAGAAAAATAAATAATGTTAAGATGAGTGTATTTTAACATGCTCCATAATTCTCCTGAATTTACTGGCATTGTAGTGAATTGGACTCCAACTCTAAATACCGTGATAAGTTCTAGCACAAAGTGTTATCAGTAATGCATGATTAGACTGTGACATTTAAGCTTTTCGATTAACTACATTGAGCTAAAGACATAATATTATAAATGGTCCTGTACTTTTTACTGTTTACATTAAAAATATCGACTTGTCTGTAAAAAATTGTAACCTGCACTTGTATGCCGATGATACTGTTGTGTATGCTATTGCCTCCACGGTTGACCGGCTCTATCTGAACTACAGTCTGCCTTCATTGTATTACAGAAAAACTTTATTGACCTGGAATTAGTATTGAATGCAGGTAAAACTAAGTACATTATATCTTGTTCTCTATAGTGCCTAAAAATAACTCTGATGATTTAAGCATATGTACTTTGGATGGTGTCCATATTGATCATGTCCCTGCTTACAAATATCTGGGCATCTGGATAGATGAAAAGCTGTCTTTTAAAAAGCATATTGATGAGATCCTCCAAAGCTCTGTCAGGTTGGATAGGGAGCGTCGCTGCACAGCTATTTTCAGGTCTCTCCAGAGATGTTAGATTGGATTCAAGTCCGGGCTCTGGCTGGGACACTCAAGGACATTCAGAGACTTGTCCCGAAGCCACTGCTGCATTGTCTTGGCTGTGTGCTTAGGGTCGTTGTCCTGTTGGAAGGTGAAGCTTCACCCCAGTCTGAGGTCCTGAGCGCTCTGGAGCAGGTTTTCATCAAGGATCTCTGTACTTTGCTCCATTCATCTTTCCCTCGATCCTGACTAGTCTCCCAGTCCCTGCTGCTGAAAAACATCCCCACAGCATGATGCTGCTGCCACCATGCTTCACCTTTGGAATGGTATTGGACAGGTGATGAGCGGTGCTTGGTTTCCTCCAGACGTGACGCTTGGCATTCAGGCCAAAGAGTTCAAAATTGGTTTCATCAGACCAGAGAATCTTGTTTCTCATGATCTGAGAGTCCTTTAGGTGCCTTTTGGCAAACTCCAAGCAGGCTGTGATGTGCCTTTTACTGAGGAGTGGCTTCCGTCTGGCCACTCTACCATAAAGGCCTGATTGGTGGAGTGCTGCAGAGATGGTTGTCCTTCTGGAATGTTTTCCCATCTCCACAGATGAACTCTGGAGCTCTGTCAGCGTGACCATCGGGTTCTTGGTCATCTGCCTGACCAAGGCCCTTCTCCCCCAATTGCTTAGTTTGGCTGAGCGGCCAGCTCTCGGAAGAGTCTTGGTGGTTCCAAACTTCTTCCATTTAAGAATGATGGAGGCCACTGTGTTCTTTAGGACCTTCAATGCTGCAGAATTTTTTGGTACCCTACCCCAGATCTGTGCCTCGACACAATCCTGTCTCTGAGCTCTACGGACAATTTCTTCAACCTCATGGCTTGGTTTCTGCTCATGAAATGCACGGTCAACTTTGGGCCCTTATATAGACAGCCTTTCCAAATCATTTCCAATGAATTGAGCTGAGATTAAAAATGGGCTTCTTCTATAGAAATAAGTCCTTCCTCTCGCTAAATAGTAGAAAGCAGTTTATTAGGTCCTAGACTATGGCGACATCATCTACATGTATATGAATGCAGCTGCCACTTCATTAAAGCCATTAGATGCAGTTTATCATAGCGCACTGCGCTTTTTTATGGGCGACAATTTTTAAAAGTCTTCTTAAATTTGATATTTTGGTGCCCCTAGGGCAATTTAGGAAGCTGATTGAGGGCCATATTACTGATGAATGTGTTTGTTTTTTGTGACCATGTTTTTCTTTCTGCTTGCATTTTGTATATATATTTTGATGTGTAATTTATGTAATTCAGGGCTCATCTGTAAAAGAGACCTTGGTCTCAGTATGACTCCCTGATAAAAATAAAGGTTAAATAAAAATGTGTCTGTGCCTCTTGCCTGCTCTCAGAATGCCCCCCTGGTTCCTATGGTTATGGCTGTCGTCAGGTGTGCGACTGTCTCAACAACTCCACCTGTGATCATATGACCGGCACATGCTACTGCAACCCCGGCTGGAAGGGAGTGAGGTGTGACCAAGGTGAGAATGAGTATCCTTATTATAATTTTGTTTGTTTTTTTGGGGGGGGGTAGAACAAGTATCTTTACATATTGTTATACATCTGCTGTTGTTAAGACTGGTTCGAATCCCCCTTTCGACACCAGTGCGGCGTTTTGGGTGAGCGGTGAAAGGTTCCGAGGCGTGATTCAAACCTGGCACCTTTGGGATCAGAGCCGGACACGTTACTGCTGCTCCAAGTATAATATCAATATACTGTCCCTTAACAAACTGATCCATAGCCCCTACCACTAGGCCCTTGCTAGTGTCCCCTTACAAATCTGTAAGAGTAGGATAAGTAGCATTATGGTATTGTACCCTAACAATACCTTCTGAGAGGACGAATAAAGTTGAGTGTAATAGAAAATGACCTACAGAGAGGGAAACAAGTATTTGATCCCCTGCTGATTTTGTACGTTTGCCCACTGACAAATAAATGAACAGTCTATAATTTGAATGTTAGGTTTATTTGAACAGTGAGACAGAATAACAAACAAAAAAATCCAGAAAAACGCATGTCAAAAATGTTATGAATTTATTTGCATTTTAATGCAGGAAATAAGTATTTGACCCCCTCTCAATCAGAAAGATTTCTGGCTCCCAGGTGTCTTTTATACAGGTAACGAGCTGAGATTAGGAGCACACTCTTAAAGGGAGTGCTCCTAATCTCAGCTTGTTACCTATATAAAAGACACCTGTCCACAGAAGCAATCAATCAATCAGATTCCAAACTCTCCACCATGGCCAAGACCAAAGAGCTCTCCAAGGATGTCAGGGACAAGATTGTAGACCTACACAAGGCTGGAATGGGCTACAAGACCATCGCCAAGCAGCTTGGTGAGAAGGTGACAACAGTTGGTGTGATTATTCGCAAATGGAAGAAACACAAAATAACTGTCAATCTCCCTCGGCCTGGGGCTCCATGCAAGATCTCACCTCATGGAGTTGCAATGATCATGAGAACGGTGAGGAATCAGCCCAGAACTACACGGGAGGATCTTGCCAATTTTTTATATTTTTTATTTCCCCTTTATTTAACTAGGCAAGTCAGTTAAGAACAAATTCTTATTTACAATGACGGCTTACACTGGCCAAACCCGGATGACGCTGGGCCAATTGTGCGCCGCCCTATGGGACTCCCAATCACGGCCGGTTGTGATACAGTCTGGAATCGAACCAGGGGGTCTGTAGTGATGCCTCAAGCACGGAGATGCAGTGCCTTAGACCGCTGCGCCTCTCGGGAGCCCAATGATCTCAAGGCAGCTGGGACCATAGTCACCAAGAAAACAATTGGTAACACACTACGCCGTGAAGGACTGAAATCCTGCAGCGCCCGCAAGGTCCCCCTGTTGAAGAAAGCACATATATAGGGCCGTCTGAAGTTTGCCAATGAACATCTGAATGATTCAGAGGAGAACTGGGTGAAAGTGTTGTGGTCAGATGAGACCAAAATCGAGCTCTTTGGCCTCAACTCAACTCGCTGTGTTTGGAGGAGGAGGAATGCTGCCTATGACCCCAAGAACACCATCCACACCGTCAAACATGGAGGTGGAAACATTATGCTTTGGGGGTGTTTTTCTGCTAAGGGGACAGGACAACTTCACCACATCAAAGGGACAATGGACAGGGCCATGTACCGTTAAATCTTGGGTGAGAACCTCCTTCCCTCAGCCAGGGCATTGAAAATGGGTCGTGGATGGGTATTCAAGCATGACAATGACCCAAAACACACAGCCAAGGCAACAAAGGAGTGGCTCAAGAAGAAGCACATTAAGGTCCTGGAGTGGCCTAGCCAGTCTCCAGACCTTAATCCCATAGAAATTCTGTGGAGGGAGCTGAAGGTTCGAGTTGCCAAACGTCAGCCTCGAAACCTTAATGACTTGGAGAAGATCTGCAAAAAGGAGTGGAACAAAATCCCTCCTGAGATGTGTGAAAACCTGGTGGCCAACTACAAGAAACGTCTGACGTCTGTGATTGTCAACAAGGGTTTTGCCACTAAGTACTAAGTCATGTTTTGCAGAGGGGTGAAATACTTATTTCTCTCATTAAAATGCAAATCAATTTATTACATTTTTGACATGCTTTTTTCTGGATTTTTTTGTTGTTATTCTGTCTCTCACTTTTCAAATAAACCTACCATTAAAATTATAGACTGATCATTTCTTTGTCAGTGGGCAAATGTACAAAATCAGCAGGGGATCAATTACTTTTTTCCCTCATTGTAGTCCTAACCACTCTCTCCTTCTTCCCCTACATAGCCGGTGTGGTGATCGCGGGCAACCCCAACAGCCTGACCAGCGCTGCCGTGCCTGTGGACTCCTACCAGATCAGCACCATTGCGGGTATCATCATCCTGGTGTTGCTGGTGCTCTTCCTCCTCTTCCTCTTCATCGTCTACAGAAAGAAGCAGAAGGGCAAGGAGCCCACCATGCCTGCTGTCACGTACACGCCTGCCATGCGCATCACCGCAGACTACACCATCGCCGGTAAGCATGGGCACCATTTCCATAGTGATGCCCCGGCCCATGGGACCAGATTTGGTAGTACTATAGCTTCATCTTTTATCTACAGGTTCAATTAAATTGTGTATACTTTTATCCTGTGGTCAAATTAAATAACCATGACAGTACTGTGAAAATAGTTTTTTTCCTGCTCAGTTAAATAGCCCTTCAAATCCCTATTGCACCGGAAATTAATAGGCACTGACCCTAACTTCCATATATTCTAATGTGGCTATACTTTTGATGAATGCTGTTTTAGTATCGACTTAACTAAGCAGTCTATCTCTATCTCTTTCAGATGCAGCATTGCCACAAACAAGTCAGACACCCAGACATCCCAACAGCAACTACTTATCCAACCCCAGTTACCACACCCTGACCCAGTGCACCAGTCCCCCACATGTCAACAACCTGCCCTATGGAAAGGTGAGACCTCTTTAATGGACTTGTGATGAAGAGCTCAGCTTCATGGTATATTCGCTACTTCACTGAGGAGTGAGTTCACTACTTCCTGGAGTATACCACTTACAAACCCTTCCTATTAAACTACATTTTTAAGAAGGGTTATAAGTGATTAATAAAATATAATCCATTTTAGATTTTATTTGATGGAATCATATACAGTACCAGTCAAAAGTTTGGACACACCTACTCATTCAAGGGTTTTTCTTTATTTTTGCAATTTTTTACTTAATAGAATAATAGTGAAGACATCAAAACTATGAAAAAACACATATGGAATAATGTAGTAACCAAAGATGTGTTAAACAAATTGCCACCCCTTGTCTTGATGACAGCATTGCGCACTCTTGGCATTCTCTCAACCAGCTTCACCTGGAATGCTTATATACTGGTACTGATATATGGTCCTGTATATATGAATATAATGTACTGTAGGTGTCTAATAGCATTTTTCCACAACAAAAATGATAATGATCAGTAATTCCATACAATGTGTTATAAGCCTGGATCATTACCATAACCCCAGTGTTTTGGGATATATTTCAGGCTAAGAATAACCAGTTGTTTGTGAACCTGAAGAACGTGGACCAGAGGAAGAGGCCTCCCATTGTGGACCACACTGTAACCCTGCCTGCCGACTGGAAACATGGTGGCTGCTTCAACGAACTGGGTGAGAAGACACACACCATGACACACACACACACGCACGCACAGAGAAACATATCTCACACTTATTTTTAAAGTAAGTAGATTAAATACTGTTTGCATAGCCGTGTGAAGTAGGGGCCCTAATAAATTGAAATAAGTTGATAAATTGAAATTATATATATATAAAAAAGATTTCCAAAAATTATATTACTCCTGTCTGAACAGACATACATCAAATCATTCAAAATACTACACCAGAGAGCATAATTTAGCCACAGAGGATCAATAGCTTCAAAAAAAATGCTGCGGATGAAGTTTTATTTCAAGCACTTACAGTTGTGAAGACCGCAATTTGGGCGGCGTGCGTGCCAAATATAGAGCAGCTTCTTGCATTCCTGCATCTCCCGAGTGGCGCAGTGGCCACTAGAGATCCTGGTTCGAATCCAGGCTCTGTCGTAGCCGGCCGCGACCGGGAGACCCATGGGGCGGCGCGCAATTGGCCCAGGGTAAGGGAGGGAATGGCCGGCAGGGATGTAGCTCAGTTGTTAGAGCATGGCGTTTGCAACGCCAGGGTTGTGGGTTCGATTCCCACAGGGGGTATGAAAAAAATGAAAGAATGTATGCACTAACTAACTGTAAGTCGCTCGGGATAAGAGCGTCTGCTAAATGACTGAAATGTAAATGTAAAATGTGTCCATAGACATATAATCCATAGAAGGATTTTGGAATCTCTAACCCTGGCACTTTGACTCTTAAACTCATGGGTACACTAGCAATGGCTGCCAGTCCTGACTTGAATGGGAACTGCCATCTATGGATTATATTTCTATGGTTGGTTGCGGCTGTCAACTTGCTTTTCACAAATCTCAAAATACAATCCAGAGAAAAACGTAGTCATACCGTTCGGAAAGCAAATACAGTGGGGAGAACAAGTATTTGATACACTGCCGATTTTGCAGGTTTTCCTACTTACAAAGCATGTAAAGGTCTGTAATTTTTATCATAGGTACACTTCAACTGTGAGAGACGGAATCTAAAACAAAAATCCAGAAAATCACATTGTATGATTTATAAGTAATTAATTTTCATTTTATTGCATGACATAAGTATTTGATACATCAGAAAAGCAGAACTTAATATTTGGTACAGAAACCTTTGTTTGCAATTACAGAGATCATAGGTTTCCTGTAGGTCTTGACCAGGTTTGTACACACTGCAGCAGGGATTTTGGCCCACTCCTCCAAACAGACCTTCTCCAGATCCTTCAGGTTTCGGGGTTGTCGCGGGCAATACGGACTTTCAGCTCCCTCCAAAGATTTTCTATTGGGTTCAGGTCTGGAGACTGGCTAGGCCACTCCAGGACCTTGAGATGCTTCTTACGGAGCCACTCCTTAGTTGCCCTGGCTGTGTGTTTTGGGTCGTTGTCATGCTGGAAGACCCAGCCACGACCAATCTTCAATGCTCTTACTGAGGGAAGGAGGTTGTTGGCCAAGATCTCGCGATACAATGCCCCATCCATCCTCCCCTCAATACGGTGCAGTCGTCCTGTCCCCTTTGCAGAAAAGCATCCCCAAAGAATGATGTTTCCACCTCCTTGCTTCACGGTTGGGATGGTGTTCTTGGGGTTGTACTCATCCTTCTTCTTCCTCCAAACACGGCGAGTGGAGTTTAGACCAAAAAGCTATATTTTTGTCTCATCAGACCACATTACCTTCTCCCATTCCTCCTCTGGATCATCCAGATGGTCATTGGCAAACTTCAGACGGGCCTGGACATGTGCTGGCTTGAGCAGGGGGACCTTGCGTGCGCTGCAGGATTTTAATCCATGACGGCGTAGTGTGTTACTAATGGTTTTCTTTGAGACTGTGGTCCCAGCTCTCTTCAGGTCATTGACCAGGTCCTGCTGTGTAGTTCTGGGCTGATCCCTCACCTTCCTCATGATCATTGATGCCCCACGAGGTGAGATCTTGCTTGGAGACCCAGACCGAGGGTGATTGACCGTCATCTTGAACTTCTTCCATTTTCGAATAATTGCGCCAACAGTTGTTGCCTTCTCACCAAGCTGCTTGCCTATTGTCCTGTAGCCCATCCCAGCCTTGTGCTGGTCTACAATTTTATCCCTGATGTCCTTACACAGCTCTCTGGTCTTGGCCATTGTGGAGAGGTTGGAGTCTGTTTGATTGAGTGTGTGGACAGGTGTCTTTTATACAGGTAACAAGTTCAAACAGGTGCAGTTAATACAGGTAATGAGTGGAGAACAGGAGGGCTTCTTAAAGAAAAACTAACAGGTCTGTGAGAGCCGGA
The DNA here is from genome assembly GCF_964263955.1 of Coregonus lavaretus. Classification (NCBI taxonomy): domain Eukaryota; kingdom Metazoa; phylum Chordata; class Actinopteri; order Salmoniformes; family Salmonidae; genus Coregonus; species Coregonus lavaretus. The sequence goes on along the minus strand of NC_140011.1, from coordinate 1,666,929 downwards.
ATTCTTACTGGTTGGTAGGTGATCAAATACTTATGTCATGCAATAAAATGCAAAATAATTACTTAAAAATCATACAATGTGATTTTCTGGATTTTTTGTTGTTTTAGATTCCGTCTCTCACAGTTGAAGTGTACCTATGGTAAAGATTACAGACCTCTACATGCTTTGTAAGTAGGAAAACCTGCAAAATCGGTAGTGTATCAAATAATTGTTCTCCCCACTGTACCTACTGCTGAAAAGAGTAGACTAATCTATCTGTAGAAGCCCCCCAAAAATGCAACTACTTTTGAGCGATTCTGAGGGAACAGCACTGTTTTTCAAAGTAGCTTATTTTGAGCTAGGCTATTGTCACAAGCGCATCAGCCATCACCTGTGAGTAATCTAGGCTTCATCTTCATCTTCGGGTGAGTCAGTGACCACGTTTACATGCACACAGTATTCTGGATAGTAGTTCACATTCCGCTTAAGGTCTGATTCATGATAACCTGTTTACATGCACCTCATCCCGCTCATGAGTATCCCTGTACCCATAAATAAACAGAATATTCCTAATTTAAGTTCATATGGGTTAAATGGAATAGTAACTGAAATATGGACACTGACTGTAGGCCTATAACCTCTCACATGTAACGTCATATAATATTAACTCCTGCAGAATTATGTATTTCTTGCAGTTAAATTATATAACAAATGTAGATTTTGTCTCAGGAACAGGAGTGGAGAAATATGATTTCTTGCTTTCAGCATCTCTTGAGAAAATGCAAATAGATGTGTAATGTGTTATCTTTGACACTGTTATGCAAGCAGACAATATTTCAACCACATAAAATATGCACCCAAGACAAACTGAAGTCTTATCAGAGATGTGTTTCATCGTTTTATCAGCTTTTCATTTCCTTAAATCCGGTCAAACTGATGGCATTGGACATTTTGCACAGGACCAATCTTTCCACTGTTTCGGAGTTATTTAATTTTCTCCCCGGTCCCTAAATGCAGACCTAAATGAAACAGACAACTTTACTGGTGTTAACTAGATTACTAATGCATTCATTGTATCGATGTAAGAAATTATTCTGGTGAGCACTACTTTATTTATTTCTTCTGGGGCAACAAGTTATGACAGAAGAGAAGCTGCATGCCAAGGGCGGCAGGTAGCTTAGTGGGTAAGAGCGTTGTGCCAGTAACCGAAAGGTCGCTGGTTCTAATCCCCGAGCCGACTAGGTGAAAAATCTGTCGATGTGCCATTAAGCAAGGCACTTAACCCTAATTGCTCATGTAAGTCGCTCTGGATAAGAGCGTCTGCTAAATAATGTAATTTTATTTTTTATTTTATAACTATAGTTGACAAACAAATGGCCTACAGAATGTTGGAAATTAGACTATAATAAGGCCTACCAAATTTCAGAACTTATAAGCAGAAACGTGTCTAAATTAGGGGTGAAGGTAGCCAGTAGGCAATACGGTCCAGTATGGAGTATCTGCAAAATGAATTACAGTGCATTCGGAAAGTATTCAGACCCCTAGACTTTTTCCACATTTTGTTACGTTACCACCTTATTCTAACATTAATTAAGTTGTTTTTTTCCCTCATCAATTTACACACAATACCCCATAATGACAAAGCAAAAACAGGTTTTTAAAATGTTTTGAAAAAAATTAATAATGAAAATGAAATATCACATTTACATAAGTATTCAGACCCTTTACTCAGTACTTTGTTGAAGCACCTTTGGCAGCGATTACAGCCTCAAGTCTTGTTGGGTATGAAGACGCTATAAACTTGGCACACCTGTATTTGGGGAGTTTCTCCCATTCTTCTCTGCAGATCCTCTCAAGCTCAGTCAGGTTTGATGGGGAGCGTTGCTGCACAGCTATTTTCAGGTCTCTCCAGAGATGTTCAATTGGAATCAAGTCCGGGCTCTGGCTGGGCCACTCAAGGACATTCAGAGACTTGTCCCAAAGCGGATTCCTGCGTTGTCTTGGCTATGTGCTTAGGTTCGTTTGTCACGGTTCAGACAGACGACCAGAGGACCACAATTGCGTCACACCAGAAAGTTTATTAAAACTTAAGGGAAAAGGGAAGTAGGGAGTGAGTGAAGGCTCCAGGGGTAACAGGGATCCCGTCCAATGTGCTGGGTCTGTGCCCCCCCCAGTGGCAGCGATGCGTCCTATGACGCCGGTGGTGGGTGGTCCAGAAGTCCTGGGGGGGGGAAACACAGACACAACGGGGCGGATGAAACAAGGCAGCAGTACAGTTCAAGGGAAATCCAAATACGTTGTAGCAAGGCAGAAGGCTGGTCAGAGTTACCGGGATTGAAGAGTAGTCAGGAGTCGTTATAGCAGAAAGCAGGTCTGGATTTCCTGGGGCAGAAGAGTATCCAAGAATCAGGCAGGTCCGGGGTCACAAAACAAGGGTGAGCCAGAAGCGAGAGCAAACAGGTTCCGGGTGTGAGCTTTGCAGACGATCTGACAAAGGAGAGCTGAAAGACAGGGCTTTAAATACTGGGAGAGGTTAGTGGGTAATGCAGCGCAGCTGGCAGAGTAATTAGAGCAGAGCAGAGCAGGGACAGGTGGAGCTAGTTAGGCTGAGTAGAGAGAGTGGTGAGCAGAGTGGAAGATAGTGGAAACAAATTAAGGTGGTAACCCGGTGGAGTGAGAGGGCTCATGACAGAACCCCCCCCCCAAGGGACGGCCCCAGAAGTCCCAAGAGCAACACCACGCCGGGCGGGAGGAGGGGAGCCGGAGGAGGGCTAGAACTCCTCCGAACGGTCCGAGTGAACGTCCTCATCCTCGGAGGAAGCCGGAGGGCCGTGGTCGGGAGATGGGACAGGTCCCGAGACAGGATCAGGCACAGGACAGGAAGCCGAGCGGGCAGGACGGTTAGGGACCCCTCTGGGGCGGCCCCTACGGATTGCAGGTTGATCAGGATGCCGTTGGTGGAAGGCGGTGATGAGAGTCCTATCCACAATCCGACTAGCTGGCACCCAGGTCCTTTCCTCAGGTCCATAACCCTCCCAGTCAATGAGGTACTGGAGACCCCTACCCCTCCGTCTGGACCGAAGCAGGCGGCGGACGGTGTAAACCAGACCACCATCGACGAGCCGTGGAGGAGGAGGACAAGGCGCAGCAGGGACCAGCGGACTCTCATGAATGGGCTTAATCTTAGACACATGGAAAGTGGGGTGCACCCTCATGGAATTAGGCAGTTGGAGCCGGACAGCAGTTGGGCTAATCACTCTTATAATAGGGAATGGGCCAATGAACCGAGGTGCCAGCTTTTGCGACTCCACCCTGAGTGGCAGGTTCTTCGATGACAACCACACCCTTTGACCAACATGGTAGGTGGGAGCAGGAATTCTCCGACGGTTGGCCCCGGTAGTGTAGCTGGCAACGGATCTGAGGAGTGTGGCTCGGGCTTGTGACCAGGTGCGGCGACATCGACGGGCAAAAGCAAGTGCAGATGGGCAAGTAACCTCCCCTTCCTGGCTGGCAAATAGAGGAGGCTGGTATCCATAAACACATTGGAAAGGGGACATACCGATGGCAGAGCAGGTCAGAGAATTGTGTGCGTACTCCACCCATGTCAATTGCTGCGACCAGGAGTGGGGGTTGCGTGAAGTCATGCATCGCAGTGCCTTCTCGAGCTCCTGATTTGCCCGCTCTGACTGCCCATTGGATTGGGGATGGAATCCGGAAGTCAGACTGACTGTGGCTCCCAGCAGGTGACAGAACTCCTTCCAAAAAGCGGAGGAGAATTGTGGACCACGGTCAGAAACTACATCCTTTGGCAGTCCGTGGATCCGGAAGACGTGTTCCAGGACCACCTGGGCGGTCTCCTTGGCGGTTGGGAGCTTGGGGAGGGGAATGAAGTGTGCCATCTTGCTGAATCGGTCAACTATGGTGAGAATGACGGTCATGCCACTTGAAGGGGGCAGCCCCGTGACAAAGTCAAGGGCGATGTGAGACCAGGGACGTCTGGGCACAGGCAGGGGCTGCAGCAATCCGGCTGGGGGCTGGCAGGACGACTTGTGTTGGTTGCAGATGGGGCAGGCTTGGACGAATTCCCGTACATCCTTTCTCAGAGAGGGCCACCAGAACCTCTGGGCGAGCAGGTTGTAAGTGCGGGTGGAGCCAGGGTGACAAGCTAGGCGGGAGTCATGTCCCCACTGAACGACCTGGGACCTCAGGTTTTCGGGGACAAAAAGGCGGTCAGCTGGGCAAGTGCTGGGACCTGGCTGGTTACGGAGAGCTTCCAGCACCTGTTCCTCAACATCCCAGGTCAGAGCTGCTACGATGCAGGGACTTGGCAGAATCGACACAGGATCCTTGGAGGGGCTGTCATCCTTCTGGAATTGACGGGAGAGGGCGTCTGGCTTGGTGTTGCGTGATCCAGGCCGGTATGACAGAGTGAAATTAAACCTGGTGAAGAACAGGGCCCAGCGGGACTGCCTGGAGTTCAACCGTTTGGCCGTGCGGATGTACTCCAAGTTCTTATGATCGGTCCAAACGAGAAATGGAATGGTGGACCCCTCCAGCCAGTGACGCCACTCCTCCAAGGCAAGCTTCACAGCCAGCAGCTCTCGGTTCCCTATGTCGTAATTGCACTCAGAGGGGGACAACCGACGTGAGAAAAAGGCACAGGGATGGAGCTTCCTATCCTCCGCAGCCCACTGAGAAATCACAGCACCAACTCCCACATCCGAGGCGTCCACCTCCACAATGAATTGCCGGTCCACATCAGGCATCTGGAGGATGGGAGCGGAGGTGAACCTTACCTTGAGGGTACTGAAGGCTTTGTCGGCTGCTGGGGTCCAGGTGAAGGGTTGCTTGGTGCTGGTTAGAGCAGTGAGAGGGGCAGCAACGGTACTGTAGTTCCGGATAAACTTTCTATAGAAGTTAGCAAACCCCAGAAACTGTTGCAGCTTCTTTCTGTTCTCCGGAACTGGCCATGAAGTGACTGCTGATACTTTGGCAGGATCCATTTGGATACTTCCCTCTGCCACTATGTACCCCAGGAAGGCCACTGTCTTGACGTGAAACTCACATTTCTCTGCCTTGGCGTAGAGGGAATTCTCCAGAAGACGATGAAGGACTTGCTGGACATGGCGGGTGTGTTCAGACAGGTTTCTGGAGTAGATTAAGATGTCATCCAGGTAAACGAAGACAAACTTGTTTAACATGTCCCGCAGTACATCATTCACTAGAGCCTGGAACACAGCAGGAGCATTGGTGAGGCCAAAAGGCATAACCAGATACTCGTAGTGGCCTGTTGGTGTATTGAATGCGGTTTTCCATTCATCTCCCTCCCGGATCCGCACTAGGTGGTAAGCGTTTCTGAGATCCAACTTGGTAAAAACAGTGGCTCCCTGGAGCAACTCAAAAGCAGAGGTGAGCAGAGGCAGAGGGTAACGGTTTTTCACTGTGATGTCGTTGAGTCCCCTGTAGTCGATGCAGGGGCGAAGAGATCCGTCCCTCTTCCCCACAAAGAAGAAGCCAGCACCAGCAGGAGATGAAGATGAACGGATTAATCCTGCGGACAGAGAGTCATTGATGTAGTCCTCCATGGACTTTCTTTCAGGAGCAGACAACGAATAAAGACGGCCCTTTGGAGGGGCTGTTCCAGGGAGGAGGTCGATGGCACAGTCGTACGGTCGGTGAGGGGGCAGAGATGTGGCTCTTGCTTTGTTAAACACTTCTCTGAGACCATGGTAGCATTCTGGGACATTGGAGAGGTCAGGAGCGGAGTTAGTAGGTACTGGCCGAGGGGGTAGTGCGGCAGCAAGCAGGCAGGTTCGGTGGCAGTCCTCTCCCCACTCCCTGATCACCCCGGTCACCCAGTCGAGCTGAGGGTTGTGCCGGCGGAGCCATGGGTAACCCAGGATGAGGGGTTGGCCTGGAGAGGGGAGCAGGTGAAACTGGATAGTTTCTTGATGGTTTCCGGACAGACCCATCGAGACCGGGGCCGTGACATGAGTGACCGACCCGAGTAAGTGTCCGTCCAGTGCCCGGGCAGGAATAGGAGGTGTCAAACGGAGGTTCTCCAGTCCCAGTTGGCGTGCCAGCTTGATGTCCATTATGTTGGCTTCGGCGCCAGAATCCACCAGAGCAGCCAGGGTGTGAGTTGAGTCAGAGAGGCGGAGGTGAACTTGCAGCAGGGGTTTGCGGTCGGAGGACTGGATGGTCATTGAGCTCAACCGGACTCCCCCTATGCCCGGTGAGCTTCGGCTTTTAAAGGGCAGGTTACCACACGATGTCCATCACCTCCACAATAGAGGCAGAGGTTTGAGGTGAAGCGGCGCTGGCGCTCTGCAGGAGTGAGAGAGGCTCGCCCAATCTCCATAGGCTCAGACTGATCAAGCTGACTTGGGTGAGTGGCAGTAGATGACAGGAGCCCAGTCGGATCTCTCCGAATGCCGGTAGTTGGTGGACCTTGGCGCCCCCTCTCACGACGACGGGTCTGTATCCTTCTGTCGATCCGGACAGTCAGTGCGATGGCTTCATCAAGAGTGGAAGGCAGTTCATGGGAGACCAACTCGTCCTTGATATAGTCAGCCAAGCTATGGAAGAACGCGTCCACCAACGATGGTGTGTTCCAAGAACTTCGTCTTGCCAGGGTTCGGAAGTCGATGGAATGGTCTGCGACTGTTCGTCTGCCTTGTCGAATACTGAACAGTTCACGAGACGCCTCTGCGGTTGGTGAATCCAGGTCAAACACCTTCAGCATCTCCTCAGCAAACAGGTCGAAGGTTGCACATGCGGGGGTTTGACGTTCGAACTCTGCTGTTCCCCAGAGTCGAGCTCGGCCCGTCAGGTGAGTGATGGCATACCCAACTTTAGCCCCCTCCGTGGCGAAGGTCCTTGGCTGCAAGGAGAACTGAAGTCGGCAGCTAGTCAGGAATGGCCGGACCTGGGTAGAATCGCCGTTGAACCGCTCGGGGTTTCCAATCTTGGGTTCCGGAGCAGCGGCTGCAATGACCGGGGCAGGTAACTCGGAGGCAGGGCTGGTGGGCAGACTGCCTGGAACCGGGCCGGTGGGCGGAGTGGCTGGGGTAAGGTTGGTGAGGAGTTGGATGATCATGGCGAGTTGTTGTTGCTGCTGCTGGAACTGCTGCTGGTGCTGCTGGAACTGCTGATGCTGTTGGTGGCCGACCTGAAGCAAAGAGGTGATGTCGCCGCTCATGCGGGCTAGCCCTCTCTCAGTGTGTTCCAGGCGTAGCATGGCAGTGGGTTGCTCAGGTTCGTCGGTTTCCATGTCGGGGGAAGTGTGCGCTGAGTCCATGATGGTCAGATCGTACTGTCACGGTTCAGACAGACGACCAGAGGACCACAATTGCGTCACACCAGAAAGTTTATTAAAACTTAAGGGAAAAGGGAAGTAGGGAGTGAGTGAAGGCTCCAGGGGTAACAGGGATCCCGTCCAATGTGCTGGGTCTGTGCCCCCCCCCAGTGGCAGCGATGCGTCCTATGACGCCGGTGGTGGGTGGTCCAGAAGTCCTGGGGGGGGGAAACACAGACACAACGGGGCGGATGAAACAAGGCAGCAGTACAGTTCAAGGGAAATCCAAATACGTTGTAGCAAGGCAGAAGGCTGGTCAGAGTTACCGGGATTGAAGAGTAGTCAGGAGTCGTTATAGCAGAAAGCAGGTCTGGATTTCCTGGGGCAGAAGAGTATCCAAGAATCAGGCAGGTCCGGGGTCACAAAACAAGGGTGAGCCAGAAGCGAGAGCAAACAGGTTCCGGGTGTGAGCTTTGCAGACGATCTGACAAAGGAGAGCTGAAAGACAGGGCTTTAAATACTGGGAGAGGTTAGTGGGTAATGCAGCGCAGCTGGCAGAGTAATTAGAGCAGAGCAGAGCAGGGAGAGGTGGAGCTAGTTAGGCTGAGTAGAGAGAGTGGTGAGCAGAGTGGAAGATAGTGGAAACAAATTAAGGTGGTAACCCGGTGGAGTGAGAGGGCTCATGACATCGTTGTCCTGTTGGAAGGTGAAACTTCGCCCCAGTCTGAGGTCTTGATCGCTCTGGAGCAGGTTTTCATCAAGAATCTCTCTGTACTTTGCTCAGTTCATCTTTCCCTCAACCCTGACTAGTCTCCCAGTCCCTGCCACTGAAAAACATCCCCACAGCATAATGCTGCCACCACCATGTTTTACCGTAGGGATGGTGCCAGGTATCCTCCAGACGTGACGCTTGGCATTCAGGCCAAAGAGTTCAATCTTGGTTTCATCAGACCAGAGAATCTTGTTTCTCCTGGTCTGAGAGTCTTATAGGTGCCTTTTGGCAAACTCCAAGCGAGCTGTCATGTGCCTTTTACTGAGGAGTTGCTTCCGTCTGGCCACTCTACCATAAAGGCCTAATTGGTGGAGTGCTGCAGAGATGGTTGTCCTTCTGAAAGTTTCTCCCATCTCCACAGAGAAACTCTGGAGCTCTGTCAGAGTCACCATCGGGTTCTTGGTCACCTCCCTGACCAAGGCCCTTCTCCCCCGATTCCTCAGTTTGGCCGGGCGGCCAGCTCTAGGAAGAGTCTTGGTGATTCCAAACTTTTTCCATTTAAGAATGATGGTGGCCACCATGTTCTTGGGGACCTTCAATGCTGCAGACATTTTTTGGTACCCTTCCTCAGATCTGTGCCTCGACACAATCCTGTCTCGGAGCTCTACGGACAATTCCTTCAACCTCATGGCTTGGTTTTGGTCTGACATGCACTGTCAACTGTGGGACCTTATATAGACAGATGTGTGCCTGTCCAATATATAGAATTTACCACAAGTGGACAAGTTGTAGAAATATCTCAAGGCTGATCAATGGAAACAGGATGCACCTTAGCTTATTTTTGAGTCTCATAGCAAAGGGTCTGAATACTTATGTAAATTTATTTTTAATGAATTTGCAAGAATGTCTACAAACCTGTTTTCGCTTTGTCATTATGGGGTATTGTTTGTAGATTGATGTGAAATAAATGTATTTAATTCATTTTAGAATAAGGCTGTAACGTAACAAAATGTGTAAAACGTCAAGGGTCTGAATACTTTCCGAATGCACTGTATGATGGAATTATTATGGTGGATCGTACTGTGCAGGTAGCATACTTTTTGAAGTGATTTGTTTGACGATCATATGAAAACATCACAAAAAACCCATGAAATGCGATAATGAGCCTGCGCAGACCGGGAAAAACAACAGTAAACAGGATAAGATGTTTACATGCCACGGCATCCCGTCTAAGATCAGCATATCCCAGGCATCTTATCCAGGTTTCTCATAACCGGGATACAAGCTTTTGCGGGTTATTGTAAACGGGATATGATATGCATCAACTCAAAAACTGATTATATACTGTACCAGTCAAAAGTTTGGACACACCTACTCATTCAAGGGTTTTTCTTTATTTTTACTATTTTCTACATTGTGTTATCCTCAAAGCGGGCGAAGAAGGTGTTTAGCTTGTCTGGAAGCAAGACGTCGGTGTTGGCGACGTGGCTGGTTTTCCTTTTGTAATCCGTGATTGTCTGTAGACCCTGCCACATACGTCTCGTGTCTGAGCCGTTGAATTGCGACTCCACTTTGTCTCTATACTGATGTTTTGCCAGTTTAATTGCCTTGCGGAGTGAGTAGCTACACTGTTTCTATTCTGCCATATTCCCAGTCACCTTGCCATGGTTGAATGTGGTGGTTCGCACTTTCAGATTGGCACGAATACTGCCATCTATCCACGGCTTCTGGTTAGGGTAGGTTTTAATAGTCACAGTGGGTACAACATCACCTGTACACTTCCTGATAAACTCAGTCACCGTTTCAGTGTATTCGTCTAAATTATTTTTGGAAGCTATCTGGAACATATCCCAGTCCGCGTGATCAAAACAGTCTTGAAGCGTGGATTCCGATTGGTCAGACCAGCGTTGAATAGTCCTTAGCACGGGCATTTCCTGTTTTAGTTTCTGCCTATAGGAAGGGAGGAGCAAAATGGAGTCGTGGTCAGATTTGCCGAAAGGAGGGCGGTGAAGGGCCTTATAACCATCCAGGAAGTTCTAATAGCAATGGTCGAGGATTTTGGCAGCGCGAGCAATTAGCAACACCCTGATACCATGTAACAGAGAATGTAGACTAGAGAGGGTGGTGGAGTAAAAACCCCAAAAAGAGTTTGTTGACTTCATCGGCAATGCCCTCTGTCCTCCTTCACCCGCCTCTACCCCCTACCCTCTGTAGTGAGGAGTTATGAGTCCCGCTCCTCTGACTGAACGGGAGGCACAGGCAGGGAGGAGGTCATTGATTTACTACTCTATAAAAGGACTGTGTGAATTATTCAAAAGAAGATTACATGCATAAACAGCAGGAATCAATATAGCCACATCCCAAATGGCACCCTATTCCCTTTATAGTGCACTGCTTTTGACCAGGGATTCCCTATGGGCCCTGGTCAAAAGCAGTGCAAAGCAGGGCACTATAATGGGAAATGGTCAATTGGGGATGCAGCCTCTGTGTTGTCACTTTTGCATTTAGGTAAACAGGAGGTAGCTAGCTATATAGCCCTAATGTAAAGATGAGGCTGTCTCTGGTTGGCTTGGCTGGACTGAGCTCAGCTATATGGCTGATGGATGGGGCTGCATAGACTTCACTGGTCTCTCTGTTTTCAAGAGGCAACGCTATGTCACACTCATGCGCATGCATACACACATGCACACATGATACACACCAACTGTATCTTTTATCTTAGGCTAGACCACCAGAGTGTGGGGGGGGGGGGGGGGGGCAGGGGGGCATCTTTGAGCAGTCAGTCAGACGCCCTCTTGACCCTGAACCAGAGGTCAGAGGTCATGGCGCACTGGACCTAACCCCCAAGAGGACAGGGATGGAGACAGCCACACTGTGTGTGTATTTGGGTGGGGGACGGGGTGTGTGTGTGTGTGTGTGTCTGTCTGTGCGAGTTGACTGTACAAAAGGTTTTCTCCACAGTATCATGCGTGTAAACAAATGATAGCAATGCTACAGTGTTTGTGTTTTAGTTTACCTTTTATTACTAGAGCCTGGTTTTTAAGGCACTAAACATCACACACACGTGTGCTCCGTTGTATGTGTACAGCTGTATTTCTGTCCCATTTCCTGCAGGATATTTGAATATGTGAATATTGAATGTGCGTGGTTTATTTATGGTGGGTGTTTGTGCACATCAGTAGATTGCGCTCCAGTCAACAGGAAACCCGGGGTGTGTGGAAGTATCTGATTAGATTCGGGACAGAGTACAGTAAATAAAATCCTGTCCACCTGCTGAAGGGGTGAGGGGGTGGGGGTTTGGTGTTGTACCTCCCTTTAGCACCCCCCTGTAAATGTACCCCCATAAACAACAATTTATCACCAGCTCAAGATGTATCACTGTTAAGAGAAGAGCAGATGCAGTCAGGTCCAAAATTATTGGCACCCTCGATAAAGATGACCAAAAAAGACTGGATGAAATAAATCATACAAATACGGAGCTACAAATCCGGAGCTAAAAAAAAAAGGGAACATTTTATTATTTTATACTAATACAATTGCTGAGAGAAAGAGATGTTGTTTAACAAGTGATAAAAAAAATTCTCAAATAGATATGTGTCAAATGCTAGCAGATACCCATAGACATCCAGTCACTGCACGCAGAGACATAAAAATGGTATCAACGAGTTCATCTGACTCTGGGGAAGTTGATAAAGGGCCTCTTTGCCATAATCCTGAAGTATCCCTTTAAACTATTGTTTCTTCAGCTCTTTGTTTTCTTCCTGGCTATGTGTTTAGGTTCCACTCTGATCAGGCCCTATGAGGGGCTTTAGATGATACACCAAGTACACAAAACCAACCACCAGGATCACAATCTTCTTCCTAACACTGCCAGAAACACATCAAGGTCTATTAGGGGCTGGGGCTAGAGGACCACTATAGGAAGCCATATCTTGAATATGTGTAGTCCTTGTTCCCTTGCTTTGGAGCAGGGATGGGCAATTCCAGTTAAGTGTGCCTTGAATTCTAAATAAATAAATCACAGACAGTGTCACCAGCAAAGCACCCCCACACCATCACACCTCCTCCATGCTTCACGGTGGGAACCACAGATCATCCGTTCACCTACTCTGCATCTCACAAAGACACGGCAGTTGGATCCAAAAATCTCACATTTGGACTCATCAGACCAAAGGACAGATTTCCACTGGTCTAATGTCCATTGTTTGTGTTTCTTGGCCCAACCAAGTATCTTCTTCTTATTGGTGTCCTTTAGTAGTGGTTTCTTTGCAGCAATTCGACCATGAAGGCCTGATTCACGCAGTCTCCTCTGAACAGTTGATGTTGAGATGTGTCTGTTACTTTAACTCTGTGAAGCATTTATTTGGGCTGCAATTTCTGAGGTGCGTTTAACTCTAATGAACTTATCCTCTGCAGCAGAGGTAACTCTGGGTCTTCCTTTCATGTGGCGGTCCTCATGAGAGCCAGTTTCATCATAGCGCTTGATAGTTTTTGCGACTGCACTTGAAGAAACTTTCAAAGTTCTTGAAATTTTCCAGATTGACTGTCTTAAAGTAATGATGGACTGTTGTTTCTCTTTGCTTATTTGAGCAGTTCTTGCCATAATATGAACTTGGTCTTTTACCAAATAGGGCTATCCCCTACCTTGTCACAACACAACTGAATGGCTTAAATGCATTAAGGGGGAAATAAATTCCACAAATTAACAAGGCACACCTGTTAATTGAAATGCATTCCAGGTGACTACCTCATGAAGCTGGTTGAGAGAAAGCCAAGAGTGTGAAAAGCTGTCAACAAGTCAAAGGGTGGCTACTTTGAAGAATATTAAATATCAAATATATTTTGATTTAACACTTTTTTGGTTACTACATGATTCCATATGTGTTATTTCATAGTTTTTATGTCTTCACTTTTTATTCTACAATGTAGAAAATAGTAAAAATAAAGAAAAACTCTTGAATGAGTAGCTGTTCTAAAACATTTCACCGGTAGTGTATATACTGAACAAAAATATAAACGCAACATGTAAAGTGTTGGTCCCATGTTTCATGAGCTTAAATATAAGATCCTATTTTATTTATACTTATTTCTCTCAAATTTTGTGAAATCCATAGATTAGGGCCTAATAAATGTATTTCAATTGACTGATTTTCTTATATGAACTGTAACTCAGTAAAATCTTTGAAACTGTTGCATTTTGCATTTACATTTTTGTTCTTATTCCTTAAGATTCATTTTCGATCCAAATATGTTTTTTTTATGAAGATAAACATTATATTGTTAGATTATAGGAGTAACTCTGGTAGGCCTAAAACATTCTTCTTCACCTCAAGTTCAGATGTTTGAGAAAGTTGGAGCGCCGGTGCGCATTGCCTTCATATCATAGGCCTGCAGTATAAAGGCTAATAGCCACACCACACTAAACCTTCACAAAAGATTCTAAACTTTATTAAGGTAATATCAAAAGTAAGTCAAGCCATTGTTTATTGGGAAAATACGAACAGGATATTATATCACGGAAAACACAACATTACATTTGGCCAAAGAAAATGGCTAAAAATAAGGGAACAAACTCCTGCGACCTAGTTTAAACCTTTACAAAAGTTTTTAAAAGGCTATATTACAGCAATTACCAAGAAAGGCTAGTGCCTACCGTACCCAACAAATGACAGCAATAAGCAAATTATATTTATTTTACAACAGGCCTAACCTATCTTAAACTCAATACGGAACACACAATTCAAAAGACCGATCAAACTTAATTTAGCTAACGAAAATGTATCAACAGAATGAAACAAAACATGTTTTGCATAGGCTATTTAAAGAAATGCTTTAGATTAATGAATAGGCCTACAATAATAACAATGATGTACAATAATAATAATGATAAAACTAATGATAATAAATACGAAAAAATATATAAATTGTTCCAAAATTGCATCCTACCTGAACAGCGAGTTGCACAGTAGCCTGCATTTGGCCATTTGTGTGGTATTAAAAAACATTCTGCTAATGTCCTTTATCATTTAAATGATATACAAATTCCCACACCCTGCTAAAACAAAATGCCCATGGGTGGAAATCCCAGAAATGCATCTGCTCAACTGTATGCTACGCAAATGTGATTATAGATACATACAATGCGTTACAAATTGTTCTTATTTTTTCACAACGACCCCGTCCCCCCCCCGTCCCCCCCCCCCCCGTCCAGCACCCCCAACTCAAAACATCTTCCCGCAGCTATGACCATATGTATCATCATAGCATACTTATGTAATTTTCATATAATTCTTTGATGTACCAGGAGCTTATGGAGTGGATCTACGATACATGGAAAAATCCCTGACAGGTAGGCTCTTATTATATCATAATAAAACACAGTCACAATTGGTTAGTTTGAATCTCTGACTGTTCCTTCTCTCTATCACACAGACCTGGTGAAGGGAATGCCCTATCACGCCAGCTCCTGCTCCCTCAACAGCTCAGAGAATCCCTACGCCACCATCAAGGACCCGCCTCTCCTGATTCCCAAAGTAGAGTGCGGCTACGTTGAGATGAAGTCACCCACGCGACGAGACCCTCCCAATGCCGAGATCAACAACGCCAGCCCCACCAATAAGAATGTCTACGAAGTCGGTGAGGAACAGTAGGATTTTTTTCTCTCTTGCTTTTAGCCTATAACCATCCATTATGATCATTGAAGGTCCTGTCTGGTCCCCAAACTTTATTTTGTCAAATTCTGTAGGACAAACTCAGATGAAAGTACTGTAGCTTCCCCAATGTTTAAAAATGTAATGTCATTGCTATTTTGCTAACGCTCACTCTGAAAATGCTTCTATTTCCAGAGCCCACTGTCAACGCCATCTGCTCAACTGGGAACAGCAACGGTCAAGGACCCTTTGGCCTGGACCCGTACGACCTACCAAAAGACAGCCACATCCCCTGTCACTATGACCTCCTGCCCACACGGGACAGCCCTCCGTTGCCCCACAAGGAACTAGATAGTGAATAAGCTCCCAGAGAATCCCCCCATAAGAAACTGGACAGCGAATGAGCTCCCAGAGACACAACAGAGACTCCAACAGAGACTACCATGGCTCAGCCAATGAATGGCCCTCATTTGCTGGCATATACTGTATGCTCATTCGCTGTATCTCCCCATCACCATTCTACTCATTGTTTTTTTTGTGTTTTTTTTATTTACTATCACCATAATCATTCTTAATCACTTATTTTTTTTCGGAGAGAGGAACTTTTGTTGCCTCGTTTGTCACATTCACCATTTTCTTTACTATTAACATAGACATGAGTGTTATTTGCAAAAACGTTGGTATGTCGAGGTGCTTGAGTAATATTGATGTACAGCTTTTTACAGCTTTTCCTATACTTGGTACAATGAAAAACATAAGTTTTCAGTAAGTCATCACTTGCCTTTTAAAATCTATAGTGTACAAATACAAAACAAACCTCAATTTATTTTTGTAATGATGAAAATGAACTTAAACAGTTTTCTTCCATTTTTTGTTTTCTTCGTTTTTTGGTAGTAGTACTGTACGATTGAGCATTGTTTTGTTGTTTGTTTGTTTGACAATTTAACTGTTATTGTTGTTGACAAATCTTAATCTTGTTTAGTCTGACATCAATACTAAAGTTAACCAAAGGTTTAAGTGCCATAGTATAAGTCTTTTTAAAGCTCATTTCGCTCTTTTAGTGGTGGATTATGAGCAAATAGTTGAATGGTGGCAAGCATTCAATCGCACAGTTTGAGGTCTGTTATAGCTCAGACACAGCGTGTACGGTAGGTGCACCTCTTTACAGAGTGTCGCCAGGCAATCTCTTTTGTGTTTACACAGCAAAGACATTGAAGTCGTCAGCCACTCAGCCTTGTTAAAATACTCCAAGGTGGCAGTAGCGTTTTTTGTTAGTGGCGTGTGTTGCTTAGTTTATGGTCTAGATTCCAATATTATCTAGCTAGCTATCTGCGCTAATTTTGCTATTTTGTAGAAAGCCCTTGTTGATACTAGCCAGATGGCCACTACTAGATAACTACCTAGCAAGATGACAAAGAAACAATTTAATTCACTCTCCATAATCCCATACTGCCAGTGCCAGCCCATAGCCAAGTGTTTAGCTAGCTAACATTTGCATATTTGCTAGATACCACAACATAGCTAGCTAAGGACACTGCACTAACACAGGCAGCTGTTTCATGGAAACTAATCCATTGTGATTTAATTATAATGTCAATACTAGCTACAGTGGTTAGCTAGCTTGGAGGAAGTATTTAGTGTTGTGTGCATTGCGTCTGTGCACTTAGCTAGCTACCATCCTATAGCCTACATTGCATATTAAGTGTGACTGGCTCATGACATTTAACCGTGGATGTATGGAGAAAATGCCCTCTTTTTTTCCTTTTTGTTGTCACTCCTGTTGGCTCACCCACGTGGGGGTTCATGCTCTCTGATTAGCTCAAGTTGTTGGCCAATAACGAGCATTGCGATTCTGCAAGTAGAAATGGCACGTTCGTCGCTACCAGGTCGGCACTCAGTAGGTACCGCTTTTGTTCTAGCAAGAGAAGGAACGGCCTCTCACCGTGACCTATCGTCAGTCTATCGGAAGTGGGATTCGCGGTGTGTTTCATGCTTTAGAGTTCTGTTACTATAAGCGGTTTGTGTTTAGTGTCAGCTACCATTGTGAGAACAAGTTTAAATGTATTGGCATAATACTTTCATGACACCTCATAAAAATGACATAAAGCCTGTCATAACTTCCTGGAAGGTCATACAAGTGACTTTATAACACAGTAACGTTCCATGTAGGCATTATGTCAATTCAATTGTGAAATAATTGTGGGTTTTTATTGCTGGTTATGAAGGCATGTTGAAGTACGACCACTAAAATATCTCCAGATTATAAAATATCTCCATTATTTAATCTTTGAAATGAGATAAAAATTGAGTTCCTTAGAAATTACCTGTGAAATTGTATTTTGACTTTTGATACATTTTAGTACAGGGAAAATATTAATGTTATGTACTCTGTTGTTAAATTATAAAATAGTGATTAAACTTTTATGCAGTGCAATTGAAAGGGCTCAGCATCGTTTAAAAAAGTTAATACTCATTTGTAGTAACAATGCTTAAGATGGACTTTTGCATCGCAATGAAATGAAATACTTTTTCAAAAAACAATATAATGAGACAAATTCAAGATTTATATCTCATTTCCATAGCATACAGGATTTGTTCAATGTTAGATTTAGAACTCTTTATGTATGTTACATGTCTTTTCAAGCATTCTTAATGACCTAAAAGACAGCCACTAGTCTTAAACTATTCCGAGCCAGATTTAAAATGTATTTATACAAAAATAGCTGTAATCACTTGAAAAAATTACAAATTATCTTTGGTGTTGATGTGCAAAACGTAAACAACACACGCGGTCTTCCTTTTGTATGTCATTAATATACAGTAATCACAGGGTTATATGCATAATATCACACCCTCTGCTCTGTTCTTCGAGGTCCAATCAGAATAGCCTAAATATCATACTGTATATACTGTACATGACTAGATTTCACTCAGTTATTTTCATTAGAATGAATTCCATAATAATTAAATCCCTATTCTCTTACAAATGAGGGAACAGCATGACATTTTGACAGTGGCTTTTTAAAGCTGGCTATTCACTCAAACATTATTTTGTTTTTAGAGCAATCATTGTTTATAATGTGTTATAAATAACGTCACAAAATATCATATGATTCGGGGTTAGTGTCATTGAAAATTTAGGATAATGATATTTTCTCTGAAGGACAAATTGGACATGTGTAAATCGAAATGTATATACATATATTTTTGTCCCATTTGTTTTCAATCACCCTATTCTTCTTTGACTTTTTCTAAAAGTTGCACACTTGTTTTTCCTCCCCAAAGATCATGACAATGGTTTACTTTTACTACTACTTGTTACTCCAAATTGCATTTTGTTAAATTTTTTTATACGTTACATGTACTGTATGTGAAATTCTTTTCAATAAAATGACAAAGATGTGACCTGCAGTCCATTCATAGCATGTAAATTGATGTTGTGTAGGCTATCAATCAACTAAAAAAGTGACAAGTGATGAAGACGTCATCACCTGGGGACACTGGGAAAGTGCGTTTCTTTTATCTTCAGGCTTGCAGGTAATTTACCTAAGTAAATGGAGCACTCCATATGAATCAATTGAAAATGAGGTTGAGTACCTTCTGCGGTTGCAGTCCTGTGTCACTTTACTTAAGAGAAACGGCAAACTGCCCTCTCCCCTTTGGTAAGACGTGGCAACGTCATCAGAACACTGCCATCTTTCCACAGAGCTAGTGCATTTGATTACCACGTAGAATCTTTTTTCCTCTACAAGCCAATATGTAATGTATAGGCCTATAGTGTATTGCATTGCAGTGAATGGAGTGGGTAGAGTAGAACGTGCTGCTGGGTATTTAGATCTCAGTCCCCAAAGAAATAACACCATATACACAGTGCATTCGGAAAGTATTCAGACCCCTTGACTTTGTCCACATTTTGTTACGTTACAGCCTTATTCTAAAATTGATTAAATCGGTTTTTTTCCTCATCAATCTACACACAATAACCCATAATGACAAAGCAAAAACAGGTTTTTAGAAATGTATATCTTATTTACATACGTTTTGAGACTTTTTACTATGAGACTACAAATTGAGCTCAGGTGCATCCTGTTTCCATTGATCATCCTTGAGATGTTTCGACAACTTGATTGGATCTGTGGTAAATTAAATTGATTGGACATGAATTGGAGATTCATAAAAAATGAAAATAAATGAAAATATCACATTTACATAAATATTCAGACCCTTTACTCAGTACTTTGTGAAAAACACCTTTGGCAGCAATTACAGCCTTGAGTCTTCTTGGGTATGACGCTACAAGCTTGGCACACCTGTATTTGGGGAGTTTCTCCCATTCTTCTCTGCAGATCCTCTCATGCTCTCAGGTTGGATGGGGAGCGTTGCTGCACAGCTATTTTCAGGTCTCTCCAGAGATGTTCGAACGAGTTAAAGTCTGGGCTCTGGCTGGGCCACTCAAGGACATTCAGAGACTTGTCCCGAAGCCACTCCTGCATTGTCTTGGCTGTGTGCTTAGGATCATGGTCCTGTTGGAAGGTGAACCTTCGCCCCAGTCTGAGGTCCAGAGGGCTCTGGAGCAGGTTTTCATCAAGGATCTCTCTGTACTTTGCTCCGTTCATCTTTCCCTCGATCCTGACTAGTCTCCCAGTCCCTGCTGCTGAAAAACATCCCCACAGCATGATGCTGCCATCACCATGCTTCACCGTAGGGATGGTCCAGGTTTCCTCCAGACATGACGCTTGGCATTCAGGCCAAAGTGTTCAATCTTGGTAACATCAGACCAGTGAATCTTGTTTCTCATGGTCTGAGAGTCCTTTAGGTGCCTTTTGGCAAACTCCAAGCGGGCTGTCATATGCCTTTTACTGAGGAGTGGCTTCCGTCTGGCCACTCTACCATAAAGGCCTGAGTGGTGGAGTGCTGCAGAGATGGTTGTCCTTCTGGAAGGTTCTCCCATCTCCACAGAGAAACTCTGGAGATCTGTCAGAGTGGCCATCGGGTTCTTGGTCACCTCCCTGACCAAGGCCCTTCTCCCCCGATAGCTCAGTTTGGCCAGGCGGCCAGCTCTAGGAAGAGTCTTGGTGGTTCCAAACTTCTTCCATTTAAGAATGATGGAGGCCACTATGTTCTTGGGGACCTTCAATGCTGCAGAATTGTTTTGGTACCCCAGATCTGTGCCTCTACACAATCCTATCTCTGAGCTCTACAGACAATTCCTTCGACCTCTTGGCTTAGTTTTTGCTCTGACATGCACGGTCAACTGTGGGACCTTATATAGACAGGTGTGTGCCATTCCAAATCATGTCCAATCAATTGAATTTACCACAGGTGGACTCCAATCAAGTTGTAGATACATCTCAAGGATGATCTGTGGAAACAGGATGCACCTGCGCAAAATTTACTTATGTAAATAAGGTATTTCTGTTTTTTATTTTTAATAAATTAGCAAAAATGTCTAAACTGTTTTCGCTTTTTCATTATGGGGTGTTGTGTGTAGATTGATGCGCTGGCTGTTATACAACTTTTTCAATAAAGAACAGTGATAAAGAATGAAGAACTTGTGTTTTGTCATCATGAAATGTGCATAAAGTTTAACTTTACTGAAAGCAGACAATGACCACTTTATAATTGTATAGTAACAGCTTTTGTTAATGAGTGTAACTTGCCACTGCAGAAATATCTATTCAATGTTTATGTATTTCTATTGATTGGATTTACATATTAATAAGGTGTTTTGCCATTGGTTACGCTTGCAGAAAGGGGGAGATCGCGAACGTCAATTCTTCTCAGTGATATTGACATGCAAGCGGTATGTCACATTCTGAAATAGTGCATTCTATTTACAATGTGTACGAGTTCACTATGTACATTTGCTGATATATATATACAGTGCCTTCAGAAAGTATTTTGTTGTGTTACAGCCTGAACTCAAAATGGATTACAAATCTATATTTTTTCTCACCCATCTACACACAATACCCATAATGACAAAGTGAAAACGTTTTTAGAAATACACTCCCTGTCAAAAGTTTTAGGACTATGACGAGGTGTGAAGGAAGGAGTCAGGCGCAGGAGGTAAAACACCGAAGTCCAGAGTTTATTCCGTTTACATAAATCAAACACTCCCAGCGTGAAAACGAAACTAATAAAAGGGAAAATATTCCACCTTGGCAAGTACAAATAGAAGAGTAGCTCAACCGAGCTCCTCGCTCTCACAATAAACAATCACTCACAAAGACAAGAGGAACAGAGGGAACACTTATACACATACTAATTAGGGGAATGAGCACCAGGTGTGTGATTGACAAGACATGACAAGTGGAGTGATGAGAATGGGATCGGCAGTAGCTAGTACTCCGGTGACGACGAACGCCGAAGCCTGCCCGAACCAGGAGGGGGGGCAGCCTCGGCGGAAGTCGTGACAAGAACACCTACTCATTCAAGGGTTTTTCTTTATTTTTACTATTTTCTACATTGTAGAATAATAATGAAGACATCAAAACTATGAAATAACACATATGGAATCATGTAGTCAATTTGAGATTCTTCAAATAGCCACCCTTTGCCTTGAAGACAGCTTTGCATTTCACTGGTCTGAGAGACCTGTTGTATTCGGCCTATGTGACAAATACAATTTGATTTGATATGATATTCTTATTTACAATAAAAGTGACTCCAAAATGACACAGTACATTATTTACCATTCATTTCAATTGGGCACAAAATAATCTGAAACACAACCAAATCAAAGAGCAAATGCTCCTAAAAAATGTGTAGAGTCACAAGCTTGATGTAGTCATTTTACTACTTTAATACACACATAAGTCAATTTGTCCCAATACTTTTGCCTCCCTAAAATGTGGGGACTAGGTACAAAAAGTGCTGTAATTTCTAAACGGTTCACCCGATATGGATCAAAATACCCTCAAAATAAAGCAGACTGTTTGCACTTTAACCTCATAGTCATTGTTTGATTTCAAACTTTTGGAGTATAGAGCCAAAAGAAGAACAAATGCTTCCAATAATCACGGAGGGAACTGTGTGTGTGTGTATAAATTATATGTGTATGTATATATATATATATATATATATATATATATATATATATATATATATATATATATATACACATATATATACACAGTACCAGTTTGGACACACCTACTCATTTTCTTAATTTTTTCTACATTATAGAATAATAGTGAAGACATCAAAACCATAAAATAACACATACGGAATCATGTTATAAACAAAAAAGTTTTAAACAAATCAAAATATATTTTATATTTTATAGTCTTTAAAGTAGCCAACCTTTGCCTTGATGACAGATTTGCACACTCTTGGCATTCTCTCAACCAGCTTCACCTGGAATGCTTTTCCAACAGTCTTGAAGGAGTTCAAACGTGCTGAGCACTTGTTGGCTGCTTTTCCTTCACTCTGCGGTCCAACTCATCCCAAACCATCTCAATTTGGTTGAGGTCGGGGGATTGTGGAGCCAGGTCATCTGATGCAGCACTCCATCACTCTCCTTCTTGGTAAAATAGCCCTTACACAGCCTGGAGGTGTGTTGGGTCATTGTCCTGTTGAAAAACAAATGATAGTCCCACTAAGCCCAAACCAGATGGGATGGTGTATCGCTGCAGAATATCGTGGTAGCAATGCTGGTTAAGTGTGCCTTGTATTCTAAATAAATCACTGACAGTGTCACCAGTAAAGCACCCCCACACCATAACACCTCCTCCTCCATGCTTTACGGTGGGAAATATACATGCGGAGATCATCCGTTCAGCCACAACGCGTCTCACAAGGACACGGCAGTTGGAACCAAAAATCTCCAATTTGGACTCCAGACCAAAGGACACATTTCCACTCTTTGCTTATTTGAGCTGTCCTTGCCATAATATGGACTTGGTCTTTTAGCCTATTCAACCTCAGGATGCTGAAGAAATTTGACTTGGCCCCTAAAACCCTTACAAACTTTTACCAATGCACCATTGAGAGCATCCTGTCGGGCTGTATCACCGCCTGGTATGGCAACTGCACCGTCTGCAACCGCAGGGCTCTCCAGAGAGTGGTGCGGTCAGCCCAACACATCACCGGGAGCACACTGCCTTCCCTTCAGGACATCTACAGCACCCGGTGTCACAGGAAGGCCAAGAAGATCATCAAGGACCTCAGCCACCCAAGCCACGGCTTGTCACTCCGCTATCATCGAGAAGGCGAGGTCAGTACAGGTGCATAAAAGCTGGGACCGAGAGACTGAAAAACAGCCTCAATCTCAAGGCCATCAGACTGTTAAATAGCCATCACTAGCCGGCCTCCACCCAGTACCCTGCCCTGAAATTAGTCACTGTCACTAGCCGGCTACCACCCAGTTACTCATCCCTGCACCTTAGAGGCTGCTGCCCTATGTACATAGACATGGAACACTGGTCACTTTAATAATGTTTACTGTGTTACCCATTTCATATGTACACTGAACAAAAATATAAACGCAAGATGTAAAGTGTTAGAGCCATGAGCTGAACAAAAAAAATCCCTGAAATGTTCCATATGCACAAAAAGCTTAGTTCTCTCAAATGTTGTGCACATTTTTTTTTACATCCCTGTTAGTGATCAATTCTCCTTTGCCAAGATAATCCATCCACCTGACAGGTGTAGCATATCAAGAAGCTGATTAAACAGCATTATCATTTCAAAGCTGCACCTTGTGCTATGGAAAATAAAAGGGCACTTTTAGTTTTAGTTTTCTTTCTGTAATAAAGCCCTTTTGTGGGGAAAAAATAATTCTGATTGGCTGGGCCTGGCTCCCCAGTGGGTGGGCCTATGCCATCCAAGGCCCACCCATGGTTACACCCCTGCCCAGTCATGTGAAATCCTAATGAATTTATTTAAATTGACTGATTTCCTAATATGAACTGTAACTCAGTAAAATCTTTTAAATTGTAGCCTGTTGCATTTATATTTTTGTTCAGTATATATACACATACTGGTGGTCCTCTGTAGCTCAGCTGGTAGAGCACGGCGCTTGTAACGCCAAGGTAGTGGGTTCGATCCCCGGGACCACCCATACACAAAAATGTATGCACGCATGACTGTAAGTCGCTTTGGATAAAAGCGTCTGCTAAATGGCATATTATATTATATTATACATACTGTATCCTAGTCAAGGCCATCCTATTAAACTATTGCTGTACATATACTATTCTAACCATGCATTCTTCAGATATACTATATATTTTATCCACATACTGTCCATAATGTCTATACATCCCATACACACACACACACACACACACACACACACACACACACACACACACACACACACACACACACACACACACACACACATATACAGAGCATTCGGAAAGTATTCATACCCCTTGACTTTTTCCACATTTTGTTACGTTACAGTCTTATTCTAAAATGGATTAAATATTTTATTTTTATTTTTTTCTCTTCCATCTACAAACAATACCCCATAATGACAAAGCAAAAACAGGTTTTTAGAAATGTTTGAAGGTCTACAGGACGGCAATGGTGGAGGAGCTAGGGAGTCAAAGTTTCATTTGATCATTCCGTGTCAACTCACTCAATACACAAGATCAAAGTTCAACACATACTTTGCATATTGAGTCATTTGAATATGTGGAAAAGTGTATGTTCAAGACCAGGGAAGGGTAACTGAAGTCCTGGAAGGACACAGGGTGCACAGGCTTTTGTTCCATACCAGCTCTAACTCACCTGGTCCACTTATGATATTCAGACCATGATTAATTCAGTCACAGAGTATTGTGTTTATTGATTGTGTACCAGCGTAACAGCACAGCTAAACTAAAACACCGTTTTTGGCAGTACAAATACTGCTCTTGGCTGACAATAATGTTGTGGTGGGTGAAAGTGATGTATTTTTTTCCATTTGAGATGACTCAGCGAAAGGTCAACAAACAAGATCACTCTCAACCCTAGAAATTCCACTCATGCAAAATTCCAGGACTTACAGTGCATTCGGAAAGTATTCAGACCTGTTGACTTTTTCCATATTATTCTAAAATGGATAAAAATAAATAAAACATTCTCATCAAATTCTCATCAATACCCCAAAATGACAAAGCAAAAACAGGTTTTTTGAATTTTTTTGAAATGTATTAACAATAAAAACAGAAATATCACATTTACATAAGTATTCAGAC
Organism: Coregonus lavaretus; assembly: GCF_964263955.1. Taxonomy (NCBI): domain Eukaryota; kingdom Metazoa; phylum Chordata; class Actinopteri; order Salmoniformes; family Salmonidae; genus Coregonus; species Coregonus lavaretus. Next base: position 1,642,101 of record NC_140011.1, on the reverse strand, counting down.
CCTTTACTCAGTACTTTGTTGAAGCACCTTTGGCAGCGATTACAGCCTTCGAGTTTTCTTGCATATGATGCTACAAGCTTGGCACACCTGTATTCGGGGAGTTTCTCCCATTCTTCTCTGCATATCCTCTCAAGCTCTGTCAGGTTAGATGGGGAGCGTCGCTGCACAGCTATTTTCAGGTATCTCCAGGGATGTTCGATCGGGTTCAAGTCCGGGCTCTGGCTGGGCCACTCAAGGACATTGAGACTTGTCCCAAAGGCACTCCTGCGTTGTATTGGCTGTGAATTTCGGGTCGTTGTCCTGCTTCAACAAAGTACTGAGTAAAGGGTCTGAATACTTATGAAAATGTGATATCAGTTTGTTTTTTGTGGGGGGGGGGGTCTGTGCAATACATTTCTAAACACCTGTTGTTGGTTTGTCATTACGGGGTATTTTGTTTAGAATGATGCGGACAAAAAACAATTTAATCCATTTTAGAATAAGGCTGTATCGTAACAAAATGTGGAAAAAGTCAAGGGGTCTGAAAACTTTCCGAATGCACTGTACATACATACATAAAGCATACATACAGTGGAGAGACAAGTATTTGATACACTGTCGATTTTGCAGGTTTTCCTACTTACAAAGCATGTAGAGGTCTGTAATTTGTATCATAGGTACACTTCAACTGTGAGAGACAGAATCTAAAACAAAAATCCAGAAAATCACATTGTTTGATTTTTAAGTAATTAATTTGCATTTTATTGCATGACATAAGCATTTGATACATCAGAAAAGCAGAACTTAACATTTGGTACAGAAACCTTTGTTTGCAATTACAGAGATCATACGTTTCCTGTAGGTCTTGACCAGGTTTGCACACACTGCAGCAGGGATTTTGGCCCACTCCTCCATACAGAACTTCTCCAGATCCTTTCAGCTCCCTCCAAAATTTTTTTCTATTGAGTTCAGGTCTGGAGACTGGCTAGGCCACTCCAGGACCTTGAGATGCTTTTTACGGAGCCACTCCTTAGTTGCCCTGGCTGTGTGTTTCGGGTCGTTGTCATGCTGGAAGACCCAGCCACGACCCATCTTCAATGCTCTTACTGAGGGAAGGAGGTTGTTGGCCAAGATCTCGCGATACATGGCCCCATCTATCCTCCCCTCAATACGGTGCAGTCGTCCTGTCCCCTTTGCAGAAAAGCATCCCCAAAGAATGATGTTTCCACCTCCATGCTTCACGGTTGGGATGGTGTTCTTGGGGTTGTACTCATCCTTCTTCTTCCTCCAAACACGGCGAGTGGAGTTTAGACCAAAAAGCTATATTTTTGTCTCATCAGACCACATGACCTTCTCCCATTCCTCCTCTGGATCATCCAGATGGTCATTGGCAAACTTCAGACATGCCTGGACATGCGCTGGCTTGAGCAGGGGGACCTTGCATGCGCTGCAGGATTTTAATCCATGACGGCGTAGTGTGTTACTAATGGTTTTCTTTGAGACTGTGGTCCCAGCTCTCTTCAGGTCATTGACCAGGTCCTGCCGTGTAGTTCTGGGCTGATCCCTCACCTTCCTCATGATCATTGATGCCCCACGAGGTGAGATCTTGCATGGAGCCCCAGACCGAGAGTGATTGACCGTCATCTTGAACTTCTTCCATTTTCTAATAATTGCGCCAACAGTTGTTGCCTTCTCACCAAGCTGCTTGCCTATTGTCCTGTAGCCCATCCCAGCCTTGTGCAGGTCTACATACATCAGTTTATCCCTGATGTCCTTACACAGCTCTCTGGTCTTGGCCATTGTGGAGAGGTTGGAGTCTGTTTGATTGAGTGTGTGGACAGGTGTCTTTTATACAGGTAACGAGTTCAAACAGGTGCAGTTAATACAGGTAATGAGTGGAGAACAGGAGGGCTTCTTAAAGAAAAACTAACAGGTCTGTGAGAGCCGGAATTGTTACTGGTTGGTAGGTGATCAAATACTTATGTCATGCAATAAAATGCAAATTAATTACTTAAAAATCATACAATGTGATTTTCTGGAGTCAGTGTCAGTAGCAATTATGCCATCCAGGGTGCCTAAGTGCTGTCCAGTCCATTTCCCTCCCTATGCGAGGCTGGCACGGCGGGTGGGTGGCGTAATGAACGATGATAAATGGCAAGCGATTTGATGTTGCACAAGGACAACTGCTAAATAACGTTGTTAATCAGAGCAAAACTGTTGAGTTGAGTAACAACTTCAGTTCCTAAGTTCTGTGCAAATGTTGTTATACTGTAAGTAGGTTAGTTGGTAGTAACAAAATTAAATGCATCACCCACAGGTCTAAATCCTACTGTCACATTTGAGAGCAATATCCAGTAATGGAGTTGATAAGTGAGCTGGTATGAAAGGTGTATTTCTATTAGGCCTAGTCCTACTACACTACAAACCAATAACCCCTGTAATACTATTGTGGTTAACAAGAGTGGAAAATATGGCACAATATGACATGAATATGCTTGAAAATAAACAGGGGCATTTAAGGGATACAGTGGGCCCTACACTGTACTTGGTAAGAGAGGAAACCCCAATAGTTTACACTGCCACCTGTTGATTGTCCATGCACATAGCAGTACAATAGCCTACATTTCTACAATATTGGCCTATATTTTATGCTTGGATATTATTGTGTACTATTCCAATTAAATCACTACGAAAGGGGAGTGCAAAAACGTGTGGAAGAGAGAGCAAAACAAGTCTGAAACAAAAAATGAATGCGGAGGCTTGTTCAGTAGGGCACAATGTTGTGGAACGTTCATGTGAACTAGGCCTAAGCTATGTTATGTAAGGAATCATGCCTTTCTAAGGAATCATGTCAGCTCTATTCATGACATTTCGAAATATAACATTCCACAATGTTTGCATACTGAACATTGCCCTGGACATGTTGACAAAATGATACAGGACTACAGATTGCCACTGTTTGACACTGTTTCCAATTTGCATCCCATTTCCCTACATCAACATACCTGTGTTTTATCCCCTATCGTTTTACTACCAAGACCCTCACTGCTCTAAAAACCTAATAAAGAAATGTTTTAATACTTGAAAAATGGTTGAATAAACAGTCTAGTGGTGTGTCTTTTTATTGAGCAACAGTAAATGACTGCACCTCTCAGACATGCATCATAACTATTACCACCTGGATGCACAACTTTTTCAGAGCAGCCACAATAACAGAGCATGCAGATGAGATCCTGGGAGACTAAAGTGTGGAGCTTGGCCGGTGCCTAATATTGCTTTAATTCCGATGAGTGAGATGTGTATTGGATCCGACCGACTGGTGCTCCATCCACGGCAGTTTTATACTTGGAAAGCTCTCCGGCAGAGCCAGAGGACCCCTGTGGCTAAAGCGGTGGGTGGACATACACTGAGTGTACAAAACATTAGGGACACCTTCCTAATATTGAGTTGCACCCCCTTTTACACTCAGAACAGCCTCAATTAGTCTGGCTATGGGACTCTACAAGGTGTCTAAAGCGTTCCACAGGGATGCTGGCCCTTGTTGACTCCAATGCTTCCCATTGTAGGGAGGTCAAGTTGGCTGGATGTCCTTTGGTTGGTGGACCATTCTTGATACACACGGGAAACTGTTGAGCGTGAAAAACCCAGCAGCGTTGCAGTTCTTGACACACTCAAATGGGTGCGCCTGGCACCTACTGCCATACTCCGTTCAAAGGCACTTAAATCCTTTGTCTTGCCCATTCACCCTCTGAATGGCACACATACACAATCCATGTCTCAGGTTGCTATACATACATATTTAATGCTAGGCAACAACTCGTAGTGACCTGTGAAATGGTGCTAGGTAAAAAATTAAAAAAACGTTTAAGTTCTTCATGCAGAAGTGAGTCATGCTGTGAAAATAGGGATCCATTTCAATTCCAGCACCACAACCTAAGTGAAAAATCTCACATTCCTGGCTCAATATGAGACTAGACAAAACCAGGTTTTTCAAAGTTATGCATTTAACTGAGCAAATGGTAGACACAGTAAAGACAAAGTCAACTGAGAAGTAAAAACTGAACATCTAGTGCAAAAAATTGTTTCAATGATTGTCTGTTGAATAAGTAAAATAAATAATGTGGGTCAATAATTGTCCAGCCTATTCACTGACCCCAAAACAGCTTTGTATTTCTGAGCTATGCACTAACCAAAATTATAATAAAGTTATCAAAACTGCAGTATTTTCTTAGCTTAGATTTTTTATTATGGAGTTTACAGTGTTTTGGATTATGGGTCTGGCACTGAATGTAATGTGAAATACCGCAGATGTATTTGAAGGAAACAATGTGTGAAAATACATTCCGCTGCCAGTCTGAGCCAGCTAAGATTCAATTAGGCAACTTGTGCTATGGACCAGCGACAATGCTAATCATGGTAATTACTGTCCTGTGCGTGCATGCCCTTGGTTTCAATTATTTAATTTCAATAGAGCCTACTGAAAATACATGAAGGCAGTGAAAGAAAGAAAGTGAGTTTGATCATGAGTGCAGTCCACTCACTCTATGAATCACTTTATAACTCGAAAACGTCCCCTTATTCTTCTGAACAAAAAAGCCTACAACTGTTTCTAATTAAATGTAGGCTTATTCCATTATCAAATAACTAGTGTTTGGTCAGCACCAGCCTGGGGTGTTACTGACTGGGATTTTGCTCACACGTTTGGTCGATTTAGTCAGTTCTTCTCAAGTGCTTAATTTAATGCCAGTGCTTCTCCGACCACAGCAATGGACCACTGTTTACTTGACCTAGCATCATTTTCATCTCATAGGCATGTGCCCTAAACAACCACATTTTGAATTCATACATAAAGGTTATCCATTAGTGCAAGAGCAGGAGAGAGGTAAAGAGAGCGAGAGAGAGAGAGAAACAGACAGATCTTGTATTGAATCAGCTTTAAGGATGCTGTTCTAGAGTTCTACCACTGTGTGGCACTACTGGAGGTGAAAGCCAGGGAAGATTCAGTTTATTCATTGTGCCAGATGGGTTATACATCTTCGGAAATCACCTCATCATTCTTATTCAACTGTATCGCTAGAAACTGAGAACAAATTTGTTTGTTCAAATTGGATATTGTTTCACTGACTCACTGACGCTATGCCAGGTATCCTTTGCAACTCCAATGCAATAGCCTACATCAAGGAGTCCGATATTGATCACTTAGGAAAGCCCAGCATAAGCACACAGTCAGTCCAGTTGAAATAGCCTAGGTAACACACAAATACAATATAGCTTCTCAGTCTACTTGAATTAGAGTATTTGTGAGTCAAACGATCTGGCAAAATGATACATGCAAATAGCCTACTACAAAATAGTAGCAGGAACAGCTAATTTTCTAGAAAGTTCAAACGTTAAGATGGGAAAATAAACCTACAAAAGAATAAAAAAAGACTGAATGTAAGAATATTTTTGTCAAAGCATCCATGGCATTAGTAGTGACAGAAGAAAACACTCTAAATTCACAGTGGCTGACATACAGTGCCTACTGAACGTATTCAGGCCCCTTGACTTTTACCACATTTTGTTATGTTACAGCCTTATTCTAAAATGGATTAAAAAAATAAAAATATTCAGCAATCTACACACAATACCCCATAATGAAGAAGCAAAAACAGGTTTTTAGAATTTTTGCAAATGTATTAAAGATAAAAAACAGAAAAACCTTATTTACATAAGTATTCAGACCCTATGAGACTCAAAATTGAGCTCAGGTGCATACTGTTTCCATTGATCATTCTTGAGATGTTTCTACAACTGGATTGGAGTCCACAAGTGGTAAATTCAATTGATTGGACATGATTTGCAATGGCACACACCTGTCTATATAAGGTTCCACAGTTGAAAGTGCATGTCAGAACAAAACCAAGCCATGAGGTCGAAGGAATTGTCCGTAGAGCTCCGAGACAGGATTGTGTCGAGGCACAGATCTGGAGAATGGTACCAACACATTTCTGCAGCATTGAAGGTCCCCAAGAACACAGTGGCCGCCATCATTCTTAAATGGAAGAAGTTTGGAACCACCAAGACTCTTCATAGAGCTGGCTGCCCAGCCAAAATGAGCAATCGGGGGAGAAGGGCCTTGATCAGGGAGGTGACCAAGAACCCGATGGTCAGTCTGACAGAGCTCTAGCGTTCCTCTGTAGAGATGGGAGAACCTTCCAGAAGGACAACCATCTCTGCAGAACACCACCAATGAGGCCTTTATGGTAGAGTGGCCAGACAGAAGCCACTCCTCAGTAAAAGGCACATGACAGCCCGCTTGGAGTTTGCCAAAAGGCACCTAAAGGACTCTCAGACCATGAGAAACAAGATTCTCTGGTCTAATGAAACCAAGATTGAACTCTTTGGCCTGAATGCCAAGCGTCATGTCTAGAGGAATCCTGGCACCATCCCTATGGTGAAGCATGGTGGTGGCAGCATAATGCTATGGGGATGTTTTCAGCAGCAGGGACTGGGAGACTAGTCAGGATCGATGCAAAGATGAACTGAGCAAAGTACAGAGAGATCCTTGATGAAAACCTGCTCCAGAGCGCTCAGGACCTCAGACTGGGGTGAAGGTTCACCTTCCAACAGGACAACGACCCTAAGCACACAGCCAAGACAACGAAGGAGTGGCTTCGGGACAAGTCTCTGAATGTCCTTGAGTGGCCCAGCCAGAGGTCTGACTTGAACCCGATCGAACATCTCTGGAGAGACCTGAAAATAGCTGTGCAGCAACGTCCCCATCCAACCTGACAGAGCTTGAGAGGATCTGCAGAGAAGAATGGGAGAAACTCCCCAAATACAGGTGTGCCAAGGTTGTAGCGTCATACCCAAGAAGACCTGAGGCTGTAATCGCTGCCAAAGGTGCTTCAACAAAGTACTGAGTAAAGGGTCTGAATACTTACAGTTGAAGTCAGAAGTTTACATACACCTTAGCCAAATACATTTAAACTCAGTTTTTCACAATTCCTGACATTTAATCCTAGTAAAAATTCCCTGTTTTAGGTCAGTTAGGATCACCACTTTATTTTAAGAATGTGAAATGTCCGAATAATAGTAGAGAATTATTTACTTCAGCTTTTATTTCTTTCATCACATTCCCAGTGGGACAGAAGTTTACATACACTCAATTTGTATTTGGTAGCATTGACTTTAATTGTTTAACTTGGGTCAAACGTTTCGGGTAGCCTTCCACAAGCTTCCCTTCCACAAGCTTCCCACAATAAGTTGCCTGAATTTTGGCCCATTACTCCTGACAGAGCTGGTGTAACTGAGTCAGGTTTGTAGGCCTCCTTGCTCGCATATGCTTTTTCAGTTCTGCCCACACATTTTCTATAGGATTGAGGTCAGGGCTTTGTGATGGCCACTCCAATACCTTGGCTTTGTTGTCCTTAAGCCATTTTGCCACAACTTTGGAAGTATGCTTGGGGTCATTGTCCATTTGGAAGACCCATTTGCAACCAAGCTTTAACTTCCTGACTGATGTCTTGAGATGTTGCTTTAATATATCCACATACTTTTCCTTCCTCATGATGCCATCTATTTTGTGAAGTGCACCAGTCCCTCCTGCAGGAAAGCACCCCCACAGCGTGCTTCACGGTTGGGATGGTGTGCTTCGGCTTGCAAGCAACCCCCTTTTTCCTCCAAACATAACGATGGTCATTATGGCCAAACAGTTCTATTTTTGTTTCATCAGACCAGAGGACATTTCTCAAAAAAGTATGATCTTTGTCCCCATGTGCAGTTGCAAACCGTAGTCTGGCTTTTTTATGGCGGTTTTGGAGCAGTGTATGCTGAGCGGCCTTTCAGGTTATGTCGATATAGGACTTGTTTTACTGTGGATATAGATACTTTTGTACCTGTTTCCTCCAGTATCTTCACAAGGTCCTTTGCTGTTGTTCTGGGATTGATTTGCACTTTTCGCACCAAAGTACGTTAATCTCTAGGAAACAGAATGCGTCTCCTTCCTGAGCGGTATGACGGCTGCGTGGTCCCATGGTGTTTATACTTGCGTACTATTGTTTGTGCAGATGAACGTGGTACCTTCAGGTGTTTGGAAATTGGTCCCAATGATGAACCAGACTTGTGGAGGTCTACCATTTTTTTTCTGAGGTCTTGGCTGATTTCTTTTGATTTTCCCATTATGTCAAGCATAGAGGCACTGAGGTTGAAGGTAGGCCTTGAAATACATCCACAGGTACACCTCCAATTGACTCAAATGATGTAAATTAGCCTATCAGAAGCTTCTAAAGCCATGACATCATTTTCTGTAATTTTCCAAGCTGTTTAAAGGCACAGTCAACTTAGTGTATGTAAACTTCTGACCCACTGGAATTGTGATACAGTGAATTATAAGTGAAATAATTTGTCTGTAAACAATTGTTGGAGAAATTACTTTTGTCATGCACAAAGTAGATGTCCTAACCGACTTGCCAAATCTATAGTTTGTTAACAAGAAATGTGTGGAGTGGTTGAAAAACAAGTTTTAATGACTCCTACCTAAGTGCATGTAAACTTCAGACTTCAACTGTATGTAAATGTTATTTCAGTTTATTTTTAATAAATTAGCAAACATTTCTAAAACCCTGTTTTTGCGTCATCATTATGGGGTATTGTGTGTAGATTGAGGGAAAAAAAACAATTTAATACATTTTAGAATAAGGCTGTAACCTAACAAAATGTGGAAAAATTCAAGGGGTCTGAATACTTTCCGAAGGCACTGTATGTAATGAATGAGATATCCAAGACGTGGAGCAAAATATTTGACTCATATGCAAATAATTAAAATAGTTTTTCATAAATGCAACCATGGAAGACTCGAACACATATTGTTTAATTGAAGATAATGGTAAACATACATCTGGATTGGGAATCAGGTGCTGTCTAACAACCAATTAGTTCTGTATCTGTCATGCAATTCCAGGGTAATAAAGAGAACAAAGAGTAATTTTCTTATTTTTAAAGGATATTTACTATACGACATATACTTCATGATAAAAAGCATTGTCATTGTTCTAAGCACTAAGACAAACGAGAGCGAAGTTATGTGAGTAGCGGCGCAAATGCTCCAAATGTAATGTTACCATTGAGCGTTACATTGTTGCTTCATGCAGTGAGAAATAAGCTGACATTACTGAGAAGAAACCTGTTGAAATGCAGCATCTTTCAGACATAACAGATACTCCTACGATATTTCCACACAAACCATTGCATCCAGATAGCACTAACCGAAAGAAGTGAGTCCCGTGCATTGAACCATCATAAATATAAAGTTGTAACATCCAGCCTCCCACCTGCATGCGAGTCCCCATACAGCGAATAGGCAAGGAGTGTGAGAAGTAATGAAAGACAGATGCTGGATATTAACATTTAAAGGTAAACTGCCCCTTAGAACCAATTTATCTGGTTTTAACCGGCCTATGTGGCATTGATATGAGTCACACATTAATTATTGTGTCACTTTGACTACAAAGTGTAAATAGGACAATTTTGATCATAAAGTCAGTCACGTCCAGAAACGGAGTTACTAGAGGGTCTGGTTTGGACAAAGATAGTCTATTATTGACAAGATCAGGGATGGGCAACTTTGATGGGGGTGGAGGCCACAAAAAATCTGAACTCATGAGGGACTATTGCTCACAGGTCTGCGTACCCACATCATTTTTGTGGCCCACCTCTTGACAGCGGAGATATATTTTTAACGTTTTAGAGTTTCCATAAAGTTATTCAACAATCTTGGGCAGATGGCCAAGATATGGACTACATCCGACTAGTTTCAACTAGTGATGGGAAACCGAGGCTTTCTGAAGCCTTTGGAGCTTACACCAAATTGTGCCGAAAAACGGTTCATTACCCTGAGCTTTTAACACAACGCACATTAGTGATATCTGCTGGTCAGCATTTAAAAGCAGTGTTAGATGTTTATATACTGGACAAAAATATAAACGCAACATGCAACAATTTCAAAGATTTTACTGAGATACAGTTCATAGAAGGAAATCAGTCAATTGAAATAAATTCATTAGGCCCTAATCTATGGATTTCACATGACTGGGCAGGGGCGCAGCCATGGGTGGGCCTGGGAGAGCATAGGCCCACCCAATGGGGAGCCAGGCCCATCCAATCAGAATGAGTTTTTCACCACAAAAGGACTTTATTACAGAAATAAATACTCCTCAGCACCCCCACTCCCCCTCATCAGACGATCCCGCAGGTGAAGAAGCCGGATGTGGAGGTCCTGGCTGGCGTGGTTACACCTGGTCTACCGTTGTGAGACCAGTTGGATGTACTGCCAAATTCTAGAAAAACAACGTTGGAGGCGGCTTATGGTAGAGAAATTAACATTCAATTCTCTGGCAACAGCTCTGTTGGACATTCCTGCAGTCAGCATGCCATTGCACACTCCCTCAAAACTTGAGACATCTGTGTTATTGTGTTGTGTGACAAAACTGCACATTTTAGAGTGGCCTTTTATTGTCCCAGCACAAGGTGCACCTGTGTAATGATCATGCTGTTTAATCAGCTTCTTGATATGCCACACCTGACAGGTGGATGGATTATCTTGGCAAAGGATAAATGCTCACTAACAGGGATGTAAACACATTTGTGCACAAAATTTGAGAGAAATAAGCTTGTGTGTTTCTTGGATGATCTATTTCAGCTCATGAAAAATGTTGCGTTTATATTTTTGTTCAGTATATATACATTTTTTCCGCACTATTCATCAAATAACCATGGCGCAGCGGTTAGTCGCGAGTCTTCATAGCCTACCATCAGTTACCATTGCGAGAGAAGATTTAGCAATTTATAAGACATTTCATGCAGTGCTAATAATAATGCTATGGGGTGTAGAGAAATGTTGCAGTTTTAAAGCAAGTTTGCTGCAATTCTACACATTTTGCCATGAGGTGGAGAGAAGATTTTGCAATTTTATAACTAATTTCATGCAATTCTACTAATTTTGCCATGGGGCGGAGAGGAATGTTAGCAGTTTTTAATATGATATCTGAGTGAGACTGACTAACAAAATCAATGGGGGCCCCCCGGCCAATAATTCGACCATGATAATGTTTAGATAGCTGGCAGCTAATCTAATTTAGCAATCTAAAAACCATTTGCTGACATGGGCTAATTGACTGACTATCAGTGACTGACATAACAAGAGAAAAACTGCTGATGCACAAACAAATATCGAAATAGCACCTTGTGTATTCTACTATTCTAACTCGGAACAAGTTGAGACCCCGACTGAGTTCCCCCCCAAAAATAGAAATTAATCAGAGGGCCAGCGGGCCGCCAGTTGCCCATCCCTAGACAAGATAGTCAAGTGACCACTCTAACAATGGAAATACATGTCCTCAAAGATGGAAGGCAGGCGGGAGGAGGCGAGATCAGGTGGGACCATTCTAGCCAATGAGAGGGCAGATACACGTGTGAACAACAGGCCATAGAGATGGATAGAGGACTCATTTTTGTATCTGTGCCATTATAGCATCCGTGACATCATGGGCAGCGCCATTGATTGCCTAAACATCAGACTGTTACCATGGTTAGTCCATGGATTTTCAGTCTGACTAAAGTCGCTCTAAAAAAGATTCAATAGTCTCTACAAGCCAGAATGTTGAATACAATTATATTTACACTTACTTTACCGATTGTACATGCTGTTGGTCCTTTTGGCAGTAGGAGGTGGAGATAGGATATCCACAGGAAAGTGTTGTTTACCTGACTTTTTACGGCGCCGGTAGGTTCTGTCGCTTGTATTTTCAATCTCTTGACGCATTGCACATGATGCACAATATGTAAACAATAGCCAAATATAACTAAACGTAGTCAGCCGAAGCACGTTTCCTCGCAATCAGCTGGAAGTGTTTGCCGTTCGGTCTGTGGTTCGGTTAGGCTCAGCTATATTGTGCAAGTGTTTGTCATGTGCAAATTGCATCAGTATTGAAAATAAAACCGGAAATACAAACCGATATACAGACCAGCGTATTGACGATTTGATAACACTTCCCTGTGGATATTTTGTATCAGATTACCTCTGACATAGGTACAAAATCGGTGGACAACAGGTAGAGTAAGTTGAAATGAAGTTTGTTCAACATTCTGACTTGTAATGGGACTGATCGGGAATGCTGAGCCTACATGTTAGAGACGAGTGTGTAAGTATTTCATTCTTGGATTCTAAAATAGCCTCAATGGCAAAGCCTATCTCAATTTTGAAAGCAGTACATTTTCTTCTTCATTGGCTGATTGCTCCCAACTCATAGGAATCCCCACCAAGTTGACTACTTTAAAATGATGGAAGCCCTCAATGTCAATATCCATGTTAAAACGGGTTACATCCATGATGAGTCCTCTATCTATCTCCATGACAACAGGCACAACTCTGATTTAAAGTAATTTTTTCAAAGTTGACGAAATGCCACGTGCGTCCACTTATTTCAGTGCGTTCGTAACAACCTAACCATTACGAAACTTCTATTCAATCAAATAAGCGGAGACCAATGGAATGGTCGAAAATGAGCAAACCCCGCCTGTCACAAAAAATGTACTCGCCCACTGGAACCTCTTTCCCAGACAAGACGTGTGGTTAAAGACGTGTGGTTAGCACTTGCCCTTGCTTGGGAAACCCCAAAACAGGAAGAGACAAGCTGTTGACAGATGCAGAGTCCCTCTGTCAGACCAACTATCCACAGACAGCGCTACCTCTGGCTCCTCTACCAACGGTGAGCGTTTTTTCTACAACAGAGGGCGGGGACACCGGGGGCAATGTCAAGGACAACACCCCAAGTACGTAAGAGGGTTAGGTTAGATGCACACGTCGGGGAAAGAAGAAATCCACTACCACCCCGCGATATCTACCAATTGAGATCCAGGACGGCCCCCAGTCCAACAGGAGCTAAATGTCTTCAAATCAAATCAAATCACATTTTATTTGTCACATACACATGTTTAGCAGATGATATTGTGGGTGTAGCGAAATGCTTGTGCTTCTAGCTCCGATAGTGCAGTAATATCTAACAAGTAATATCTAATAATTTCACAACATATACCCAATACACACAAATCTAAGTAAGGAATGAAATAAGAATATATACATATATGGACGAGCGATGTCAGAGCAGCATGTCACGCCCTGGCTCTGGGGACTCTCGTATGTTGAGCCAGGGTGTTAATTTCTAGGTTTTGTAATTCTATGTTGGCCAGGGTGGCTCCCAATCAGAGACGGCTGTAGCTCGTTGTCTCTGATTGGGAGCCATACTTAGGTAGCCGTTAGGCATTCATTTGGTGTGGTTTCTTGCTCCGTGTTGGTTGGTGTATGTAACCAGGGACGTCACGTTATCGTTTTGTTGTTTTGTTCGTGTGATCATTATTTAATAAATATGTTCGCATTCCACGCTGCCCGACGATCGTTACAGAGGACCAAGGCGCAGCGTGGAATGCGAACATATTTATTAAATAATGATCACAAGAACAAAACAACAAAACGATAACGTGACGTCCCTGGTTACATACACCAACCAACACGGAACAAGAAACCACACCAAATGAATGCCTAACGGCTACCTAAGTATGGCTCCCAATCAGAGACAACGAGCTACAGCCGTCTCTGATTGGGAGCCACCCTGGCCAACATAGAATTACAAAACCTAGAAATTAACACCCTGGCTCAACATACGAGAGTCCCCAGAGCCAGGGCGTGACACAGCATGGACTAAGATACAGTAGAATAGTATAGAATACAGTATATACATATGAGATGAGTAATGCATGATATGTAAACATTATTAAAATGACTAAGATACCGTAGAATAGTATATAATACAGTATATACATATGAGATAAGTAATGCAAGATATGTAAACAATATTAAAGTGGCTAGTGTTCCATTTCTTTAAGTGGCCAGTGATTTCTAGTCTATGTCTATAGGCAGCAGCCTCTAATGTGCTAATGATGGCTGTTTAACAGTCTGATGGCCTTGAGATAGAAGCTGTTTTTCAGTCTCTCGGTCCCAGCTTTGAGGCACCTGTACTGACCTCGCCTTCTGGATGATAGCAGGGTGAACAGACAGTGGCTCGGGTGGTTGATGTCCTTGATGATCTTTTTGGCCTTCCTGTGACATCGGGTGCTGTAGGTGTCCTGGAGGGTGGGTGGTTTGCCCCCGGTAATGCGTTGGGAAGACCGCACCACCCTCTGGACAGCCTTGTGGTTGCAGGCGGTGCAGTTGCCTTTCCAGGCGGTGATACAGCCCGACAGGATGCTCTCAATTGTGCATCTGTGAGGGTTGTAGGTGCCAAACCATATTTCTTTAGCCTCCTGAGGTTGAAGAGGCTCTGTTGAGCCTTCTTCACCACATTGTCTGTGTGGGTGGTCCATTTCAGTTTGTCAATTTATGAAGTAAGACCCTGACACAAGCCCACCTTAGTGTTCTCAGTTATACCCACTACATACATTAAAGACTTTGACGTCCAGATAGATCTATTCAAGTTTTTCCGTAATTTGAGATTCCATGAGTTCTTTGATAAACTTACATGACTCCACTTGAAATGTCGTCCTCAGTGAGATATATACATACAGTTGAAGTCGGAAGTTTACATACACTTAGGTTGGAGTCATTAAAACTAGTTTTTCAACCACTCCACACATTTCTTGTTAACAAACTTTAGTTTTGGCAAGTCGGTTAGGACATCTACTTTGTGCATGACACAAGCAATTTTTCCAACAATTGTTTACAGACAGATTATTTCACTTATAATTCACTGTATCACAATTCCAGTGGGTCAGAGGTTTACATACACTAAGTTGACTGTGCCTTTTAACAGCTTGGAAAATTCCAGAAAATTATATCATGGCTTTAGAAGCTTCTGATAGGCTAATTGACATCATTTGAGTCAATTGGAGGTGTACCTGTGGATGTACAGTGAGGGAAAAAAGTATTTGATCCCCTGCTGATTTTGTACGTTTGCCCACTGACAAAGAAATGATCAGTCTATAATTTTAATGGTAGGTTTATTTGAACAGTGAGAGACAGAATAACAACAAAAAAATCCAGAAAAACACATGTAAACATTTTTATAAATTGATTTGCATTTTAATGAGGGAAATAAGTATTTGACCCCCTCTCAATCAGAAAGATTTCTGGCTCCCAGGTGTATTTTATACAGGTAACGAGCTGAGATTAGGAGCACACTCTTAAAGGGAGTGCTCCTAATCTCAGTTTGTTACCTGTATAAAATACACCTGTCCACAGAAGCAATCAATCAATCAGATTCCAAACTCTCCACCATGGCCAAGACCAAAGAGCTCTCCAAGGATGTCAGGGACAAGATTGTAGACCTACACAAGGCTGGAATGGGCTACAAGACCATCGCCAAACAGCTTGGTGAGAAGGTGACATCAGTTGGTGCGATTATTCGCAAATGGAAGAAACACAAAATAACTGTCAATCTCCCTCGGCCTGGGGCTCCATGCAAGATCTCACCTCGTGGAGTTGTAATGATCATGAGAACAGTGAGGAATCAGCCCAGAACTACACGGGAGGATCTTGTCAATGATCTCAAGGCAGCTGGGACCATAGTCACCAAGAAAACAATTGGTAACATACTATGCGCCCACAAGGTCTCCCTGCTCAAGAAAGCACATATACAGGCCCATCTGAAGTTTGCCAATGAACATCTGAATGATTCAGAGGAGAACTGGGTGAAAGTGTTGTGGTCAGATGAGACCAAAATCGAACTCTTTGGCATCAACTCAACTTGGCGTGTTTGGAGGAGGAGGAATGCTGCCTATCACCCCAAGAACACCATCCCCACCGTCAAACAAGGAGGTGGAAACATTATGCTTTGGGGGTGTTTTTCTGCTAAGGGGACAGGACAACTTCACTGCATCAAAGGGACGATAGACGGGGCCATGTGTCATCAAATCTTGGGTGAGAACCTCCTTCCATCAGCCAGGGCATTAAAAATGGATCGTGGATGGGTATTCCAGGATGACAATGACCCAAAACACATGGACAAGGCAACGAAGGAGTGGCTCAAGAAAAAGCACATTAAGGACCTGGAGTGGCCTAGCCAGTCTCCAGACCTTAATCCCATAGAAAATATGTGGAGGGAGCTGAAGGTTTGAGTTGCCAAACGTCAGCCTCGAAACCTTAATGACTTGGAGAAGATCTGCAAAGAGGAGTGGAACAAAATCCCTCATGAGATGTGTGCAAACCTGGTGGCCAACTACAAGAAACGTCTGACCTCTGTGATTGCCAACAAGGGTTTTGCCACCAAGTACTAAGTCATGTTTTGCAGAGGGGTCAAATAATTATTTCCCTCATTAAAATGCAAATAAATTCATGAAATTTTTTTCATTCATGCATTTTTCTGGATTTTTTCAAGGCCTACCTTCAAACTCAGTGCCTCTTTGCTTGACATAATGGGAAAATCAAAAGAAATCAGCCAAGACCTCAGAAAAAAAAATAGTAGACCTCCAAAAGTCTGGTTCATCCTTTGGACCAATTTCCAAACACCTGAAGGTACTACGTTCATCTGTACAAACAATAGTATGCAAGTATAAACCCCATGGGACCATGCAGCCGTCATACCGCTCAGGAAGGAAATGCGTTCTGTCTCCTAGAGATGAACGTACTTTGGTGCGAAAAGTGCAAATCAATCCCAGAACAACAGCAAAGGACCTTGTGAAGATGCTGGAGGAAACAGGTACAAAAGTATCTTTATCCACAGTAAAACGTGTCCTATATCGACATAACCTGAAAGGCCGCTCAGCAAGGAAGAAACCACTGCTCCAAAACCGCCATAAAAAAGCCAGACTACGGTTTGCAACTGCATATGGGGACAAAGATCGTACTTTTTGGAGATATGTCCTCTGGTCTGATGAAACAAAAATAGAACTGTTTGGCCATAATGACCATCGTTATGTTTGGAGGAAAAAGGGGTAGACTTGCAAGCCGAAGAACACCATCCCAACCGTGAAGCACGGGGGTGGCAGCATCATGCTGTGGGGGTGCTTTGCTGCAGGAGGGACTGGTGCACTTCACAAAATAGATGGCATCATGAGGAAGGATAATTATGTGGATATATTGAAGCAATATCTCAATACATCAGTCAGGAAGTTAAAGCTTGGTCGCAAATGGGTCTTCCAAATGGACAATGACCCAAAGCATACTTCCAAAGTTGTGGCAAAATGGCTTAAGGACAACAAAGTCAAGGTATTAGAGTGGCCATCACAAAGCCCTGACCTCAATCGTACAGAACATTTGTGGGCAGAACTGAAAAAGCGTGTGCGAGCAAGGAGGCTTACATTTACATTTAAGTCATTTAGCAGATGCTCTTATCCAGAGCAACTTACAGTTAGTGAATACCTTTTTTTTGTAAAGTTTTTTATACTGGCCCCCCATGGGAATCGAACCCACAACCCTGGCGTTGCAAACGCCATGCTCTATCAACTGCGCTACATCCCTGCCAGCCATTCCCTCCCCTACCCTGGACGACGCTGGGCCAATTGTGCGCCGCCCATGAGTCTCCCGGTCGGCTGCGACAGAGCCTGGATTCGAACCAGGATCTCTAGTGGCACAGTTAGCACTGCGATGCAGTGCCTTAGACCACTGCCCCACTCAGGAGCTTACAACCTGACTCAGTTACACCAGCTTTGTCAGGAGGAATGGGCCAAAATTCACCCAATTTATTGTGGGAAGCTTGTGGAAGGCTACCCGAAACGTTTGACCCAAGTTAAACAATTTAAATGCAATGCTACCAAATACTAATTTAGTGTATGTAAACTTCTGACCCACTGGGAATGTGATGAAATAAATAAAAAGCTGAAATAAATAATTCTCTCTACTATTATTCTGACATTTCATATTCTTAAAATAAAGTGGTGATCCTAACTGACCTAAGACAGGGAATGTTTACTAGGATTAAATGTCAGGAATTGCAAAAACTGAGTTTAAATGTATTTGGCTAAGGTTTATGTAAACTTCCGACTTCAACTGTAGGTCTACCATGTTAATCAATAGACTTTCCTGTCCTACCGTGAGTCAAGCAGGAGATGGAGCCAACAACCAAGTTGAGGTACCTGAGAACTCTGAGAGAACCACATTTAGAGCAAAAAGTTCATTTGTACCTCCCACGAAACGTAATGCATCCATAGAAACCTTCTGCAGGATTGTTGAAAATGATGTAGGTTACCTACTGAAAGACAAAACAGAAACACAAATCCTATGATAACCTGAGTAGAGACGAGAGAATGGCTCTTAAGGTGTTACAATCAGGTCCTTCGATTATCATAAAGAAATGTGACAAAAGAGGAGGAATTTGTGTACAGAACAAATGTGACTGTGAATGAATGTCGCCGACAACTATCTAAAGGTGACTAACTGAATTATGACCCTACCCTAGAATTCCAGCATAGTATCACATCCACAGTGCAAAGCTGTTTGAAATCAGGACAAATCACCAAAAAATAATGTGAATTTCTGTGTAAAATTTCCTAAGATACCAACTTTTTATACAGTCGCTGAATTACACAAACAAGTGTCTCTTCCCCCAGGTAGACCCATTGTAGCAGCAATCGACTCTGTGACATCCAACATTTCTAAGTTTGTGGACCACCACATTAAACCGATGGTTGAGAATCTCCCATCTAACTACTTTGTCTTTGAGTCAGACTTTTTCCTTCAAATTCAGGGTGTAGCCATGGGCTCCCCCTTTGCCCCCAACTATGCGAACCTGTGTGTGGGACAATTTGAGGAAGCACTCATTTACAAAACATAGACACACCCCCTACTTTCTAAAATCCTCCTATGGAAGAGATACATAGATGATGTCTTTGTGTTCTGGGAAGGAAGTCAGCAGGAACTAAATGAATTCCAAACTCTGCTAAACAAGAGCTCTGAATATCTCAGATTCACCATGCAGACCGATGAGAAAAAATAAACTACCTTGACTTATGGCTCATCAAAGAGAATGATGCATTACATACAGACTTATACACAAATCCCACAGAACGCATTACCCTGCTACGTGCGGTTAGTATGCATCCCCTTCCCCTCAAGAATGGTCTACCGTATAGTCAGTTATGCAGGGTTATACGAATCTGTGGCCCCTAGTCAGATTTTGACAGCAATGCTAAGAAAATGACAGGTAAATTCAAAATAATAGGCTACAAGGACAAAACTCTTGATGCTGCAATGATGAAAATATCTCAAAAACCAAGAGATGAATTGCTAAAAACTAAACCAAAGAAGAAAAACAACGCAATAGTATTTTGCACTAAGTACACCAAGTGTTCAGAAAAAATGAAAGCAATCCTGAAAAAGCACTGGCATATTCTGAAATCAGACAAAAAAATTGCACACCTCTTCAAGGAACCCCCACTGAAGGATTACTTTTATACTATTCCAGGTATTCCTTAAAGAGGTAGGGTTTCAAGTGTCTCCGGAAGGTGGTCAGTGACTCCGCTGTCCTGGAGTCGTGGGGAGCTTGTTCCACCATTGGGGTGCCAGAGCAGCGAATAGTTTTGACTGGGCTGAGCGGGAACTGTACTTCCGTAGAGGTAGGGGGGCTAGCAGGCCAGAGGTGGATGAACGTAGTGCCCTCGTTTGGGTGTAGGGTCTGATCAGAGCCTGAAGGTAAGGAGGTGCCGTTCCCCTCACAGCTCCGCAAGCAAGCACCATGGTTTTGTAGTAGATGCGAGCTTCAACTGGAAGCCAGTGGAGTGTGCGGAGGAGCGGGGTGACATGAGAGAACTTGGGAAGGTTGAACACCAGACGGGCTGCAGCGTTCTGGATAAATTGTAGGGGTTTAATGGCCCAGCCAACAGCGAGTTGCAGTAATCCAGACGGGAGATGACAAGTGCCTGGATTAGGACCTGTTTCGCTTTCTGTGTAAGGTAGGGTCGTACTCTGCGAAGACAAAGGAAGTAATCTATCTCATCACCTGTTCATGTGGGAAAGCCTATGTAGAACAAACGAAAAGACAATTAAAACAACGCATAGCTGAACACCGCAGCTCAATCAAGTGTAAGAACACTGATTATCCAGTAGCAGCTCACTTTGTTGAAGCTAAACATCCCATGTCCTTCCTCAAATACACAGGCATTGAGCATGTTGCTCTACCAAGGAGAGGAGGTACAGTGGCTTGCGAAAGTATTCACCCCCCTTGGCATTTTTCCTATTTTGTTGCCTTACAACCTGGAATTAAAATGGATTTTTGGGGGGTTTGTATCATTTTATTTACACAACATGCCTACCACTTTGAAGATGCCATTTTTTTTAAATTGTGAAACAAATAAGATATATGAAAACTTGAGCGTGCATAACTATTCACCCCTCCAAAGTCAATACTTTATAGAGCCACCTTTTGCAGCAATTACAGCTGCAAATCTCTTGGGGTATGTCTCTAAGAGCTTGGCACATCGAGACAAAACTGCTCCAGCTCCTTCAAGTTGAATGGGTTCTGCTTGTGTACAGAAATCTTTAAGTCATACCACAGATTCCCAATTGGATTGAGGTCTGGGCTTTGACTAGGCCATTCCAAGACATTTAAATGTTTCCCCTTAAACCACTCGAGTGTTGCTTTAGCAGTATGCTTAGGGTCATTGTCCTGCTGGAAGGTGAACCTCCGTCCAAGTCCCAAATCTCTGGAAGACTGAAACAGGTTTCCCTCAAGAATTTCCCTGTATTTAATGCCATCCATCATTCCTTCAATTCTGACCAGTTTCCCAGTCCCTGCCAATGAAAAACATCCCCACAGCATGATGCTGCCACCACCACTGTGTTCTCGGGGTGATGAGAGGTGTTGGGTTTGCGCCAGACATAGTGTTTTCCTTCATGGCCAAAAAGCTCAATTTTAGTCTCATCTGACCAGAGTACCTTCTTCCATATGTTTGAAGAGTCTCCCACATGCCTTTTGGCGAACACCAAACGTGTTTGCTTATTTTTTTCTTTAAGCAATGGCTTTTTTCTGGCCACTCCTCCGTAAAGCCCAGCTCTGTGGAGTGTATGGCTTAAAGTGGCCCTATGGACATATACTCCAATCTCCGCTGTGGAGCTTTGCAGCATCTTCAGGGTTATTTTTGGTGTCTTTGTTGCCTCTCTGATTAATGCCCTCCTTGTCTGGTGTGTGAGTTTTGGTGGGCAGCCCTCTCTTGGCAGGTTTGTTGTGGTGCCACATTCTTTCCATTTTTTAATAATGGATTTAATGGTGCTCCGTGGGATGTTCAAAGTGTCTGATATTTTTTTTAACCCAACCCTGATCTGTACTTCTCCACAACTTTGTCCCTGACCTGTTTGGAGAGCTCCTTGGTCTTCATGGTGCCGCTTGCTTGGTGGTGCCCCTTGCTTAGTGGTGTTGCAGATTCTGGGGCCTTTCAGAACAGGTGTATGTGGATCATGTGATAGATCATGTGACACTTAGATTGCACACAGGTGGACTTTATTTAACTAATTATGTGACTTCTGAAGGTAATTGGTTGCACCAGATCTCATTTAGGAGCTTCATAGCAAAGGGGTGAATACATATGCACGCACCACTTTTCTGTTATTATTTTTTTTTAATTCTTTGAAATAAGTAATTTTTTTCATTTCACTTCACCAATTTTGACTATTTTGTGGATGTCCATTACATGAAATCCAAATAAAAATCAATTTAAATGACAGGTTGTAATGCAACAAAAAAAGGAAAAACACCAAGGGGGATGAATACTTTTGCAAGGCACTGTAACTTCGGAATCCTACTACTACAGAGGTAGGCCTACTGAATATCCTCTTTAAAAACATTGACCCCTAGTG
This sequence comes from Coregonus lavaretus, assembly GCF_964263955.1. Taxonomy (NCBI): domain Eukaryota; kingdom Metazoa; phylum Chordata; class Actinopteri; order Salmoniformes; family Salmonidae; genus Coregonus; species Coregonus lavaretus. Next base: position 1,620,302 of record NC_140011.1, on the reverse strand, counting down.
GTCTGAATATTGACTTTGATCTCAGGCCCTTCTTATGAACAATCATTTCTTATGAAGTCTTATAAATTAATATATTATTTCTACAGCTTATCAGCGTACACCCAACATGTTCCCCCTGTTGATGATGCTTATTATGCATTATGGTTGAACCAAAAGATTACATGTAACAAAAATGTTATGAAATTGGAAACAATTAAATACATACACTACCGGTCAAAAGTTTTAGAACACCTACTCATTCAAGGGTTTTCTTTATTTGTACTATTTTCTACATTGTAGAATTATAGTGAAGACATCAAAACTATGAAATAACACATATGGAATCATGTGACTATTAAAACCTACCCTAACCAGAAACCGTGGATAGATGGCAGCATTCGCGCAAAACTGAAAGTGCGAACCACTGCATTTAACCATGGCAAGGTGACTGGGAATATGGCAGAATACAAACAGTGTAGCTACACACTCCACAAGGCAATTAAACTGGCAAAACATCAATATAGAGACAAAGTGGAGTCACAATTCAACGGCTCAGACATGAGACGTATGTGACAGGGTCTACAGACAATCACGGACCAAAAAAGGAAAACCAGCCACATCGCCGACACCGACGCCACACTTTCAGACAAGCTAAACACCTTCTTCACCCGCTTTGAGGATAACACAGTGCCACCGACGAGGCACACTACCAAGGACTGTGGCCTCTCCTTCTCCGTGGCCGACGTGAGTAAGACATTAAAGCATGTTAACCCTCGCAATGCTGCCGGCCCAGATGGCATCCCTAGCCGCGTCCTCAGAGCATGCGCAGACCAGCTGGCTGGTGTATTTACGGACATATTTAATCTCTCCCTTTCCCAGTCTGCTGTTCCCACATGCTTCAAGATGGCCACCATTGTTCCTGTACCCAAGAAAGCAAAGGTAACTGAACTAAATGACTATCGCCCCGTAGCACTCATCTCTGTCATCATGAATTTTTTGAGAGACTAGTCATGGATCATATCACCTCTACCTTACCTGTCACCCTAGACCAACTTCAATTTGCTTACCGCCCCAATAGATCCACAGACGATGCAATCGCCATCACACTGCACACTGCCCTATCCCATCTGGACAAGAGGAATACCTATGTAAGAATGCTGTTCATTGACTATAGCTCAGCATTCAACACCATAGTACCCTCCAAGCTCATCATTAAACTCGAGGCCCTGGGTCTGAACCCCGCCCTGTGCAACTGGGTCCTGGACTTCCGCCCCCAGGTGGTGAAGGTAGGAAACAACATCTCCACTTCGCTGATCCTCAACACTGGGGCCCCACAAGGGTACGTGCTCAGCCGCCTCCTGTACTCCCTGTTCACCCATGACTGCGTGGCCAAGCACGCCTCCAACTCAATCATCAAGTTTGCAGACGACACAACAGTAGTAGGCTTGATTAACAATGACGAGACAGCCTACAGGGAAAAGGTGAGGACTCTGGGAGTGTGATGCCAGGAAAATAACCTCTCACTCAACGTCAACAAAACAAAGGAGATGATCGTGGACTTCAGGAAACACCCCCCTATCCACATTGACGGGACCGCAGTGGAGAAGGTGGAAAGCTTCAAGTTCCTTGGCGTACACATGACAAACTGAAATGGTCCACCCGCACAGACAGTGTGTGAAGAAGGCGCAACAGCCTCCATGTTGTCCTTGAAAATAATTGTATTTCCCTTCCAAGTAAAGAGCAGGGTCACTGGCAATGCCAGTGTGTGCCTGACATTCTTCTCGTGTAGTTGTTTCTTTGCCGTTGCAAACTTCTTCCTCTTCGTTGCCAGTTCCTTGGACAGGTCCGGAAAAAAAGACAGCCGGCGGCCTTCCCACTGGACGCCACCCTTTTCTTTCGCCACTTTAAGTACCTTGTCCCGGGCTGTAGATCATAGGAAGCGGATGAGAACCGTTCTCGGGGGCCTATTCTCATCAGGCATGAACATTTTATGCTGGAAAACACTCAGTTTGTTATTTAGGATTAAAACAAAAACGCTATTCATAAAAACGAATACAGAACTTGTTTTTGCGTGGATTCCACAACGCGGTTAGCTTTTAACAGCTAGGACCGCTATTTATTTTCCCAGAATCCCGCTTAAGAGACAGGTTGAAGCCTGCTTGACAGAGATGCTAAGCTGCTAGCCATCAAGTTAACGAAGTTAGCACCAGATGAGTTTTGCAATTGAGCCCTCTTTGTCTGGAGAACTAAATGAACGGTTCCAGTGCTGTAGGAGCTGTAACTATTACGCTTTGTTTCGGGACAAACCGGATCACTCGGAGTTCCAATGCGGCAATTGTTTACTTGCCGAGCATTATAGGCTTGAGGTGGCTTCCTTGATCACGCAGGTCGCCATCCTACGTAAGAAACTGGGGGAAATGCAGAGTGGAATGATTACATTTTCTACGCCAGTGGCTGGACGGTGTTCGCGCTTGTTGGATGCATCTACGCCTTGTCGTTTGGCGTTATTCAACTGGCCGGTGTTGCCCGGAGCTCCCCCATCTGATAGCGCCATTGAAGGAGCACAGCATGAGGAGAAAGGCAATCAACGATGGTCGCATGTCATGAGCCGTGGAAGCCGAAGACAGCGACCTCCCGCAAAGCAGTCTACACTCCCAATGAGAGGCCCGGAGCGGATACAAACAACTAATAGTTTCGCCGTCCTAGAGCCTGTTCTTCCTGCACCTTCGTCGCTGGGGGTGCCTGTGTCTGCGGCCGCAGTGCCTACTACTACGATTTCGAAGTCGGCAACCTTCCGTCCCTGCTCTGGATCGAGTGGGGCATCTCCATCTGTCGGAGGCCTGCATCCTGTGAAGCGTGGGAGTGGGCGAATTTCCTCGTCCTTCTCACCATCCGTGATTTTGGGCAGCTCCATGGTAAGAAATGTGACCGTTCCTGGTGCAAAAACAATGTCCTATCCCGCAGTTCGAGTAAATTACATTACTAAGCTGCTCCCGAATGTACTAAATCAGGACATGGAAATCGATTCTATAGTAGTCCATGTGGGTTTTAATGACATTATGAAGGGCAGCTCTGAACAGTTGAAACTGGATTTTAAAGAACTGGCAGACTCTCTGCTAGACACTGACACCCATCATATCTGGCCCTGTGCCCTCTTTGAATTGTGGCATTGAACGCTTTAGCAGGATTCTTGCTCTTCAAAATTGGCTACGTGATTATTGCAGCTCAATGAGTGTAACTTTTGTTGACAATTTCGATACCTTTTGGAAACAAAACACATTTTATAAGGAGGATGGATCCACCCAAATAATTTGGGTTCCTGGATCCTTTCACAGCATTATAAGGCTGCGTTGAGACAAAGACTTATCAATGACCCAAGCCCAGCTCAGCTAATCCCTACCATTGTGACGCAGAGTTGTCAAAATGCTTCAGCAAATGTAAATTACAACAGGGGTGTCGGTAAACACAATATAAGTAACCTAATTTATGTCCCTCTAACTGCCCTGAATGCCTCTGCTGATCCTACAGCTATTGTATGCAGTAATCATGTGCCTAAGAACCAGATTTATACTGTTAGCACTGAGCCAGTGTGCCCAAGGAGGAAGGCCACCGTGTGCAGCTCACCCTGCACTAACATAAAGAACATGACCACATCTACTGCTGCTAAGCTTCCCAGTAAAGCAATAAATACAAGTAAGCATCCTAGAAGAAAAGTGCTCAAAATAGCCCATGTTAACATACAGTGAGGGAAAAAAGTATTTGATCCCCTGCTGATTTTGTACGTTTGCCCACTGACAAAGACATGATCAGTCTATAACTTTAATGGTAGGTTTATTTGAACAGTGAGACAGAATAACAACAACAAAAAATCCAGAAAAACGCATTTCAAAAATGTTATAAATTGATTTGCATTTTAATGAGGGAAATAAGTATTTGACCCCTCTGCAAAACATGACTTAGTACTTGGTGGCAAAACCTTTGTTGGCAATCACAGAGGTCAGACGTTTCTTGTAGTTGGCCACCAGGTTTGCACACATCTCAGGAGGAATTTTGTCCCATTCCTCTTTGCAGATCTTCTCCAAGTCATTAAGGTTTCGAAGCTGACGTTTGGCAACTCGGAACGTTCAGCTTCCTCCACAGATTTTCTATGGGATTAAGGTCTGGAGACTGGCTAGGCCACTCCAGGACCTTAATGTGCTTCTTCTTGAGCCACTCCTTTGTTGCCTTGGCCGTGTGTTTTGGGTCATTGTCATGCTGGAATACCCATCCACGACCCATTTTCAATGCCCTGGCTGAGGGAAGGAGGTTCTCACCCAAGATTTGACTGTACATGGCCCTGTCCATCGTCCCTTTGTTGCGGTAAAGTTGTCCTGTCCCCTTAGCAGAAAAACACCCCCAAAGCATAATGTTTCCACCTCCATGTTTGACGGTGGGGATGGTGTTCTTGGGGTCATAGGCAGCATTCTTCCTCCTCCAAACACGGCGAGTTGAGTTGATGCCAAAGAGCACCATTTTGGTCTCATCTGACCACAACACTTTCACCCAGTTCTGCTCTGAATCATTCAGATGTTCATTGGCAAACTTCAGACGGCCCTGTATATGTGCTTTCTTGAGCAGGGGGACCTTGCGGGCGCTGCAGGATTTCAGTTCTTCACGGCGTAGTGTGTTACTGTCACGCCCTGGCTCTGGGACTCTGTTATGTTGAGCCAGGGTGTGTAGTTTCTATGTGTTTGGGTTATAGGTTCTTTATCTAGCTCATGTGTTTCTGTGTTGGCCGGGGTGGTTCTCAATCAGAGGCAACGAGTGTCAGCTGTTGCTTGTTGTCTCTGATTGGGAACCATACTTAGGCAGCCTGTTTTGCCACAGTGTTTGTGGGATCTTGTTCCGTGTATGGTTTGTGTCTGTAAACCAAGGACTTCACGTATTGTTTTGTTGTTTTGTTCGTGTGGTGAATAATAATTAAAGTATGTTCACTCATCACGCTGCGCATTGGTCCACTTCCTCCAACGATCGTGACAGAAGATCCCACCATATCTGGACCAAGCAGCGTGTCAAGGAGCCAACACCAGAGGTGAATCTAATGGATATACACCTCGACTGGGTCAAGCAGCATGTCCAGGAGCCAACGCCAGAGGTAACTCTAGCGGATATCCACTTCGACTGGGTCAAGCAGCGTGTCCAGGAGCCAACGCCAGAGGTAACTCTAGCGGATATCCACCTCGACTGGATCATGCCGCGTGAGGGGGAGAGAGGTTGGACTTGGGAGCAGAGGCTGGGGAGTCTGGCGAGAGCCATGGAGGCCATAGCCATGGGGGAGAGACGAACCCAATAAATGTTTAGGGGGGGGGCTCACACCGTGGACGATGGGACTGCTGGAGGCAGATAAGGGGCGAGTTAGTGGACGAGGAGAGAAGGCCACCGGGTTACGGGAGCCATTGGATAGTAGAGGGAAGGAGAATGTAGGGGCACGGCGAGAGGTACTGAGGTGTGTTGCCAGTCCGGTCTGGCCCGTTCCTGATCCCCGGGTAAGGCCAGTGGTGTGTGTTCCCAGTGCGGTCCGGCCTGTTCCTGTCCCTCGCACCAAGCCTGTGATGCGTGTCGCCAGCCCGGTCCGGCCTGTTCCTGCCTCTCGCACCAAGCCTACGGTGCGCGTCGCCAGCCCGGCCCGGTCTGTTCCTGCTCCCCGCACCAAGCCAATGGTGCGCGTCGCCAGCCCGGCCCGGCCTGTTCCTGCTCCCCGCACCAAGCCAATGGTGCGCGTCACCAGCCCGGCCCGGCCTGTTCCTGCTCCCCGCACCAAGCCAATGGTGCGCGTCACCAGCCCGGCCCGGCCTGTTCCTGCTCCCCGCACCAAGCCAATGGTGCGCGTCGCCAGCCCGGCCCGGCCTGTTCCTGCTCCCCGCACCAAGCCTGTGGTGCGCATCGTCAGCCCGGTCCGGCCCGTTTCTGCTCCCCGCACCAATCCTGTGGTGCGCATCGTCAGCCCGGTCCGGCACGTTCCTGCTCCCCGCACCAAGCCTGTGGTGCGCTTCGTCAGCCCGGTTCGGCCCGTCCCTGCTCCCCGCACCAAGCCTGTGGTGCGCATCGTCAGCTCGGTCCGGCCCGTACCTGCTCCCCGCACCAAGCCTGTGGTGCGCTTCGTCAGCCCGGTTCGGCCCGTCCCTGCTCCCCGCACCAAGCCTGTGGTGCGCGTCGTCAGCCCGATCCAGCCCGTTCCTGCTCCCCGCACCAAGCCTGTGGTGCGCGTCGTCAGTTCGGCACAGCCCGTGCCTGGGTCACCGGTGCCTGGTCAGGTACCGGTCAGCTGCTCCACATCGGAGCCTAAGCAATCCGCTCCACCGATGTCCAGTCCAGCTCCAGCCAGCGGGACCAGACCAGGGGCGCTACGGGGGAATTGTTGGAGGGTGGTGGTCAAGCCCAGAGCCGGAACCACCTCTGAGGAGGAATGCCCACTCGTCCCTCCCCTGTTCGGTTTATGTTTGGCGCGGTCGCAGTCCGCGCCTTTGGGGGGGGGGGTACTGTCACGCCCTGGCTCTGGGACTCTGTTATGTTGAGCCAGGGTGTGTAGTTTCCATGTGTTTGGGTTATAGGTTATTTATCTAGCTCATGTGTTTCTGTGTTGGCCGGGGTGGTTCTCAATCAGAGGCAACGAGTGTCAGCTGTTGCTTGTTGTCTCTGATTGGGTACCATACTTAGGCAGCCTGTTTTGCCACAGTGTTTTTGGGATGTTGTTCCGTGTATGGTTTGTGTCTGTAAACCAAGGACTTCACGTATCGTTTTGTTGTTTTGTTCGTGTGGTGAATAATAATTAAAGTATGTTCACTCATCACGCTGCGCATTGGTCCACTTCCTCCAACGATCGTGACAGTTACCAATTGTTTTCTTGGTAACTATGGTCACAGCTGCCTTGAGATCATTGACAAGATCCTCCCGTGTAGTTCTGGGCTGATTCCTCACCGTTCTCATGAAAATTGCAACTCCACGAGGTGAGATCTTGCATGGAGCCCCAGGCCGAGGGAGAATGACAGTTATTTTGTGTTTCTTCCATTTGCGAATAATCGCACCAACTGTTGTCACCTTCTCACCAAGCTGCTTGGCGATGGTCTTGTAGACCATTCCAGCCTTGTGTAGGTCTACAATCTTGTCCCTGATATCCTTGGAGAGCTCTTTGGTCTTGGCCATAGTGGAGAGTTTGGAATCTGATTGATTGATTGCTTCTGTGGAGAGGTGTCTTTTATACAGGTAACAAACTGAGATTAGGAGCTCTCCCTTTAAGAGTGTGCTCCTAATCTCAGCTCGTTACCTGTATAAAAGACACCTGGGAGCCAGAAATCTTTCTGATTGAGAGGGGGTCAAATACTTATTTCCCTCATTAAAATGCAAATCAATTTATAACATTTTTGACATGCGTTTTTCTGGATTTTTCTGTTGTTATTCTGTCTCTCACTGTTCAAATAAACCTACCATTAAAATTATAGACTGATCATTTCTTTGTCAGTGGGCAAACGTACAAAATCAGCAGGGGATCAAATACTTTTTTCCCTCACTCTATGTACAGTTGAAGTCGGAAGTTTACATACACTTAGGTTGGAGTCATTAAAACTAGTTTTTCAACCACTCCACAAATTTCTTGTTAACAAACTATAGTTTTGGCAAGTTGGTTAGGACATCTACTTTGTGCATGACACAACTCATTTTTCCAACAATTGTTTACAGACAGATTATTTCACTTATGATTCACTGTATCACAATTCCAGTGGGTCAGAAGTTTACATACACTAAGTTGACTGTGCTTTAAACAGTTTGGAAAATTCCAGAAAATGATTTCATGGCTTTAGAAACTTCTGATAGGCTAATTATAATAATAATAAGCCAATTAGCAGACGCTTTTATCAAAAGCGACTTACAGTCATGCGTGCATACATTTTTTTTGTGTATGGGTGGTCCCGGGGATCGAACCCACTACCTTGGCGTTACAAGCGCCGTGCTCTACCAGCTGAGCTACAGAGGACCACATTGGCATAATTGACATAATTTGACATAATTTGAGTCAATTGGAGGTGTACCTGTGGATGTATCTCAAGTCCTACCTTCAACCTCAGTGCCTCTTTGCTTGACATCATGGGAAAATAAAAAAAAATCAGTCAACACCTCAGAAAAAAAATTGTAGACCTCCACAAGTCTGGTTCATCCTTGGGAGCAATTTCCAAATGTCTGAAGGTACCACGTTCATCTGCACAAACAATATTATGCAAGTATAAACACCATGGGACCACACAGCCATCATACCGCTCAGGAAGGAGACGCGTTCTGTCTCCTAGAGATGAACGTACTTTGGTGCAAAAAGTGCAAATCAATCCCAGAACAACAGCAAAGGACCTTGTGAAGATGCTGGAGGAAAAAGGTACAAAAGTATCTATATCCACAGTAAAACGAGTCCTATATCGACATAACCTGATAGGCCGCTCAGCAAGGAAGAAGCCACTGCTCCAAAACCGCCATAAAAAGGCCAGACTACGGTTTGCAACTGCACATGGGGACAAAGATCATACTTTTTGGAGAAATGTCCTCTGGTCTGATGAAACAAAAATAGAAATGTTTGGCCATAATGACCATCGTCATGTTTGCAAGCCGAAGAACACCATCACAACCGTGAAGCACGGGGGTGGCAGCATCATGCTGTGGGGGTGCTTTGCTGCAGGAGGGACTGGTGCACTTCACAAAATAGATGGCATCATGAGGAAGGAAAATTAGTTGGATATATTGAAGCAGCATCTCAAGACATCAGTCAGGAAGTTAAAGCTTGGTCGCAAATGGTTCTTCCAAATGGACAATGACCCCAAGCATACTTCCAAAGTTGTGGCAAAATGGTTTAAGGACAACAAAGTCAACGTATTGGAGTGGCCATCACAAAGCTCTGACCTCAATCCTATAGAAAATATGTGGGCAGAACTGAAAATGTGTGTGTGAGCAAGGAGGCCTAAAAACCTGACTCAGTTACACCAGCTCTGTCAGGAGGAATGGGCCAAAATTCACCCAACTTATTGTGGGAAGCTTGTGGAAGGCGTCCCGAAATGTTTGACCCAACTTAAACAATTTAAAGGCAATGCTAACAAATACAAATTGAGTGTATGTAAATTTCTGACCCACTGGGAATGTGATGAAAGAAATAAAAGCTGAAATAAATCATTCTCTCTAATATTATTCTGACATTTCACATTCTTAAAATAAAGTGTTGATCCTAACTGACCTTAGACAGGGAATCTTTACTAGGTTTAAATGTCAGGAATTGTGAAAAACTGAGTTTAAGCGTATTTGGCTAAGGTTTATGTAAACTTCCGACTTTAACTGTACGTTAAGAAACAAGGTTCATAAAATCAATAATTTTCTAGTAACAGATGACATTCATATTCTGACTATCTCTGAAACTCACTTAGATAATACGTTTGAGGATAAAGTGGTAGTAATATAAGGTTATAACATTTACAGAAAATATTGAAATGCCAATGGTGGAGGTGTTGCTGTTTATGTTCAGAACCACATTCCTGTGAAGATTAGAGAGGATCTCATGTTAAATACTGCTGAAGTAATATGGCTACAGGTTCACCTGCCTCACCTAAAGCCCATTCTGGTGGGAAGCTGCTATAGACCACAAGTGCTAACAGCCAGTATCTGGATAACATGTGTGAAATGCTTGGTTACAGTATGTGATATCAATAGAGAGGTAGACTTTCTGGGTGATTTAAATATTGACTGGCTTTCATCAGACAGCAACCTGGTTCAGGTTATCAGTCAACCTACCAGGGTAGTTACAAACAGTACAGGAATTAAATTATCAACATGTATTGATCATATCTTTACTAATGCTGCAGAGATTTGTTTGAAAGCAGTATCCAAATCAATTGGATGTAGTGATCACAATATAGTAGCCATATCTAGGAAAACCAAAGTTCCAAAGGCTGGGCCTAATATTGTGTATAAGAGGTCATACAATACGTTTTGTAATCATTCCTATGTTGTTGATGTAAAGAATATATAATAATAAATAATAATAATATAATAATAATAATAATAATAATAATATATGTTGGTCCGTGGTGTGTAATGAGGATGCACTTGACGCATTTATGAAATAGCTTATTCCAGTTACTAATAAGCATGCACCCATTAAGAAAATGACTGCAAATACTGTTCAATCCCCGTGGATTGATGAGGAATTGAAAAATTGTATGGGTTGAGAGGGATGAGGCAAAAGGAAAGGCAAATAAGTCTGGCTGCACAACCGATTGTCAAACGTATTGCAAATTGAGAAATCATGTGACTAAACTGAATAAAAAGAAGAAGAAACAACACTAAGAAACAAGGATAAATGACATAAAGAATGATAGTAAAAAGCTTTGGAGCAGCTTAAATTAAATTTTGGGAAAAAGGCAAACTCAGCTCCGTCATTCATTGAATCAGATGGCTCATTCATCACAAAACCAACTGATATTGCCAACTACTTTAATAATTTTTTAATTGGCAAGATTAGCAAACTTAGGCATGACATGCCAGCAACAATTGCTGACACTACACATCCAAGTATATCTGACCAAATTATGAAAGACAAGCGTTGTAATTTTGAATTCTGTAAAGTGAGTGTGGAAGAGGTGAAAAATGTATTGTTGTCTATTAACAATGACAAGCCACCGGGGTCTGACAACTTGGATGGAAAATTACTGAGGATAATAGCGGACGATATTGCCACTCCTATTTGCCATATTTTCAATTTAAGCCTACTAGAATGTATGTGCCCCAAGGCTTGGAGGGAAGCAAAAGTCATTCCGCTACCTAAGAATAGTAAAGCCCCATTTACTGGCTCAAATAGCTGACCAATTAGGCTGTTACCCTTAGTAAACTATTGGAAAAAATGGTGTTTGTCCAGATACAATGCTATTTTACAGTAAACAAATTGACAACAAACTTTCAGCATGCTTATAGAGAAGGACATTCAACAAGCACAGCACTTACACAAATGACTGATGATTGACTGAGAGAAATTGATGATAAAAAGATTGTGGGGGCTGTTTTGTTAGACTTCAGTGCGGCTTTTGACATTATCGATCGTAGTCTGCTGCTGGAAAAACGTATGTGTTATGGCTTTACACCCCCTGCTATAATGTGGATAAAGAGTTACCGTATTTTCCGCACTATAAGGCGCACCGGATTATAAGGCGCACCTTCAATGAATGGCCTATTTTAGAACTGTTTTCATATATAGGGCGCACCGGATTATAAGGCGCATAGAATAGAAGATACTGTAGTCAAACGAATTGACTGGGGTTGCGTTATGCATCCACTAGATGGAGCTGTGCTAAAAGGAATGTCAACAAAACAGTCAGATAAAGTCAAACTTTATTAAGCGTTCTGACAACTCCGTTCACTCCCATGGTAATGTTGTTCAAACGTTAATGTGCATATTAACAATATCTCCCAGCCTTGCTCACTCTTCTCCCAAACGTGGAGAGGAACCTTTCCCTGATTCAGTAAACACGTAGTAAAAGAAACAGTCTGATACCACTAAATCAAACGTTAGTGCATAACTCAACATTGTTCAGTTACATATAACACGTAAAGCTCACTTTTTCAGTTCATTCCCCATCCACGAACCCCTCGAATTCTTCTTCTTCAGTGTCCGAATTGAACAGTTGGGCGACTACGGCATCCAACCTACCCGGCTCCCTCTCGTCATTATCCGAGTCAGTGTCGCTGCTGTTGCCTGGCAGTTCAGAGATTATTCCTGCCTTCGTGAAAGCTTTGACCACAGTTGAGACCGATATATCAGCCCAGGCATCCACGATCCATTGGCAGATAGTGGCGTAAGTCGCCCGGCGCTGTCTCCCCGTCTTGGTGAACGTGTGTTCGCCTTCTGTCATCCACTGCTCCCACGCAGCTCGCAGTCTAGCTTTGAACGCCCTGTTGACACCAATATCTAGCGGCTGGAGTTCTTTAGTTAATCCACCCGGAATGACGGCAAGCTCCGAATTAGTTTGCTTCACTTGTTTTTTGACAGCATCGGTGATATGGGCGCGCATTGAGTCGTAGATCAATAGGGACGGAGCTGTGTGGAAAAAGCCACCCGGTCTCTTGACGTAAATTTCTCTCAGCCACTCACTCATCTTTTCCTCATCCATCCATCCCTTCGGGCTAGCTTTGATGACGACGCCGGCTGGAAAGTTCTCTTTTGGCAAGGTCTTCCTCTTGAAAATAATCATGGGTGGAAGTTTCTGGCCATTAGCCTGGCAGGCGAGAACTACAGTGAAGGATGACTTCTCATTCCCTGTGGTACGTACAGACACCGTACTGGTCCCCGTTTTCTCCACAGTGCGGTTCACGGGAATATCAAAGGTGAGTGGAACCTCGTCCATGTTGGTGATGTGCTCTGGCCGGATTTTCTTTTCAGTGATCTTCTTTTTGCAGTATGCGCGGAAAGTGACCAGCTTTTCTTGGTAATCTTTTGGCAGTTGCTGCGAGACGGTAGTTCGTGTGCGGATGGAGAGATTACGTCTTTTCATAAAACGAAAGCACCAAGAAGGACCGCCTCGAAATTCATCGATTGTCATGTCCCGTGCTAGCGCTGTTGCCTTCATTCGAATAGTGACTGTAGAGACGCTTCTACTTGCTGCTCTCTGTTCAACAACCCACTGTTCGAGTTTGTCCTCTAACTGTGGCCATCTCGCTTTGTTCCCGCGGAAACTCTGTTTAGTCTTCTTTACTTGGCGCAGGTCATCTTCTTGCTTCCTCCACTTCCGTACCATTGATTCATTAATGTTGAATTCTCTCGCTGCTGCTCTATTCCCATATTCTACTGCATGACCGACAGCCTTGAGCTTGAACTCTGCGTCGTAAGCGTGTCTCTTGAAAGGTGCCATTTTGGGGTCTTTATACACACACAAGTGGTGTGGGACTGTGAGTAAGCACAATACCGGTGTGTACTGGCTACCGTAATGCTGCAAGTGGTGCGGCTTTGTAGTTTACCAGTCGTACTGAAACATTTCATTATTATTAAATTGTTTTTATTGGTTTTTCATACTGAAAAATTTTGACAGATCACCTTGAGCGCCGTGTACAACCAGTATGGATCAACCAATTAACCAATTGATCCATATATAAGGCGCTCCGGATTATAAGGCGCACTGTCGTTTTTTGAGAAAATTAAAGGCTTTTAAGTGCGCCTTATAGTGCGGAAAATACGGTACTTGTCTAACATAATACAGATGGTGTTCTTTAATGGAAGCCTCTCAAACTTAATCCAGGTAGAATCAGGAATTCCCCAGGGCATCTGTTTAGGCCCCTTACTTTTTTCCATCTTTACTAACGACATGCCACTGGCTTTGAGTAAAGCCAGTGTGTCTATGTATGCGGATGACTCAACACTATACACGTCAGCTGCTACAGCAACTGAAATAACTGCAACACTTAATAAAGAGTTGCAGTTAGTTTCGGAATGGGTGTCAAGGAATAAGTTAGTCCTAAATATTTCCAAAACTAAAATCATTATATTTGGGTCAAATCATTCACTAAACCCTAAACCTCAACTACATCTCGTGATGAATAATGTGGAAATTGAGCAAGTTGAGGTGACTAAACTGCTTGGAGTAACCCTGTATTGTAAACTGTCATGGTCAAACCATATTGATACAACAGTAGCTAAGAAGGGGAGAAGTATGTCCATAATTTAGCACTGCTCTGCCTTCATAACAACACTATCAACAAGGCAGGTCCTACAGGCCCTAGTTCTGTCGCATCTAGACTACTGTTCAGTAGTGTGGTCAGGTGCCACAAGGAGGGACTTGGGAAAATTGCAGTAGGCTCAGAACAGGGCAGCACGGCTGGCCCTTAAAAGTACATGGAGAGCTAACATTAATGACATGCATGTTATTCTCTCCTGGCTTAGAGTGGAAGAGAGATTGACTTCATCACTGCTTGTTTTTTTAAGAGGTGTAGACAAGCTGAATGTACCGAGCTGTCTATTGGGAATGCTGGCACACAGCTCGGACACCCATGCATTCCCCACAAGACATGCCACCAGAGGTCTCTTCTCAGTTCCCAAGTCCAGAACAGACTACGGGAAACGTACAGTACTACATAGAGCCATGACTACATGGAACCCTATTCCACATCATATAACTCAGTCAAGCAGTAAAATCAGATTTAAAAAACAGATAAAACTACACTTTATGGAACAGCGCGGACTGTGAAGAAAAACACACACACACACACAGCATTCGCAAACATATGCTAACACACGCACTCTACAAACACACATTTTAATATTGTTATTTTGCTGTATTATTGATTTTGTATTGTAAATATGTTATGGTAGAGTAGTGTGTAATAAGGTGTTGTGTTATGTATTGTTTTATTGTATTTAAATTGTGGTTGGACCCCAGGAAGAGTAGCTGCTGCCTTGGCAGCCGCTAATGGGGAGCCGTAATAAATACAAAACAGAGGCTCTTCAACCTCAGGAGGCTGAAGAAATTTGGCTTGGCACCTAAAACCCTCACAAAATTTAACAAGATACACAATTGAGAGCATCCTGTCGGGCTGTATCACCGCCTGGTACGGCAACTGCACCGCCCACCAACCGCAGTGCTCTCCAGAGGGTGGTGCGGTCTGCTGAACGCATTACCGGGGGCAAACTACCCACCCTCCAGGACACTTACAGCACCCGATGTCACAGGAAGGCCAAAAAGATCATCAAGGACATCAACCACCCGAGCCACTGACTGTTCACCCCGCTATCATCCAGAAGGCGAGGTCAGTACAGGTGCATCAAAGCTGGGACCGAGAAAATGAAATTCAGCTTCTATCTCAAGGCCATCAGACTGTTAAATAGCCATCACTAGCACATTAGAGGCTGCTGCTGCCTATTGAAATCACTGGCCACTTTAAGAAATGGAACACTAGTCACTTTAATAATGTTTACATATCTTGCACTACTCATCTTATATGTATATACTGTATTCTATAATATTCTACTGTATCTTAGTCCATGCCGCTCTGTCATTGCTTGTACATATATGTATTGTTATGACGAGTTTCTCTGGCATCAAGTAATTCAGTATGCAAGAGAATAGTTACACACTTAGATGGAGAGTTGGTTAAAAGTATTTAATATTACAGTACCGGATTCAGAATAACGAACGGCACGTAGGTTGCCCCTCGTTATCTGAATGATAAGCATACAAGATCTCTCAGTTTATATTCAACTTTGCAAGCTAATTCCATCCAACAGTTGCCAACTATTATTGAGTGTCACTCCCAACAACAATAGTAGCATCTTGCAACCCAGTCAGTTTGCACCCTAATAAGGATATTCCATCACGCACTCATTCTAAGATTAACACAAGTGGGCCCCCTAGACCTCCTTGGCCCGCATACCTTCTGGCACCCACCAGTGATAGAAATAAATACATGGAATGTCCTCATCCTCCAACTCCTTTGCAGCTCATAAGATAACATTAACTAATCCTGTATAAAAGACGTAATATCATGTATATATTCTTAAATTCCATTCCTTACTTAGATTTGTGTGTGTTGGGTATATGTTGTGAAATTGTGTCACGACTTCGGCCGAGGCTACCTCCCCTCCTTGTTCGGGCAGGCTTCGGCGTTCGTCATCACTGGAGTACTATCAACTGCCGCCCCAATCATCATCACAATCATCTTGTCTCGTTATCACACACACCTGGTTCTAATCCCCTAATTAGTCTGTGTATAAGTGTTCCCTCTGCCCCCTTGTCCTTGTGGGTGATTGTATATTGTGAAGGTTAGTGAAGCTCGGTGGAGCTCATGTATTTTGTTAGACGGAAGTATTTTCCTGTGTGCCTTGTATTTTCCAGTGCACCTGTTTTGTGTGTTTGACGCAGTACTGCGTAAACCTATATTTTGCGGATTTAAGCCTGTAATTCTGTGATTTACCCTCCTGCGCCTGACTCCTTCAACACCACCTCATCACAAATTGTTAGATATTACTTGTTAGATATTACTGCACTGTCAGAGCTAGAAGCACAAGCATTTCGCTACACCCGCAAGAACATCTGCTAAAAACGTGAATGTGAAAAATACAATTTGATTTGATGTAGTAACCATGATTGGTGTTTGAAAGCAGCTTGGAATCGAAGAAAGCACTGGAGCCACAGTGAAATCAGTTGGATCTCGCATTTTGCAACACAGGGTTTGAAAAACCACGTGATCAAATGAAGCTTTGAATGTCATTAATCACGTGATAATGTTACTTTGAAACGAGCATCGGTACATTGTGTCGGATCAGTAATGCTTTGAAAACCAGTGCCGTGTATTCATTTCCTCTTGGATTCCGTTTCTTTTTATCCTAAAAAAACTCCCTAGTACTTGCAGATGACAAGCATACCCATAACGTGATGCAGCCACCACCATGCTTTAAAATATGCCCCAAACATAACGCTTTGTATTCAGGACTTTCTTTGCCAAAAGTTAATTTCTTAGCATCACGTTATGTGTATGCTTGTCATCTGCAAGTACAAGGGAGTTTTTTTAGGATAAAAAGTAACGGAATCCAAGAGGAAATGAATACACGGCACTGGTTTGCTGTGATAGGAGAAAACTGAGGATGGATCAACAATATTGTAGTTACTCCACAATACTAACCTAATTGCATATATATTTATATTCTGTATAGGCTTCCTTCTTTTCACTCTGTCAATTAGGTTAGTATTGTGGAGTAACTACAATATTGTTGATCCATCCTCAGTTTTCTCCTATCACAGCAATTCAACTCTGTAAATGTTTAAAAGTCACCATTGGCCTCATGGTGAAATCGCTGAGCGGTTTCCTTCCTCTCCGGCAAATGAGTTAGGAAGGACGCCTGTATCTTTGTAGTGACTGGGTGTATTGATACAATCGAAAGTGTAATTAATAATGTCACCATGCTCAAAGGGATATTCATTGTCTGCTTTTTTTTACCTATCTACCAATAGGTACCCTTCTTTGAGAGGCATTGTAAGGGTGGGTAACAACACATCTGCCACACTGATCCTCAACACGGGGGCCCCTCAGGGGTGCGTGCTCAGTCCCCTCCTGTACTCTCTGTTCACCCATGACTGCATGGCCAGGCACGACTCCAACACCATCATTAAGTTTGCCGACGACACAACAGTGGTAGGCCTGATCACCGACAACGATGAGACAGCCTATAGGGAGGAGGTCAGAGATCTGGCCGTGTGGTGCCAGGACAACAACCTCTCCCTCAACGTGACCAAGACAAAGGAGATGATTGTGGACTACAGGAAAAAAAAGAGGACTGAGCACGCCCCCATTTTCATCGACGGGGCTGTAGTGGAACAGGTTGAGAGCTTCAAGTTCCTTGGTGTCCACATCACCAACGAACTATCATGGTCCAAACACACCAAGACAGTCGTGAAGAGGGCACGACAAAGCCTATTCCCCCTCAGGAGACTAAAAAGATTTGGCATGGGTCCTCAGATCCTCAAAAAATTCTACAGCTGCACCATCGAGAGCATCCTGACTGGTTGCATCACCGCCTGGTATGGCAACTGCTTGGCCTCTGACCGCAAGGCACTACAGAGGGTAGTGAGTACGGCCCAGTACATCACTGGGGCAAAGCTCCCTGCCATCCAGGACCTCTATACCAGGCGGTGTCAGAGGAAGGCCCTCAAAATTGTCAAAGACTCCAGCCACCCTAGTCATAGACTGTTCTCTCTGCTACCGCACGGCAAGCGGTACCGGAGTGCCAAGTCTAGGTCCAAAAGACTTCTCAACATCTTCTACCCCCAAGCCATAAGACTCCTGAACAGCTAATCATGGCTACCCGGACTATTTGCACTGCCCCCCCACCCCATCCTTTTTACGCTGCTGCTACTCTGTTAAGTATTTATGCATAGTCACTTTAACTCTACCCACATGTACATATTACCTCAACTACCTCAACTAGCCGGTGCCCCCGCACATTGACCATGCAACGGTACCCCCCTGTATATATAGCCTCCCTACTGTCACTTTATTTTACTGTATATATAGCCTCCCTACTGTCACTTTATTTTACTTCTGCTCTTTTTTTCTCAACACTTTTTTGTTGTTGTTTTAGTCTTACTTTTTTGTTTAAAATAAATGCACTGTTGGTTAAGGGCTGTAAGTAAGCATTTCACTGTAATGTCTGCACCTGTTGTATTCGGCGCATGTGACCAATAAAATTTTATTTGATTTGATTTGATTGGAATACTCTCGTGGTCTTTGTGGTTAAATCTGTTTGAAATTCACTGCTCGACCGAGGGACCTTACAGATAATTGTATGTTTGGGGTACAGAGATTATTTAATCATTCATAAATCATGTTAAACACTATTATTGCACACAGAGTGAGTCTATGCAACTTATTATGTGACTTGTTAAGCACATTTTTACTCCTGAACGTATTTAGGCTTGTCATAACAAAGGGGTTGAATACTTATTGACTGAAGACATTTCAGCTTTTCATTTGTAATGAATTTGTAAAAATAAAAAAAATAAAAAGAATACATAATGACACAATACACTTTGACATTATGGGGTATTGTGTGTAGACCAGTGGCACAAAATCTCAATTCAATCATTTTAAAATTCAGGCTGTATCATAATTAAATGCGGAAAAAGTCAATGGGTGTGTATGCTTTCTGAAGGCACTGTGTGTGGGTTTTTGGTAATGCAATTTTAAGGCACAAGGCAATGTTTCTTAAATTTACAGAAGGCAGAAACATTTATCGAAAACGAAATATAAGTGTTGATATTAGTTGACAGGGGTTTTCACTTCAACATTATTGTGTTTTGATTTAATTCTAATATCTTTTAAGACTTTTTCTGGTCTGTTTTCTAAGACCCCTTTTCCATCTGTTTGCCCAGAAATCAAAGCTTTTGCTTATTCCTAACATTTAGCATGGAAAATGGTTTTAAAATGTACAGTGGGGGAAAAAAGTATTTAGTCTGCCACCAATTGTGCAAGTTCTCCCACTTAAAAAGATGAGAGAGGCCTGTAATGTTCATCATAGGTACACGTCAACTATGACAGACAAAATGAGAAAAGAAATCCAGAAAATCACATTGTAGGATTTTTTATGAATTTATTTGTAAATTATGGTGGAAAATAAGTATTTGGTCAATAACAAAAGTTTCTCAATACTTTGTTATATACCCTTTGTTGGCAATGACACAGGTCAAACGGTTTCTGTAAGTCTTCACAAGGTTTTCACACACTGTTGCTAGTATTTTGGCCCATTCCTCCATGCAGATCTCCTCTAGAGCAGTGATGTTTTGGGGCTGTCGCTGGGCAACACAGACTTTCAACTGCCTCCAAAGATTTTCTATGGGGTTGAGATCTGGAGACTGGCTAGGCCACTCCAGGACCTTGAAATGCTTCTTACGAAGCCACTCCTTCGTTGCCCGGGCGGTGTGTTTGGGATCATTGTCATGCTGAAAGACCCAGCCACGTTTCATCTTCAATGCCCTTGCTGATGGAAGGAGGTTTTCACTCAAAATCTCACGATACATGGCCCCATTCATTCTTTCCTTTACACGGATCAGTCGTCCTGGTCCCTTTGCAGATAAACAGCCCCAAAGCATGATGTTTACACCCCCATGCTTCACAGTAGGTATGGTGTTCTTTGGATGCAACTCAGCATTCTTTGTCCTCCAAACACGACGCGTTGAGTTTTTTCCAAAAAGTTATATTTTGGTTTCATCTGACCATATGACATTCTCCCAATCCTCTTCTGGATCATCCAAATGCACTCTAGCAAACTTCAGACGGGCCTAGACATGTACTGGCTTAACCAGGGGGACACGTCTGGCACTGCAGGATTTGAGTCCCTGGCGGCGTAGTGTGTTACTGATGGTAGGCTTTGTTACTTTGGTCCCAGCTCTCTGCAGGTCATTCACTAGGTCCCCCCGTGTGGTTCTGGGATTTTTGCTCACCGTTCTTGTGATCATTTTGACCCCACAGGGTGAGATCTTGCGTGGAGCCCCAGATCGAGGGAGATTATCAGTGGTATTTTATGTCTTCCATTTCCTAATAATTGCTCCCACAGTTGATTTCTTCAAACCAAGCTGCTTACCTATTGCAGATTCAGTCTTCCCAGCCTGGTGCAGGTCTACAATTTTGTTTCTGGTGTCCTTTGACAGCTCTTTGGTCTTGTCCATAGTGGAGTTTGGAGTGTGACTGTTTGAGGTTGTGGACAGGTGTCTTTTATACTCATAACAAGTTCAAACAGGTGCCATTAATACAGGTAACGAGTGGAGGACAGAGGAGCCTCTTAAAGAAGAAGTTACAGGTCTGTGAGAGCCAGAAATCTTGCTTGTTTGTAAGTGACCAAATACTTCTTTTCCACCATAATTTGCAAATAAATTCATTAAAAATCCTACAATGTGATTTTCTGGATTTTTTTTCTCAATTTGTCTGTCATAGTTGACGTGTACCTATGATGAAAATTACAGGCCTCTCTCATCTTTTTAAGTGGGAGAACTTGCACAATTGGTGGCTGACTAAATACTTTTTTCCCCCACTGTATATATGCCTTAATTTCTCAAAAATATAGACTCAGCTTTCATTTGACACCCAATTTGACATGCTATGAACTTCACATGTTTGTGCTCATGGGTACTTTTACATGGAAATGACCCCATCCATCTGACTTATTATATATCTAATTTATGTTAATAGTTATGTTAATGAAATGTGCTTTGGCATTCTCAATCTGTGGCATTGACATTGAACAATAATCTATTCCAGTCATTTTAATATACTGCATTTTGTCTGATGGTTCATACCAAAACAAACCTCCATTTTAAAGCGATAAAGCCTCTTATATAGGTCTAAACTAGCAAAGCAAAATGTAGCTCTATTAAAAGAGGACAAAGGAATTTCAAGGAAGGAAAACAATCTAATTTCAACACACAGACCATTTCTCAGCCAAACAGGCAATAACAGAAATACACAGCTGATCCTCCTAGGATCAAGATAGAGCTAAGATAAACAATTAGCATACGGCTTTGCCTGAGCATTGAAATCATGTGTCATTTGATCTGAAAATGAGAAAGCACTAAAATTACAGAACCAACTCATCTGTAATGTTGGGTTGGACTTTCCTCAATTCTTTCAAGTCAAGTTAAGAAAGGTTGTAACATTTTGGAAGATCAAAAAGAGAAATTAACCTTTTATTTGAATGAGAATGAATAAGTAAGAACCTCTGCACTAAAATGTAGGCCTATTGCATGAAAACCCTCCAACAAAACCTATATGAAAGCTTTAAAGAAGAACATGTCATACACAAGCTCGTATAACCTAGTCTTTCTCAACCCAAAATACACCCATTAATAAAGCAAAAGACAGACCATTACCCACAATCATCAGGCATACATGCTCAATAACACAAACAAACCCCAGCTTAAGCATCCAGAGGCAGATAAGCCGACCACACTCTGGTCATTGACCATTGAAACAACACAAAAGGGGAAAGCAGCATGGGAATGTGGTGTTTGAGTTCAACTTCATAGGACCTTGCTGCCTGAGCAACACCCACAGTGAACTTGAATGATGAACTTGAATGCCTCCTCTACTCTCCATCCCTGTCCGTGACCACAGGCAGACCAAACCAGCAGTGTTCTGCTCCTTATTCCCGAGTGTCCAAAAACAGCCGCCAAGAGATTTCCCGGGAATGACTCACTATCGTCAGGCCCATCCATGGTCTCACTCTCGTATCATGAAACATCCGGGAGGCCATCTCCATCTGAGACAATGGAGGATCAGGGGTCCGCGTCCCAAATGGCACACTATTCCCTGTGTAGTGCACCCATAGGGCTCTGGTCAAAAATAGTTCCCTTTATAGGGAAAAGTGTGCCATTTGGGACACATCCAGGATTCTATTGGAAAACCAATAGCAGTTGCTAGAACCCGCAAAGTAAAATTCTTTAAACAAAAGCTTTAGGACGAGGAGGATGCTGGTGGAAGTGAAGAGTACCACAATTCAGATTGCTCCACAACAGCTTTTTCAACTGTAAGATTAGGCCCAATTTAGATTGTTCTTATAACAATAATATTATTTTACATTTTAGTCATTTAGCAGACGCTCTTATCCAGAGCGACTTACAGTTAGTGAGTGCATACATTTCCATACTGGCCCCCCGTGGGAAACAAACCCACAACCCTGGCGTTGCAAGCGCCATGCTCTACCGACTGAGCTACAGGGGACATATTATGCAATTTAATTTCTTCTGCTTTTTGGTACATTTGTCAGTGGAGCGCTCTCGTTACCAGCAATTGAGCTGCACTACAGAGCTGTCACATTGACTAACTAAATCATATTGCGTTTGGACAACTCTCGGGATGAATCTGGCAAATCTGTCAGATCCCAAATGGGCTGGACCCTTTTTTTGGTAGGTGGTCTGATAGAAATGTAAAAACATTTATATGGTTTATTTGGGGAAAAAAGAGAGACACGGCCCATGGGCTATTATTTATTTATTTTTTGTGGTAACCTGGGCTATACCTTTTTCTCTGTTGACATCAGCTTTCTCCATTGGGCCATTGCAGTGGTCAAAAGTAGTGCTCAGTATAGGGAAAAGGGTGCTATTTAGGAAGCAGTCTGAGAGGTTATGAATCATTTGGTTTGGTGTCACTAAAGAAAAAGGAAATGGGGGGAGGTGTTAAACCACATTGTGACAAGTTCAGTACAGTCATCATGATAATTTCCATTTGCTTCCTCATATTGTCGCCATGACAACCTGTACACTACCCAAGCAAACACAAGGTATGCCTTTCACTTCATTCAAATTAAGCCTAGTTCTGGCTCTCAACTTCCTTCAGAAACAAGCGAGGGGATTTAATTGCAGTGAAATCATTGTTAGCTAAACACTTTGCATGTGAAGAATGTCTCTAACTAACCACAGAGGAAGACAATGTGTCCCAGTGGGTTTACGCCACAAAATAACGAAGATATTCTTAAGCCAAGTATAACTAAACAGACACAGGCATCCTAAATAAGTGCTTTTTACTTGAAGATGTGAAAAGATAAGTAATTTATGTGAGGGTGGTAGAAATACTGAGACCAACGTAAGTTATATACAGTGGATTCGGAAAGTATTCAGACCCCTTGACTTTTTCCACATTCTGTTACGTTACAGCCTTATTCTAAAATTGATTAAATTGTTTTTTTCCCTCATCAATCTACACACAATAACCCATAAGGACAAAGCAAAAACAGATATTTGGCTGGGCCACTCAAGGACATTCAGAGACTTGACCCAAAGCCACTCCTTCGTTGTCTTGGCTGTGTGCTTAGGGTTGTTGTCCTGTTGGAAGGTGAATCTTTGCCCAGGTCTGAGGTCCTGAGCGCTTTGGAGCAGGCTTTCATCAAGGATCTCTCTGTACTTCAATCCGTTCATCTTTCCCTCGATCCTGACTAGTCTCCCAGTAACTGCCGCTGAAAATAATTACCACAGCATGATTCTGCCAACACCATGCTTCACCGTAGGGATGGTGCCAGGTTTCCTCCAGACGTGACGATTGGCATTCAGGCCAAACTGGGTTTCATCAGACCAGAGAATCTTGTTTCTCATGGTCTGAGAGTCTTTAGGGGCCTATTGGCAAATTCCAAGCGGGCTGTCATGTGCCTTTTACTGAGGAGTGGCTTCTGTCTGGCCACTGTACCGTAAAGGCCTGATTGGTGGAGTGCTGCAGATATGGTTGTCCTTCTGGAAGGTTCTCCCATCTCCACAGAGGTACTCTGGAGCTCTGTGAGAGTGACCATCGGGTTCTTGGTCAGCTCCCTGACCAAGGCCCTTCTCCCCCGATTGCTCAGTTTGGCAGGGTGGCCAGCTCTAGAAAGAGTCTTGGTGATTCCAAACTTCTTCCATTTAAGAATGATGGAGGCCACTGTGTTCCTGGGGACCTTCAATGCTGCAGAAATGTTTTGGTACCCTTTCCCAGATCTCTGCCTTGACACAATCCTGTCTTGGAGCTCTACGGACAATTCCTTCAACCTCATGGCTTGGTTTTTGCTCTGACATACACTGTCAACTGTTGGACCTTATATAGACAGGTGTGTGTCTTTCCAAATCATGTCCAATCAATTGAATTTACCACAAGTGGACTCCAATCAAGTTGTAGAAACATCTCAAGGATGATCAATGGAAACAGGATTCACCTGAGCTCAATTTCGAGTCTCATAGCAAAGGGTCTGAATACGGTATTTCTGTTTCACATTTGCAAAAATTTCTAAAAACCTATTTTCACTTTGTCATTATGGGGTATTGTGTGTAGATTGATGAGGAAAATGTTTTATTTAATCCATTTTAGAATAAGGCTATAACGTAACAAAATGTGGAAAAAGTCAAGGGGTCTGAATACTTTCCGAATGTACTATATAGGCATCATTGAGCCATTGGAACTGTACTCAATCACAGCCCACTTTTACTGTTAAGTTATTTCCCACACTACAACAGAGGAATTGGAATTCATTTTGAGGCTACATCCCATATGGCACCCTATTCCTCTGGGTCCTGGTCAAAAGTAGTGCACTATATAGGGAAAATGGTGCAATTTGGGACCCAAATTGAGAGGTTATGAATCATTTGGTTTGGTCTCTGGTTTCATTATAAACAGACACAGGCATCCTAAACAGACACAGGCAAATATTTCAAGAGCAGCCGTTTTTCATCTTCGTAACATTGCAAAAATCAGAAAACTATTTTGTCAAAATTTGATGCAGAAAAGCTAATCCATGCTTTTATCACTTCGAGATTAGACTACTGCAATGCTCTAATCTCTGGCTACCCGGATAAGGCACTAAATAAACTTCAGCTAGTGCTAAATACGGCTGCTAGAATCTTGACTAGAAGCAAAACATTTGATCATATTACCCCAGTGCTAGCCTCCCTACACTGGCTCCCTGTTAAAGCTAGGGCTGATTTCAAGGTTTTAGTGCTAACCTACAAAGCATTACATGGACTTGCTCCAACCTATCACGCCGATTTAGTTCTGCCGTACATACTTACTCGTACGCTACGGTCACAAGACGCAGGCCTCCTTATTGTTCTTAGAATTTCTAAGCAAACAGCTGGAGGCATTGCTTTCTCCTACAGAGCTCAGGTTTATGAAATGGTCTGTCGACAGACGCAAACTCGGTCTCAACCTTAAAGTCTTTACTGAAGACTCATCTCTTCAATAGGTCCTATGATTGAGTGTAGTCTGGCCCAGGGGTGCGAAGGCGAACGGAAAGGCACTGTAGTGACAAACCACCATTGCCGTCTCTGGCTGGCCGGCTGCCTTATCTCCACTGGGATTCTCTGCCTCTGACCCTATTACGGGGGCTGAGTCACTGGCTTGCTCGCGCTCTTCCATCGTTCCTGTCCATCGTGGGCTATACTCAGCCTTGTCTCAGGGTAGTAAGTTAGTGGCCTGTTGATATCCCTTTGGTCGTGTGGGGGCAGTGCTTTGCCAAAGTGGGTGGTGTTATATCCTGCCTGGTTGTTTAGGCTGCAATAGTCTGATGGGGGGCTAGGGTCAGTCTGTTGTATCTGGTGTCCTGTGTGATCTTATACTGAACAAAAATACAAACACAACATGTAAAGTGTTGGTCCCATGTTTCATGAGCTGAAATAAAAGATCCCAGAAATTTTCCATTTGCACAAAAATGTTATTTCTCTCAAATTTGTTTACATCACTCTTAGTGAACATTTCTCCTTTGCCAAAATAATCCATCCACCTGACAGGTTAGGCATATCAAGAAGCTGACTAAACAGCATGATCATGTGCTGGGGACAATAAAAGGCCATTCTAAAATGTGCAGTTTTGTCACACAACACAATGCCACAGATGTCTCAAGTTTTGAGGGAGTGTGCAATTGGCATGGTGACTGCAGGAACGTCCACCAGAACTGTTGCCAGATAATTGAGTGTTCATTTCTTTACCATAAGCCGCCTCCAACATCGTTTTAGAGAATTTGTCAGTACGTCCAACTGGCATTACAATCGCAGACCACGTGTAACCACGCCAGCCCAGGACCACATCTGGCTTCTTCACCTGCGGGATCATCTGAGACCAGCCACCCGGACAGCTGATGAAACTGTGGGTTTGCACAACTAAAGAATTTCTGCACAAACCTTCAGAAACCGTCTCAGGGAAGCTAATCTGCGTGCTAGTCGTCTTCACCAGGGTCTTGACCAGACTGCAGTTTGGCATTGTAAACGACTTCAGTGGACAAATGTTCACCTTCAATGGCCACTGGCACGCTGGAAAGTATGCTCTTCACGGATGAATCCCGGTGTGGCATTGTGTGGGCGAGCTGTTTGCTGCTGTCAACATTGTTAACATGGTGGGGGTGGGGTTATGGTATGGGCAGCCATAAGCTGCGGACAACGAACACAATTGCATTTTATCGATGGCAATTTGAATGCACAGAGATACCGTGACAAGATCCTGAGGTCCATTGTCATGCCATTCATCCGCCACCATCACCTCATGTTTCAGCATGATAATGCATGGCCCCATGTCACAAGGATCTGTACACAATTCCTGGAAGCTGAAAATGACCCAGTTCTTTCATGGCATGCATTCACACCAGACATGTCACCCATTGAGCATGTTTGGGATGCTCTGGATCGACGTGTACGACAGCGTGTTCCAGTTCCCGCCAATATCCAGCAACTTCACACATCCATTTAAGAGGAGTGGGACAACATTCCACAGGCCACAATCAACAGCCTGATCAACTCTATGCAAAAGAGATGTGTCGCGCTGCGTGAGGCAAATGGTGGTTACATCAGATACTGACTGGTTATCTGTTCCATGCCCCTACCTTTAAAAAAAAAAGGTATCTATGAGCAACATATGCATATCTGTATTCCCAGTCATGTGAAATCTATAGATTAGGGCCTAATGAATGTATTTAAATTGACTGATTTCCTTATATGAACTGTAACTCAGTAAAAATGAAATTGTTGCATGTCACGTTTATATTTTTATTCATGTAGAAATGCTCCCTCTAATTCTCCTATCTCTCTCTCTCTCTCTCTCTCTCTCTCTCTCTCCCCTCCCGGAGGACCTGAACCCTAGGACCATGCCTCAGGACTAGCTGACCTGACGACTCCTGGCTGTCCCCATCCCTAGTCCACCTGCTCGTGCTGCTGACCCAGTTTCTGCTGTTCTACCTGCGGCTATGGAATCCTGACCTGTTCACCGGAACCCTGACCTGTTCACCGGACCCCCCACATGCTGTCTCGACTTCTAAATGCTTGGCTATGAAAAGACAACTGACATTAACTCCTGAGGTGCTGACCTTTTGCACCCTCTACAACCACTGTGATTATTATTTGACCCTGCTGGTCTTCTATGAACGTTTTAACATCCTGGAGAACGATCTGATCTTAATGGCGATGTACTCTTATAATCTCCACTCGGCACAGCCAGAAGAGGACTGGCCACCCCTCAGAGCCTGTTTCCTCTCAAGGTTTCTTCCTAGGTTCCTGCCTTTCTAGGGAGTTTTTCCTAGCCACCGTGCCTCTACATCTGCATTGCTTGCTCTCTGGGGTTTTAGGCTCAGTTTCTGTATAAGCACTTTGTGACAACTGCTGTTGTAAAAAGGGCTCTCTAAATACATTTGATTTATTGATTGATCATTGACATGATTTGATTAGCAGAAACTAAAAACCACCGGGTTCGAAACACCATGAGCCTTTTTTCTAAACAACTGAATCCAATTAATAATAGGGGAGAGTGGGGGTAAGTTGAGCCACCCTTGTTTAAGAAACCATACACAAATGTAATCATTTTACCAAATATTTACGAAGAGGTCATCATTTCATGGCATGTGTGAAGGAAGAAACCACATGGAAAAAGTGGTAAGTTACTTAGGTCTAAGCATTTATTGTGTTAGAGGTTTCATGATGCTTGTATCTAAACCAAAGTAGATCATTTTAAGATTGTTATTTTATACATCAGTTGGGGTCTCTATAAGCTTCAATATTAGGTCCTAAACCTAGCAATGGTAAGTTGAGCAAAATGAAGGGTTTTCTTCCCAGGCGTATTGCATGGAATTATTGCTGGGATGAGGTAACAACAGGGCCTTGCCTATGTTAAAAATGTTTTAAAAAGTACAAAGTGTTTTGTTAGGTGTTAAGCCTGTGTTAAAATATGCTTAAAATGATTAAAGGACAAAAAAGTGATTGTGATTGTGTTGAATTGTGTTTGGGAAATAAAGATAGAAATGGTTTTAAAAAGGTAGTGGTAATATTTCATTCAGTACAGAAATGTGTAGGTGGCTTAACTAACCCTGTCCTGTGGCTCAACTTACCCCATACCCGGGGTAGGTTGTGCCAAGAGACCACTTTATTTGGACAAGCTATGTTTTCAAAACTGTTATGTTTACATTAATTCTGATTATTTACAGGGATACACAACATCCTGAAATATATGAAGATATCTTTGTTAGAAAGAATACTATACTGTATTTCCCTTGATGGAATGACGCTTAATGTAAAAAATGGCTCACCTTACCCTACTTTCCCCTACCAGCGGCTACAATTCATATAAACTCAGTCACCATTCTACCACCAACACCAAACTAAATCCATGTGAGTGGGATGAGTATGGGAAGTGTGGGGATGGTGTACAACCAAAGTGCTGCAGCTGTGGGGGTGCTCATAGTGTGGCATATTGTGGGTGTGAGGCAATGAAACAGGCAGTGGATGTGCAACAAGTGTGAGGGTGAGTCCAGGTCCAGGGAGATACAGGTTTAAGGGAGAGATGGGTAGGAGCATCTAAACCGGGGATTATGGGGCAGGTGGGCGGCGATATGGTATACATAAACAAGAGAAAGCTGGTGACGTTCATAGCAGGAGCTATCAATAGCACTGCTGAAGTAGAGTCTAAAACAGAGAGGATTCAGCTAATATTGAAAGCGGCTGGGAGACATCTGAGTATGACAGCGTTGACATGGGAAGAGCTTCGAGATGACCTCAATCAGCCGAGGGTGGAGTCATGTATTACTGTATCTTAGTTATGGTGGTAGTACTACAATGGAATGCTCGAAGCCTGTTGGCTAATGGGCAGTTAATTGTGCCAGCTATGCCTGATGTGATTTGTGTGCGGATGGATGGAAATGGCCAAGTGATGGAAAATCTGATAGAAATTAATGATCTGGTGTGCCTGAATGATGGCCGAGGGACCAGGATTGATGTAGCCACAGGGAAAGAGTCTGCCTTGGACCTCACTCTGTTATCTAGTGCAATGGCAGGAATCTGTGAGTGGGAGGTATGGGAGGAGTCGACAGTAGGGAGTGATCATTACCCCATAGTCTGCACAGTGGCTGGAGGGTGTCAGTGGATGGTGTAGGCAGGTGGGTGTTTGGAAGGGCAAAGTGGGATCAGTTTCAGGAGCTGAGTGAGCAGGTGATGGCTCGGGTGGATATGAGAGGGGATGTGGATAGTATGAATAACTTGAGAATAGTGTTAGTGGGGGCAGCTACAGAGGCTATACCTAAGAGTTCAGGGAAGAGGAGGAGGAAAGCAGTCCCATGGTGGACGGAGGAGTGTGGGGCAATGGTGAGGAGCAGGAACAGGGCATTTTGAGTACTGAAAAGGACGCATAACTTCCAACATCTGATTCAGTACAAGCAGGCCCAGGCCCTGGTGAGGAGAACTATCCGTCAGGCAAAGAGGTCATGTTGGCGTCGGTTCTGTGGCACCATTGGAAGGGCGACACCTTTGGGAGAAGTGTTGGGGATGATTAAGAGGATGAGTGGGGTCAGAAGGGAGTGGGACTATCCAGTGTTGACAGGTGGGAAGGATGTGGCAGTAACAGATGAGGAGGAGGCAGAGATGATGGCCAAAGCGTTTGTCCAAGTGCATAGCTCGGCAAATTTGTCAGAGGAGGGGCAGAGGGGGAGAGAGAGAATGAGAGAGGAGCATCCTGGAGTGCTGGATAGGAGGGAGGATGTAAATGATGCGTTGAATGCACCTGTTTACCATGGCAGAGGTGTAAAGGGCAATAGGTAAGGCTGGGTTAACTTCATCTGGGAAAGATGAGGTGTGCTGTGTTATGTTGGCGCATCTTAGTGATGAGGCACTGGATAAGGTATTGGTGTTATACAACAGAGTCTGGGAGGAGGGGAAACTACCAGGCAGCTGGAAGGAGGCAGTAGTGGTACCAATCTGGAAGCCAGGAAAGGACCAATAGCTTTAACATGTACAGTGGGGGAAAAAAGTATTTAGTCAGCCACCAATTGTGCAAGTTCTCCCACTTTAAAAGATGAGAGAGGCCTGTAATTTTCATCATAGGTACACGTCAACTATGACAGACAAATTGAGAAAATAAATCCAGAAAATCACATTGTAGGATTTTTAATTAATTTCTTTGCAAATTATGGTGGAAAATAAGTATTTGGTCACCTACAAACAAGCAAGATTTCTGGCTCTCACAGACCTGTAACTTCTTCTTTAAGAGGCTCCTCTGTCCTCCACTCGTTACCTGTATTAATGGCACCTGTTTGAACTTGTTATCAGTATAAAAGACACCTGTCCACAACCTCAAACAGTCACACTCCAAACTCCACTATGGCCAAGACCAAAGAGCTGTCAAACGACACCAGAAACAAAATTGTAGACCTGCACCAGGCTGGGAAGACTGAATCTGCAATAGGTAAGCAGCTTGGTTTGAAGAAATCAACTGTGGGAGCAATTATTAGGAAATGGAAGACATACAAGACCACTGATAATCTCCCTCGATCTGGGGCTCCACGTAAGATCTCACCCCGTGGGGTCAAAATGATGACAAGAACGGTGAGCAAAAATCCCAGAATCACACGGGGGGACCTAGTGAATGACCTGCAGAGAGCTGGGACCAAAGTAACAAAGCCTACCATTAGTAACACACTACGCCGCCAGGGACTCAAATCCTGCAGTGCAAGACGTGTCCCCCTGCTTAAGCCAGTACATGTCCAGGCCCGTCTGAAGTTTGCTAGAGTGCATTTGGATGATCCAGAAGAGGATTGGGAGAATGTCATATGGTCAGATGAAACCAAAATATAACTTTTTGGTAAAAACTCAACTCGTCGTGTTTGGAAGACAAAGAATGCTGAGTTGCATTCAAAGAACACCATACCTACTGTGAAGCATGGGGGTGGAACATCATGTTTTGGGGCTGTTTTTCTGCAAAGGGACCAGGACGACTGATCCGTGTAAAGGAAAGAATGAATGGGGCCATGTATCGTGAGATTTTGAGTGAAAACCTCCTTCCATCAGCAAGGGCATTGAAGATGAAACGTGGCTGGGTCTTTCAGCATGACAATGATCCCAAACACACCGCCCGGGCAACGAAGGAGTGGCTTCGTAAGAAGCATTTCAAGGTCCTGGAGTGGCCTAGCCAGTTTCCAGATCTCAACCCCATAGAAAATCTTTGGAGGGAGTTGAAAGTCTGTGTTGCCCAGCGACAGCCCCAAAACATCACTGCTCTAGAGGAGATCTGCATGGAGGAATGGGCCAAAATACCAGCAACAGTGTGTGAAAACCTTGTGAAGACTTACAGAAAACGTTTGACCTGTGTCATTGCCAACAAAGGGTATATAACAAAGTATTGAGAAACTTTTGTTATTGACCAAATACTTATTTTCCACCATAATTTGCAAATAAAATCATTAAAAATCCTACAATGTGATTTTCTGGAATTTCTTTTCTCATTTTGTCTGTCATAGTTGATGTGTACCTATGATGAAAATTACAGGCCTCTCTGATCTTTTTAAGTGGGAGAACTTGCACAATTGGTGGCTGACTAAATCCTTTTTTCCCCACTGTATATAAGATTATGGAACATATGATTATGGAGAGGCTAACTTACTTCCTGGAGAGCAGGGGGCTAGTATCGCCACATCAGAGTGGGTTCAGGAAAGGTAGGGGAACTATGGACCCAGTGCTCTGCTTAGAAGCAGAGGTCAGGAAGGCTCAGGTGAACAAGGAGACTGTTGTAGCTGTCTTTTTTGAGAATGTGATAGGAAAGCATCCAACAGGAAAGTGTGATTATTGCCAGGAAACAGAGACTGTGGAGCATGTATTGCTACAGTGTGGGAAGTATCAGAGGGAAAGAGAGAGGCTGAGATCTAGTATGAGGGAGAAGGGGATACAGGAAATTAGTTTAAAGAGTATATTGAGTAGAACATCATTAGACATAGTCTCAAATATTTTATATTTTTTAAGAGCAACGGGGCTGGCAGGTAGGATTTAGTTTCTCCCCGTGTCTGGCCCACACTCCAGTACAGTAGGTTGGATGTTAACTGCCAATAAACCCCACCGAAGATATGAAGTAGTATATGAGTACAGGCCAATACTTGCTCCAGCCCTGTTAAAACACCTACTCTACTAATCAGGTATGTTAAGAGCAATTCAGTTTGTAGCAAAAGCATGCATACTGTACCCAGTATCTCTCCAGGAGGAAGGTTGGCCATCCCTGCTCTAGTGTACTGTGTTGGGACTCAATTTGGTTCATCTGTCGTCTCAAGTTGTTTGTTCCACATTATTGTATTACCAACAGGACAGTGTGGAGGTACAGTGAGGGAAAAAAGTATTTGATCCCCTGCTGATTTTGTACGTTTGCCCACTGACAAAGAAATTATCAGTCTTTAATTTTAATGGTTGGTTTATTTGAACAGTGAGAGACAGAATAACAACAACGAAATCCAGAAAAACGCATGACAAAAATGTTATATATTGATTTGCATTTCAATGAGGGAAATAAGTATTTGACCCCCTCTCAATAAGAAAGATTTCTGGCTCCCAGGTGTCTTTTATGCAGGTAACGAGCTGAGATTATGAGCACACTCTTAAAGGGAGTGCTCCTAATCTCAATTTGTTACCTGTATAAAAGACACCTGTCCACAGAAGCCATCAATCAATCAGATTCCAAACTCTCCACCATGACCAAGACCAAAGAGCTCTCCAATGATGTCAGGGACAAGATTGTAGACCTACACAAGGCTGGAATGGGCTACAAGACCATCGCCAAGCAGCCTGGTGAGAAGGTGACAACAGTTGGTGCGATTATTCGCAAATGGAAGAAACACAAAATAACTGTCAATCTCCCTCGGCCTGGGGCTCCATGCAAGATCTCACCTCGTGGAGTTGCAATGATCATGAGAACGGTGAGGAATCAGCCCAGAACTATAAGGGAGGATCTTGTCAATGATCTCAAGGCAGCTGGGACCATAGTCACCAAGAAAACAATTGGTAACAAAATTGGTAACACACTACGCCGTGAAGGACTGAAATCCTGCAGCGCCCGCAAGGTCCCCCTGCTCAAGAAAGCACATATACAGGCCCGTCTGAAGTTTGCCAATGAACATCTGAATGAGTCAGAGGAGAACTGGGGGAAAGTGTTGTGGTCAGAGGAGACCAAAATCGAGCTCTTTGGCATCAACTCAACTCGCCGTGTTTGGAGGAGGAGGAATGCTGCCTATGACCCCAAGAACACCATCCCCACCGTCAAACATGTTTTTCTGCTAAGGGGATGTTATGTGAATTATTTAACAAACTATTTTAGTGTCTCTGTGCGTCTCCCAAAAGGTTGTAAGTCTTTTGGGATTTAAGTAACGGCCAGAGTCCCGGTCTGCATAGTCAGAGATATTTATTCATTGAGAATTCTGCCATCACAATTTCAGAGTCCATCTTTTATACTCATACGTCATACAAAACAATCCCTCCCCTCTGTAGGCGGGCTGTAGTTTTCCACTCTAAAACTGCTCTACTGACCATCAGTTCACACACACACACACACATATACACACATGCATACACACATACACACACACACACACACACACACACACACACATACCCTACTCCCTGCATTACTCAGTTATTGCCGTTCTCACAATATTCTGCACCATGTTTTCATAACAGTTTCTCCCCTCCCTAAATTGGGAGGCCTCTTTATCTTAGTTTCTCAGTTGTCTTTGTTGTCTGGCCTAACTCTTACTCACATTGCTAAATAGTGGCTCAATGCCATAGCCTTTACTGGTCCTACACTCACACATTTCTAACATATTATACACAGTTTCAGGGTGTAATAATTAGTCATTAATAATTAATCTATCAGGGGACAGGACAACTTCACCGCATCAAAGGGACGATGGACGGGGCCATTTACCGTCAAATCTTGGGTGAGAACCTCCTTCCCTCAGCAGCCAGGGCATTGAAAATGGGTCGTGGATGGGTATTCCAGCATGACAATGACCCAAAACACACAGCCAAGGCAACAAAGGAGTGGCACAAGAAGAAACACATTAAGGTCCTGGAGTGGCTTAGCCAGTCTCCAGACCTTAATCCCATAGAAAATCTGTGGAGGGAGCTGAGGTTCGAGTTGCCAAATGTCAGCCTCGAAACCTTAATAACTTGGAGAAGATCTGCAAAGAGGAGTGGGACAAAATCCCTCCTGAGATGTGTGCAAACCTGGTGGCCAACTACAAGAAACGTCTGACCTCTGTGATTGCCAACAAGGGTTTTGCCACCAAGTACTAAGTCATGTTTTGCAGAGGGGTCAAATACTTATTTCCCTCATTAAAATGCAAATCAATTTATAACATTTTTGACATGCGTTTTTCAGGATTTTGTTGATGTTATTCTTTCTCTCACTGTTCAAATAAACCTACCATTAAAATTATAGACTGATCATGTCTTTGTCAGTGGGTAAATGTACAAAATCAACAGGGGATTAACATTTTTTTCCCTCACTGTACATGTGAAGTTATCTGAAAGACCCATATTTTGAACTTGGCTCCGTTATCAAGGTTATGTTCAAGAACACATGCAGCGAGAGGCACTCCTACAGCCACGGCAAAATCTATTGGATGTTATTAAACAAGAGGAATAATGAGAGCCTTTATGAAACCAACTCCACCTTTGCTTCTGTGACTGTCACTGGTTTGGTCCCATATTCCTACCGCGCAATGATTAATCATTGCGTGCTAGGAATATGGGACCAAATACTAAACTTTGTATTACTTTATTACACATATAAGTGAATTTGTCCAAATAATTTTGGCTCCCTAAAATGGAGGGTGTGGTGAATAATGGACGGAGTCAGGCGCAGGAGTAAAATCACGAAATGCAGAGTTTTAATCCTTACAGCAGTTGAATGCGCTAACAGCGCCACTCGAAACAGGTAAAGGGGAAAACAATCCAACCTGAACAAACACAGTCTCGGAAAATACAACAACCGTAATGAAAAGGGGAAAATCAACTCTGGCACAAAATACATGAGCGAGTATCTCAACAAGCTACTCTCTTTCCACAATGAACAATCACTCACAAAGACAAGGGGACAGAGGGAACACTTATACCCATACTAATTAGGGGAATGAGCACCAGGTGTGTGTGATTGACAAGACAAGACATGACAAGTGGAGTGATGAGAAAAGGAGCGGCAGTAGCTAGTAATCCGGTGACGACGAAAGCCGAAACCAGGCCGAAAAGGAAGGGAGGCAGCCTCGGCGGAAGTCGTGACAGTACCCCCCCCTTGACGCGCAGCTCCAGCAGCGCGCCGACCCCGGGCGAGTTGGAGCTGGGCGAGTCGGATGGCGACGGTGGAAATCCCTCAATAGGGAGGGATCGAGGATGTCCCTCCTTGGGACCCAGCACCGTTCCTCCGGACCGTACCCCTCCCACTCCACGAGATACTGAAGGCCCCCCACCCGACGGCTCGAATCCAGGATGGAATGGACCGAGTATGCCGGGGTCCCCTCAATGTCCAGAGGAGGTGGAGGAACCTCCCACACCTCAGACTCCTGGAGCGGACCAGCTACCACCGGCCTGAGGAGAGACACATGAAACGAGGGGTTCATACGTTAATCAGGGGGGAGTAACAACCTGTATGTGACCTCGTTTATCCTCCTCAGGACTTTAAACGGCCCCACAAACCTGCGGGGGGGCAGATTCCGGGTCGAGAGCCAGACCCGATCCCCCGGTAGGAAGACCGGGGCCTCCCTGCGGTGGTGGTCAGCGTTAGCCTTCTGACGACGCACGGCGCACTGGAGGTGAACGTGGGCAGAGTCCCAAGTCTCCTCCGTGCGCCGAAACCAGTCATCCACCGCAGGAGCCTCGGTCTGGCTCTGGTGCCACGGTGCCAGGACCGGTTGGTAACCTAAAACACATTCGAAGGGTGTTAGGTTAGTGGAGTAGTGGCGGAGAGAGTTCTGAGCATATTCTGCCCATGGCAGGAACTCTGACCACTCCCCCGGCCGGTCCTGACAGTAGGTCCACAGGAACCTACCCACATCTTGATTCACCCTTTCTCCCTGCCCATTACTCTCGGGGTGAAATCCAGAGGTCAGGCTGACCGAGACCCCCAGACGTTCCATGAACGCCTTCCAGACCCTAGACATGAACTGCGGACCTCGGTCGGACACTATATCCTCTGGTACCCCGTAGTGCCGGAAGACGTGACTAAACAGTCCCTCCGCAGTTTGTAGGGCCGTGGGGAGACCGGGCAGTGGAAGGAGGCGGCAGGACTTCGAAAAGCAGTCCACAATGACCAGGATAGTGGTGTTACCTTGGGAGAGGGGAAGATCAGTAAGAAAAGCAATACTAAGGTGAGACCATGGTCGTTGTGGATCTGGTAAAGGTTGTAGCTTACCCGCTGGGAGGTGCCTAGGTGCCTTACTCTGGGCGCACACTAAGCAGGAGGAAACATACACCCTCACATCCTTAGCCAAGGTAGGCCACCAGTACTTCTTGGTCAGGCAGCGCACTGTACGACCGATACCTGGGTGACGTGTGTGCCCAGTAGATCAGACGATCACGGATAAGCGCAGGCACATACTGCAGCCCAGCTGGACACTGCGGTGGAGATGGATCTGTGCGTAATGCCTGTGCTATATCCGCGTCCATCGCCCATACTACTGGCACCACAATGCATGAGGCCGGGAGTATGGGGGTGTTGTCTCTGGGCCTCTCCTCTGTGTCATACAGCCGAGACAGTGTGTCTGCCTTCACGTTCTTCATACCCGGAATGTATGAGAGTGTGAAATCAAACCGGGTGAAGAAGAGGGCCCACCTGGCCTGGCGAGGATTCAGCCTCCTCGCTGCCCGAATGTACTCCAGGTTACGGTGGTCTGTCCAGACGAGGAAAGGATGTTTCGCCCCTTCGAGCCAATGCCTCCACACCGTCAAAGCTCGTACAACAGCCAGCAGCTCCCGATCACTAACACCGTAGTTCTGCTCCGCCGAGCTGAGCTTCTTAGAAAATAAGGCACAGGGGCGGAGCTAGGGTGGTGTGCCCGAGCATTGGGATAAGACAGCATCTATCCC
Source organism: Coregonus lavaretus (assembly GCF_964263955.1). Classification (NCBI taxonomy): domain Eukaryota; kingdom Metazoa; phylum Chordata; class Actinopteri; order Salmoniformes; family Salmonidae; genus Coregonus; species Coregonus lavaretus. Next base: position 1,582,968 of record NC_140011.1, on the reverse strand, counting down.
TACCTCGGACGCATCCACCTCCACTACGAACGCTAGTGATGGATCGGGGTGGGCCAGTACCGGGGCTGAGGTGAACAGACCCCGCAGTCTACTGAAGGCCAAGTCAGCCTCAGCAGACCAGTGGAGCCTAGACGGCCCACCCTTCAACAAGGAGGTAATGTGAGCTGCAACCTTGCCAAAGCCCCGAATAAACCTCCGATAGTAGTTGGCAAAGCCCAGGAAGCGCTGCACCTCCTTCACCATGGTTGGAGTTGGCCAATTACGCACGGCTGAAATGCGGTCTCCCTCCATCTCCACACCTGTGGTAGTAATGCGGTATCCGAGGAAGGAGATTGACTGCTGGAAAAACTCACACTTTTCTGCCTTGGCATAAAGGTCATTCTCCAGAAGTCAGACCAGTACCGTGCGAACCAGGGACACATGCTCGGCGCACGTAGCGGAATACACCAGGATGTCATCGATGTAGACCACCACACCGCGACCAAGCATGTCCCGAAACACCTCGTTCACAAAGGACTGGAAAACGGATGGAGCTTTCATCAAACCGTAGGGCATCACCAGGTATTCATTATGCCCCGAGGTTGTACTGAATGCTGTTTTCCACTCATCCCCTTCCCAAATACTTACCAGGTTGTAAGCACTCCTGAGATCTAATTTGGTGAAGAAGGGGGCTCCATGCATTGACTCAATCACTGAAGGAATGAGGGAAATAGGATAACTAAATCGTACAGTCACCTTGTTCAGTGGTCGATAATCAATGCACGGGTGTAAACTGCCATCTTTCTTCTTCACAAAGAAGGAACTCGAGGAAGCAGGTGAAGTGGAGGGACGTATATACCCCTGGCCCAGGGACTCAGTGACTTATTTATCCATAGCCTCCGTTTCTGCCCGCGACAGGTGATACACATGACTCCTGGGAGGTACAACGTCTACCCGAAGGTTTATCGCGCAATCCCCCTCCCGATGAGGTGGTAATTTAGTCGCCTGCGTCTTGGAAAACGCGAGCGCCAGATCATGGTATTTGGGGGGAATGCGCACGGTGGGGGTACCGTCTGGACTCTCCACAGTGGTGGCACCAACCGAAACACCTAGACACCTACCCGGACACTCACACGACCACCCCATAAGAACCCTCTGCGTCCATGAGAAATTGTGGTTGTGAAGGGCTAACCACGGGATACCTAAAACTACAGAGTAAGCAGGAGACTCAATAGTCAAAAAAGTGATCTGCTCAACATGAGTCTCCTGGGTAATCATGGTGACGGGTACAGTAACCTCCTTAACCAACCCGGACCCTAATGGTCGACTATCAAGGGCTCTGATGGGGAGTGGAATGGATAGGGGAACCAATGAAATGCCTTGATGGAGTTTTCTACCTGGTCATACACTGTCAAGTCAAATATGCCAAGGTACATCACTCATCTTTTAATGTTATGTTGTCTGTGTTTTGTTTGTTGCTCAGTGCAATGCAATGTGCTATTTTCCTAGACTAGTCAAAGTTAATGTGACTTAGATTTTATACAAAATAAAAGCATAACTAGAAGTTTGTCTACCACTCAAATCTTTGTGTTTCTTCTTTCTGTGTAAATGTCCAGCATGTAATCGATACATCCATGTACAAAGTCGCCCAGACAACCACTGTCACTACTACTGAAGTGGAGCCGTGTCTGTCTGCTGTGCTTTAGACCAGACCCCCTGCAGTGAATGGAGCAGGGAGGTGACAATCCTCTCCTCATAATGGTAAGGAAACACTGAGCTCTATTTCGAAAATCACAATCGCTATAAAAAATTTAAGTCAAAATAAACCCTTTTCCTGCATGTTCAGAAGGTATGTGTGAGGTAAGAGGTATGCAAGGGATCTGTTTTGTTTTTCACTGTAAACATGTTATTGTTGTTGAAGACATTAATCCAAATGCTCATATTTGCTGTGCTTGAAGAACAAGGTGTTAGACTTTGAATAGCCCACACCGTCTGTGTGTTAGCCATGTACCCTTATCAAACGTTATCAAATGTCAAAATGTGGTTTTCTCTATGAGCTTCCTCATGTTATCATATGGCATGGTTTGATAGGGATGAGCAATGCAGCTGATCAATTTCACCAGCCCAGTTATCTCATTCGATGAGTAATCGAATGAGACATTTGGATCCATTTGGAAAGTTTTTTAACAGAGCTGTGGTCTGTCTTTAGTTGAGGCATTAGGCTTGTTAAATGGGTTGTGGTGAAAGACATTGTGAACCAATTACCCACATATTTTTTGGGCCATATTTCAGACAGCTACCGTATGCGTTCAGCCTCAGTATTGAATACTAAGTTTCGGTTTCAGTCTTAGTATTGAATGGCATTTACGTGTTCTCCTTATGACCTACTGCTATATCACAAAATGACTTGTAACATTGTGAGGCTTTTTGAAAGAGGCCTACATGAAAAAACTAACTTTAAATGGGAGCATTTGTTTATTATGACTAGGCTAAACTGTCTAAACTCTACTATTTCGATGTCAACAGTGAACACAGTGCAGTTGAACCTGTGAAGGAAGATCGATGCACCAGACGACACTGGGACTAGAAGAGTGCACCTGATGTGGAAGGTGAAGTGACAGAGCCTAGAGAAAGAAGACAATGTATAGAACTTTACACTGTACATAATCAACATTTAAGCAACATTACGCTCTTGTTCTGTTTTGGTTACCCACTACCAGGGGACTCCAACTCCGGTCCTGGAGAGCTATAGTGTATGCATGCTGTTGTTTCAGCTCACCACTAACACATCTGATTCTATCAGGAGTGTTAGTGCTGGGTTGAAACTAAAGCCTGCTCTCCCAGTAGCTCTCCAGCACCACAGTTGGAGAGCTTGGTCTTTCAAAACTATATAACTCTACCAGGAGTTTACATCCTCAAAACTATGAGTGAATCTCAAACATTACTCAACTTAGTCATGGTTTCTAAATGGGGGAGGGGATGATTCTGACTGGGTGTTACGTCACAGGAGGTTGGTTGTACCTTAATGTGGGAGGACAGGCTCGTGGTAATGGCTGGAGCGGAATAGGTGGAATGGTGTCAAATACATCAAACACATCGTTTCCATTCCAATTGCTCCGTTCCAGCCATTATTATGAGCCGTCCTCCCCTCAGCAGCCTCCTGTGTGTTACGTGTTTTCGAACATGTTATTTCCTTCTTTGTATAGGGCATCTCACCTGCATGCAAGACCTTAGATTAATACAGACTAACATACATGTAAAGCCTTTGAACACCATTGTGGATAAGGGTTCTATCACTGTGGACCAGAAGGCATACAGAGTCACTCTCGTTGCCTATCGTGGTGACATCACATTTCCTGAAGATTCAATCTATGTACCAGTCATTGGAGAAAGTCAATTGCTATATTTGACAAATATTCAATATTCATTGTTAGTCATCCTATTTAGTTGCATGCGTCTAGGGTTGCAAAGGGAGGGTATATCACTGGAAAAGTTCAATATTTACCAGTAAACTACCAGAATTTGGGTAATTTTCAAGGTTTATTTACAATTTTATAAAATGTCATCTTGTGGCCTTCTAGGGTACTTCAGATTATCTGTAATTTTATCTGGCATTATCACGTGAAATATATGAAATAATAAATACAAAAAATGGAATGGCAATGCTGTAAACATTATCCTAAATAGAAACCGTCAACTTAGTGAATACCATTGGTGTTCAGCATGAAATATCCTTTATATATTTTTGTTCACACTTTTATTTATTTTTCTATGTCTGTATTTGTTGTCAATGTTTTGGTTTCAAACTGGTGGCAGTTGAGAGAAAAAAGTCAATAGTTAGAAGAGTGGCAGAGTTAATTGAAAATCATGCCATTGTTGATTACATGATTTTTTCATTAATTAGGCTATTTTCTCTTGAACCATATGGTCTATCTACTAGAAACTCATGGACAATATGGACACAGAATAAAAAATACTATATAATTTAAAAAAATAAGTAGTTCAAGTATAAATGTCCAAAGTTAAACAATGGAAAAATGGTGCGTGCATATGAATTCACCCCCTTTGCTATGAAGCCCCTAAATAAGATCTGGTGCAACCAATTACCTTCAGAAGTCACACAATTAGTTAAATAAAGTCCACCTGTGTGCAATCTGAGTGTCACATGATCTGTCACATGATCTCAGTATATATACACCTGTTCTGAAAGGCTCCAGAGTCTGCAACACCACTAAGCAAGGGGCACCACCAAGCAAGCGGCACCATGAAGACCAAGTATCTCTCCAAACAGGCCAGGGACAAAGTTGTGGAGAAGTACAGATCAGGGTTATAAAAAAATATCAGAGACTTTGAACATCCCACGGAGCACCATTAAATCCATTATTAAAAAATTGAAAGAATATGGCACCACAACAAATCTACCAAGAGAGGGCCACCCACTAAAACTCACGGACCAGGCAAGGAGGGCATTAATCAGAGAGGCAACAAAGAGACCAAAGATAACACTGAAGGAGCTGCAAAGCTCCAGAGCGAAGATTGGAGTATCTGTCCATAGGACCACTTTAAGCCGTACACTCCACAGAGCTGGGCTGTATGGAAGAGTGCCAGAAAAAAGCCATTGCTTAAAGAAAAAAATAAGCAAACACGTTTGGTGTTTGCCAAAAGCCATGTGGGAGACTCCCCTAACATGTGGATGAAGGTACTCTGGTCATATGAGACTAAAATTGAGCTTTTTGGCCATCAAGGAAAACGCTATGTCTGGCGCAAACACAACACCCCTCATCACCCCGAGAACACCATCCATGGTGGTGGCAGCATCATGCTGTGGGGATGTTTTTCATCGGCAGGGACTGGGAAACTGTTCAGAATTGATGGAATGATGGATGGCGCAAAATACAGGGAAATTCTTGTGGGAAACCTGTTTCAGTCTTCCAGAGATTTGAGACTGGGACGGAGGTTCACATTCCAGCAGGACAATGACCCTAAGCATACTACTAAAGCAACACTCGAGTGGTTTAAGGGGAAACATTTAAATGTCTTGGAAAGGCCTAGTCACAGCCCAGACCTCAATCCAATTGAGAATCTGTGGTATGACTTAAAGATTGCTGTACACCAGCGGAACCCATCCATCTTGAAGGAGCTGGAGCAGTTTTGCCTTGATTTTTGCTGATTTTGTATGTTTGCCCACTGACAAAGACATGATCAGTCTATCATTTTAATGGTATGTTTCTTTGAACAGTGAGAGACAGAATAACAACAACAAAAATCCAGAAAAACGCATGTCAAAAATGTTATGAATTGATTTGCATTTTAATGAGGGAAATAAGTATTTGACCCCTCTGCAAAACATGACTTAGTACTTGGTGGCAAAACCCTTGTTGTCAATCATAGAGGTCAGACGTTTCTTGTAGTTGGCCACCAGGTTTGCACACATCTCAGGAGGGATTTTGTCCCACTCCTCTTTGCAGATCTTCTCCAAGTCATTAAGGTTTCGAGGCTGACATTTGGTAACTCGAACCTTCAGCTCCCTCCACAGATTTTCTATGGGATTAAAGTCTGGAGACTGGCTAGGCCACTCCAGGACCTTAATGTGCTTCTTCTTGAGCCACTCCTTTGTTGCCTTGGCCGTGTGTTTTGGGTCATTGTCATGCTGGAGTACCCATCCACGACCCATTTTCAATGCCCTGGCTGAGGGAAGGAGGTTCTCACCCAAGATTTGATGGTACATGGCCCCATCCATCGTCCCTTTGATGCGGTGTTGTAGCCCATTCCAGCCTTTTGTAGGTGTTCAATCTTGTCCCTGACATCCTTGGAGAGCTCTTTGGTCTTGGCCATGGTGGAGAGTTTGGAATCTGATTGATTGATTGCTTCTGTGGACAGGTGTCTTTTATACAGGTAACAAACTGAGATTAGGAGCACTCCCTTTAAGAGTGGGCTCCTAATCTCAGCTCTTTACCTGTATAAAAGACACCTGGGAGCCAGAAATCTTTCTGATTGAGAGGGGGTCAAATACTTATTTCCCTCATTAAAATGCAAATCAATTTATAACATTTTTGACATGCGTTTTTCTGGATTTTGTTGTTGTTATTCTGTCTCTCACTGTTCAAATAAACCTACCATTAAAATTATAGACTGATCATTTCTTTGTCAGTGGGCAAACGTACAAAATCAGCAGGGGATCAAATAATGGAGTCATTAAAACTTTTTCAACCACTCCACAAATGTCTTGTTAACAAACTATAGTTTTGGTATGTCGGTTAGGACATCTACTTTGTGAATGACACAAGTAAATTGTCCAACAATTGTTTACAGACAGATTATTTCACTTATAATTCACTGTATCAAAATTCCAGTGGGTCAGAAGTTTAAATACACTAAGTTGACTGTACCTTTAAACAGCTTGGAAAATTCCAGAAAATGATGTCATGGTTTAGAAGCTTCTGATAGGCTAATTGACATCATTTGAGTCAATTGGAGGTGTAACTGTGGATGTATTTCAAGGCCTACCTTCAAACTCAGTGCCTCTTTGCTTGACATTATGGGAAAATCAAAACAAATCAGCCAAGACCTCAGAAATTTTTTTGCAGACCTCCACAAGTCTGGTTCATCCTTGGGAGCAATTTCCAAACGCCTGAAGGTACCACGTTCATCTGTACAAACAATAGTATGCAAGTATAAACACCATTGGACCACGCAGCCATCATACCGCTCAGGAAGGAGAAGCGTTCTGTCTCCAAGAGATGACCGTACTTTGGTGTGAAAAGTGCAAATCAATCCCAGAACAACAGCAAAGGACCTTGTGAAGATGCTGGTGGAAACAGGTACAAAAGTATCTATATCCACAGTAAAACGAGTCCTATATCGACATAACCTGAATGGCCGCTCAGCAAGGAAGAAGCCACTGCTCCAAAACCGCCATAAAAAGGCCAGACTACGGTTTGCAACTGCACATGGGGACAAAGATCATACTTTTTGGAGAAATGTCCTCTGGTCTGATGAAACAAAAATAGAACTGTTTGGCCATAATGACCATTGTTATGTTTGGAGGAAAAAGGGGGTTGCTTGCAAGCCGAAGAACACCATCCCAACCGTGAAGCACGGGGGTGGCAGCATCATGCTGTGGGGGTGCTTTGCTGTAGGAGGGACTGGTGCACTTCACAAAATAGATGCCATCATGAGGAAGGAAAATTATGTGGATATATTGAAGCAACATCTCAAGACATCAGTCAGGAAGTTAAAGCTTGGTCGCAAATGGGTCTTCCAAATGGACAATGACTCCAAGCATACTTCCAAAGTTGTGGCAAAATGGCTTAAGGACAACAAAGTCAAGGTATTGGAATGGCCATCACAAAGCCCTGACCTCGATCCTATAGAAAATGTGTGGGCAGAACTGAAAAAGTGTGTGCGAGCAAGGAGGCCTACAAACCTGACTCAGTTACACCAGCTCTGTCAGGAGCTTGTGGGAAGCTTGTGGAAGGCTACCCCAAATGTTTGACCCAAGTTAAACGATTTAAAGGCAATGCTACCAAATACTAATTGATTGTATGTCAACTTTTGACCCACTGGGAATGTGATGAAAGAAAGAAAAGTTTAAATAAATAATTCTCTCTAGTATTATTCTGACATTTTACATTCTTAAAATTAAGTGGTGATCCTAACTGACCTAAAACAGGGCATTTTTACTAGGATTAAATGTCAGGAATTGTGAAAAACTGAGTTTAAATGTATTTGGCTAAGGTGTATGTAAACTTCCTACTTCAACTGCATATATCTATATATATATATATATATATCTAGTAGATATGTCATACTATCCCACTAAAGGCTATCCCACCACTATTTATCATACAGTCACTACTTCTACTACTACACTAGCCTCTAACAATTTTCATTTCTAAACTTCCACTATCATAAAAATACTTCTGGACAGCTAAAGAAAGGCACACAATTTTCCTTCAGAAAAAGTACCTTTTCTAGTTGTGTGTTGTGTTCTGTACTGAAGTGTTATTTTGAAGTGACTTTAAACCTCTCTGTGTTGTGTACCACCGTGTCACATTCATATGAGTTTATCTGTCAGGTTTCCCCCAGGTAAAGGGGACCTGGGCGCCCCTAGCCCATGTTGGTTTCATCCAGGTGGGCTTGGCTGTTCCTCCTGTCTACCCTGTCCATGGCTACATTATAGACTGGACCACCGATGGCGATACACCTGGCTACAGAGCCAAGCCACTCACCTCTAATTGACTGTTGAGCTTGGATTCTGATGAATGGATGGGTGGGTAGATGGATCCTGATTATGTAACATTATGCCACTTTACATTGACATTGGTGTGCTTGACTTGACATCTTTTAAATTTAATAAGGTTTCAGTTTCAGTTTCTACTGTGGCCATTAGGAATTATTGTAATAGTTTTGCTGTCGTTTCTCTATGGGTTTTATAAGCTCATAAATGCATACAATGTGCATTAGATAAAGAGCCATTTAGCCTATCATAGATGTGGTTCGGTGAAAGATAAACAGAAAGCTTTTAGATTATGAATCAACTGGTAATAAATGTGTGTATACAACCCACGTTAAATGACCACCACTCTTACTGTTATTTCAGTAAACAATTTGTGCATTGAAAACTACATTGGGATGTTTTCAAATAGCTGATTTCTCCCTTTCTCATACTGTAGGCCTGCAGCCTTTTAAACTATACAACATCACAGTTACTCCACTCTATGATGTGGGAAATATAATTCAGATCTGCTCAAAAGAAAGAAGCACCACTGACATGTTCTCCTTTTTCTGTTGTCCCTTTGGGGTAATGGTTAGGTATCTTTGTATTCTTATATATTTCTTATATATTCCAATTATTCAATGTGTCAATGTTTTAATTGTATCTGTCCCTTTACAAATAAATGCATTATGAAATCATATTTTCTTTATCAACTCAGCTCCACGGAATATCTCCTCCATTGATGTACATGTCTAAGACAAGTGCTCAGGTCAACTGGACTGCTGTGCCTCAGAGCCAATGTAGCGGCATTGTCATCAACTACACCGTGTTCTACAAAACAGAAACACAACCAGAGCTGAGTGTCTCCTGAAATGTTGTTTAAACGTTGTTATAACGGCATGTCAACTGTACTGAGGGTAATTTGTTGTTGTTTTTCTCCCCTCTTAAATGTGACAGTGAATAGCAGGAAACAGGAAGTGACTTTGGAGCCTCTCTAACCAGGCACCAGATCCAGTGTCCATGTCATGGCCAACGCTGTTACTGGGGCAAACAATAGCAGCGTCACTCGCTTCACAATGAGCAGATACGGTAAGGTCATGTCTGTTAGCTCCACTGACCTCTAGTAAGTCATGGTAACACAAATTGACACGTATTCATTATATGTATCCACTTTGAAGCACAGGGTTGTAGTAACACATATTCTAACCATAGAATTACAATACTAGAACAGACATTCGAATTCAAGTCAACGTTCAGTGCTGGGTGGACCTGCGGCCACATTGACTGCACTCGTTTGTACCAGTCAAATTTGAATGGACTGAGGGGCTTTGTCCATTCTAGTGGTTCTATGGTTTCTCTAACACAACTCTCTAACAAAGCATGTTTCTCCATGCATACACTACTGTTCAATTGTCCAAAAACAGGTGTAGTAACAATGGGAGAGAATGGTATGTTCTAATAATGTCTCAAATCCAGTTTTTCCCCTCAGGCAGGACCTTCATCATAATGCTTCAGTGGTCTCAGCATCATCCAAATCAAATCAAATCCAAATCAATTTTTATTTGTCACATGCGCCGAATACAACCTTACCGTGAAATGCTTACTTACAAGCCCTTAACCAACAATGAAGTTTTAAGAAAAATAAGTCTTAAGTAAAAAATAGATAAGTAAAAAACAAATAATTAAAGAGCAGCAGTAAAATAACAGTAGCGAGGCTACATACAAGGGGTACCGGTACAGAGTCAATGTGCAGGGGCACAGGTTAGTCGAGGTAATTGAGGTAATATGTACATGTAGGTTAAAGTGTAGAGTTAAAGTGACTATGCATAGATAATAAACAGAGAGTGGCAGCAGCGTAAAAGAGGGGGGTGGGGGGGGGACAATGCAAATAGTCCGGATAGCCATTTGATTAGCTGTTCAGGATTCTTATGGCTTGGGGGTAGAAGCTGTTAAGAAGCCTTTTGGACCTAGACTTGGTACCGCTTGCCGTGCGGTAGAAGAGAGAACAGTCTATGACTAGGGTGGCTGGAGTCTTTGACAATTTTAAGGGCCTTCCTCTGACATTGCCTGGTATAGAGGTCCTGGAAGCTTGGCCCCAGTGATGTACTGGGCCGTACGCACTACCCTCTGTAGTGCCTTGCGGTCGGAGGCCGAGCAGTTGCAATACCAGGCAGTGATGCAATTTGTCAGGATGCTCTCGATGGTGCAGCTGTAGAACCTTTTGAGGATCTGAGGACCAATGCCAAATCTTTTCAGTCTCCTGAGTGGGAATAGGCTTTGTCGTGCCCTCTTCATGACTGTCTTGGTGTGTTTGGACCATGATAGTTTGTTGGTGATGTGGACACCAAGGAACTTGAAGCTCTCAACCTGCTCCACTACAGCCCCATCGATGAGAATGGGGGCGTGCTCAGTCCTCCTTTTCTTGTTGTCCACAATCATCTCCTTTGTCTTGATCACGTTGAGGGAGAGGTTGTCATCCTGGCACCACATGGCCAGGTCTCTGACCTCCTACCTATAGGCTGTCTCATCCTTGTCGGTGATCAGCCCTACCACTGTTGTGTCGTCAGCAAACTTAATGATGGGGTTGGAGTTGTGCCTGGCCATGCAGTCATGGATGAACAGGGAGTACAGGAGGGGACTGAGCACGCACCCCTGAGGGGCCCCCGTGTTGAGGATCAGTGTGGCAGATGTGTTGTTACCTACCCTTACCACCTGGGGGCGGCCTGTCAGAAAGTCCAGGATCCAGTTGCAGAGGGAGGTGTTTAGTCCCAGGGTCCTTAGCTTAGTGATGAGCACTGAGGGCACTATGGTGTTGAACACTGAGCTGTAGTCAATGAATAGCATTCTCACGTAGGTGTTCCTTTTGTCCAGGTGTGAAAGGGCAGTGTGGAGTGCAATAGAGATTGCATTATCTGTGGATCTGTTGGGGTGGTATGCAAATTGGAGTGGGTGTAGGGTTTCTGGGATAATGGTGTTGATGTGAGCCATGACCAGCCTTTTAAAGCACTTCATGGCTACAGACGTGAGTGCTACGGGTCTGTAGTCATTTAGGCAGGTTACCTTAGTGTTCTTGGGCACAGGGACTATGGTGGTCTGCTTGAAACATGTTGGTATTGCAGACTCAGTCAGGGACAGGTTGAAAATGTCAGTGAAGACACTTGCAAGTTGGTCAGCGCATGCTCGGAGTGCACGTCCTGGTAATCTGTCTGGCCCTGCGGCCTTGTGAATGTTAACCTGTTTATCCTATTCATTTGACTCTTTTGTGTCATTCAGTAAGTTCCGCCATAGATCTTGGGAATGTTTTAAAGCTGCAAATATTGTTCCCATACGTCCAACCAGTAAACATTAAACACTCAATTATGTCAGTCAAGTCAAATAATTATGTCACACTTAATCTTAACAACACAGAATCAAAATTGTGCGTTAAAGGCCAGCTACTCGATTAGGTTCTGGGGGGGAGAGGTTTGAGATCTGAAAGTAGGGCGACTGGCGGAACCAGGGCGGATCCTATTTGGTAACTTAACCCCCCTCTCTCTGCAAGTCTATGGGCCTAATGTCCCCCCCAGGTGTCTTTTATACAGGCAACGAGCTGAGATTAAGAGCACACTCTTAAAGGGAATGCTCCTAATCCCCCCTTTTTCAAAAGTACCAGGTGTAGGTGCATCCTCCAAAAATGGTGATTCGTCCAAATAACCAGTGACGAAAAACCAGCGCACCAGAATAATTGTTCCTTGTTATTGGTCGCATGTTACAGTCCTGGGAAAGACATTACCATTTATGTTTGTCTGTCCACAGGAGATTATGTCACACTTAATCTATCGTGGACAGCCTACATAACATAAATGTTATTGTAAAGTATTTAAAAAAAACTGGTGGTTTGTGACAAACTGGGGGTTTGTGGGGGTAGTTTCCGTTAAGGGGGGTGGAGACTTCGTTAGTATCTTTTCTCACACATCTCCCCCCTAAACCTAATCGAGCATCTGACACAATTACAAAAGATTTTAGTTCTGGGTTTCCAAGATTGTCACACTATACTAGATTTGATGTTCTTTGACAGGGCTTGCTGTGTAATGTTTAACTGATTCCTAGGTGGAAGATGGTGCCCAACCCTGGTCTCAGCTCCCTGGCCTTCTGGTCTTCTCATCGTTATTATAAGGTTAACATGATAATGGTTGTGATAATGATAATCATCATAATGCTATTATAATCATCATGATAACAACATGATAATCATTGTGTATATTGTGTCCTTTCATCCTTTAAACTCATTCCATTAAGGCCTATCCTATGCACAGGGTAACAAGTCCAATTCATAAAATTGTCTGAAGGAAATTAATATCTTGATTTTTGTTTCTTTACATTTCAAAAAATCTAAACTTTTAGAGCATTATCTTTGGATCAGAATGTATAGTAGCTAATATAGTAGCTATAACCAGTCATTAATCTCCATGTTGGCTCAACATCGCTACAGTTTCTCTCATCTCCACAGATCCAGCCCTTTAACAACGCGCCCGAATGAGAGACCTTCTGTGAGAGGATCTACCCCTGTGAGGTGGACACCATAACGGACGACATGGGGCCAACCTCTACAGAGGATGAGGACATACAGGACAATGAGCCAGGCAGTGATCAGACAAAGCTTTGGCTTCGGTAGCAAGACCTCTTGTGACAGCCAACCCAGAGAGGAGAGCAGTAACCTGGGCCTGGCCCCAACCAACTTCCCTTTACTGGTTCAACAAGATGAAGGAGTCAATCTTGTGGAGTGAATCACCTCTGAGGACTCATCACTCATCAGACCTCCAGCTCCCCGAGAGCTATCTGATCAAACCCCTACAGGCTGCAGAATCCAGTGGAATGCCCTGTGAGATAGGGGTTGGGGCGAAGTAAGGTCGGGTGCCACAGAGGAGAGCAGGAGCCTGTTGGAGACAATGCAGATTAACAGCACAGCCCCTCTCACAGCATACAATGAACACATATACAGTATGTTTGGACACAGGCGGGCAGGTGAAGAAAAGTAAATGGCCATGAACACACCTGAATCCGGTGGACTTCTCAGTGTCTTTCCTGTATCTTTATTCATTCTGGTTTTCTGTCTCATATAGGCTGTGTTTTATGTGTTAGGGGCACTTTGAAATGTACCTTTTGTAATTATACTTGAGAGACAATTTGTACGGTATTTATATTTGTACATGGTAAAACTGGATGGATATCAGTTTGGCATTAAGATGGTTCTTTCAATTTACTTTTTCACTTGCATCTATTTATATCAACTCAAACATACATCCTTATACTATATGTACAGTGAGGGAAAAAAGTATTTGATCCCCTGCTGATTTTGTACGTTTGCCCACTGACAAAGAAATGATCAGTCTATAATTTTAATGGTAGGTTCATTTGAACAGTGAGAGACAGAATAACAACAAAAAAATCCAGAAAAACGCATGTCAAAAATGTTATAAATTGATTTGCATTTTAATGAGGGAAATATGTATTTGACCCCCACTCAATCAGAAAGATTTCTGGCTCCCAGGTGTCTTTTATACAGGCAACACTCTTAAAGGGAGTGCTCCTAATCTCAGTTTGTTACCTGTATAAAAGACACCTGTCCACAGAAGCAATCAATCAATCAGATTCCAAACTCTCCACCATGGCCAAGACCAAAGAGCTCTCCAAGGATGTCAGGGACAAGATTGTAGACCTACACAAGGCTGGAATGGGCTACAAGACCATCGCCAAGCAGCTTGGTGAGAAGGTGACAACAGTTGGTGCGATTATTCGCAAATGGAAGAAACACAAAAGTACTGTCAATCTCCCTCGGCCTGGGGCTCCATGCAAGATCTCACCTTGTGGAGTTGCAATGATCATGAGAATGGTGAGGAATCAGCCCAGAACTACACAGGAGGATCTTGTCAATGATCTCAAAGCTGCTGGGACCATAGTCACCAAGAAAACAATTGGTAACACACTACGCCGTGAAGGACTGAAATCCTGCAGCGCCCGCAAGGTCCCCCTGCTCAAGAAAGCACATATACAGGCCCGTCTGAAGTTTTCCAATGAACATCTGAATGATTCAGAGGAGAACTGGGTGAAAGTGTTGTGGTCAGATGAGACCAAAATCGAGCTCTTTGGCATCAACTCAACTCGCCGTGTTTGGAGGAGAAGGAATGCTGCCTATGACCCCAAGAACACCATCACCACCGTCAAACTTAGAGGTGGAAACATTATGCTTTGGGGGTGTTTTTCTGCTAAGGGGACAGGACAACTTCACCACATCAAAGGGACGATGGACGGGGCCATGTACCGTCAAATCTTGGGTGAGAACCTCCTTCCCTCAGCCAGGGCATTGAAAATGGGTCGTGGATGGGTATTCCAGCATGACAATGACCCAAAACACACGGCCAAGGCAACAAAGGAGTGGCTCAAGAAGAGGCACATTAAGGTCCTGGAGTGGCCTAGCCAGTCTCCAGACCTTAATCCCATAGAAAATCTGTGGAGGGAGCTGAATGTTCGAGTTGCTAAACGTCAGGCTCGAAACCTTAATGACTTGGAGAAGATCTGCAAAGAGGAGTGGGACAAAATCCCTCCTGAGATGTGTGTAAACCTGGTGGCCAATTACAAGAAACGTCTGACCTCTGTGATTGCCAACAAGGGTTTTGCCACCAAGTACTAAGTCATGTTTTGCAGAGGGGTCAAATACATATTTCCCTCATTAAAATGCAAATCAATTCATAACATTTTTGACATGCGTTTTTCTGGATTTTTTTGTTGTTATTCTGTCTCTCACTGTTCAAATATATCTACCATTAAAATTATAGACTGATCATGTCTTTGTCAGTGGGCAAACGTACAAAATCAGCAGGGGATCAAATACTTTTTTCCCTCACTGTATGTGGTAGAATATACAGTGGGGAAAAAAAGTATTTAGTCAGCCACCAATTGTGCAAGTTCTCCCACTTAAAAAGATGAGAGAGGCCTGTAATTTTCATCATAGGTACACGTCAACTATGACAGACAAAATGAGGGAAAAAAATCCAGAAAATCAAATTGTAGGATTTTTAATGAATTTATTTGCAAATTATGGTGGAAAATAAGTATTTGGTCAATAACAAAAGTTTCTCAATACTTTGTTATATACCCTTTGTTGGCAATGACACAGGTCAAACGTTTTCTGTAAGTCTTCACAAGGTTTTCACACACTGTTGCTGGTATTTTGGCCCATTCCTCCATGCAGATCTCCTCTAGAGCAGTGATGTTTTGGGGCTGTCGCTGGGCAACACGGACTTTCAACTCCCTCCAAAGATTTTCTATGGGGTTGAGATCTGGAGACTGGCTAGGCCACTCCAGGACCTTGAAATGCTTCTTACGAAGCCACTCCTTCGTTGCCGGGCGGTGTGTTTGGGATCATTGTCATGCTGAAAGACCCAGCCACGTTTCATCTTCAATGCCCTTGCTGATGGAAGGAGGTTTTCACTCAAAATCTCACGATACATGGCCCTATTCATTCTTTCCTTTACACGGATCAGTCGTCCTGGTCCCTTTGCAGAAAAACAGCCCCAAAGCATGATGTTTCCACCCCCATGATTCACAGTAGGTATGGTGTTCTTTGGATGCAACTCAGCATTCTTTGTCCTCCAAACACGACGAGTTGAGTTTTTACCAAAAAGTTCTATTTTGGTTTCATCTGACCATATGACATTCTCCCAATCCTCTTCTGGATCATCCAAATGCACTCTAGCAAACTTCAGACGGGCCTGGACATGTACTGGCTTAAGCAGGGGGACACGTCTGGCACTGCAGGATTTGAGTCCCTGGCGGCATAGTGTGTTACTGATGGTAGGCTTTGTTACTTTGGTCCCAGCTCTCTGCAGGTCATTCACTAGGTCCCCCCGTGTGGTTCTGGGATTTTTGCTCACCGTTCTTGTGATCATTTTGACCCCACGGGGTGAGATCTTGCGTGGAGCCCCAGATCGAGGGAGATTATCAGTGGTCTTGTATGTCTTCCATTTCCTAATAATTGCTCCCACAGTTGATTTCTTCAAACCAAGCTGCTAACCTATTGCAGATTCAGTCTTCCCAGCCTGGTGCAGGTCTACAATTTTGTTTCTGGTGTCCTTTGACAGCTCTTCAGTCTTGGCCATAGTGGAGTTTGGAGTGTGACTGTTTGAGGTTGTGGACAGGTGTCTTTTATACTGATAACAAGTTCAAACAGGTGCCATTAATACAGGTAACGAGTGGAGGACAGAGGAGCCTCTTAAAGAAGAAGTTACAGGTCTGTGAGAGCCAGAAATCTTGCTTGTTTGTAGGTGACCAAATACTTATTTTCCACCATAATTTGCAAATAAATTCATTAAAAATCCTACAATGTGATTTTCTGGATTTTTTTTCCACATTTTGTCTGTCATAGTTGATGTGTACCTATGATGAAAATTACAGGCCTCTCTCATCTTTTTAAGTGGGAGAACTTGCACAATTGGTAGCTGACTAAATACTTTTTTCCCCCACTGTACCTCCTCAAATGTTTGTTTCTTCTCAATGTGAAGGACAGTTGTTGGTATAACAAGGAAAATTCCCCTTTCCGTCCAACACCAGGGGTGTTGAAACACCACTTCCAGAAAACAGAAAGCAAGCGTGCCAAGACTGAAAAACAGAAATACTTCAGTATTTTGCACAATAGTGTCTCTGAGTCACTGGCTGCAGCCCAAATGGCACCTTATTCCATGTACAGTGCACTTTTAGGGCTCAGGTCAGAAGTAGTTTACTATATAAAGCACGGGGTGCCATTTTGGGACGCAACCAATGACTAGAGGCACATGAAGCTCATCATTGTTTTGACCATATACTGTTGTAGGAGACGTTTTGGCCTGTTTGTGTGTTGTGTATATGTTGTCTGTCAAGGGTTATTTTGACTTGTTTTGTACACTAGTGGGTGGTCATTGGTCACTGGTCACGTGTGTGTATATAGGTAGCACAGGTGACCAGGAAGGGTTAGCACAGGTGAGAGATGAGCACATTCAGTTCTTACCGTATCACAGATACTGCTTATAGAATGCATCTCTCTGCACCTTTTCTATAGGAATATGTGTTTTGGAGCTATTTATATGTTATATGTGCAATAAATGGGAACTTCACCCAAAAAGAGTAACGTTTGGAAAGCTGATTTTTGTGGACGTGTTATGGACATAGGGAATCGCCACTGCAACTGTTCTTTAGAAAAATATAATTCACTGAGTCATTGAACACAAACTCATCAGTCCAAGTCTATGGTCTGCCTGTTGGGACTGTGAGCAGCACAAAATAAGAATTTCAGTGGCCGTGATAAACAAAGCCTGGGGATTCACAGTTGAAGCATGGGATATATTATGTAAAACTAACAGGGGAAAATAAAGGAAAATATATTAAACAGTGGAGGCTCCTCAGAGGAGGAAGGGGAGGACCATCCTCAGTGAATTTCATAAAAATGTAAATGGTAAAACATTTAAAAAGTGAACCTTTTTAGATAAAACTATGCTAAATATAACCACATCAACAAATAACTGATTAAAACACACTATTTTGCAAAGAAGGTCTACAGTAGCCTCAACACTCTGTAGGGTAGCACCATGGTGTAACCGGAGGACAGCTAGCGTCCGTCCTCCTCTGGGTACATTGACTTCAATTCAAAACCTATGAGGCTCATGGTTCTAACCCCCTTCCTTAGACTTAATTATGACAACTTTCAGGGGACATCCTACCAGCCTATCAGAGCTCTTGCAGCATGAACTGACATGTCCACCCAATCAAAGGATCAGATAATAAATCAAGTACTGAAAGCATATTTTTTATTTTAATTTTTTTATTTCACCTTTATTTAACCAGGTAAGCCAGTTGAGAACAAGTTCTCATTTACAACTGCGACCTGGCCAAGATAAAGCAAAGTAGTGCGATAAAAACAACAACACAGAGTTACATATGGGGTAAAAAAAATAATAAGTAAAAAAAAATACAACAGAAAATATATATACAGTGTGTTCAAATGTAGCAAGTTATGGAGGTAAGGCAATAAATAGGCTATAGTGCAAAAATAATTACAATTAGTATTAACACTGGAATGCTAGATGTGCAAGAGATGATGTGCAAATAGAGATACTGGGGTGCAAAAGAGCAAAATAAATAACAATATAGGGATGAGGTAGTTGGGTAGGCTAATTTCAGATGGGCTGTGTACAGGTGCAGTGATCGGTAAGGTGCTCTGACAACTGATGCTTAAAGTTAGTGAGGGAGATAAGAGTCTCCAGCTTCAGAGATTTTTGCAATTCGTTCCAGTCATTGGCAGCAGAGAACTGGAAGGAATGGCGTCCAAAGGAGGTGTTGGCTTTGGGGATGACCAGTGAGATATACCTGCTGGAGCGCAGACTACGGGTGGGTGCTGCTATGGTGACCAATGAGCTAAGATAAGGCGGGGATTTGCCTAGCAGTGATTTATAGATGGCCTGGAGCCAGTGGGTTTGACGACGAACATGTAGTGAGGACCAGCCAACAAGAGCGTGCAGGTCACAGTGGTGGGTAGTGTATGGGGCTTTGGAGACAAAACGGATGGCACTGTGATAGACTACATCCAATTTGCTGAGTAGAGTGTTGGAGGCTATTTTGTAAATGACATCGCCGAAGTCAAGGATCGGTAGGATAGTCAGTTTTACGAGGGCATGTTTGGCAGCATGAGTGAAGGAGGCTTTGTTGCGGAATAGGAAGCCGATTCTAGATTTAACTTTGGATTGGAGATTCTTAATGTGAGTCTGGAAGGAGAGTTTACAGTCTAACCAGACACCTAGGTATTTGTAGTTGTCCACATACTCTAGGTCAGACCCGTCGAGAGTAGTGATTCTAGTCGGGTGGGCGGGTGCCAGCAGCGTTCGATTGAAGAGCATGCATTTAGTTTTACTAGTGTTTAAGAGCAGTTGGAGGCTACTGAAGGAGTGTTGTATGGCATTGAAGCTCGTTTGGAGGTTTGTTAACACAGTGTCCAATGAAGGGCCAGATGTATACAAAATGGTGTCGTCTGCATAGAGGTGGATCTGAGAGTCACCAGCAGCAAGAGCGACATCATTGATATACACGGAGAAAAGAGTCGGCCCAAGAATTGAATCCTGTGGCACCCCCATAGAGACTGCCATAGGTCCAGACAACAGGCCCTCCGATTTGACACATTGAACTCTATCTGAGAAGTAGTTGGTGAACCAGGCGAGGCAGTCATTTGAGAAACCAAGGCTATTTAGTCTGCCAATAAGAATGCGGTGGTTGACAGAGTCGAAAGCCTTAGCCAGGTCGATGAAGACGGCTGCACAGTACTGTCTATTATCGATCGCGGTTATAATATCGTTTAGGACCTTGAGCGTGGCTGAAGTGCACCCATGACCAGCTCGGAAACCGGATTGCATAGCGGAGAAGGTACGGTGGGATTCGAAATGGTCGGTGATCTGTTTGTTAACTTGGCTTTCAAATACTTTCGAAAGGCACGGCAGGATGGATATAGGTCTGTAACAGTTTGGATCTAGAGTGTCACCCCCTTTGAAGAGGGGGATGACCGCGGCAGCTTTCCAATCTCTGGGGATCTCAGACATTATGAAAGAGAGGTTGAACAGGCTAGTAATAGGGGTTGCGACAATTTCGGCGGCTAGTTTTAGAAAGAAAGCGTCCAGATTGTCTAGCCCAGCTGATTTATAGGGGTCCAGATTTTGCAGCTCTTTCAGAACATCAGCTGTCTGAATTTGTGTGAAGGAGAAGCGGGGGGGGGGGGGGCATGGGCAAGTTGCAGCGGAGGGTGCAGTGTTGGTGGCCGGGGTAGTGGTAGCCAGGTGGAAAGCATGGCCAGCCGTAGCAAAATGCTTGTTGAAATTCTCGATTATTGTAGATTTATCGGTGGTGATAGTGTTTCCTAGCCTCAGTGCAGTTGGCAGCTGGGAGGAAGTGCTCTTATTCTCCATGGACTTTACAGTGTCCCAAAACTTTTTGGAGTTAGTGCTACAGGATGCAAATTTCTGTTTGAAAAAGTTAGCCTTTGCTTTCCTGACTGCTTGTGTATATTGGTTCCTAACTTCCCTGAAAAGTTGCATATCGCGGGGGCTATTTGATGCTAATGCAGTATGCCACAGGATGTTTTTGTGCTGGTCAAGGGCAGTCAAGTCTGAGGAGAACCAGGGGCTATATCTGTTCTTAGTTCTGTATTTTTTGAATGGGGCATGTTTATTTAGGATTGAGAGGAAATTACTTTTAAAGAACAACCAGGCATCCTCTACTGACGGAATGAGATCTATATCCATCCAGGATACCTGGGCCAGGTCTATTAGGAAGGCCTGCTCGCTAAAGTGTTTTAGGGAGCGTTTGACAGTGATGAGGGGTGGTCGTTTGACCGCGGACCCGTTACGGACGCAGGCAATAAGGCAGTGATCGCTGAGATCCTGGTTGAAGACAGCGGAGGTGTATTTAGAGGGTAAGTTAGTTAGGATGATATCTATGAGGGTACCCATGTTTACGGATTTAGGGTTGTACCTGGTAGGTTCGTTGATAATTTGTGTGAGATTGAGGGCATCTAGTTTGGATTGTAGGATGGCCGGGGTGTTAAGCATATCCCAATTTAGGTCACCAAGCAGTACGAACTCTGAGGATAAATGGGGGGCAATCAATTCACATATGGTGTCCAGGGCACAGCTGGGGGCTGAGGGGGGTCTGTAGCAAGCGGCAACAGTGAGAGAGTTATTTCTGGAAAGGTGGATTTTTAGAAGTAGAAGCTCAAACTGTTTGGGCACAGACCTGGATAGTATGATAGAGCTCTGCAGGCTATCTCTACAGTAGATTGCAACTCCACCCCCTTTGGCAGTTCTATCTAGACGGAAAATGTTATAGTTGGGGATGGAAATTTCAGAATTTTTGGTGGCCTTCCTAAGCCAGGATTCAGACACTGCTAGAACATCAGGGTTGGCGGAGTGTGCTAACGCAGTGAATAACTCAAACTTAGGAAGGAGGCTTCGGATATTAACGTGCAAGAATCCAAGGCTTTTACGATTACAGAAGTCAACAAATGATAACGCCTGGGGAGTAGGAGTGATACTGAGGGCTGCAGGGCCTGGGTTAGCCTCTACATCACCAGAGGAACAGAGGAGGACTAGAATAAGGATACGGCTAAAGGCTTTAAGAACTGGTCTTCTAGTGCGTTGGGTACATAGAATAAAGGGGGCAGATTTCCGGGCGTTGTAGAAAAGATTCAGGGCATTATGTACAGACAAGGATATGGAAGGAAATGCTAGCTAGCTGTAGCATAAGCTACAGCTAGCTAGCATTGCAGTGTATAAAATGTGGTGAGTAGTGAGACAATAGTTGAACAGTTTTGAACAAATTAATTTCTTCCAAAATAAAGGAGAAGCAAGAGAAAGAGTCACTTTTTTTTCAGTTTCACTTAGCTAGCAAATGCAGCTAGCTAGTTTAGCCTACTGAAACACCCTGCTCAGAGGGATGCTATGTTAGCTAGCTGGCTATGACATTCCAGCAAAACACTGGAACTCTTCCAAGTCAAGGTAAGCTTTTGGTATTGCTCATTTATTGCCACCGGGGCCTGCTGGTGTAACTGCTTACTGACTGTACACTGTAACGTTACTGCATGATTGTAGCGGATTTACTAACGCTTTAGTTCTATTAGCTATGCTGACTATGACGTTACTTTAGCTAATATGGTGACAACGACGTAGGCTGTGTGTAGCGGTTTGGCTTGGAAAGGTTTTTTCGCCTGGTCACATACAGCTGATGTGTTGTGCATTGAAGTCCACAAGCTAAGGGAAGAGAAGGAATACAACGTGGCTGTTATGAGTGTGAACTCTGTTTATGCGTGATCAGGGGTGTATTGATTCCACCGATTCTGTTGAAAAATGTTTCTTAAATGGAAGCAAACAGAACAAAACGGGGATAAACATACCTGAATTTGACCATTAGAAACTCGTTTGCAACTGTTGGGCTAATGATTACACCCTATATCGTTTGCAACTGTCTGTCACCTCAAATTTGTCTCTCAACCTGTGTGCACCTACGTTGTAAACTTCCATTCATAGGCTAGATTGTAGCAACCTCATGATGGGTATAGAGAAAATTTGAGTATCATGTTTTTTTTTAATCAACTCTTGACCCTAAATAAATGGAGCTACTTGGTAAGGTAGAGGGGGAGGACATTTTATTTTCTGAGTATACCATAATATTGTATTGTGAACTCCTACTTCCTCCTTATACGATGGACTATATATTCTGTTAATGTTGAAGGTCTCACTGAAAATAAAGCACTTATGCTGACTTAGAAGCGTAATAAATCATTCGTTCACATGGATAACACTTTTGGTTTATTTCATACTGTATAATGTCACACATTCACAAACCATGCTCCAAAAAGGTTACATGTATTCTGGTGGCATGCAGGGAAATACAAGGCTATGTTATGTTTCCCGTATATGTGGAAAAGTAGTGTTAACTGAGTGATGGTGTCAGAATATTTTTCATAACCCTCAAAGTAGCAATATTCAAAAAGTCTAAATGTAACATCCCTTTCTCTGAGCATAAACTTCATTTTCAGTATATATAATAATGCAACAGTAATATCTCTAAATCTGACCTTGAACATTATGTTTTCAATGGGCAGGGAACTTACATTGCATTTCTTCACTTCTAATTCCATTTAACCACAAGTCATAAAGATCTCATTGTTACTTGATCCATTTGAAATGAAAGACAAAACATAATTAAAATTAAATGAAACATTTTGTAATTCCTGGGTTTTAAGATCTTTGGCAGTTGATCTCATCTTATGACTTCTGAGCAGAATTCATGACGGAAAGTCAACAAGACTTTGAAAAAATGGAATAAGGCATTGTAAAAAGGCAAATGTACATTTGTCAAACTGTTTTTCTACCTGCAAAGATGTGTCACCAATCATACACCTACTAGTGTAGCATACAGTGCCTTCAAAGTATTCACTCCCCTTGACTTTTTCCACATTTTGTGTTACAGCCTGAATTTCAAATGGATTAAATTGAGATAGTCTCTCACTGGCCTATACACAATACCCCATAATTTCAAAGAGGAATTATGTTTCAATTTTATTTACAAATTAATACAAAATTAAAAGCTGAAATGTCGATTCAACAAGTATTCAACCCCTTTTATGGCAAGCCTAAATAAGTTCAGGAGTAAACATTTGCTTAACAAGTCACATAATAAGTTGCATGGACTCACTGTGTGCAATAAGTATTTAACATGATTTTTGAATGACTACCTCGTCTCTGTACCCCACACATACAATTACTTGTAAGGTCCCTCAGTCAAGCACTGAATTTCAACCACAAAGACCAGGGAGGTTTTCCAATGCCTCGCAAAGGGCACCTATTGGTAGATGGGTCAAAATAAAAAAAGCAGACATTGAAAATCCCTTTGAGCATGGTGAAGTTATTAATTACACTTTGGATGGTGTATCTATGCACCCAGTCACTACAAAGATACAGGCGTCCTCCCTAACTCAGTTGCCGGAGAGGAAGGAAACCGCTCAGGGATTGCACCATGAGGTCAATGGTGACTTTAAAACAGTTACTGAGTTTAATGGTTGCAATAGGAGAAAACTGAGGATGGATCAATAACATTGTAGTTACTCCACAATACTAACCTACATGACAGAGTGAAAAGAAGGAAGCCTGTACAGAATACAAATATTCCAAAACATGTATCCTGTTTGCAATAAGGCACTAAAGAAAGCTACAAAATATGAGGCAAAGAAATGAACGTGATGTCCTGAATACAAAGCGTTATGTTTGGGGCAAATCCAACACATCACTGAGTACCACACTTAATATTTTTTTCAAGCATGGTGGTGGCTGCATCATGTTATGGGTATGCTTTTCATCAGCAAGGATAAGGGAGTTTTTTGGGGGGGAAATAAATAAATAAATGGAATAGAGCTAAGCACAGGCAAAATCCTAGAGGAAAACCTGGTACAGTCTGCTTTCCAACAGACACTGGGACACAAATGCACCTTTCAGCAGGACAATAACCTAAAACACAAGGCCAAATATACACTGGAGTTGCTTACCAAGACGACATTGAATGTTCCTGAGTAGCCTAGTTACAGTTCTGACTTAAATTAGCTTGAAAATCTATGGCAAGACTTGAAAATGGCTGTCTAGCAATGATGAACAACTAACTTGACAATTTTATTGTACAATCCAGGTGTGTAAAGCTCTTGGAGACTTACCCAGAAAGACTCACAGCTGTAATCGCTGCCAAAGGTGGTGTGAATACTTATGTAAATTATATTTCTGTATTTCATTTTCAATACATTTGCTAAAAAAATTTAAAACATTTTTTCACTTTGTCATTATGGGGTATTGTGTGTAGATGGGTGAGAATGTTTTATACTGAATCCATTTAGAATTTAGGATACAACAAAATGTGGAACAAGTGAAGGGGCATGAATACTTTCTGAAGGTACTGCATTTCAAGAGGGTCCTGTTGTATTAGCTAGCATCGCCTTTTCACTTCCTTCAAGTCCTCTTTCTTGGAATGATGCGTAATCACACTTTGTACATTCTAAGTTAAACTTGGCCGGTTTGTAAAGAATAGCGCCCACATCTAGGCTATGCACTTTTCTTCGGACGACAACGGGTGACGCTACATCAGTGAATGATAAACAGTACAAAGTTCGCTTTTTGAAACTACAGCAGTCAGCAGCATTGATGAGGCTTTTTCAATGAAATGTTGTCCATTCAGTGTGAATCACATAAGCATTATTGAGGTCCATTGTCTGGTCCTTGTCAGTATGAGGGAAATTTGATGACACACAGGGGTGCTATAGAATTGAATCTACCATCCTGGGAACACATGGGTTAGGTCAAACTGTAGCAAAATAAAAAAATGTGTTTTAATGTGTCCAGTTACTTCCATCCTGTTTCTTCCATTTGGTGCCTGCTGAACACCACCCAGCTGCTCTGCGACTTTGCTGTTTGCGACTGACTAGATATGTTGAATACATATATGCTGTACATGAATGGAATCGACTATGATAATAACATGAAAAGGTGGTCATTGTAACTACCTAGGTCAGTAACTAACTGAAAATAAATGGGTCCACACGTAGGCATCTATTTGCTTTTTAGGATGTTAAAACAATAAAACCTCGACATACAGGCTAAAGCTTGGAGCCAAACTATGTCATTCACTTAAAAGAGATTTAACAAGGCAAGTCAGGATGTCCATATGAAGTTCATGATTGCCATTTGGGTAAGTGCAAAAATAATAGGCTGACATAATTCTGAATTTGAAAGCTTCAAACAAACGTGAAATTAACAAAGGTGCAGGGGAAGAGTAACTGTGCATGAAGTGCGACAACCTCGAACTAAAGTAACCCCACGTCCTCCTAACACTGAGGCCTGTAGCCGCTGAGCTGAGGCATGTAGCTAGGGTCAGGGCCTGGCTGTCCGTCAGGGGACTGACCCTCCTCTGTGGGTGTGGTCTGCTGAGAGTTCTGCTCCAGGGGGCAGAACCGGCACGAAGCCTCCATCTCCAGCTGGTTCAATTCCCCCAGGTCTGCGCTGTCGCCGTCGTTCCCCCCAGGCAAGCGCCTGAAGTAAGGGTTCCGCGGGTAGCGCTGGTGCGACTCGGTGCCCTCCGGGTGCTCCTCGCTGTCCAGCAGGGGTTGGGTGGACTCGGAGCGGGCAAAGCTGGGCGTCTGGGACTGGGAGGAGCTGGACTGGGGGGTCTGGGGGAGAGGGCAGGGGGTCTGGCCCTTGTAGCCGCAGGATGCCACCACCGACGAGTACTGGACGGTGCTGGCCGTGGTCTGGCCCGAGTCACCGCCCTCGTCGCTGTCTGAGACACTCTGGTGAGGCGACGACAGGCAGGAGGAGCCGCCAATGCCGCTGCTATGCTCCTCCGACAGGTACTTGTCCTTCTTGAGCGGCAGGCCTGCCTTGTCCTCCTCACACAGCGACTTCCTGTCGAACACGTCCACCTCAACAACGCTCACGTCACCCAGCACGCTCTCTTTGGGAGTGTCAGCCTGGAACGAAAAGGGAGTGTTAAGTCAAGTCAAGTTCTATTTAAAGTGCATTTCACATCCATGTTACAATACGCTGAGAAAAGAGTGAAATGGTAAAATGACTGAAATGGACACACATCTGCATTTAGCAACATGTGCCTATAGATGCGGTAAAGGAGTCAATGGAACACAGACGTTCCATTGACCAGATTGGTGCACATTCAACAAATCTGATCTAACAAAGTGGATATTCGTCAAATCCGTCATGATTTATTTATTGTAACAGGCCCACAATGTGGTTCCTTAAAGATGCACTATGCAGAAATCGCTCCGCCATTTCCTGGTTGCAAAAATTCTAATAGTTCGCCTAATTTCAGTTTATGCGACAAAACAAGCAAGTCAACTGTAGAGAATCATTGTACCATCTAAACCACTGTGAAATATATTTTCCATAACCAAAAATAATTATATTTTCAGCTTTTGAGTAAGATGCAAAAACAAAACTTAAGAACAGCAAGCATAGAAATAGCGCACATAGAACAGTATGGCGCAATTTCAGTGCCAACAGAAATTGTATTTGAATTCCATAGTTTTTAATTTGTTTTAGGATATTGAATTTGAATGTAATATTTTTGAATTTGTAATGCACAAATTGAATCATTGAATACATAAATTGAACTTGTATTTCATGAAACTGAATTGAGTGAATATTGCATTCAGTAAAAAAAAATTTTTATATTTCATTCAATATTCAAATTGAATATTTATATATTCAGTATGGTAGATATTACATTCATTGTCTGTGTATCAAGTTTACATACTATAATTTCAAGTGGATCAACGTTTCATATATTCAACTTCTTTAATGCATTCCAATTCAGTTTTCAAATTCAGTTCTCTAAATTCAGATTCAAAAACAGAGACAACATCCTGGTACTTTGCCAGCCAGGAAAAGTTGAGGAGAACAGATACAATTAAACGCTCACTGTGGTAAACAGAAGCTTCTGGCGGTTTCTGAAGCCAATGTGGCATGTTGAATGTATTTTCTTCCTATGAATTTGGCTCTAGCATTTGAACTGTTGCGGCTATAAACTATTATGACCCCATTCAAGAAATTGGCCACCATAACAATACAGTTGAATAGCCCTGTCATAGCCCTTCTAAGGATAGACTTTCCACTCCCTATTTAATCTTGCTCTTGTGACTGACTGGGTTCGAACTAGGTCTCCTGCATGTCACAAGACTGTGTTAGCCCACTTAGCTAAAGGCCATAGGGATGAGTTCTGGAAGCTAACACAAGTCTTCACGTCTCCAGCAAGGTTACTCTTCAAAAAAGCTTGGTTCATCGAACTACCTCAGTTACATTTCACCCCACTTTGACCTCATACTCAGAGATCACGACACCAATATAACTGACTGGGTTCAAAAACAGGCCTACTGCACAACAACACTTTCTGTGGCAAACAAAAGCAGAAGGATCTGTGCACCCCATTTAATGAGAGTGCAACAGAGATGGTTTGGTGATCCATGCACGTGATGAGCAACCTTGCCTGAGACCTGAAGACGTGTTAGTTTTGACTGATGGGGTTCTAACCCAGGTCTCCTGTGTGCCAGACAATGCAACTTTTCAGGTCTCAGACAAGTTACTCCTCACACGAGCGTGGCCACCGAACCACTGTGTTACGCTTCACCCCCCTTTGACCTCCTCCTTGAAGAGACCCATCCAAGTCACAGGACCAATGCATAGGCTTTAGCTCAACAGGCTAACAGTAATAACCCAGTCAGTCACGTTAACCTTATAATGACTACCCTTGCCGGAAACTTGAAACTAACACGTCTAACACAAACTAACACATGTCAAACTAACGCGTCTTCAGGTCTCAGGCAAGGTTCTCATCATATGAGCATTGATCACTAAACCACGCTCTTTTGATAAGTAACCTTGCTGGATCTTAGTTATTAGTGTAGCAGATGGGGATCTGTGAAACTCATCAGCCTGAAGTGTCCCCCCCTTACGCAATTAAAGAAGGCCTTTTTAAATACAGTTGGGAGAACAAGTATTTGATACACTGCCGATTTTGCAGATTTTTCTACATTTTATGGACACAGTCAATTTTACAATAATTATATTTCATTTGTTTTTGCTCCTGAACTTCTTCTACTCTCAACCTCTCCGAACATTTTCATGATGTCCATCCGGTTTGCTTCTATATGCCATATATTTCTAACTGTGCTCTTTCACAAAAGCTCCCAACCTACAACCTACAGTGGGGAGAACAAGTATTTGATACACTGCCGATTTTGCAGGTTTTCCTACTTACAAAGCATGTAGAGGTCTGTAATGTTTATCATAGGTACACTTCAACTGTGAGAGACGGAATCTAAAACAAAAATCCAGAAAATCACATTGTATGATTTTTAAGTAATTAATTTGCATTTTATTGCATGACATAAGTATTTGATCACCTACCAACCAGTAAGAATTCCGGCTCTCACAGACCTGTTAGTTTTTCTCTAAGAAGCCCTCCTGTTCTCCACTCAATACCTGTATTAACTGCACCTGTTTGAACTTGTTACCTGTATAAAAGACACCTGTCTACACACTCAATCAAACAGACTCCAACCTCTCCACAATGGCCAAGACCAGAGAGCTGTGTAAGGACATCAGGGATAAAATTGTAGACCTGCACAAGGCTGGGATGGGCTACAGGACAATAGGCAAGCAGCTTGGTGAGAAGGCAACAACTGTTGGCGCAATTATTAGAAAGTGGAAGAAGTTCAAGATGACGATCAATCACCCTCAGTCTGGAGCTCCATGAAAGATCTCACCTCGTGGGGCATCAATGATCATGAGGAAGGTGAGGGATTAGCCCAGAACTACACGGCAGGACCTGGTCAATGACCTGAAGAGAGCTGGGACCACAGTCTCAAAGAAAACCATTAGTAACACACTACGCCGTCATGGATTAAAATCCTGCAACGCACGCAAGGTCTCCCTGCTCAAGCCAGCGCATGTCCAGGCCCGTCTGAAGTTTGCCAATGACCATCTGGATGATCCAGAGGAGGAATGGGAGAAGGTCATGTGGTCTGATGAGACAAAAATATAGCCTTTTGGTCTAAACTCCACTCGCCGTGTTTGGAGGATGGATGTGTACAACCCCAAGAACACCATCCCAACCGTGAAGCATGGAGATGGAAACATCATTCTTTGGGGATGCTTTTCTGCAAAGGGGACAGGACGACTGCACCGTATTGAGGGGAGGATGGATGGGCCATGTATCGCGAGACAACCTCCTTCCCTCAGTAAGAGCATTGAAGATGGGTCGTGGCTGGGTCTTCCAGCATGACAACGACCCGAAACACACAGCCAGGGCAACTAAGGAGTGGCTCCGTAAGAAGCATCTCAAGGTCCTGGAGTGGCCTAGCCAGTCTCCAGACCTGAACCCAATAAAAAATCTTTGGAGTTAGCTGAAAGTCCGTATTGCCCAGCGACAGCCCCGAAACCTGAAGGATCTGGAGAAGGTCTGTATGGAGGAGTGGGACAAAATCCCTGCTGCAGTGTGTGCAAACCTGGTCAAGACCTACAGGAAACGTATGATCTCTGTAATTGCAAACAAAGGTTTCTGTACCAAATATTAAGTGCTGCTTTTCTGATGTATCAAATACTTATGTCATGCAATAAAATGCAAATTAATTACTTAAAAATCATACAATGTGATTTTCTGGATTTTTGGATTCCGTCTCTCACAGTTGAAGTGTACCTATGATAAAAAGTACAGACCTCTACATGCTTTGTAAGTAGGAAAACCTGCAAAATCGGCAGTGTATCAAATACTTGTTCTCCCCACTGTAGCACAATGGGTTGGAACGCTTCAGGAGGATGATCACGTGTGTGAGGCAGAAGACCTGAGTTCGAGTCTCCATATGAGCTGAAACAGGAGGAAGCAGTACTTGCTAAGCAGGCAGAGTGGTGCCACTGGACTCGGATCTACAGTTGCGCTGGTTCACCACTGGGGTCGGTGTGGAGTGAGTTTAGGGGGTGAATGTAGCAGATGGGGATCTATGGAACTTGTGAGTAAGACATTTGTACAAGGCCGTAGGGCCAGACGGATTACCAGGATGCGTTCTCGGAGCATGCACTGACCAGCTGGCAAGTAATATGAGTATACAATACTTATGTTTCAAGCCGTAGTTCCTGTGCCCAAGAATGCCAAGGTAATCTGTCACTCAAATCTGTAGCCATGAAATGCTTTGAAAGGCTGGTCATGGAAACATCAACACATTCATCCTAGACACCCTGGACCCACTCCAATTCGCATACAGATCCACAGATGACGCAATCTCTATTGCACTCCACACTTACCTTTCCCACCTGGACAAGAAGAACACCTATGTGACTATAGATCGGCGTTCAACACTATAGTGCCTCTCAAGCTCATCAAATAAGCTAAGGACCCTGGGACTGAACACCTCCCTCTGCAACTCGGTCCTGGACTTCCTGACGGCTTGCCCCCAGGAGGTGAAGTTAGGCAACAACACATCCGCCACACTGACCCTCAACAATGAGGCCCCTCAGGGGTGGGTGCTTAGTCCCCTCCTGTACTCCCTGTTCACCAATGACTGCAATGCTTCAAGTTCCTCTGTGTCCACTGGCTGCATCACCACTTGGTATGGCAACTGCTTGGCATACGACCGCAAGGCGCTACAGAGGGTAGTGTGTATAGCCCAGTACATCACTGGGACCGAGCTCCCTGCCATCCAGGAAACCTATACCAGGCTGTGTTAGAGGAGGGCCCTAAAAATGGTCAAAGACTACAGTAACCCAAGTCATACACTGTTCTCTCTGCTACCGCACTGCAAGCACTACCGATGCAGCAAATCTGGAACTAATAGGACCTTGAACAGCTTCTACCCCCAAGCCATAACACTGCTAAATAGTCAGTTAAATAGTTAACCAAATAGCTACCAGGACTATCTGCATTGACCTTTTAACACAAACTTTGTCTAATCACATACGCTGCTGCTACTGTCTGTCACTTTATTCCTAGTTATACACTGCATTCGGAAAGTATTCAGACCCCTTCCTTTTTTTCACATTTTGATATGTTACAGCCTTATTCTAAAATGGCTGAAAATTAAAAAATCCTCATCAATACCCCATAATGACAAAGCGAAAACAGGTTTCAATTTTTTTGCTAATTTATTAAAAATAAAAAACAGCAAAACCTTATATACATAAGTATTCAGACCCTTTTCTATGAGACTCAAAATTGAGCTCAGGTGCATCCTGTTTCCATTGATCATCCTTGAGATGTTTCTACAACTTGATTAGAGTCCACCTGTGGTAAATTCACAGAGACTAGCTCAGGACCTCAGACGGGTGCACAGATCCCCGATCAAACATCTCTGGGAGACGAGGTTCAGAGCGCTCTAGAGCAGGTTTTCATCAAGGATCTCTCTGTACTTTTCTCCATTCATATTTCCGTCGATCCTGACTAGTCTCCCAGTCCCTGCCGCTGAAAAACATCTCCACAGCATGATGCTGCCACTTTCATGCTTCACCATAGGGATGACAGTAACTTGAAATGATAGTTTGTAAACTTGATACACAGACAATGAATGCAATATCTACCATATTGAAACAATATATAAATATTGAATTTGAATATTCAACCAAATTGAGATTGGGTTCTCCTAAGCTAACATATGAAATTGTTTTAAGATGGTCATACCTGGATCATTTACCTATTTGATTTAGAATTTTAGGACCCCTTTAGGTATATATATTATTTTCTGACAAACAATGCTGTAGCTCATTCACCTGCCACCGCAGATGCGGAAGGCCGACATAGATGGATGTGGTGGATTGAGACGCAGCCCAAACTTGTATCTCTAGCTTAAACTGATAGATTTAAATATGTTTATTATGTTACTTAGATTGTTGCACAGGATTAAGTCCGATTTGGATTTATTTGGCTGTTTTCGCTGCATAACATGTAGATGTTGTCCCTTTTCAGGTTTAGAAGAAGTGACTACTAAATGCTAACTCCCGTTTGTATAAACTGGTTAGCATAGCTAGCATATAGAAATCGGTGGTGGTAGTCAGTCGTTTTTCCGTAATGCGGTTAATTGGTAATGATGACATGAACATGTGTTGGGATTGACATCCATACAAGCATTATACTGCAATTTTTACCTCAACATAGTGTGAAATACACATGTAAACAATAGCCTAAATGTGGGCAATTTTTGCTGGGGGGCACTTGAGGACACTCAGGATCTTTCACCACAGACCTTCCACCCACAAACGTTTCCATTGCAATTCCATTGTTTTGGTCGAGTTCGAATGACCTCTTTACCACATCTATCGAATAGAAATGCATGGGTGGTAAAATGGTGAAATGCAATTCCTGAACTGAAAATCAACCCAGTTTTATTCTCCTCTTGAACTGAAATGGAATCTCTCAGATTCCAACTTCTGATTCATGCTTGGACAATCACATACTCTAAACCAGGGATCCCCAACTGGCAGCCCGCGGGTGAATTGATGGACATAACGTAAAAACACCAGCAAATCAGCTCCAAGTATTCCCATGCATAATAGAGAGATATACCAATGTAAGCAAGCCTATTATGTTTTAGTCAAATATTATATCTGTTTGGACTTCTTGCTGTCAATTTGCAGTCTACAAATTATTTCTAATTAAGTTCCGACCCCCTGACCATCCGCTGAATAAATAATTGGCCTGTGGCTGAATCTAGTTGATGATCCCTGCTCTATGCAGTTTAAGGATTAAGATTAATGAAATATGCTGTCTAGTGCAGTCAAATAACATTCAGACTCATTAGGACTTTTAATTTGAAGATGCTGAGATCTCAATACAGGGATATCATTTATTCAGAAGGGACAGGAATAGATATGGAGGTGGAGTCGCAGTTTACGCCCAGAGTCATATTCCAGCCAAACAACGCAATTACTTTATGCTGAGTGAAATAGAGGCTCTGTTGATACAGGTGCATTTACCATATTTGAAACCTATTCTAGTTGGCTGCTGCTACAGGTCTAATGCTGATGTGAAATAGCTTGATGTAATTTGTGAAATGTTGGATAAGGTACACTATATATACAAACGTATGTGGACACCCCTTCAAATGATTGGATTCGGCTATTTCAGCCACACCCGTTGCTGACAGGTGTTTAAAATTGAGCACCCAGCCAAACTATCTCCATAGACAAACATTGGCAGAAGAATGGCCTTACTGAAGAGCTCAGTGACTTTCAACGTGGCACCGTCACAGGATGCCACCTTTCCAATAAGTCAGTTCATCAAATTTCTGCCCTGCTAGGGCTGCCCCGGTCAACTGTAAGTGCTGTTATTGTGACGTGGAAACGTCTAGGAGCAACAACAGCTCAGCCACACAAGCTCACAGAATGGGACCGCCGAGTGCTCGTAGAGAGTAAAAATCGTCTGTCATCGGTTGCAACACTCGCTACCGAGTTCCAAACTGCCTCTGGAAGCAAAGCCAGCACAAGAACTGTTCGTCAGGAGCTTCATGAAATGGGTTTCCATGGCCGAGCAGCCGCACACAAGCCTAAGATCACCATCTTGCGCAATGCCAAGCGTCGGCTGAATGGTGTAAAGCTCGCCGCCATTGGACCTGACCTCAACCCCATCGAAAACCTTTGGGATGAATTGAAACGCCGACTGCGAGCCAGGCCTAATCGCTCATCAGTGCCCGACCTCACTAATGCTCTTGTGGCTGAATGAAAGCAAGTCCCCGCAGCAATGTTCCAACATCTAGTGGAAATCCTTCCCAGAAGAGTGGAGGCTGTTATAGCAGCAAAGGGGAGACCAACTCCATATTAATGCCCATGATTTTGGAATGAGATGTTCGACAAGCAGGTGTGCACATAATTTTGGTCATGTAGTGTATCTGATGAAAACAGGAAAATATATTTGTTGGGCAATTTGAATATTGACTGGTTTATCATCAACTGTCCACTGAGGAAAAAACATAATTATATGGCCAATATATGTAACCTGACCCAAGTTATGACACTACCAACCAGAACGTTCACTAATAGGTCCGGTACCACATCAACAACCTGTATTGATAATATTTGTACCAATATGGCTGAATATTGTTCTAAAGCTCTATCAGTGGCACTAGGTTGTAGTGATCATAACTTGGTGGCACTCACTAGAAAACCAAAATACCAAAAGGCTGGCCCTAAGGTAATCTGCCGAAGGTCCTACAAGGGGTTCAATCAGGACTCATTTGTGGATGAGGTTAAGAATGTGCAATGGCTGGAAGTGTGTAGTGAGGATGATCCTGAAATAGCACTGAGTGTGTTTGTGAAATTCTTTAATGAGTATTGTTGATAATTATGCCCCATTACGAAAACACACTGTGCGGTCAAACAGTGCCTCATTGATTGATGATGAGCTGAGAAATGTAAAGGTTCAACGTAATGATGCCAAAAAGGCAGCAGATAGATCTGGCACTCTGTCTGATAAGCAAAGTTATTGTAAATTAAGAAATCTTGTGACCAAGCAAAACAAAGGTAAAAAGAAAGGATATTATCAGCACAAAATCTATGAAGTCAAGGGTGATGGAAAAAAACTATGGAGAACTTTGAATGTTATAATGGGTTGTTATTCAAACATGTTTGCCTCCTTTGTTGAATCAAATGGTATATGTGTTACGAAACCACATGACATTGCAAATTACTTTAATGAATAATTTATGGGCAAAGTGGACAACTGGAGAAATGCCATGTATCCAACTGATGACTCTCTGTCATACACACTTACAAAAGATTGTATCATTACAGGCATTGCAAATTTGAATGAAGGATAGGATGAAGAAACAATACTCCGAGCCGCAGCTCCATACTATTTGTCTTACTCATAGTTAGAAAAGTTTGGTCCAAATCGGATGATAGGTACTATATTTATTGAATATTATATGAATCCTATAAATATAAATGGCCACTTTGAATGCAATCAATTAGCTTATTTTCTCAGAGATCAAATTATATTTCAACAAAATAATCTTCTGTTTCTAACAGAAACGATTTTAGAACAATCTGTGTCGAAATCTCGCTTTTGTACTTTTTGTGGTGGAACGACCCATGTGGACGTTACGGTCAGTGGAGAGCAGATAGGATTCCAGTAAATGTTTTGAGAGTTCAGCAACACTGATAAACTTTATTGACAAGTGGCTCAACCAGTGTGTTGTACTATAAAGTTTGAAAATAAAGTACCATCTTATCTTATGTAAACATCCTCTTTGACCAACACAGAAGGCACTTAAACTTACTTTGGATGGGAAATCAGGAAACCATTTAGCGATAGTGCTGTTGGAAGGGTCTGGAACCGGTGGCCAGATCTTCTTCTTTATCCTACACAGAAAACAACAGTGGGGTCCGAAATTATTGACATCCTTGATAAAGATGAGCAAAAATGACTGTATAAAATAAATAATTCAAATACTGAGCTATATTGTGTCCTCAAAATTTTTGGGTAAAATTATAGTATTTTATACTAATACAATTGTTCAGAGAAAAATATTTTGTTTACCAAACTAACACTTTTTTCTTTCAAAAAAGGTAGGGGCCAACATTTTTGAACCCCTGTTTTCAATACCTTTGAGTTCCTCACCTTGCAAGGATAACGGCACTGAGCCTTTTTCTAAAATGTATGAGTTGGAGAACACATTGGGAGGGATCTAGACGATCCTCTCCGCCAATGAAACGGTGTATGTAAATATATTTAATAAACACAATGATTTATTAGACCTACAGTTAACCCTTTACACTAGTGGGAATTGGCCTATATGGATAGGGCAAAACATTTATGTTTCTTACAGAAGAAATATGAAATAATCTGGATACATTCAGTAATATGATAAGAATATTATTGGAAATGCGGGGTAGGTGCAACATACAGTGGGGAAAAAAAGTATTTAGTCAGCCACCAATTGTGCAAGTTCTCCCACTTAAAAAGATGAGAGAGGCCTGTAATTTTCATCATAGGTACACGTCAACTATGACAGACAAAATGAGAAAATAAATCCAAAAAATCACATTGTAGGATTTTTAATGAATTTATTTGCAAATTATGGTGGACAGCGTGTTCCAGTTCATGTCAATATCCAGCAACTTTGTACAGCCATTAAAGAGGAGTGAGACAACATTCCACAGGCCACAATCAACAGCCTGATCAACTCTATGAGAAGATGTGTTGCGCTACATGAGGCAAATGTAATTTCAATGCACTATTATGATTCAAAGAAGAGTCTTCAATCGTGCAAGAATATTAAATGCGTTTTTGACTCATTGTGGAAAGAGTAGAAAACACTCACTGAAAAAACACTGACTACTTTGTGTTACTCAAATCTGAGTCAATGCTCTTACAATTGAACATCACACTGCAGCCATTGTACACATCCAAATCTAAAACTGAGAGAATCTATTTCAAACAATTCAAGAGTGTAGTTGTGACTTACGAGTCCATTTTGTAAATGCAGCAGAGCACGGTCAGCACTACGAAAAACAGGAAGCTGATGCACACAGACACCACCATGGCTTCTATCTGCCCGGGAGCTGAGGGATAGACATAGAACTAGAATGGACATTGGGATCCTAGCAACATGCCTAAAAATCGACCATGTTGGTCAGGAAAACTATCCTTCTAGAAACTGTGGTACAACATATAGGAGAAATGACAGGAGGGCACATTGAATAGGGTGAAGTAGCAACTACGAAATGTAGTTGGACCATTGGGTGTTCAGGACTCCTACTTTGAAAAAGCTTTACTGAAAAAGCTTTACTGGGATACATTACAAAATATATGAAAACATATTACTGTAAAACAAAATATATGGAAATATATTGAAAGGTTCTGGGATGGAACATACTGTACATATACATAAGGGAATACAGTATACCATGAAGTGTCCAGTTAACAATACTTCACTCACCATACATCAGAGTATTGAATGACAGGTTCGAGCCGTTTGTAGAGCCTTGTACTGTAGATGCCATGACCCGCACCACATACTTACTGTTGCTGGCCATGTGCTTCACAGTGTAAGAGTAGGTGTCTGGGGTGACAACTATTGCTGAAAAAACAACAAAGAAATTCGTACAAATTCATGTTTATTTTATTGCAGCTGTAAATGTTTAAGTTGGACAAATACCAGCATGTACTGTACTTACAAATATCAGTACTTACAAGTATTGTATTTACAAATACCTTTACTTACAGGTACTGTGCTTACAAATACCAGTATTTACAAATACTTACTGGTATTTTCAAATAACAGTAAAATTCCAACTATAGCCAAAGCAACATTCATAAAGAGGTATGATTGAGTAGTAATGTCTACAAGGTGTGGTTCCTTACAGTGTTCCTTGCCCCCCGTGATGAAGAAGATGGTGTAGTTTGTAATGAAGCCTCGCTGTTTGTCCAGTGGAATCTCCATCCACTCCAGCTCAGCGTCGTTTTTCCCTGTCCGCCTCACTTTCACAGAGGGACCCTCCAGTGGAGCTGCATCAACCAGAATAGGTGGTGAAAACATGTGTTTTTAACATTATTTCTTTACCAGCTACTGTAGCAAAAATCATAACATTGGTTTATTAATGTCTGAACTTCATTGGGCGGTTTCACAGACACAGATTAAGTCTAGTCCTGGACTAAAAAGCTATTTCAGTGGAGATTCTCTATTGAGCATGCTTTTAAGTCCAGGATTAGTCTTAAACTGTGTTCGGGAAACCGCCCCTATACAGTGGGGAAAAAGTATTTAGTCAGCCACCAATTGTGCAAGTTCTCCCACTTAAAAAGATGAGAGAGGCCTGTAATTTTCATCATAGGTACACGTCAACTATGACAGACAAAATGAGAAAAAGAATCCAGAAAATCACATTGTAGGATTTTTTATGAATTTATTTGCAAATTATGGTGGAAAATAAGTATTTGGTCAATAACAAAAGTTTCTCAATACTTTGTTATATACCCTTTGTTGGCAATGACACAGGTCAAATGTTTTCTGTAAGTCTTCACAAGGTTTTCACACACTGTTGTTTGTATTTTGGCCCATTCCTCCATGCAGATCTCCTCTAGAGCAGTGATGTTTTGGGGCTGTCGCTGGGCAACACAGACTTTCAACTCCCTCCAAAGATGTTCTATGGGGTTGAGATCTGGAGACTGGCTAGGCCACTCCAGGACCTTGAAATGCTTCTTACGAAGCCACTCCTTCGTTGCCCGGGCGGTGTGTTTGGGATCATTGTCATGCTGAAAGACCCAGCCACGTTTCATCTTCAATGCCCTTGCTGATGGAAGGAGGTTTTCACTCAAAATCTCACGATACATGGCCCCATTCATTCTTTCCTTTACACGGATCAGTCATCCTGGTCCCTTCGCAGAAAAACAGCCCCAAAGCATGATGTTTCCACCCCCATGCTTCACAGTAGGTATGGTGTTCTTTGGATGCAACTCAGCATTCTTTGTCTTCCAAACACGACGAGTTGAGTTTTTACCAAAAAGTTATATTTTGGTTTCATCTGACCATATGACATTCTCCCAATCCTCTTCTGGATCATCCAAATGCACTCTAGCAAACTTCTGGACATGTACTGGCTTAAGTAGGGGGACACGTCTGGCACTGCAGAATTTGATTCCCTGGCGGCGTAGTGTGTTACTGATGGTAGGCTTTGTTACTTTGGTCCCAGCTCTCTGCAGGTCTTTCACTAGGTCCCCCTGTGTGGTTCTGGGATTTTTGCTCACCGTTCTTGTGATCATTTTGACCCCACGGGGTGAGATCTTGCGTGGAGCCCCAGATCGAGGGAGATTATCAGTGGTCTTGTATGTCTTCCATTTCCTAATAATTGCTCCCACAGTTGATTTCTTCAAACCAAGCTGCTTACCTATTGCAGATCCAGTCTTCCCAGCCTGGTGCAGGTCTACAATTTTGTTTCTGGTGTCCTTTGACAGCTCTTTGGTCTTGGCCATAGTGGAGTTTGGAGTGTGACTGTTTGAGGTTGTGGACAGGTGTCTTTTATACTGATAACAAGTTCAAACAGGTGCCATTAATACAGGTAACGAGTGGAGGACAGAGGAGCCTCTTAAAGAAGAAGTTACAGGTCTGTGAGAGCCAGAAATCTTGCTTGTTTGTAGGTGACCAAATACATATTTTCCAACATAATTTGCAAATAAATTCATTAAAAATCCTACAATGTGATTTTCTGGAGAAAAACAATCTCAATTTGTCTGTCATAGTTGACGTGTACTTATGATGAAAATTACAGGCCTCTCTCATCTTTTTAAGTGGGAGAACTTGCACAATTGGTGGCTGACTAAATACTTTTTTTCCCCACTGTAGGTATATTACACAGAAAATACTGTGTATACTGTCCAGTTGTTTAGTGACTAGTACTATTTCTTACCTCCTTGTTCCAGAAAGGCTGCTATGGTCAATGGCTTCCCAGTCCACCCAGAGTACATGGGATACACAGATATATCGTAGCGATTGAACTTCTGAAGGTTACCTTGATTGGGAAAATTAGACATAAGACAGTACATTTACATTTTTGTCATTTAGCAGACGCTCTTATCCAGAGCGACTTACATTTAGTGAGTGCATACATTTTTTTTTTTCATACAATAACGTTTGGATTTATTTGATCCCTGTGACCCGTTTACCAATACAGTCAACATTTGGGATGAGTTTCACACAAGTTTTTCCAGAATTAAATCAGTTGATGGGTGTCACTTACATTGTTATTTTAATCAAACTCATCCCTAGTCAATATAATAGACATCAAAACCAGCAGAAAGACAACCAAGGGGTTTGTAGCCAAACTACAAGACAATTCTCAGTAAAAACATTGCACCTGTGTCTCATTCTTACCTTTAATGGCTGCCATCCTGGTGTGCCTATGTTCTCTCTGCCAGTCCATAGCGCCGTCGCCGACCGACACCCACTCCAGGACGTACTCCGTCACCACGGACCTGTAGGGCTCCCCTGTGGCTGTCACATTGGGGGGCTGCCACTTCACCCAGAGCCTCCCCTCCTTGGTAAACCAGCTGAGCGACTCCACCGAAGGGGGCTCTGAAATACACAGCACACACAAATACAACATGACACCATGATTGAGCATCTGAAAGCCAAAGTACAACGCTTTAAGAACAGAAATATGCAGAACACATGACATCAGTGAACCATTTACTGTAGTCTCTCTTGACCGACATTCGTGTAAATATACAGTTGAAGTCAGAAGTTGACATACACCTTAGCCAAATACATTTAAACTCAGCTTTTCACAATTCCTGACATTTAATCCTAGTAAAAATTCCCTGTCTTAGGTCAGTTAGGATCACCACTTTATTTTTACATTTTTACATTTACATTTTAGTCATTTAGCAGACGCTCTTATCCAGAGCGACTTACAGTTAGCACATACATTATTTTATCGAACCCACAACCCTGGTGTTGCAAACGCCATGCTCTACCAACTGAGCTACATCCCCTGCCGGCCATTCCCTCCCCTACCCTGGACGACGCTGGGCCAATTGTGCGCCGCCCCATGGGTCTCCCGGTCGCGGCCGGCTACGACAGAGCCTGGATTCGAACCAGGATCTCTAGTGGCACAGCTAGCACTGCGATGCAGTGCCTTAGACCACTGCGCCACTCGGGAGAATGTGAATGTGAAATGTCAGAATAATAGTAGAGAATGATTTATTTCAGCTTTTATTTATTTCATCACATTACCAGTGGGTCAGAAGTTTACATACACTCAATTAGTATTTGGTAGCATTGCCTTTAAATTGTTCAACTTGGGTCAAACATTTCGGGTAGCCTTCCACAAGCTTCCCACAACAAGTTGGGTGAATTTTGGCACATTCCTCCTGACAGAGCTGGTGAAACTGAGTCAGGTTTGTAGGCCTCCTTTCTCACACACGCCTTTTCTGCCCACAAATGTTCTATAGGATTGAGGTCAGGGCTTTGTGATGGCCACTCCAATACCTTGACATCGTTGTCCTTAAGCCATTTTGCCACAACTTTGGAAGTATGCTTGGGGTCATTGTCCATTTGGAAGACCCATTTGCGACCAAGCTTTAACTTCCTGACTGCAAAGGAAGAAGATGTTGTTTCAATATATCCACATAATTTTCCTTCCTCATGATGCCATCTATTTTGTGAAGTGCACCAGTCCCTCCTGCAGCAAAGCACCCCCACAGCATGATGCTGCCACCCCCGTGCTTCATGGTTGGAATGGTGTTCTTCGGCTTGCAAGCCACCCCCTTTTTCCTCCAAACATAACGATGGTCATTATGGCCAAACAGTTATATTTTTGTTTCATCAGACCAGAGGACATTTCTCAAAAAAGTAAGATCTTTGTCCCCATGTAAAGTTGCAAACCATAGTCTGTTTTTTTTATGGCAGTTTTGGAGCAGTGGCTTCTTCCTTGCTGAGCGGCCTTTCAGGTTATGTCTTTATAGGACTCGTTTTACTGTGGATATAGATACTTTTGTACCCGTTTCCTCCAGCATCTTCACAAGGTCCTTTGCTGTTGTTCTGGGATTGATTTGCACTTTTCGCATCAAAGTACGCTCATTTCTAGGAGACAGAATGCTTATCCTTCCTGAGCGGTATGACGGCTGCGTGGTCCCATGGTGTTTATACTTGCGTACTATTGTTTGTACAGATGAACGTAGTACCTTCAGGCGTTTGGAAATTGCTCCCAAGGATGGACCAGACTTGTGGAGGTCTAAAAATGTTTTCCTGAGGTCTTGGATGATTTCTTTTGATTTTCCCATGATGTCAAGCAAAGAGGCACTGAGTTTGAAGGTAGGCCTTGAAATACATCCACAGCTACACCTCCAATTGAAAAGAAGCCTATCAGAAGCTTCTAAAGCCATGACATCATTTTCTGGAATTTTCCAGCGGTTTAAAAGGCACAGTCAACTTAGTGTATGTAAACTTCTGACCCACTGGAATTGTGATACAGTGAATTATAAGTGAAATAATCTGTCTGTAAACAATTGTTGGAAAAATTACTTGTGCATGCACAAAGTAAATGTCCTAAACGACTTGCCAAAACTATAGTTTGTTAACAAGAAATTTGTGGAGTGGTTGAAAAATGAGTTTTAATGACTCCAACCTAAGTGTATGTAAACTTCCGACTTCAACCGTATGAACCGAGCTAAACCGAGCTAGCTAGATGGCACAAGATAAATATAATATCACTGTTTCTAAACCCAGAGGCGCAACATTGCAAGACTTCCGGGAATGCTTGCGAAGCAGACATATTTTAATTAAAAACTATTTTATATATCGAAGGAGTGCCTTTGATTTGACGGCCTGCACATGACATGACCGTTAAACTTGACTTGTTTCTGCAAATGAGAATAGCTAGCTAATGTCACCATGACGTCGCCTACAAGCGTGGTGGGGGATTTCTATTGGAGAAGCAGTTTCTGCTTATCTTACTACTAGATAATTACTGTACTAGTGCTGAGTGATTAGTGCTTTTTGAGGTCGGTTTGGTTTCGGTTCTATTATTTAAAAGAGTATCACGATTTTCGATTTCAATAATTTTTTTCAACATTGAATGCACTATGAATTATGTGGGCTGAATGCTGTAACATAGAATAAAACAATTAATAAAAGTCCCATGATGATAGTGACTGCCCATGACTGCTTATCACTTATTAACCTTCAGTTATTCACATTACTTTAATAAAATATTTCAGTTGTTGAGTATATTACATTTGCTTGTTATGAAAATGGCAACACTGAAGTACTGAAATCAGATTAACATTCTACACTGCAACTGAATGATCTAATACGGTGCCTTCAGAAAGTTCACACCCCTTGACTTATTCCACATTTTGTTGTGTTACAGCCTGAATTCAAAATGGATAAAATTCTCACCCATCTACACACAATACCCCATAATGACAAAGTGAAAACATGTTTCTATAAATGTTTGTAAATGTATTGAAAATGAAATACAGAAATATCTCCTTTACATGTATTCACACCCGAGTC
The DNA here is from genome assembly GCF_964263955.1 of Coregonus lavaretus. NCBI lineage: Eukaryota > Metazoa > Chordata > Actinopteri > Salmoniformes > Salmonidae > Coregonus > Coregonus lavaretus. Next base: position 1,539,676 of record NC_140011.1, on the reverse strand, counting down.
AATACATGTTAGAATCACCTTTGGCAGCGATTACAGCTGTGAGTCTTTCTGGGTAAGTCTCCAAGAACTTTGCAGACCTGGATTGTACAATATTTGCGATAAATATATATTTTTTTTTAATTCTTCAAGCTCTGTCAAGTTGGTTGTTGATCATTGCTAGACAGCCATTTTCAAGTCTTGCCATAGATTTTCAAGACAATAACTGTAACTAGGCCACAGAGGAACATTCAGTGTCGTCTTGGGAATCCAATAAAATCTCAAATCAAAGTCTTGGTAAGCAACTCCAGTGTATATTTGGCCTTGTGTATTAGGTTATTGTCCTGCTGAATGGTGAATTTGTCTTCCAGTGTCTGTTGGAAAGCAGACAAACAGGTTTTTCTCTAGGATTTTGCCTGTGCTTAGCTCTATTCCGTTTCTCTTTATCCCCAAAAAACTCCCTAGTCCTTGCCGATGACAAGCATACACATAACATGATGCAGCCACCACCATGCTTGAAAATATGAAGAGTGATACACAGTGATGTGTTGTGTTTGCCCCAAACATAACGCTTTGTATTCAGGACATGAAGTTCACTTCTTTGCCACATTTAAGTGCCTTATTGCAAACATGATGCATGTTTTGGAACACCTTTATTCTGTACAAGCTTCCTTATTTTACTTATTCTTACTGTCATTTAGGCTAGTATTGTGGAGTTACTACAATGTTGTTGATCCATCCTCAGTTTTCTCCTATCACAGCCGTTATACTCTGTTTTAAAGTCAGCATTGGCCTCATGGTGAAATCCCTGAGCGGTTCCCTTCCTCTCCGGCAACCAAGTTAGGAAGGACACCTGCATCTTTGTAGTGACTGTGTGTATTGATACACCATCCAACATGTAATTAATAACTTGACCATGCTCAAAGGGATATTCAATATCTGCTTTTAATTTTATCATAGCGTAACTGTCTTACCCTATCATAACCCAAAATATAAGGTTGCATTACTCCATTGTTTATAACAGGAACATAAACCATGTATAGCTTCAAAATATGTTCAAAAACTGTCAACTACCTTGTCCATTTCCCATCTGAGTAGGCTTATGTATTAGGCTGGTCAAATGTAGGGTTAAAAAGCGGTTTTGCGGACACAGGTTTCACCTAGTCCTGGACTAGAAATAATTTTGGCTGTAGATTTTCCATTGATCATGCTTTTTAGTCCAGGACTAGACTTAATCTGTGTCCGGGAAAACCTCCCCATAATGTTTAAATGAGTGGAATGTGATGTCTTACACGAAAAAACAAGTTTACATTACCAAGTACATTAATGGGGTAAACCTACTCTTAGAGTACGTATTAGGCTGTTTGAGAGAAGGTTTGAATCCTAAATCAACCTATCCAATGTGAGTACATCTGTTGTTGAAGTACAGTAGATCAATAAAACTACAGTAGTCTAGCAGAGTTCAAGCTGCTAATGCTGAAAAGCCTTTTTATTGCATAGGTCAATTTAGCTTTTTTCTTATTTTTCGGCTTCAGACAAAAGCTAATATTTAACTTAAAACGTCGTTTTTTTATTTTTATTTCCAGGGTTTTTTCCCGGAAGATCTGACATATCCTGCCACCAAACATTACTGTGCACTATAACTATTTGAAATGGCATACAACAACATGGCTGTCAATGGCAGCCTAAAGTGGTTGCTTTTAAAAATGGTACAGCTCCTTACCAGTTTAAGCTACAGGCACTAGACCAACTGTAAAAAGGTCTTACAATTACATAACTAGTTTATGAACTATATAATGATTTAAATATGCATACATTTGGAGAAACCTTATATACAGTCAAATTAGTTCAGACAGTACGACCGGGAGAGGTAGGTGAGGCCAAATTTAAGATTAGAGCCATTATGATAGATTTAAGATTAGAGCCATTATGATAGATGTGTGGCAGAAGAGGTGGGACAGTGAGCCCAAGGGCCAGCAATTATATGCCCTCCAAAGAAATGTCAGTGGACCAAGATTCAAAGGTCAGGTTAGGAAGGAAGAGGTGGTGTTTGCTCGGTTGCGCCTAGGACATTGAACTCTTCATTACATCTGGTTGGCAAGCATGTGAATGGTGTGTGTACGGCAGGGCTACTTAACTGGCGGCCCACGGGCCAGATCCAGCCCTTTGATCAATTTTTCAGCATGATAATGCACGGCCCCATGTCGCAAGGATCTGTACACAATTCCTGGAAGCTAGAAATGTCCCAATTCTTCCATGTCCTGCATACTCAACAGACATGTCACCCATTGAGCATGTTTGGGATGCTCTAGATTGACAGTTCCCGCCAATATCCAGCAACATCCACAGTCTACAATCAACAGCCTGATCAAATCATTGCGCTGCATGAGGCAAATGGTGGTCACACCAGATACTGACTGGTTTTTTGATCCAAGCCCATACCTTTTTTTTTAGGTATCTGTGACAAACAGATGCATATCTGTTTTCCCAGTCATGTGCAATACATAGCATAGGGCCTAACAAATGTATTTCAACTGACTGATTTCCTTATATGAACTTTAACTGTAATCTTTGAAATTGTTGCATGTTGCGTTTATATTTTTGTTCAGTATATTATTACCCAACATTGTTCATTATCATTGGTAACATTTTGAGAAGGAAGTATGAGAGTGTAACATCACAGTGCATAGCTGACAAGGTCAACATACCTTGTGTCAATTTGGGGATGACCAAAGACGCTTCGGGAGACTCGCCAACAGAATTCCAGGCCTTCAATTCAATGAGGCCTCTTCTCTTGTCAGACCAGGGAATCTGGTAAAGGGGGATAATTTTCCTCTCCTGCGACCTAGAATCCAGGTCAGAGCCATTGACCACCACCGTCTCCCAGTTTCCATCTTGGATCTTGATGCTGTAGCCCTGTATCCTTCCATTGGACTCCACTGGATCCTGTAGTAGGGAAAAGAAGAAGGCAACAATCACTCACCTGTTATTATTCAAGCCAGAGAGCTGATAATAAATCAGAAGTATAGAGTACCACAGTGTGAGTAATAATAATACCCATAAAACCTAGCAGTCAAACACAGAAATGGTTCCAATAATTTTTTCACCATACATTTTTCACAGGGGATTTTAGAACCACTTCAAATAAGGTATTTCATGTAGGCTTACCCTGGTAAATCTCTTGGACATGACTTTTAAGAATATATTCGCCTGTACAGTGGCTTGCGATAGTATTCACCCCCCTTGGCATTTTTCCTATTTTGTTGCCTTACAACCTGGAATTAAAATGGAATTTTTTTTGGGGGGGGGGGGGGGTTTGTATCATTTGATTTACACAACATGCCTACCACTTTGAAGATGCAAAATATTTTTTCTTCTGAAACAAACAAGAAATAAGACAACAAAAAAAACAGAAAACTTGAGCATGCATAACTATTTACCCTCCCAAAGTCAATACTTTGTAGAGCCACCTTTTGCAGCAATTAAACCTGCAAGTCTCTTGGGGTATGTCTCTATAAGCTTGGCACATCTAGCCACTGGGATTTTTGCCCATTCTTCAGGGCAAAACTGCTCCAGCTCCTTCAAGATGGATGGGTTCCGCTGGTCTACAGCAATCTTTAAGTCATACCACAGATTCTCAATTGGATTGAGGTCTGGGCTTTCACTAGGCCATTCCAAGACATTTAAATGTTTCCCCTTAAACCACTCAAGTGTTACTTTAGCAGTATACTTAGGGTCATTGTCCTGCTGGAAGGTGAACCTCCGTCCCAGTCTCAAATCTCTGGAAGACTGAAACAGGTTTCCCTCAAGAATTTCCCTGTATTTAGCGCCATCCATCATTCTTTCAATTCTGACCAGTTTCCCAGTCCCTGCCAATGAAAAACATCCCCACAGCCATGCTTCACTGTGGGGATGGTGTTCTCGGGGTGATGAAAGGTGTTGGGTTTGCGCCAGACATAGCGTTTTCCTTGATGGCCAAAAAGCTCAATTTTAGTCTCATATGACCAGAGTATCTTCTTCCATATGTTTGGGGAGTCTCCCACATGCCTTTTGGCGAACACCAAATGTGTTTGCTTATTATTTTTTTTAAGCAATGGCTTTCTTCTGGCCACTCTCCCGTAAAGCCCAGCTCTGTGGAGTGTACGGCTTAAAGTGATCCTATGGACAGATACTCCAATCTCCACTGTGGAGCTTTGCAGGTCCTTCAGGGTTATCTTTGGTCTCTTTGTTGCCTCTCTGATTAATGCCCTCCTTGCCTGGTCCGTGAGTTTTGGTGGGCGGGCCTCTCTTGGCAGTTTTGTTGTGGTGCCATATTCGTTTTATTTTTTAATAATGGATTTAATGGTGCTCCGTGGGATGTTCAAAGTTTCTGATATTTTTTTATAACCCAACCCTGATCTGTACTTCTCCACAACTTTGTCTGTGACCTGTTTGGAGAGCTCCTTGGTCTTCATGGCGCCGCTTACTTGGCGGTGCCCCTTGCTTAGTGGTGTTGCAGACTCTGGGGCCTTTCAGAAACGGTGTGTATATACTGAGATCATGTGACACTTATATTGCACACAGGTGGACTTTATTTAACTAATTATGTGACTTCTGAAGGTAATTGGTTGCACCAGATCTTATTAAGGGGCTTCATAGCAAAGGGGGTGAATACATTTGCACCCACCACTTTTCTGTTATTTATTTTTTAGAATAGTTTGAAACAATTTATTTTTTTCATTTCACTTCACCAATTTGGACTATTTTGTGTATGTTCATTACATGAAATCCAAATAAAAATCCATTTAAATTACAGGTTCTAATGCAACAAAATATTTTAAAAAATGCCAAGGGGGATGAATACTTTTGCAAGGCACTGTATATGCAATGCCATTTTTGATTTGGCAATTTTTTCAATATATTGTTGAACATAATATACTTAACGGGCATATCAAAGTTCCAGAGTGGGATCTCTGCTAGTTTTACTAATAATATTCAATATTAATGTTTATATTAATAAATGAATGTACAAAAAAAGTTGTTGAAACCATAATACTACTCATATTACAGAGCAATCGGTAAAGCTTCATATGACACCAATGTTTGCTTTGCAGCACCTACAGATGAAACACTATGGAGTCTTAAAGGAGGCCTGGGTAAGGCCAAAATGTCATAAATATGCCAACTTTAATACATTATTTCTCAATTACGCTTTTAGATACAAATGTAAAATATACACTGAACAAAAATATAAAAAGCAACATGTAAAATGTTGGTCCATTGTTTCATGAGCTGAAATAAAAGATCCCAGAAATGTTCCCTATGCTCAAAAAGCTTATTTCTCTCTTATTTCTCTCAAAGAGAGAAATAAATGTCTCTCTTTGTGCACAAAGCACGTGAGCATATCTCCTTTGTCAAGACAATCCATCCACCTGACAGGTGTGGCATATCAAGAAGGTGATTAAAACAGCATGATCATTACACAGGTGCACCTTGTGCTGGGGACAATAAAAGGCCACTCTAAAATGTGCAGTTTTATCACAACACAATGCCACAGATGTCTCAAGTTGAGAGAGAGTGCAATTGGCATGCTGACTGCAGGAATGTCCACCAGAGCTGTTGCCAGATAACTGAATGTTAATTTCTCTACCATGAGCCGCCTCCAATGTCGTTTTAGAGAAAGACACAACCGCAGACCACGTGTATGGCGCCGAGTGGGCAAGTGGTTTGCTGATGTCAACGTTGTGAACAGAGTGCCAATATCCAGCAACTTTGCACAGCCATTGAAGAGGAGTGGCACAACATTCCACAGGCCACAACAGCCTTATCAACTACATACGAAGAAGAAGTGTCACGCTGCATGAGGCAAATGGTGGTCATACCAAATATTGACTGGTTTTCTGATCCACACCGCTACTAAAAAAATTATTTTAAAAAAATGTATCTGTGACCAACATATGCATATCTGTATTCCCAGGCGTAACAAATGTATTTCAATTGACCAATTTCCTTATATGAACTGTAACTCAGTAGAATCTTTGAAATTGTTGCATGTTGCGTCTATATTTTTGTTCAGTATATGTCAACAATCCTTCCTCTAAAAGGACTATTCTTCTATGGATTATATTTAGTGAAAATCACAGTCCTTTTTTGTCTGGATTTTGTGAGGAATCACTCATTTGTAACTCACCCACCAAAAATCACAATATGCTGTTTTACATTGTGTCATTTGTGCTGGTCCAATTTCTATACTGGAAAAGCAGAAGAATCTTTGCGCTCTCACATAGTAATTATGGTTGCTCTTCAATGTCCCAGGTTTGTGGCATTGATGAATAAATAATTTAATCTTCACTTCAAGTCAGGTGTTTATATGTTATGTATAAAAGGCATAAGTATGCATTATTTACTTTTTGATTTTTATTTTTTGACTTTAAAACAATGCAATTGTTGGAGTTAATGTGTTTGACGTGATTGATGGGTGACTAGGTGCATTCTTGTCAAATAAATACGCTTATTCATGGTTATGGCTACATACTGCATTGAGTTTCTGGCTTTGAATCTGCAACAGAACATGTCAACAAGTTACTTCTGAATTGTTTTAATACAGCAGTACATTCTGACACCATGAATTGAAGTGGATTTCACCTTGTTCATATAGTTGGCAGAATTTGTGAGTGATTAAATATTAGACATCTACTGGCTGAAGGAGAAGAGGATCTGGTAAAATAAGGGTATGTTACTAATATCATCTACGTTGCCAGCTAACTAAGAGAAAATGTTGCAGTTTAAAAGCTAATTTCTTGCAATAATAAAAAATGTGCCATAGGGTAGAGATTTGTTTTTGCTGTTTTATAGCTCATCTCAACTTATGTTCACATTTTGCCATGAGGCTGCGGGAACATTTTGCAGTTTTAAAGCTAATTTTCTACTATTTTACACATTTTGTCATGAGGCTGAAAGAAGATTTAGCAGTTTTAAAGCTAATTTCCTGCAATTCTACACATTTTGCTATTATATGCTATCTGAGGGTCCCCCCGACCTCCAGGATGGGGGCCCCGGGGCACGTGCCCGTTTGGTAATCAGGCCCTGCATTCAATCACAACAAACAAGTGCCGTAGTGAGTACAGCAAGGTAAGCAAAGATAGCTTTGCTATGGAGAGAATGACATTAAGTTGAGGACTTCTCCCCTCCTGACTGACTCACCATCTCAAGATGGTCAGCTAATTAAGTTCCTTGTGTAGGCTAAAGCCTGTGCTGACCTTGTGTTTAGCCAAGATGACAGCAGCTAGCTAGCATAGCTTGGTGATAGCTGCAGCTGGCCATCCTATCTAGCTAATATTTCTCTGTCAAATTAGTTATGGCAAGATAGCAAGAGCCAGTGTCTAGAATGTGTTTCATAAGACACTCGTTCTACAACGTTTTGCTGCGAAAGTAGCTTGCAACTTAGTTTTAATGTTTCGTCACGTCATTTAACTGCTGAATGTATATTTTTTTCTCTTGCTTTGTTTGCTCTTTTCCATATTATGTCCATCTCTGATAAGCTACAAAGGAAAGGGTTGAAAATAGCCCATATTAATATACAGTGGGGAGAACAAATATTTGATACACTGCCGATTTTGCAGGTTTTCCTACTTACAAAGCATGTATAGGTCTGTAATTTTTATCATAGGTACACTTCAACTGTGAGAGACGGAATCTAAAACAAAAATCCAGAAAATCACATTGTATGATTTTTAAGTAATTAATTTGCATTTTATTGCATGACATAAGTATTTGATCACCTACCAACCAGTAAGAATTCCGGCTCTCACAGACCTGTTAGTTTTTCTTTAAGAAGCCCTCCTGTTCTCCACTCATTACCTGTATTAACTGCACCTGTTTGAACTCGTTACCTGTATAAAAGACACCTGTCCACACACTCAATCAAACAGACTCCAACCTCTCCACAATGGCCAAGACCAGAGAGCTGTGTAAGGACATAAGGGATAAAGGCTGGGATGGGCTACAGGACAATAGGCAAGCAGCTTGGTGAGAAGGCAACAACTGTTGGCGCAATTATTAGAAAATGGAAGAAGTTCAAGATGACGGTCAATCACCCTCGGTCTGGGGCTCCATGCAAGATCTCACCTCGTGGGGCATCAATGATCATGAGGAAGGTGAGGGATCAGCCCAGAACTACACGGCAGGACCTGGTCAATGACCTGAAGAGAGCTGGGACCACAGTCTCAAAGAAAACCATTAGTAACACACTACGCCGTCATGGATTAAAATCCTGCAGCGCACGCAAGGTCCCCCTGCTCAAGCCAGCGCATGTCCAGGCCCGTCTGAAGTTTGCCAATGACCATCTGGATGATGCAGAGGAGGAATGGGAGAAGGTCATGTGGTCTGATGAGACAAAAATAGAACTTTTTGGTCTAAACTCCACTCGCCGTGTTTGGAGGAAGAAGAAGGATGAGTACAACCCCAAGAACACCATCCCAACCGTGAAGCATGGAGGTGGAAACATCATTCTTTGGGGATGCTTTTCTGCAAAAGGGGACAGGACGACTGCACCGTATTGAGGGGAGGATGGATGGGGCCATGTATCGCGAGATCTTGGCCAACAACCTTCTTCCCTCAGTAAGAGCATTGAAGATGGGTCGTGGCTGGGTCTTCCAGCATGACAACGACCCGAAACACCCAGCCAGGGCAACTAAGGAGTGGCTCCGTAAGAAGCATCAAGGTCCTGGAGTGGCCTAGCCAGTCTCCAGCCCTGAACCCAATAGAAAATCTTTGGAGGGAGCTGAAAGTCCTTATTACCCAGCGACAGCCCCGAAACCTGAAGGATCTGGAGAAGGTCTGTATGGAGGAGTGGGCCAAAATCCCTTCTGCAGTGTGTGCAAACCTGGTCAAGACCTACAGGAAAAGTATGATCTCTGTAATTGCAAACAAAAGTTCCTGTACCAAATATTAAGTTCTGCTTTTCTGATGTATCAAATACTTATGTCATGCAATGAAATGCAAATTAATTACTTAAAAATCATACAATGTGATTTTCGTTTTAGATTCCGTCTCTCACAGTTGAAGTGTACCTATGATAACAATTACAGACCTCTACATGCTTTGTAAGTAGGAAAACCTGCAAAATCAGCAGTGTATCAAATACATGTTCTCCCCACTGTATGTAGCCTTAGAAATAAGGTTCATGAAATCAATAACTTGCTAACATCAGGTAACATTTATATATTAGCCATTTCTGAGACTCACTTAGATAATTGATTTGATGATACAGCAGTAGCAATACAAGGATATAACATCTATAGAAGAGACAGAAATGCTTATGGGGGAGGTGATGCTGTATATATTCAGAGCCATATCCCTATAATGCTTAGAGAATATCTTATGTCAAGTGTTATTGAAGTGTTGTGGTTACAGGTTCACTTGGCACATCTAAAGCCTTTTCTTTTGGGATGTTGCTATAGGCCACCAAGTGCGAACAGTCAATATCTAAATAATATGTGTGAAATGCATGATAGTGTATGTGATGTAAACAGAGAGATCTACTTTCTTGGGAATCTGAATACTGACTGGTTTTCATCAAGCTGTCCGCTCAAGAGGAAGCTTCTCACTGTAACCAGTGCCTGTAATCTGGTTCAGGTTATTAATCAACCTACCAGGGTGTTTACAAACACTACAGGAACAAGATTATCCACATGTATCGATCACATTTTTACTAATACTGTAGAACTTTGTTCTAAAGCTGTCTCCGTACCCATTGGATGCAGTGGCTATTTCCAGGAAAGAAAAAGTTCCAAAAGCTGGGCCTAAAATAGTGTATAAGAGATCATACAAAAGATTTGTTGGTCTGATGTGATTAATAAGGAGCATCCAGACGCTGCACTTGATGAATTTATGAAATTGCTTCTTCCAATTATTGATAAACATGCAACTGTTAAGAAACTGTTAAGGCTCCATGGATTGATGAGGAATTGGAAAACTGTATGGTTGAAACACATGGGGCAAAAGGAGTGGTTAATACGTCTGGCGAAGTGGGCAAACTTAGGCAGGAAATGCCAACAACGAACAGTGAGCCATCATATTCATTCATGAAAAAACAAATAATGAAAGAAAAGCATTGCAAGTTAGAATTTTGTAAAGTTAGTATGGGAGAGGTGGACAAATTATTGTTATCGATCAATAATGACAAACCTCCTGGCATTGACAACTTAGATGAAAAGCTACTGAGGATGGTAGCAGACTCTATAGCCACTCCTTTCTGTCATATATTTAATCTAAGCCTAGATGAAAGTCTCTGTCCTCAGGCCTGGAGGGAAGCCAAAGTCATTCCGCTACCCAAGAGTGGTAAAGCGGCCTTTACTGGTTCTAACAGCAGACCTATCAGCTTGCTGCCAGCTCTTAGCAAACTGTTGGAAAGAATTGTGTACATAAAATTGTGCTATTTCTCTGTAAACAAATTAACAACAGACTTGTAGCATGCTTATAGAGAAGGGCACTCAACATGTACTGCACTGACAAAAATGACTGATGATTGGTTTAAAGAAATTGACAAGAAGATTGTGGGAGCTGTACTGTTAGATTTCAGTGCAGCCTTTGATATTATTGACCATAACCTGTTGTTGAAAAAAACGTGTGATATGGCTTTTCAACCTCATATCGTGGATTCAGAGCTATCTAATAGAACTCAAAGGGTTTTCTTTAATGGAAGCTTCTCTAATGTCAAACATGAAAAGTGTGGTCTACTGCATGGCATCTCTCTAGGCCCTCTACTCTTTTCTATTTTTACCAATGACCTGCCACTGGCATTAAACAAAGCATGTGTCCATGTATACTGATGATTCAACCGTATACGCATCAGCAACCACAGCTAATGAAGTCACTGAAACACTTAACAAAGACTTGCAGTCTGTTTTGGAATGGGTGGCCAGTAATAAACTGGTCCTGAACATCTCTAAAACTAAGAGCATTGTATTTGGTACAAATCATTCCCTAAGTTCTAGACCTTTACTGAATCTGGTAATGAATGGTGTAGCTGTTGAACAAGTTAAGGAGACTAAATTACTTGGGGTTACCTTAGAGTGTAAACTGTCATGGTCAAAACATATAGATTCAATGGTTGTAAAGATGGGGAGAGGTCTGTCCGTAATAAAGAGAAGCTCTGCTTTTTTCACACCACACTCCAAAAAGCAAGTTCTGCAGGCTCTAGTTTTGTCTTATCTTGATCATTGTCCAGTCGTGTGGAGGAGTGCTGCAAGGAAATACCTAGTTAAGCTGCAGCTGGCCCAGAACAGAGCGACACGTCTTGCTCTTCATTGAAATCAGAGGGCTGATATAAATACTATGCATGCCAGTCCCTCTTGGTTAAGAGTTGAGAAGAGACTGACTGCATCACTTCTTTTTATAAGAAATATGAATCTGTTGAAAATCCCAAATTATTTGCATAGTCAACTTACACACAGCTCTGACACACACGCTTACCCCACCAGGGGTCTTTTCACAGTCCCCAAATCTAGAACAAATTCAAGAAAGCGTAGAGTATTATATAGAGCCATTATTGCCTGGAACTCCGTTCCATTTCATATTGCTCAACTGAACAGCAAACCTGGTTTCAAAAAACAGATAAAGCAACACCTCACGACACAACGCCTCGCCCCTATTTGACCTAGATAGGCTATGTGTGCCTTTGTAGTTTTTTAGTTCTGTCCTTGAGCTGTTGTCTATTAATGTTCTGTATTATGCCATGTTTCATGTTTTGTGTGGACCCCAGGAAGAGTAGCTGCTACTTTTGCAACAGCTAATGGGGACCCTAATAAAATACCAAAATGTAAATACATGTTATCATGGAAACGATATCAACTACTGCTAGATTAAATCAGCTCAGCTGTCCTACAACACAATATTCTATAACTGGCTAGTTGTCTCGTCTCATCTGTCCTTATGTCCGCTGTTAGATCTTTCCCGGGATACAAATCCCAGAACTAATATCCCTACAGGTGTGGGCTACATGTGGACATTGCACAAACATCGCCTAGCTGAGTGTAGATACATCAAATTGATGGACGTGTTCATGTTACAAATACAAAACAGTTTCTGCTGTAAATATATTGTTCTTATAAAGACAGTATGCCTACAATTTACCTAACTAATCAAAATCAGTTGTGTCTAGAGTACAACTTCAGCTGTCTAACCAGAATGGAATTTATATGGTCTATTTGCCCAAATCTAAGGATGTGGCTGTCTAACTCTCTGGGTAAGGTTGTCTTCTACTCTTCAGTGGAGGATGAAGTCCCTTCCATCTATGTAATGTATTACAGCTTATGGACATGTGCAGTCAGGTGGCAGGAAGGATGACACTCCATCCTGGGTATGACAGTTCGCCTCATGGGTCCAGCTGGCAGATTTCAATAACTACAGGCAGATGTGAGATGCAGGAGGATGGCCCTACTCATACAGAGTAGCCTACAGAGTAACATAATCCAATTGCTGAACTTATGTATCTATTCTAAACAAAGCGTTTTGATAACTTTCAAGTGTAGCAGTTCCACGTAGAATAAACCATTCTTCACATAATACTGTAGAAGCAGTGTTCTGCTAATATAACAATGTACAAATATTACACTTGTCTTTCATCCAATTGTCATTCATAGCCAGTACGGATACTGTACCCATCAGCATGTTGTCTGGTGGTCCTAGGGCTACCTTGGCAAACATGTCAGTCGTCAAACCTTCCTGTATGGTGTACGGGACACCATATAGCCTAAGAAAGGAGTTCCCTGATATGTTTGAAGAATACACAGGTCCATTGATAGTACCATTCGATTCAATAATAACAAAAGACAATAAAAAAGTAATCAATGAGTCTTGTATAATTTTATTGCTGAGTGCAAGGTCTCTCCATTTCAGACATCAGCATCAAGCCCGTCTGGACTCCATCACATCATCTTGAAAGTCTCTCAAGTGCTGGCTCCATACAGGTATCTTTAAACACACATATAGTCACTGTTCTATTACCAATGGTAGTCAGAATATGTGATATCTGACAAACAGATACTTTGTTGAAGTTTGAACAGGTCAGACTAAACCTACCAAACTCTGTTCTCCCCATCGACAACCGTTGGTGAGCAGGCAAGTGATGAGGTCTTTGCCAGAGCCCCATTGCAGCATAGATCAGCTCCTGGCCCTTCAAAGATACTGGTCAGTCACACACATATTAATACACAGAGCACTGATCACATTATCAATGGTGATTATGATAAGCCTGGTGGAACCAACCTGAACGCTGCGTTCACCTTTCTATTTCCCTTCAGATTTCATAAAATGTGAAGTGAAATAGAATGATGAACACAGCGATCAGGCTGGTTCCACCAGGCTAGGTTATGCCCTGCACATTATATGCATCTAAGAAGTAGAAAATAAGCAACAAATGTCAGTTTACATAAATTATGTTTCACAATTGGGTTATCAAAGTAATGAAGTGGGTTACCTTCTCTATTTGTACAAATGATGAGCCTGTGAAAGCTGTTGCCGCTGACAGGTGAAGGGTGCTGGCCGGATACTTGCCAACATGTCGATGACTGTTCCATTCATAGGAATGCGCACAGCGAGGGCTTGTAAGTAAGCATTTCACGGTAAGGTCTACACCTATTGTATTTCGGCGCATGTGACAAATAACATTTGATTTTGATGATGCTGATGAGGGCCCCTTGCTGGTATTCTCTATGCCGCATGTTCGGCTGCAAACTGGACATCTCTCGAACAACTGCAGCAGACAATCTTATGAGGTGGTGGTGACAGGGTGATATATTAGCCAAGTGGTCAATTGCATTTTGTTCTAAAGAAAGGACAAAGCTTTTTGCTAATGCACTTCACAACCAAAATACTAGATACTAGTTGTATCTGCTTGGCTGGGGAATTAGCCTAATAGTTTATCAAGACGGATATTTTTGAATACAACTTTTCACATAACACACACAACCCATCGTTGTTGATGAAGCAGGCTGTGTCAATAGGGCAGTAACTCGGGTCACTAGCTAATTCTATGCTTTACAGATGTAGACTGACTGGCTGGCTCCAGATTGGAATAGATTCAGGCCAGTGACGCAGTTACACTATGGAAACAACTGACATGTTTTGCTATGGCCCTGGGTTGGTTTGGGTTTGTTGCTACTAGTTAGTACACTGTTGTAGTCAGACATGAGTTAGCTAGTACCACCACAGCTGCATCAAAAATGTATTTGTGCCCTTGACATGGGTTGCACCTCAGAGGCTAATGTGACCATTCAGTCTAAATTACACTAACTTCTAGTGGAATGGAAATATGATGACATTGCTAAAGTAGGCAAATAATTAGTAGGAAACAACTCTGTCATATTATGTCATCAAAATTACTTTAGAGAGATGGAAATGTTACCATTACTGTTACTAGCAAAGTTTGTCAAAATAGCTAGCAATGCTAATGTTAGCTAGCTAAAATACAGCGGTCCGCTCAATCTCAGCTGGCTAAAGTTATACTGCATATAAAGTCAAATCTGGCAACATCACAATCATGACAAATGGTTTTCCTACTAATTATTTGCCTTCTTTTGAAAATGTTATCGTGTTTCCAAGCCAAATCCGAGTTGTATTGAAACGCTAACACTAGGTAGGTAGCTAGCTAGCTAGCCAATGTCAGCTATGCTAGCGATGATAATGAATATCAAAATATACATAACCAGATACAAAACCAGCAGTCTATGGTCTAGCTACCGGTATACTCACCATCATTGGGGACCAATGAAATCCAACCACCTATTCCGCATGGTAGGGTACTTTGGCAGAGCATGCAAACCGTAGTTGGCTGTGCATCCTGCTGGAAGCATGCATTGTCGAACCGGAGCCATGGTCAATTCGTATAGGGCTTTGAGTCTCAAAACAGCCGTGATCCTTTGAACACGTTGGGGGTGATGAAACAACGGAGCCCCATTCAATGAAGGGAAGCGAAGTGGGCGGAGGAGCGATTTGTACGTGGAGCTTGACAAAAAGGGGCATGAATTGTTGACAATTGTATTCCAAACCCAACCTTCATTTACTCATTGTGACGCACTCGGGTTTCAAACTCTGTTTTAGACGAAACTGACGTTATGATAAATGATCCTATTTACACTTTGTAGTCAATTTTGACATTACAATAAATGTTTGACTCATATCGATGCCACATAGGCCGTTTTCAAAGGGATTTGTTTTTTTTAGGGGCAGTTGCACTTTAAATATAAACTAACAACTGACTAACGAGGCGACCAGTGCAACACATCCTGCCCAACAAGGATGATTCCAATCAGTGTACATCAACACATAAACAGAACCAATCTCGAAACCAAAATCAAAGCCTGTAAGTCACCTTGTCCGAGAGAGATTTACATGGTTATCAAAACGTAAGACAACACGAAACACAGACCTTCTTTGAAGTATTTGAAAAATCCCCTACGGGAAAAAAACTATGGTGAAAAAACTATTGGAACCATTTCAGTGTTTGACCGCTAGGTTTTATGGGTATTATGACGACATCACTGTGGCACTCTGTCAGTATGGCCTTCATTACCTTACACATCACTTGCACTCTCCGCTCACTTTTGACTTGGCTGGGAATGATGACTCTCCATAGGTCCGGCTTACTTGTAGGCTCTGGGCAAAGAAGAGAGCCGAAATCGATACAACTCATCAATCTGAGATATGACAAACTGAGCAGTCCATAGACTACCTACCTGGATCACACTTACTATTGTTGAACTAAATCACTCATACACTGACTTCACATAGGAGTTCTACAGCTTAATATGGCTGGCCACAATGTTAAATGAAACATAATAGTATGATATGTGTGTTGTCATGGCTACTCACTGTCCTCTAGGGTCCTGGCGGTAGTGTTAGCGCTCCAGTCACTCCAGTAGCCGTAGCCCATATGATGCATGCATCGCACCTGCACTACATACTCTGTGTCTGGCTTGAGGTACTGAAGACGGAAAGACTCTTTGTAGCTTTCAGTGTCATTTGGGGGTACCTAAAAGAGAGTCAATTAAATGGATATAATGACAGGGCAACAAAATGTACCATATTACAGTTCATTTGAAACACCAAGAGTAAGAGTAGAATGTTTGATTCACTGTTGATAACACCTATGATAATAAGGATAGGATAGATTGCTTTTAACATTAAAGAGAGATTTCACTCTAAAGTTTGCCAGATTTTAAAGACCTTACAATAACTCTAATGTCAAGCCCATGCAATCGGTTGTGTAGATCGAACTATATCCCTTAACCAGCAAATTATATGATGCTTCTGCTTTCATTTTTAGATTGAGGTTACACAACAAATGGCATAGGCCTTGGACTTATATCAACATTAGTCTACTTCTGAGGTCTAAAGAATATCCTTTTAACGTGTATTGCGATTGTGGCTATTTACCTCAGTCCAGTCTCCAGAGCCCACAGTGCAGAACCTGATGTTGTATTTCAGTGTGACATAGGCTACATGGATAGGGTGCTTCCAACTCACTAAGAGAGTCCTGGAAAAGTTATTCTCTGAAATAATATTGACGTCTGATGGGGGATTCGTTTTCACTGCAAAACAGGACACACCATTAAACTATATTGGGGGGGGGGGGTGATAATCATTGTAACTTCAAAGGCAATCAGAAGATCCATTTCACTCCACCTACCCAAATCAGCAGCATAAATATCCAGAATGTCAGATCGAACCTTCCCTAACTTGTTTTCCACTTCTACCCATATAGCAAGTTCCATGAAGCTTGGAAAGGTGCCGAAGTCGATGTATCCACTGCTTCTGTGAGCTTTGCTGCTCTTATTTGAGACACTGCAGAAGAAAAAACACAATAATGATCTACATTGTTAAACGATCAGAAATCAGTAATTTACTAATCACATACACTATCTAAGAACCTTGATATTTAGGGGTTCTCAGAACTGGAGCCAGGTTTTCCATTCACTGATATTGAGAGCTATTGAAAACTAATGTTGGTATCCACCATGTATCTAACCTTATGTATGACACTCACATTAGACTGCCAAACAAGGTATAAGTGGTTTCCAGCCTCTCGTCTCTTGTCCCAGGCTGCCATGTGCACGTCACGTTGGAGGATATCTTTTGGCCAGACTGGACAGCCATGCAGGATAGGTTCACAGGCTTCTCAGGGGGATCTGACCAAGAAACCAAACAGCTGCCGTTATTTCATGTCAGAGAAACAGACCAACGGCCATTAACCTACTGCACTGAGCAGGATGGGGTCAAAATTCATTTCGATTCAGGAAGTCAATTGAAATTCACTTCCTTGAACAAAAACTGAATTGACCCCAAACCTGACACTGAGAAAGCTTTAGGGTCATTCAGTGTGAATATAAAAGAAATGCCCGGACAATTGTTAAAAACTCCATCCACAGACTGTTCTCTCTGCTTCCACACAGCAAGTGGTACCGGAGCGTCAAATACAACGTATTTATGAAGCCCTTTTTACATCAGCAGATGTCACAAAGTGCTATACAGAAACCCAGCCTAAAACCCCAAACAGCAAGCAATGCAGATGTAGAAGCACGGTGGCTAGGAAAAACACCCTAGGAAGACAGGAACCTAGGAAGAAACCTAGAGAGGAACCAGGCTCTGAGGGGTGGCCAGTTCTCTTCTGGCTGTGACGGGTGGAGATTATAAGAGTACATGGCCATGAAGGCCAGATTGTTCTTCAAGTTGTTCAAATGTTCATAGATAAGCAGCAGGGTCAAATAATAATCACAGTGGTTGTAGAGGGTGCAACAGGCAGCTCACAACATTTTGTCAGCTGGTGATTGTCAAGCAAATAACTGCCGGTCTCACGGTAATTGACCATCACCTGGCTTCCACACATAGCCTACAAGCAACTGATGCAGACCCTTATAAAATCTACATTTTATATAATAGTATAATAAATCCATGTAATATAGCCTACACCTTCACAATAAATCCATTATTTAATTTAGACAGGTCTAAAAACATATGAAGAAAATGTAGTCTATTTCAGAAGAACAGAGTAGCATACTCGGGAGTTGTCCTTATGTTAGGTCCTGATCTGGCTATGCCATATGGCTGTGGTCTACAATAGTTCATTTAGCAGACAAGATTTGCTTAGAATTCCGTGGCATTATTTTATAGTATGAAGAATACAATTGAACATAGCTTAATAAAATAGAAAGGATATTTTCTCCAAATGATTTGAGGGAGTGTGCACATGCGGCTATTCTGTGTTTAGTGGTTAAAGAAACAGGTACTCCTATATGCTTAATTTTGAATTATTTATGTAACTTTAGTTGTGATACAAACATTGGGCTATATGTTTAAATTTTTTATACATTCTATGGCTGCATGAGACTAATGATTTGAAAAAAGTTGCATGAAAGGCATGAGCTCTGATTAGTTTTTTGTGCAGGCTGTACACACGTCAGTAGTCTCTCATTCACAATTTGACAAGCACTTGATAAAGCCTTGAATTTCCCGGTGGTATCCCCTTTGTGTGGCCGTAATGCCACATAAAGAAATCCATGCCTTTTGCAGCCAGTGGCAGTTGTGCCATTGGGCTGAATGTAATAATTATAATTCCCTTCTCCCTGCGTGCTCCGAAGCACATCTCACTCACATGGCTCTCAGTCACGTGATCGGGTCTTTCTCACAGGCTACAAGTGAAGACAGACACATCGGGGACGCAACTGTGCACATCCTTAACCAATACCAAGGCTCATATTGAAGATATTGGAAGAACTGTCCACATTTACGTTTCGCCAGCCAACAAGATGAGCAGGCCTAACGAACAGCAAAATCACTAGCCTATGTCAATCTACTATCCCCCATAGTACAAAACTTGACCTATTCTATTCTGTGCAAGTAACAAATATTCCAAATATAGTCTGGGACAGTTGTGGGATGTGATAGATCCCAAATTATTACAACCACTAGCATCCCCCAAAAAATATTACGCAATGAAGCTGATGCAACAGATTAGAACGTTTAGCTTAAAATGTTAATAAACTATTAGCCTATTTCTACACATTATAAGCGCAGCAATGCGCACACGGCAGTAGGCTATAAGCACAAATGTTTCATTAGCGGGAAAACACAATTTCCAAAAGAGACCGATCAATCTACACACAATACCCCATAATGACAAAGCAAAAACAGGTTTTTAGAAATGTTTGCAAATGTATTAAAAATAAAAAAACTCAAATATTACATTTACAGAAGTATTCAGACCCTTCACTCAGTACTTTGTTGAAGCACCTTCGGCAGCGATTACAGCCTCGAGTATGACGCTATAAGCTTGGCACACCTGTATTTGGGGAGTTTCTCAAATTCTTCTCTGCAGATCCTCTCAAGTTCTGTCAGGTTGGATGGGGAGCGTCGCTGCACAGCTATTTTCAGGTCTTTGGCTCGGCCAATCAAGGAAATTCAGAGACTTGTCACGAAGCCACTCCTGCGTTGTCTTGGCTGTATGCTTAGGGTCGTTGTCCTGTTGGAAGGTGAACCTTCACCCCAGTCTGAGGTCCTGAGCGCTCTGGAGCAGGTTTTCATCAAGGATCTCTCTGTACTTTGCTCTGTTCAACTTTCCCTCGATCCTGTCTAGTCTCCCAGTCCCTGCCGCTGAAAAGCATCCCCACAGCACAATGCTGCCACCACCATGCTTCACCGTAGGGATGGTGGCAGGTTTCAGCCAGACGTGACGCTTTGCATTCACACCAAAGAGTTCAATCTTAGTTTCATCAGACCAGAGAATCTTGTTTCTCATGGTCAGAGTCCTTTAGGTGCCTTTTGGCAAACTCCAAGCGGGCTGTCATGTGCCTTTTACTGAGGAGTGGCTTCCATCTGGCCACTCTACCATAAAGAACTGCTTGGTGGAGTGCTGCAGAGATGATTGTCCTTCTGGAAGGTTCTCCCACCTCCACAAAGGAATTCTGGAGCTCTGTCAGAGTGACCATCGGGTTCTTGGTCACCTCCCTGACCAAGGCCCTTCTCCCCCAATTGCTCAGTTTGTTCCTGGCGGACAGCTCTAGGAAGAGTCTTGGTGGTTCCATACTTATTCTATTTAATAATGACATAGGCCAAGGTGTTCTTGGGGACCTTCAATGCTGCAGACATTTTTTGGTACCTTCCCCAGATCTGTGCCTCGACACAATGCTGTCTCTGAGCTTTACGGACAATTCCTTCGACCTCATGGCTTGGTTTTTGCTCTGACGTGCACTGGCAACTGTGGGGCATTATATAGACAGGTGTGTGCCTCCCCAAATTATGTCCAATCAATTGAATTTGCCACAGGTGGACTCCAATCAAGTTATAGAAACATCTCAAGGATGATCAATGGAAACAAGATGCACCTGAGTTCAATTTTGAGTCTCATAGCAAAGGGTCTGAATACTTATGTAAATAAGGTATATGTTTATGTTTTATAAATTTGCAATGTGCAGATTGATGAGGATAAAAAAAAAAAAAAAAAAAAAAAAAAAAAAGGCTTTAATTTTGTTAAAAATGTCGAAAAAGTGAAGGGGTCTGAATACTTTGACTGCACTATAAAAGACACCCACTAGGAGCGCCCACTAAATTTGACCAAGAGGAGGCAAACAAAAGAAAAACCAACACCAAACAAAGACAGGAAGCAACCAAAAAGTGGAGCAAACCGAAAACAGGGATGATCAGAAAGTATTGTTTGTCTAGAAATCAAATACGGAGAAACAACTACAGATGTTAACCCTCCACATCTCCCTAGACAACTGGAGCACTGGGCCAGCCACACTTAAATAGCACCTGGGCCAGCACAGGGGAAAAACCTTCCCACTAACGAGATTACTCCCGAGTGGCGCAGCAGTCTGTGCTTGAGGCGTCACTACAGACCCCCTGGTTCGATTCCAGGCTGTATCACTACCAGCCGTGATTGGGTCCCATAGGGCAGCGCACAATTGGCCCAGCGTCGTCCGGGTTTGGCCGGTGTAGGAGGCAGTCATTGTAAATAAGAATTTGTTCTTAACTGACTTGCCTAGTTAAATAAAGGTTAAATAAAATAAATATACTGACAAACGAGGTGACACCAATCAGTGCGCCCAACGTGCTAACGTCCAACCTAGAAATATAAATGGAAAAACCAAAGCCTGTAACACCTTCCCCCTTAAGACAACAAATACATACACAAACAGAAAATAACTTCCCATTTCACAACATGATGAACTTATATTTGTCGCTACTTAAATGCATTGCCTTCTCCAATACAAACATGGTGTCCTACTGGCTGTCAACAATGAAATACAAGACAAAACAGACACACGTTTAGTACCAGTCAAATGTTTGGACACACCTACTCATTCGAGGGTTTTTCTTTATTTTTACAATTTTCTACATTGTAGAGTAATAGAGAAGACATCAAAACTATGAAATAACACATATGGAATCGTGTAATAACCAAAAAAGTGTTAAACAAATCAAAACATATTTTATATTTGAGATTCTTCAAAGTAGTCACCGTTTGCGTTGATGACAGCTTTGCACACTATTGGCATTCTCTCAACCAGCTTCATGAGGTAGTCACATGGAATGCATTGCAATTAACAGGTGTGCCTTAAAAGTTAATTTGTGGAATTTCTTTCCTTCTTAATGCGTTTAGTTGTGACAAAGTAGGGGGGATATACAGAAGATAGCCCTATTTGGTAAAAGACCAAGTCCATATTATGGCAAGAACAGCTCAAATAAGCAAAGAGAAATGACAGTCCATCATTACTTTAAGACATGAAGGTCAGTGAATCTGGAAAATTAAGAACTTTGAAAGTTTCTTCAAGTGCATTCGCAAAAACCATCAAGCGCTGTGATGAAACTGGCTCTCATGAGGACCGCCACAGGAAAGGAAGACCCAGAGTTACCTCTGCTGCAGAGGATAAGTTCGTTAGAGTTACCAACCTCAGAAATTGCAGCCCAAATCAATGCTTCACAAAGTTCAAGTAACAGACATCTCAACATCAACTGTTCAGAGGAGACTGCGTGAATCAGGCCTTCATGGTCGAATTGCTGCAAAGAAACCACTACTCAAGGACACCAATAAGAACAAGAGACTTGCTTGGGCCAAAAAACACGAGCAATGGACATTAGACCGGTGGAAATCTGTCCTTTGGTCTGATGAGATTTTTGGTTCCAACCGCTGTGTCTTTGTGAGACGCAGAGTAGGTGAACGGATGATCTCCGCATGTGTGGTTCCCACCATGAAGCATGGAGGAGGAGGTGTGATGGTGCTTTGCTAGTGACACTGTCTATGATTTATTTAGAATTCAAGGCACACTTAACCAGCATAGCTACCACAGCTTTCTGCAGCGATACGCCATCCCATCTGGTTTGCGCTTAGTGGGACTATCATTTGTTTTTCAACAGGACAATGACCCAACACACCTCCAGGCTGTGTAAGGGCTATTTGACCAAGAAGGAGTGAGATGGAGTGCTGCATCAGATGACCTGGCCTCCACAATCACCCGACCTCAACCCAATTGAGATGTTTGGGATGAGTTGGACCGCAGAGTGAAGGAAAAGCAGCCAACAAGTGCTCAGCATATGTGGGAACCCCTTCAAGGCTGTTGGAAAAGCATTCCAGGTGAAGCTGGTTGAGAGAATGCTAAGGGTGTTCAAAGCTGTCATCAAGGCAAAGGGTGGCTATTTGAAGAATCTCAAATATAAAATATACTTTGATTTGTTTAACACTTTTTTGGTTACTACATGATTCAATATGTGTTATTTCATAGTTTATGTCTTCACAATTATTCTACAATGTAAAAAATTTTACAAATAAAGAAAGACCCTTGAATGAGTAGGTGTGTCCAAACTTTTGACTGGTAGTGTATATATATATATATATATATATATATATATATATATATATATATATATATATATATATATATATATATATATATATATATATATATATATATATATATATATAAATAATGCTTTTTATAATTTGGTTGTTGTTGCCTAAAACGCTTAAGTTTTAGAAAACATAGGTACAATTTCGATACGTTTCTATAACTCTCATCCCCTTGGAATGAGCCCAACCAAAACAAAACTAATCTCCAAAACGTGCAGTCAAAATAAATTGTGAGCCAGGGCTACACACTGGCTAAACATAAAACGTATTGACTGCCCACCCTTGAAAGACAAAATCAGCAAGCAAGTTGTCCTAAGCACGGATATGTCAGATTTCAAGGGGAAACTCCTACAATATGAGACTCCAGCAAAGGAGTCGGCGGTTCGTGGAGCTAGTTTTTTGCAGGAAAACGAGAGGGTTATGATTGGTATAGACCACCAGAGGTGTAGAGACCGATACATAAACCTCGAAGGGCTGAAGAGCAAGTACCAAAGCGAGCGCCTCCTTCTCGATAGTCGAGTATTGTTTTTGATATGAGGCCAAATTATTTTAAAAGTACCGCACAGGGTGCTCAACATTGTTATCGTCTTTCTGTAGGAGGGTAACCTGAACGGAAGATGAAGATAGGAAATCAAACCGTCAGGAGTAACAAAAGCAGACAACTCTTTGGTGCGCTCAGTTAGAGGGATCTGCAGATCAAACTTGCTAACATACCCTAGCATACTTAGCAGCGCCAACACGGTCCACACAATTGTCGACCCTGGGCAAAGGGTACGAGTCTGACTTAGTAATGGCATTGAGGTTCTGAAAATCAGAACAAAACCGCAGACACCCATCCACCTTCGGCCAGTACATTAGTAAATAACTCCGCAGACTATTGCCATGTTGTGCAATGTCGTGCTCAAGCATGAACTCTACCTCACTGCGGACGTTCTCCCTTTTCAGGGTTCACTCGATAGGCATGTTCTTTGATTGGGGCAGAGTCCCCAACGTCAATGTCATGCTCTAGTACATTTGAGAATAAACCCTGATATTCTAAAAGTAGTGCAACAATGTTGCCTTTTTTCTCCGTAGACAAGTATGCCAAAAAGACATCAAGTCTTGAGGAAGACTATAGTCAACGGTGACTGCAGTGGCTACAGGTAGAACATCAATACCGGTTTCCACCGACTTCTCTGCCCGATCATAGCGGGTGAAGTATGGTTTCAACATGTTGACATGACACAGCCAGGTTTTCTTCCTGCGCTCCGGTGTGGCGATGATGTAATCCAGATAGCCAATGTTTTTGACTGTGGGGTAAGGGCTTGAAAAGCGAGCTTGCAACATTGACCCCAGAATGGACAACAAAACCAGGACATGCAGTTTTAGGCCTTTCGGTCATACCAAACTTTCAGTTTCATTTGCGCCTTCTCCAGATTCTCACTGGCACGGTGCAATCTGTATAGAAAAGTGCTAACGTGCTCCAACAGATTTGTTTTTGTGTTTAAGGTGTTGCCCTGCAACAACCTCTCTCTCAGCAAACTCATAGGACCTCTGATATGATGTCCAAACACGAGCTCAATCGGACTAAAACCGAGAGATTCCTGAACAACCTCCCACGCTGCAAACAGCACAAGAGGGAACCCTTCATCTCAGTCTTTCTCAAACTCAAAGCAGTAAGCTCTCAACATAGACTTCAAAGTCTGATGAAATCTCTTAAGAACACCTTGAGACTCTGGGTGGTAGGCCCTAGAGGGGCAGTGGGTCACACCCAACTGTTGTAGCACTTGCTGGAAGACCTTTGACTTGAACTTCGAACCTTGGTTTGATTGCACTACCCGCGGAAGTCCAAACGTTGAAAATAATTTCACCAGTGCCTTAACAATAATGGAAGCTGTGATTTTCCTCAGTGAAATGGCCTCAGGGAAACGAGTGGCAGCGTACATGATGGTTAAGAGAAACTGGTTACCACTCTTTGCGTTTGACAAAGGACCAACACAACCCACCAGAACTCTGCTGAAAGGTTTGTCAAAAGCAGGAATGGGCTGCAAAGGTGCAACCGGCACAGCTTGGTTTGGTTTACCCCTCCGCTGCCAAACGCAAAAGGATTTACAGTAAGCCACAACATCCTGTTTCAGACAAGGTCAGAAGAAGTTACTTAAGATACGGTCATACATCTTGTTGACCCCAAGATGGCCTGCCATACTACCATCGTGAGCCAACCTCAGTATCTCTTGTCAAAGTGTAACTGGAATGACAATTTGAGATACACTGGGCCAATCGTCTTGCCCAGAAGTGGCGCGAGAACGCCATTTCCTCATTACAACACCATCTCTGTCAAAGTAACCCACACAAACTTCATCAAACTCCTCCTCTGGACGTATCTCAGCAAAAAGAGGGGAGAGGGAAACATCTTTACTCTGTTCAGCAATCAGCTGCTTCCTAGACATCGAAGTGTCAACTGTAGGGACCCTCTCTTCCTTCAGCGGTCCTACAAACTCACTCACCTTTGGGGTTTTCAAAGGAGAGGTAAACTCAGGAGTTTTACCGAAATCAGGATCACCCATAAACGTCTCAGACAGATCGACCATGGTCGGATCGCTGACATCCTCCTCAACACTAGACTAGTTCCCCACGACTTTCTTAGACATAAATGTAGCATGTGTAACGGCACACGCTGGGAACACTCTAGGGTACTTTTTTGATCACCATTCAGGTTCCTCTACTCTGGGTTCCTTACAAACAACAGGATTCGGCATGACATTCCCTCCAGCCAAATCATTTCCCAAAATGAATGAGACACCCTTCACCGGTAGGCTAGGCCTCACACCAACGACAACAGAACCAGAAATAAGTTCAGACTCAAATTCCACATTATACAAAGGAACTTCCATGCAACCCATCTCCACGCCTTGTACTAACACACTGTAACCGCTTGATGAAGTGTCAGACAAAGGAAAAACACCCTCCAAAATGAAGGAATGGGCTGCCCCAGTGTCTCGCAGGTTCTTCACCTGCTGCATAACGGCATTGCCACTCTGCAGACACACAAACCCGTCTGATCCAAAATATTGTTTAGGAGATTCACCAGTCTCAACCAGAAACTTAATGGGCTGGGGTGCTTTTTCTCTCGCTCATTTTTCTGTTTCAACTTAGGACACAGAGACAATGTGTCCTTTCTCAAAGCAGTAATGACAAACTAGCATTTACGAAAAACATCCTCTGCAAAAACTGCAGCTTTCTCAAGAGTGAGATCCTTGTGCTCATAAATGTAGGTAGCAACCTTTTTGTGAAGGCAATTCTTGAATTGCTCAAGAAGTATGAGTGTCTTTAAATCCTCAAGGTCCTTGACCTCTTGAGAACCACACCACCGATCAAAAATACATGTTTGCTCCCTTGTGAACTCAACATGGCTTTGGGATTCTGTCTTTCGTAATTTACGGAACTGTTGTCTGTATGCCTCTGGGACCAACTCGTAAGCCCGAAGGATAGCAGCTTTAAGAGTTTCATAATCTGAACTCTGATCAAGAGACACTTTCTGAGCTTTTCCCACAAGTACACTTTGGAGGAGTAGTGACCCAATATCTTGCTGCCATTTTAGGGATATGACAATCCGCTCAAACAGAGTAAAAAATACAAGTCATTTGTCCAAAAATAAATGCAAGGAACCACTTGTATGATGCAAGGAACCACTTCACAAAATAAAATGCATTACCATATTTTTTACCATAGAGAATCAGACAAATCTAGGCTACACTCTGCCTATTGGCTTACTTGCATATTCAAACCGGTCTCAAAATACAACACTACCCCATTAAGGCTCTCCTGGAGGATGGTTGGCCACGCACTATAAAATAGTGCAATATTACAATTACAACCATTTCTTCATAAAATAATTCCCTGCAAGTCTCGAAATTAAGGGCGTCCTGTCTTCCTTGGGACGATAAAAAATAAGGTTCAAAACAGACTCTGGGACAGATCCAAAATTCATACAACCACTGCACATAAAAAATGTCAAAAATCAAATCAGGCTGATGCAACAGATCAGACTGTTTAGCTTAAAATGTTGACAAAGTTGTATTTCTTCAAATTATACGCTCAACAATGCACAAGTGTTCTAAAACGTACGCGTCAGTGGTTTTTCAAACATGACTGGTGTTTAGCCTATATTTATGTAATTAAAAGTCTCATTAAAGTTTGCCTACATTTCAGCATCAGTTTGGACATGAGGCTGTAGCCAATATGCTTATCACCTACAATTCGATATTAAGGCTTTTTTATTTATGTACATGAAAAACAGATTTAAATATTATTCCAATGTTGGCCTCTGATCCAATTGTTTGATATTGTGATTTGTGTGATTTTTTTTTACTTGTCCTTTCGGAATACTTAAATCTATATTGTTCATCCCTGGGAGCAATTTCCAAACGCCTGAAGGTACCACGTTCATCTGTACAAGCAATAGTACGCAAGTATAAACACCATGGGACCACGCAGCCATCATACCGCTCAGGAAGGAGACGCGTTCTGTCTCCTAGAGATGAACGTACTTTGGTGCGAAATGTGCAAATCAATCCCAAAACAACAGCAAAGGACCTTGTGAGGATGCTTGAGGAAACAGGTACAAAAGTATCTACAGTGGGGGAAAAAAGTATTTAGTCAGCCACCAATTCTGCAAGTTCTCCCACTTAAAAAGATGAGAGAGGCCTGTAATTTTCATCATAGGTAAACGTCAACTATGACAGACAAATAGAGAAAAACTATCCAGAAAATCACATTGTACGATTTTTAATGAATTTATTTGCAAATTATGGTGGAAAATAAATATTTGGTCACCTACAAACAAGCAAGATTTCTGGCTCTCACAAACCTGTAACTTCATCTTTAAGAGGCTCCTCTGTCCTCCACTCGTTACCTGTATTAATGGCACCTGTTTGAACTTGTTATGAGTATAAAAGACACCTGTCCACAACCTCAAACAGTCACTACAAACTCCACTATGGCCAAGACCAAAGAGCTGTCAAAGGACACCAGAAACCAAATTGTAGACCTGCACCAGGCTGGGAAGACTGCATCTGCAATAGGTAAGCAGCTTGGTTTGAAGAAATCAACTGTGGGAGCAATTATTAGGAAATGGAAGACATACAAGACCACTGATAATCTCCCTCGATCTGGGGCTCCACGCAAGATCTCACCCCGTGGGGTCAAAATGATCACAAGAACGGTGAGCAAAAATCCCAGAACCACACGGGGGGACCTAGTGAATGACCTGCAGAGAGCTGGGACCAAAGTAACAAAGCCTACCATCAGTAACACACTACGCCGCCAGGGACTCAAATCCTGCAGTGCCAGACGTGTCCCCCTGCTTAAGTCAGTACATGTCCAGGCCCGTCTGAAGTTTGCTAGAGTGCATTTGGATGACCCAGAAGAGGATTGGGAGAATGTCATATGGTCAGATTAAACCAAAATAGAACTCGTCGTGTTTGGAGGACAAAGAATACTGAGTTGCATCCAAAGAACACCATGCCTACTGTGAAGCATGGGGGTGGAAACATCATGCTTTGGGGCTGTTTTTCTGCAAAGGGACCAGGACGACTGATCCGTGTAAAGGAAAGAATGAATGGGGCCATGTATCGTGAGATTTTGAGTGAAAACCTCCTTCCACCTCCTTGCCCGGGCAACGAAGGAGTGGCTTCGTAAGAAGCATTTCAAGGTCCTGGAGTGGCCTAGCCAGTCTCCAGATCTCAACCCCATAGAAAATCTTTGGAGGGAGTTGAAAGTCTGTGTTGCCCAGCGACAGCCCCAAAACATCACTGCTCTAGAGGAGATCTGCATGGAGGAATGGGCCAAAATACCAGCAACAGTGTGTGAAAACCTTGTGAAGACTAACAGAAAACGTTTGACCTGTGTCATTGCCAACAAAGGGTATATAACAAAGTATTGAGAAACTTTTGTTATTGACCAAATACTTATTTTCCACCATAATTTGCAAATAAATTCATTAAAAATCCTACAATGTGATTTTCTGGATTTTTCTTCTCAATTTGTCTGTCATAGTTGACGTGTACCTATGATGAAAATTACAGGCCTCTCTCATCTTTTTAAGTGGGAGAACTTGCACAATTGGTGGCTGACTAAATACTTTTTTCCCCCACTGTATATCCACAGTAAAACGAGTCCTATATCGACATAACATGAAATGCCGCTCAGGAAGGAAGAAGCCACTGCTCCAAAACCGCCATAAAAAAGCCAGACTACAGTTTGAAACTGCACATGGGGACAAAGATCTAACTTTTTTGAGAAATGTCCTCTGGTCTGATGAAACAATAATAGAACTGTTTGGCCATAATGACCATCGTTATGTTTGGAGGAAAAAAAGGGGTACCTTGCAAGCCGAAGAACACCATCCCAACCGTGAAGCACGGGGGTGGCATCATCATTCTGTGGGGGTGCTTTGCTGCAGGAGGGACTGGTGCACTTCACAAAATAGATGGCATCATGAGGAAGGAAAATGATGTGGATATATTGAAGCAATATCTCAAGACATCAGTCAGGAGTTAAAGCTTGGTCGCAAATGGACAATGACAATGACCCCAAGCATCCTTCCAAAGTTGTGGCAAAATGGCTTAAGGACAACAAAGTCAAGGTATTGGAGTGGCCATCACAAAGCCCTGACCTCAATCCTATAGAAAATGTGTGGGCAGAACTGAAAAAGTGTTTTCGAGCAAGGAGGCCTTCAAACCTGACTCAGTTACACCAGCTCTGTCAGGAGAAATGGGCCAAAATTCACCCAACTTATTGTGGGAAGCTTGTGATAGGCTACCCAACACTTTTGACCCAAGTTAAACAATTTAAAGGCAATGCTATCAAATACTAATTGAGTTTATGTAAACTTCTGACCCACTGGGAATGTGATGAAAGAAATAAAAGCTGAAATAAATCACTCTACTATTATTTTGACATTTCACATTCTTAAAATAAAGTGGTGATCCCTAACTGACCTAAGACAGGGAATTTTTACTAGGATTAAATGTCAGGAATTGTGAAAAACTGAGTTTAAATGTATTTGGCTAAGGTATGTAAACTTCTAACTTCAACTGTATATACATATCCTTTAAAAAATATATATTTCCCTTTATTACTTTACAACCCCACCACCCCTTCCCTAATTGGAGTAAACTAGTGAACAACAACGCTTAGGCCTCTACTTCCAGCTTATACATACTCTATACACATTTTATCTTACAATAATTCTTTTTTTTTACTGCTGAACTTCCTCTACCCTCAACCTCTCCAATCATTTTCATGATGTCCATCCGGTTTGGTTCTATATGCCATATCTTTCTAACTGTGCTCTTTCACAAAAGCTCTCAACCTATAACCTATATACTTATTATGGACACAGTATGCTTTACATTAGTTATCTTGTTGTTATTAGTTGTTGTTAGTTGTTATTAGTCCCATCCTTCAGCTCCATTCAACACCTCCCATCTATCTCTTAACACCATCCATATTGGATTTCTATTTGCCATATAGTTTTCAACTGTACTGTGATGTTTCACAAAAGTTCTGAACCCTTCTATTCTCATTGTTTCTACAGATTGTAAATTAAAAATAAACATTTCTGCTAAAAGTATTATTATATTATTGATCGATTGACAAAGACTTTTCAGATCACCCAGTTGTGCTATCTGCAGGGTTAGCTCCAGGTAAATATTGCAATCCTTCAGCCATTCCTGGACCTGTGACCAAAAACAAGCTACAAATGGACAGTACCAAAACAAATGATCTAATGATTCTGTCTTTTCGCAGCAAAATCTGCAGAGCTGGGAAGACTGTATCCCCCATATAAATAACATTCTATTGGTAGCAAGAATTTTGTATAATAATTTAAATTGAACAATTCTAAGTTTTGAAACCGGCGCCGTTTGCGTATCAGTTCATAAACACTATGCCATGGAATCGGTACGTCAAAAATCTCTTTCCAACTATTTTGCAATCTATATGGGACAGCTGTCAAGCCCTTGTTCCTTAAATTTATCACAATTTTCTTTAACCAATTATGTTCTTTAATGCAGGGCCAATGCTGCAATTATTTGGTTGTAATTTTGGGTAGAGCAGACATTTCCATATGTTTTTGTTAGCTGTATAACTCAACCAGTCCTACCTATGATATCATTTACGAACATTATACTTTTTATCAATTAGTATATTTGAGTTTAACAACAATATTATTATTTTTTCTGTAGTTTATGGAGAATTAAATTGAAATTGCAACCAACTTTCTAGGGCTTGTTTTAGAAATAGTGATATTTGGGAGATGATTTCCTTTTCAAATAACTGAAAGTGAGTGGTTGTAATCTGAATAAAGGGAAAAAGGCCATTCTTGAACATGGGGTGAGACAATCTTACTAATTTGCTAGAGAATCATTTCGGATTTAAGTATAACTTTTTTATGACTGAAGCTTTTAGTGATAGGTCTAGGCCTGTTTAATTTTGTCTGGCTTGCCGTTCAAAATAAAATGGAATATTTTTTTCTCACATAATAAAAAAAAAAAAAACTGTTCGCTTGGCGTAGGCAAGACCATAAGCAAATAGGTAAACTGGGATAATACTAAAGAGTTAATCAGGGTGATTTTTCCACAAATAGGCAGGTATTTACCTTTCCATGGTAGCAAGATCTTATCTAATTTTGCTAACTTTCTATTAAGTGAGATCATTTATTTCATTTGGGATATGTATTCCGAGTATATCCACATTAGCAAGTTAGCAAAACCCAGCTAGAGAGAATTTATTTGGCACATCTTAGAGCCAGAAGCATACCACCCTGCATCCCACTGCTGGCTTGCCACTGAAGCTAAGCAGGGTCGTTCCTGGTTGATTAATGGATGGAAAAACAGATGCTGCTGGAAGTGGTCTTGGAGGGCCAGCAGGAGGCACTCTTTCCTCTGGTCAAAAAATTATATTAAAAGAGATCCCAATGCCCCAGGGCAGTGATTGAGGCCATTGACCTGTGCAGGGTGCCGTCGTTCGGATGGGACGTTAAACGGGTGGTCACTAAAGATCCCGTGGCACGTATCGTAAGAGTAGGGGCGGTAACCCTGGTGTCCTAACTACATTTCCAATATGGCCCTCATACCATCATGGCCACATAATCATTCCCAGCTTCTAATTGGTCATTTGTCCTCTCTCCTGTAATTATTCCCCAGGTCGTTGCTGTAATTGAGAATGTGTTCTCGGTCAATTTACCTGGTAAAATAAAAATAGACGCAGTGAGGAAAATAAGTATTTGATCCCCTGCTGATTTTGTACGTTTGCCCACTGACAAAGACATGACCCAAAACACACGGCCAAGGCAACAAAGCAGTGGCTCAAGAAGAAGCATATTAAGGTCCTGGAGTGGCCTAGCCAGTCTCCAGACCTTAATCCCATAGAAAATCTGTGAAGGGAGCTGAAGGTTCGAGTTGCCAAACGTCAGCCTCGAAACCTTAATGACTTGGAGAAGATCTGCAAAGAGGAGTGGGACAAAATCCCTCCTGAGATGTGTGCAAACCTGGTGGCCAACTACAAGAAACGTCTGACCTCTGTGATTGCCAACAAGGGTTTTGCCACCAAGTACTAAGTCATGTTTTGCAGAGGGGTCAAATACTTATTTCCCTCATTAAAATGCAAATCAATTTCTAACATTTTTGACATGCGTTTCTCCATAAAAATTATAGACTGCTCATGTCTTTGTCAGTGGGCAAACGTACAAAATCAGCAGGGGATCAAATACTTTTTTCCCTCACTGTATCTAACCCTACCACACCAGTATCCCTGCACATTGTAAATATTAGGGGTGTGCCAAGTAGTCTGCCAAAATTTATATCGTAACGGATATGGGCAATTTTATGGATTCGAGTATTTTTTTAAATAATCTGTGATCAGGAAAAAAAGTTTTCACATCTTTCTCATGTCAGTCAAGTGAGGTGCTACATGGTCTAAATAACTCAACTGGATAGTTTGCCTGTCTGTAAAGAGAAAGGCTGGCTGTGCGTTGATCCTGCTGCTCTGATTGGATAGAGTGAAGCTCTATTTCTCTGTCCACTCGCTTCATAATTTCACCTGATCGCTTTTCCTCACGTTTTCGGTCCGATCATTTAGATTGCTGCTGTCTGCTACTATGATAAATCACATGAACAGGACGTTTGCGATCAAGCTGTCAATGTGCATAATATCTAACAAGTGGGGCAACGATATGGAAAAAATATGAAATGCTAATGCACATTCTGACTGAGTGACCACAAACTTGGCTGCCCGCTGCAAATTGAGGACACACAAACACACACACAGACAGACACACCCCTCAATGCGCTGCTCCTAATCTGCAGCTTTTTTGCAGTGAGAACGTGCAGGGAGGTATTTGGCGAACATATACTTAGGCATATTAAAACACTTCAGTTTTTCCCGATCACGAGTATCAACTGTCAATTTACAGATACAATAACGAATACGAGTATGGCCATGTCGGCACACCCATAGCAAATATGGTATTGGCACTGACTCGTGTCTTTTGTTTCACTGTACTAGTGCACATGACAATAAAAACTTGAAATTTGTACATTACATTCTCTTGAATATCAGAACAAAGGCATGTCCTTTGGATACATTTTCACTTTATTTCTGTATGAAATTTTAGCACTTGTATCCAAATTAATGACTCAGAAATTAGATTGAAATAGAGACATTAGAGGAAAATACTTGCCTGGACATTTTATTCTATTTTGATATGAAATAACCTTATATTGATGTGAAATCATTGGAGGCATACTTACACCCTTTGGTCAATAGAATCCCATGGATTACTTGATTTGGGTTTAAGGATAAAGGAGACTCTTTCTTTCTACAAAGTAACCAGTTGGCCGTTTCATTGGTGATGGTGATGGTCACGCTAACAGCCGAGTCATTTATCTTGGTGTACTGCTCTTTGGGCACTGTGACGTCCTTCAACATCCAGTAGATGTCCTCCGCTGTGGCTTTAGCAGCATTGTAGAGCACACAGGTGGCGGTGAATTCCTTCCCAATTTCCACCGTTGGAGATTGTGGGATTATTGTTCCAAAGGTGATGATAGAACCTAGAAAAAACCCATGCATCAAGTCAATGCTACTAGGAAAAGCATGGTGAATTTTACACAGAGGGAAAAGGCCATCTGTTTAAGGTTGTTTTCATGGTTATTTGGAAACATATCACTAGGATCAGTACAAAGCTCACTATCATTCAAGCACAGCAACTTAAAGGAAGAAGACGGCTCATTCTAGTGTTTATGTGCAGCAGAGAGGTTAAATAAAACATCAGACTATGTCGCTGTGGATAAGAGTGCCTGCTAAGCAGTGCTTAATGACCTTTTTTTTTATTGAAATGTAGTGGTACACTTACTACAGGTGGGCCTACAGGCCAAACATGCCAAGGCCAGAAGCTGCAGCAAATGGTATGATGACTTGTCCATGATGCCTGAGGGAAGATTCACAAATTCACAGACTCGCCAAGCCTAGCCTACATGTTATCGCAAACCATTTCCCCCCCAATTAATTGCCAGTGTTGGGAAGTAGATAACTACATGTAGTTCCACTAGTAATTTAACTACATTTTGCAGTAGCTTGGTGGTAGTTAAAGAGATACTTTGGGATTTTTGTAAATGAGGCCTTTTATCTACTTCCCCAGTTAGATGAACTGTGTCCAGCATGCAGGAAGTTAGAGGTAGTTTCACGAGCCAATGCTAACCAGCGTTAGCACAATGACTGGCAGTCTATGGGTATCTGCTAGCATATACCCATAGACTTCCAGTCATTGCGTTAACGCTAGTTAGCAATTGTGCTAGGGCTAATTAGCAACTTCCTTGAAACCGCACGCATAGACATAAAAATTGTATCCACAAGTTAATCTGACTCTGGCGAAGTAAAGGGCCTAATTGACAAAATCCCAAAGTATCCCTTTAAACTAAATCTTATTGGTAGTGTTTTTCAGTAGGTAATTACTTTTTTGCCAGGTAGCGGTGTAGCTAATTACTGGAACTACACACTACTTTTTTGCAAAAATAACAGAAAATATGGGTGAAGTAGGCATCAGACCTGCCTAATTCTGACTTGAAACATAGTTTTTGTGTTTAATAGACTAAATTACACATTCTGTTAACATCTGACTCCAGAGTGATCTGTTCTTTTAATTTGTGGTCTATGACATTTCAGATTTAGATCCCAGAATTTATCACAAAGTAGTTTGGATGTAGTGAACTACTTTTCAAAGTAATTTTATTAGTTAAAAGATGCACTACGCAGAAATCGCTCTGCCATTTCCTGGTTGCTAAAATTCTAATAGTTCGCCTAATTTCAGTTTATGTGACAAAACAAGCAAGTATAGTGTAGAAAATCATTGTACCATCTAAACCACTGTGAAATATACTTTCAATAACCCAAAATATTGCATTTTCAGCTGTCTGAAGCTGGTGTACAAAACCAAAAGTAAAAGACGTAAAAACAAAACTTAAGAACCATTAAGTTTGCCGACGGCACAACAGTCGTAGGCCTGATCACAGACAATGATGAGACAGCCTATAGGGAGGAGGTCAGAGACCTGGCCGTGTGATGACAGGATAACAACCTCTACCTCAATGTGATCAAGACAAATGAGATGATTGTGGACTACAGGAAAAGAAAAGGACTGAGCACGCCCCCATTCTCATCGACAGAGCTGTAGTGGAACAGGTTGAGAGCTTCAAATTCCTTGGTGTCCACATCACCAACAAACTATCATGGTCCAAACACAACAGGCCAGTCGTGAAGAGGGCACGACAAAGCCTATTCCCCCTCAGGAGACTGAAAAGATTTGGCATGGATCCTCAGATCCTCAAAAGGTTCTACAGCTGCACCATCGAGAGCATCCTGACTGGTTGCATCACCGCCTGGTATGGCAACTGCTCGGCCTACGACCGCAAGGCACTACAGAGGGTAGTGCATACGGCCCAATACATTACATTTACATTTTACATTTTAGTCATTTAGCAGACGCTCTTATCCAGAGCGACTTACAGTTAGTGAATACATATTTTTTTTATACCCCCCGTGGGAATCACACCCACAACCCTGGCATTGCAAACGCCATGCTCTATCAACTGAGCTACATCCCTGCCGGCCATTCCCTCCCCTACCCTGGACGACGCTGGGCCAATTGTGCGCCGCCCATGAGTCTCCCGGTCGCAGCCGGCTGCGACAGAGCCTGGATTCGAACCAGGATCTCTAATGGCACAGTTAGCACTGCGATGCAGTGCCTTAGACCACTGCGCCACTCAGGAATACATCACCGGGGCCAAGCTTCCTTCCTTATTTCAGTGGGAAGTAATTGGTATCTTCATAAACTATGTTTTCAGATTAGCTTCCCCAACACTTAATTGCTGACTGACTGTAGCTACAAATGTTTGTGGACATCTTTGCTCCATTCCCTCAAGGCCAGGCCTCTTCAGCGTAATATTTTTTTGTAGCTACAGTGAGGGAAAAAAGTATTTGATCCCCTGCTGATTTTGTACGTTTGCCCACTGACAAAGAAATGATCAGTCTATAAGTTTAATGGTAGGTTTATTTGAACAGTGAGAGACAGAATAACAACAACAAAATCCAGAAGAACGCATGTCAAAAATGTTATTAATTGATTCGCATTTTAATGATGGAAATAAGTACAGTGGGGAAAAAAGTATTTAGTCAGCCACCAATTGTGCAAGTTCTCCCACTTAAAAAGATGAGAGAGGCCTGTAATTTTCATCATAGGTACACGTCAACTATGACAGACAAAATGTGAAGAAAAAAAATCCAGAAATTCACATTGTAGGATTTTTAATGAATTTATTTGCAAATTATGGTGGAAAATAAGTATTTGGTCAATAACAAAAGTTTCTCAATACTTTGTTATATACCCTTTGTTGGCAATGACACAGGTCAAACGTTTTCTGTAAGTCTTCACAAGGTTTTCACACACTGTTGCTGGTATTTTGGCCCATTCCTCCATGCAGATCTCCTCTAGAGCAGTGATGTTTTGGGGCTGTCGCTGGGCAACACGGACTTTCAACTCCCTCCAAAGATTTTCTATGGGGTTGAGATCTGGAAACTGGCTAGGCCACTCCAGGACCTTGAAATGCTTCTTACGAAGCCACTCCTTCGTTGCCCGGGCGGTGTGTTTGGGATCATTGTCATGCTGAAAGACCCAGCCACGTTTCATCTTCAATGCCCTTGCTGATGGAAGGAGGTTTTCACTCAAAATTTCACGATACATGGCCCCATTCATTCTTTCCTTTACACGGATCAGTCGTCCTGGTCCCTTTACAGAAAAACAGCCCCAAAGCATGATGTTACCACCCCCATGATTCACAGTAGGTATGGTGTTCTTTGGATGCAACTCAGCATTCTTTGTCCTCCAAACACAACGAGTTGAGTTTTTACCAAAAAGTTATATTTTGGTTTCATCTGACCATATGACATTCTCCCAATCCTCTTCTGGATCATCCAAATGCACTCTAGCAAACTTCAGACGGGCCTGGACATGTACTGGCTTAAGCAGGGGGACACGTCTGGCACTGCGGGATTTGAGTCCCTGGCGGCGTAGTGTGTTACTGATGGTAGGCTTTGTTACTTTGGTCCCAGCTCTCTGCAGGTCATTCACTAGGTCCCCCCGTGTGGTTCTGGTGATCATTTTGACCCCACGGGGTGAGATCTTGCGTGGAGCCCCAAATCGAGGGAGATTATCAGTGGTCTTGTATGTCTTCCATTTCCTAATAATTGCTCCCACAGTTGATTTCTTCAAACCAAGCTGCTTACCTATTGCAGATTCAGTCTTCCCAGCCTGGTGCAGGTCTACAATTTTGTTTCTGGTGTCCTTTGACAGCTCTTTGGTCTTGGCCATAGTGGAGTTTGGAGTGTGACTGTTTGAGGTTGTGGACAGGTGTCTTTTATACTGATAACAAGTTCAAACAGATGCCATTAATACAGGTAACGAGTGGAGGACAGAGGAGCCTCTTAAAGAAGAAGTTACAGGTCTGTGAGAGCCAGAAATCTTGCTTGTTTGTAGGTGACCAAATACTTATTTTCCACCATAATTTGCAAATAAATTCATTAAAAATCCTACAATGTGATTTTCTGGAGAAAAAAATTCTCAATTTGTCTGTCATAGTTGACGTGTACCTATGATGAAAATTACAGGCCTCTCTCATCTTTGTGGGAGAACTTGCACAATTGGTGGCTGACTAAATACTTTTTTTCCCCCACTGTATTTGACCCCCTCTCAATCAGAAAGATTTCTGGCTCCCAGGTGTCTTTTATACAGGTAACGAGCTGAGATTAGGAGCACAATCTTAAAGGGAGTGCTCCTAATCTCAGTTTGTTACCTGTATAAGAGACACCCGTCCACAGAAGCAATCAATCAATCAGATTCCAAACTCTCCACCATGGCCAAGACCAAAGAGCTCTCCAAGGATGTCAGGGACAAGATTGTAGACCTACACATGGCTGGAATGGGCTACAAGACCATCGCCAAGCAGCTTGGTGAGAAGGTGACAACAGTTGGTGCGATTATTCGCAAATGGAAGAAACACAAAAGACCTGTCAATCTCTCTCGGCCTGGGGCTCCATGGTAGATCTCACCTCGTGGAGTTGCAATGATCATGAGAACGGTGAGGAATCAGCCCAGAACTACCTGGGAGGATCTTGTCAATGATCTCAAGGCAGCTGGGACCATAGTCACCAATAAAACAATTGGTAACACACTATGCCGTGAAGGACTGAAATCCTGCAGCGCCCGCAAGGTCCCCCTGCTCAAGAAACCACATATACAGGCCCGTCTGAAGTTTGCCAATGAACATCTGAATGATTCAGAGGAGAACTGGGTGAAAGTGTTGTGGTCAGATGAGACCAAAATCGAGCTCTTTGGCATCAACTCAACTTGCCATGTTTGGAGGAGGAAGAATGCTGCCTATGACCCCAAGAACACCATCCCCACCGTCAAACATGGATATACTCATTTCCCTCATTAAAATGCAAATCAATTTATAAAATTTTTGACATGCGTTTTTCTGGATTTTTTTGTTGTTATTCTGTCTCTCACTGTTCAAATAAACCTACCATTAAATTGATAGACTGATCATGTCTTTGTCAGTGGGCAAACGTACAAAATCAGCAGGGGATCAAATAATTTTTTCCCTCACTGTATGTGTCAGCAAACCTAATCATATCACTACATAATATTATTATGTAACTTATTCTCAAACCACAATAAATACAACTTTAGAGGTACACTGTCATAACACCATAGCTACTACAGTACAACAACAACAGCTGTGTAGCCTATTTGTGTTGTGTAATTCATCGTGAGGCATGCACCCATATCACTGGCACATGGGTTCACCACATTTTATTTTGTATTCAGTACTTTAACAATAAGTAGTAACTTAACTGTTTAGTTTTATGAGGCACTCACTGACTACTCTCACTAGGGACTATAGGAAATGGAACTAATGATAAAGCTACTACTAGGTAGCTAGGTTAGTTGTAGCTAAAACACAAAAACGATGCATAGATAGCTTGCTAGTTATGTTATGAACAAACACACGCCACCATGGGTCTCAACTGTCCCCACATTCAGAATGAATTCAAGGCAACGAACAGTATTATATAGAGCCATATGTGATCACATGGAACTCCCTTCCATCTCAAATTACTCAGGCAAACAGCAAAATTAGCGTTATAACACAAATAAAACAACTCACAACGCCTCTCCACTATCAAACCTTAACGCTAGTTGTAATGTCTATGTTAATGTTTTAAATTATTAAGAAAAATTATTTTTCTCTGTAATGTATTTTTCGTTATGTGTCGGACCCCAGGAAGACTAACTGTTTGCGTCGGCTATTGCCATATAACCTTAGTATTGGGAATCCTAATAAAATCAACAACAAGAAATATGACTAACTACTTCAAAAGAAAGACAATTTTATCTCGCTGTCTGCAACTTGCTATATAACGTTACCTCCATCAGAGTGATAAAGAACTATTGAGAGCTATAAAATATCTAGCTAAGAATATTACTTTATCATTTGAGATAACAAGCTCGCTAGCTAATGTAGCTAGCACGGACATTTTGGAGAGAAAAAATCGATGGATCAACTTTAACATTCCGGGAAACACAATACATAATACAGGAATGACGTATTTGCAGTGTTTATATTCTACTATTTTCAACAAAATCACGAAAATTAGTCAGTAATAGCCTTTTAAACAGGGCCCCGACATGCTATGACAACAAAAAACACTCACCTTTCATGTCTTTACTTGTTGGGTTCATGTATACTAGCTAGTTAACGTTAGCTACGTAAAAATATGTAGATTTCACATAATTTAGCTTAAACTATAAGATTGCCCGTCTGGGGCTGTCTGTCTTCTCTTTCCCACTTCCAGTATATTGCATAACCACAAGTTTCAATACTTCGCGCTGCAGTGCAAATAATACAGATATAACGTTAGCTACACACATAACGATTGATCTAAGTATCTGTCTAGCTTCTCAACGCCTTGTTTAGAGATCTGCGCAAACGAATTGCGCAGAATTGCTGCCCTTTTGATTTGCCAGGAGAATTGTCTGTCACACAACTACTAACCAATCAAAACGCTAGTTTAAAGGTTCGCGTTACTGTTTTCCAGTTAATCTCCACCCACTTGCACGAAATGCTCCACGATGTGCCAGGCCATGACCGAGCCTGGTTTGACCTTTATGTCTGCGGCAGAATCATTATGTACCTGACGCTACAAACTCAACAACAAGCACTTTGATGCATTGTTTAATAAATATCCGAACCGAAAACAGAGTTAGCTATGGAAAACGTAATACATTAAGTGGGTTAATGGCAGGACAGTGATACCCTGTCTCTCCTTCATGTGTGAACAAATGCCCTGCATGTTGAGGTGATGACTGTAAAAGTGACCAGTGTCTGTGTACCCCGGCCTCCTGCCACAAGACTGTAGCAGCCCACTGAGCTAAAGCCTTTGGGCATGAGCTTGGGGGAGCTAACACAAGTCGTCAGGTCTCAGGTAAGGACAGTTACCCGATTCTAGTAAGTATATCTCACACCAGTCACCAATGTCACACCACCACCATGAACATGCTTGCTTTTAATTTTACAAAAAAAAATGCTCTCTGCCAGCATGGCATTGAGAAAAGATAAATGAAAGGGGTGCAGTCAGAATA
Organism: Coregonus lavaretus; assembly: GCF_964263955.1. Classification (NCBI taxonomy): domain Eukaryota; kingdom Metazoa; phylum Chordata; class Actinopteri; order Salmoniformes; family Salmonidae; genus Coregonus; species Coregonus lavaretus. The sequence continues at coordinate 1,498,580 of NC_140011.1, read as the reverse complement.
GGAATAATGTTGAATCATAAACATTTATGATGATCAGGATAAATAAGTTGATCATGCAGGGACAAACTTCTGTCAGCCAAAATAATAACAATTAAATATTTTATTCATTTTGCGAAACAGTCACATGACATCATAAACGAAGTCTCAATTTCAAAGTGCATGAAAATCCATCAGTACACAGTGCATGCCTTGAATTGTAGTACAGTATAAACGTGTAAAAATAGGATGCAATTTACTGTGGCATACAGTAGAGTCCCTTTTGATGAGTTTAGTCATTGTCTAACAGCTAATATACACTATATATACAAAAGTATGTGGACACCCCTTCAAATTAGTGAATTCGGCTATTTCAGCCACACCCATTGCTGACAGGTGTATAAAATTGAGCACACAGCCATGCAATCTCCATAGACAAACATTGGCAGTAGAATGGCCTTACGGCCTTAAGGATGCCACCTTTCCAACAAGTCAGTTTGTCAAATTTCTGCCTTGCTAGAGCTGCCCTAATCAACTGTAAGTGCTTTTATTGTGAAGTGGAAACGTCTAGGAGCAACGACAGCTCAGCCGCGAAGTGGTAGGCCACACAAGCTCACAGAATGGGTCCGCTGAGTGCTGAAGCGCGTAAAAATTGTCTGTCCTCGGTTGCAACAGTCAATACTGAGTTCCAAATTGCCTCTGGAAGCAACGACAGCACAATAACTGTTCATCGGGAGCTTCATGAAATGGGTTTCCAGGCCGAACAGCCGCATACAAGCCTAATAGCACAATGCCAAGCATCGGCTGGAGTGGTGTAAAGCTCACCGCCATTGGACTCTGGAGGAGTGGAAACGCGTTCTCTGGAGTGATGAATAATGCTTCACCACCTGGAAGTCCGACGGACAAATCTTTGTTTAGCGGATGCCAGGAGAACAGAACCTGCCCCAATGCATAGTGCCAACTGTACAGTTTGGTGGAGGAGGAATAATGGTCTGGGACTGTTTTTCATGGTTCGGGCTAGGCCACTTAGTTCCAGTGAAGGGAAATCTTAATGCTATAGCATACAATGACATTCTAGACGATTCTGTGCTTCCAACTTTGTGGCAACAGTTTGGGGAAGGCCATTTCCTTTTTCAACATGACAATGCCCCCGTGCACAAAGCGAGGTCAAGATCGGTGTGGAAGAACTTGACTGGCCTGCAAAGGGCTCTGACCTCAATCCCATTGAACACCTTTGGGATGAATTAGAACACCGACTGCGAGCCAGGCCTAATCGCCCAACATCAGTGCCCGATCTCACTCATGCTCGTGGCTGAATGGAAGCAAGTCCCCGCAGCAATGTTCCAACAGCTAGTGGAAAGCCTTCCCAGAAGAGTGGAGGCTGTTATAGCAGTAAAGGGGGGACCATCTCCATATTAATGCCTATGATTTTGGAATGAGATGTTCGACGAGCAGGTGTCCACATACTTTTGGTCAAGTAGTGTACATTTTGTGTCCAATGTGTGCTGAGGCATACAACTTGTTTTTTTTACACTCAGGGCAAATTTTTATATTTGCTTTACACTTAGGGCCAAATTTCATTAAGACCTGACAAGATTCCACCGAAAATAGCCTGCTGCTAGCTAAACCAGCCAAGTCCCAATCAGGTCTGCTCCACCACATAGTCTCCTCAAGTCTCGCATGCGGTCACATCAGGTTCTGTTGTCCAGGTTACTGAGGGCGTCCATTCTGGGTTTACCCACAGTGGGGCTGTGTTTCCTCTGGGATGGGATGGGATGGCGGGGAGCACCTGGACTCTCCTCCGAGGGTCTCCATTTAGCATGGGCAGGAAGGAGCACAGGAGGACATGGAGGTCACTGGCGGTGGGATACCCCCTTGTCCTCGACCCAGAGTGTTGAGAGGCAGGGACTTCTTCACCCCTTTAGAGACTTGGTCTGGTGGCAAGGAGACTGCAGAGGGAAAATCTTGTTACGTGTTTGGTGATGTTTTGGCAATCATTTCTACAAAAAGGCCAAGAATATGTTTCTCTGCATCCTCAATTCGCTTTCTATTGAGGAAGCACCACCACCTCTCAACATCCTTCCTGTGCACTGAATGTGACTGCCACTCTGGAGTGGAACTCTACAGCCACTGCCTGAAGACTTGACCCAAAGCGTCACAAAATCTAAGTGTAACCTGTAGTTAGGCTGGTTATACTGAAATTGTAGTCGAACATGCTTTATAGATTGCGATGCTGACAGTGATACTAAGGCATGACAATACATCCCCAAGAATAGGACCAGTTTACTTTACAGAATATAAAATCAAAAGCACAGAAAGGAACCGGATTCATGTATGCATTTAGAGCTCTGAAGTTTTCAAGGCTACATAGTAATTAAAAAAAGTACTTACACATGTGGGTACAGTGGTCACGGATGGGGGCCAAGCAGTTCCGTGTTAGGGCAGTGTCCCTCATTTTTAACCTGTCCAGAGGTAGCAGGTGATGAAGAGGAAAAAGTACATGATGTTATTAGCATGCACTTGGATTTGTACGTTGTTGTAATGTAAAGCATATGGCCATTTCCCTGTAAAGGGACCCATGAGCACCAACGTGATATTCATAGGAGCACATCACATTTGGTGTCAAATGAAAGCTAAGCGTCTATATATATATATATATATATATATATATATATATATATATATATATATATATATATATATATATATATATTTATATATTATTTTATTTTATAAAGGTACATTATAACAATTTTCCATCCTAAAATTAGGAATAAGCAAAGGCTTTGATTTCTGGGCAAACGGATGGAAAAGGGGTCTACTAGAAAAATTAGAAATGCATCAAAACACAATGTTGAAGTTTAGACCCTTGCCAACTAATTTATATTTAATTTTGCAGAAATGACTTGCCTTCTATAAGTGAAATATTGCCTATTGTCTTGTTATTCTGTTACAAAAACTCCACATACAGTATCTTTAAGATATTCTCTAATTTCTCTCCCTCGTGAGGAGGGAGGATAATGAAAGTTCACAGAAGTAACAAGTAAAGGTAGACCTAACAATTAGTTTGTTTTTACTGATAACAAGTTTGCTTATGATTTATTTACTTGGCCTTGTCTCAGGGTAGTAAGTTAGTGGTCTGTTGATATCCCTTTAGTGGTGTGGGGGCTGTGCTTTGGCAAAGTGGGTGGGGTTACTGTATATCCTGCCTGGTTGGCCATGTCCGGGGGTAACTTGGTAAGGGGCCATGTCTTTCTGCAGACATATTTTAATCTTAATTCAGACTAGATATATACAGGGCCTTCGGAAAGTATTCAGACCCCTTGACTTTTTCCACATTTTATTAGCTTACAGCCTTATTCTAAAATTGATGAAATAATTTCCCCCCCCCCTCATCAATCTACAAACAATACCCCATATTGACAAAGCAAAAACAAGGTTTTTATAAATTTTAAAACTGAAATATCACATTTATCATAAGTATTCACACCTGTATTTGGGAAATGTCTCACATTCTTCTCTGCAGATCCTCTCAAGCTCTGTCAGGTTGGATGGGGAGTGTTGCTGCACAGCTATTTTCAGGTCTCTCCAGAGATGTTAGATTGGGTTTAAGTCCGGACTCTGGCTGGGCCACTCAAGGACATTCAGAGAATTGTCCTGAAGCCAGTCCTGCGTTGTCTTGGCTGTGTGCTTAGGGTTGTTGTCCTGTTGGAAGGTGAACCTTCGCCCCAGTCTGAGGTCCTGAGAGCTCTGGAGCAAGTTTTCTATGCTCCGTTCATCTTTGCCTCGATCCTGACTAGTCTCCCAGTCCCTGCGGCTGAAAAACATCTCCACAGCATGATTCTGCCACCACCATGCTTCACCGTAGGGATGGTGCCAGGTTTCCTCCAGGACAGACAAGATTTGTAATTTTACCCCCTTTTTCTCCCCAATTTCGTGATATCCAATTGGTAGTTTTGGAGAGGCGAAGGTCGAGTCATGCGTCCTCCGAAACATGACCCGCCAAGCCGCGCTGCTTCTTAACACCTGCTCGCTTAACCAGGAAGCCAGCCGCACAAATGTGTCGTAGGAAACACTGTTCGACTGATGACTTAGGTCAGCTTGCAGGTGCCCGGCCCGCCACAAGGAGTCGCTAGAGCGCAATGAGCCAAAGAAAGCCCCCCGGCCAAACCCTCCCTTAACCCGGACGAAACTGGGCCAATTGTGCGCCGCCCTATGGGACTCCCGGTCACGGCCGGCTGTGACGCAGCCTGGGATCAAACTCCAGGCTGTAGCGACACCTCAACACTGCGATGCAGTGCCTTAGAGCGCTGCACCACTCGGGAGGCCTCAATTCAGACTAGATATTTAAGAGTTTTTGAAAAACTTGGTCACATAAACTGAGGGAGATTCTACTGCCATTCTGTTACGAAACTTTACATCTGCACTGTTCCTCAGTATTGTACAATTTTCTGTGGACATTTTTTTAAGTAACTCATGTGCATGTGCATAGAGTTGTATGTTTGTTTGACTTTGAAATCAATGTTTTTTTTTGGCATATATTTTAAACTGAAAAATCGGAGTCTCGTGTCATTCTTTTACCATGAAATTGCCCATATGTTATGTTCCCTTGTTGAGAAGAATCATCTAAACTAAACTGCATAGAAGTTCACACGTTTTCTCTTGCAGCACTCCTTTGCAAAATAATGTTGGTGTGGCCTACTGCTTTGAATTGAAGCGGACTCAAGGTGTGAATTGTGAAGTCAAGTGTAGCTATATACAGTATATTATCTTAGCAGGATGTGGCTTTATCGCTACCTGGTGCTTAGCTCTGTTGAAAGGACTGTTAGATGACTCGCTTGATACCTCATGTGAATGCCCCACAAGTTTATATGTTTAAGATATAAAATGACTCAACTCATCCTACTTTGTGTTGTGAACGACTCAACTCCTCCTACCTTGTTCATACTTCTGTATGTATGGGGCTTGGTGAGGGCAGAGGACTTCCGAAGGACCAGAAGTGTCATGGTACAGTTTGTCTAACAGCCTTTCTGTAGGGGGTGAAATCCAGGATTTGTGGGACAAAATGGACTGATTGGACGCGGTCTTCCAGGCATGACTGACCGACGATTGTCCTTTCGGCCTACTGTCAAACAAGAAATGCTCGCTCTTGCTTTTCTGAGAGCGGTGGACAAAGTGGTTGACCATCGGCCCCGTGGCTTGACTCTGATGCACAGCACTCTAGGAGCTTACCAACAAAGATGTGCCCAGAGTGATGGCGGAAGACTTTGCATCCATATGGGAGGCAGTCCCTTGCAGTCCTTCGCTGTCTGGATTTCGAATGGATTGAGTTTCTGCCCCGTTTCCACCGAAGGTCATTTTCTGACATTGGGGCCTTCGTCTCTCGGCTCCTTGGCCGAGGAGGAGTCCGCCAGGCAGTCAAACATGGTGATGTTATCCACCTCGGAGGTCTCCTCCCTCAGGTGTCCGTCGCTGCCCATCTCTCTGTGGCCGGTGGCGTGGTGTTCTTTCTTCCTCTTGCAGGAGAAGATCATGTTGAGCATGTCGAACTTGCCCTCCTTCTTCTGGGATTGGTCACTCCACTGGAAAGGCAGCTGTCTGGCTGAGTCGGATCTGTGGAGAATCAATCAATGAGACCATGAAGTCTTATTCACAACTCAGTGGTTTAAGACGGATGGCAAGCAATTTATTTTTCTCCAATTACTTTTGGCTTTACTAATCGACAAATAATCGACATTACTGCATGGCCATTTCCACTTTAAATGAATAGAAACTACACATACACACACACATGAACCTGCACACTCACACACACAAAATGCAGTGTTAACCAACCTGTTGTCAGCTGGGAGGAGCTTGATGCTGGCAGTGTGGCCACAGTACATTGCATATGTGAGACCTGTTCTCGTTGATATCGCTGGGCCCAGGCTCCACCCTTAGCTGCAGTAAGGCCTGGACACAGTCCTCCTTCCCCGCTGCTGCCGCCCAATGAAGAGGGGTCCTGGAGGAGGAACAGATCTTCTTATATACATTGGATCATCTTACCATGATTAGTGCAGTTATTCATGATAAGTCAATGCATTTGCATTCTGGTATTCTAAATGAATAACACTTATACACCTTTCAAACCAAGACGTTTTTCCAACAACTTCAGCGTCCCGCCAACTTTTTGCTGACTTTTCTTAATATGAAAGGCATTGCCGGCGACAAAACCTCTACTTTTATTTCCGCCAACCGACCTAGTCATGATTGCGGTAAATTTCTGCCTACGGTTTGGTATGAAATGTATAATACTGAAAGATTATTGGAATCTGCGCAAGTGGCCATGAATTAAAGGACGATTCCACCAACTCCATGGGCCTTTTCCACAAATACATTTGAAGCAATAGCAATGTGCATGGGAGATACACTGAGTGTACAAAACATTAGGAACACCTTCCTAACATTAAGTTGCACCCATTTTGCCCTCAGACCAGCCACAATTCGTAATGGCATGGACTCTACAATTAGTGTGTTGAAAGTGTTCCACAGGGATGCTGGCCCATGTTGGCTCCAATGATTCCCACAGTTGTGTCAAGTTGTCTGGATGTCCTTTGGGTGGTGGACCATTCTTGATACACATGGGAAACTGTTGAGTGTGAAAAACCCAGCAGCGTTGCAGTTCTTGACATACTCAAACCGGTACGCCTGGCACCTACTACCATACCCCGTTCAAAGGCACTTAAATATTTTGTCTTGCCCATTCACCCTCAGAATGGCACACATACACAATGCATATCTCAAGGCTTAAAAATCCTTCTTTACCCCCAGTCTATGTCATGGATAGAGCAGGTGTTCCTAATGTTTAAAAAAAATCCAAGATGGCGTAGCAGTGCGGTCGTGTTCTTTGTTGTGTGTCCGTGTAAATAGCCTGTTTTTTGTATTTTTTTGTATTTTTCGTACATACAGTGGGGAAAAAAAGTATTTAGTCAGCCACCATTTGTGCAAGTTCTCCCACTTAAAAAGATGAGAGAGGCCTGTAATTTTCATCATAGGTACACGTCAACTATGACAGACAAAATGAGAAAAGAAAATCCAGAAAATCACATTGTAGGATTTTTAATGAATTTATTTGCAAATTATGGTGGAAAATAAGTATTTGGTCAATAACAAAAGTTTCTCAATACGTTGTTATATAACCTTTGTTGGCAATGACACAGGTCAAACGTTTTCTGTAAGTCTTCACAAGGTTTTCACACACTGTTGCTGGTATTTTGGCCCATTCCTCCATGCAGATCTCCTCTAGAGCAGTGATGTTTTGGGGCTGTCGCTGGGCAACACGGACTTTCAACTCCCTCCAAAGATTTTCTATGGGGTTGAGATCTGGAGACTGGCTAGGCCACTCCAGGACCTTGAAATGCTTCTTACGAAGCCACTCCTTCGTTGCCCGGGCGGTGTGTTTGGGATCATTGTCATGCTGAAAGACCCAGCCACGTTTCATCTTCAATGCCCTTGCTGATGGAAGGAGGTTTTCACTCAAAATCTCACGATACATGGCCCCATTCATTCTTTCCTTTACACGGATCAGTCGTCCTGGTCCCTTTGCAGAAAAACAGCCCCAAAGCATGATGTTTCCACCCCCATGCTTCACAATAGGTATGGTGTTCTTTGGATGCAACTCAGCATTCTTTGTCCTCCAAACACGACGAGTTGAGTTTTTACCAAAAAGTTCTATTTTGGTTTCAAATCAAATCAAATCAAATCAAATTTTATTGGTCACATGCGCCGAATACAACAGGTGCAGACATTACAGTGAAATGCTTACTTACAGCCCTTAACCAACAGTGCATTTATTTTAAACAAAAAAGTAAGAATAAAACAACAACAAAAAAGTGTTGAGAAAAAAAGAGCAGAAGTAAAATAAAGTGACAGTAGGGAGGCTATATATGCAGTAAAATAAAGTGACAGTAGGGAGGCTATATATACAGGGGGGTACCGTTGCATTGTCAATGTGCGGGGGCACCGGCTAGTTGAGGTAGTTGAGGTAATATGTACATGTGGGTAGAGTTAAAGTGACTATGCATAAATACTTAACAGAGTAGCAGCAGCGTAAAAAGGATGGGGTGGGGGGGCAGTGCAAATAGTCCGGGTAGCCATGATTAGCTGTTCAGGAGTCTTATGGCTTGGGGGTAGAAGCTGTTGAGAAGTCTTTTGGACCTAGACTTGGCACTCCGGTACCGCTTGCCGTGCGGTAGCAGAGAGAACAGTCTATGACTAGGGTGGCTGGAGTCTTTGACAATTTTGAGGGCCTTCCTCTGACACCGCCTGGTATAGAGGTCCTGGATGGCAGGGAGCTTTGCCCCAGTGATGTACTGGGCCGTACGCACTACCCTCTGTAGTGCCTTGCGGTCAGAGGCCAAGCAGTTGCCATACCAGGCGGTGATGCAACCAGTCAGGATGCTCTCGATGGTGCAGCTGTAGAATTTTTTGAGGATCTGAGGACCCATGCCAAATCTTTTTAGTCTCCTGAGGGGGAATAGGCTTTGTCGTGCCCTCTTCACGACTGTCTTGGTGTGTTTGGACCATGATAGTTCGTTGGTGATGTGGACACCAAGGAACTTGAAGCTCTCAACCTGTTCCACTACAGCCCCGTCGATGAGAATGGGGGCGTGCTCAGTCCTCTTTTTTTTCCTGTAGTCCACAATCATCTCCTTTGTCTTGGTCACGTTGAGGGAGAGGTTGTTGTCCTGGCACCACATGGCCAGATCTCTGACCTCCTCCCTATAGGCTGTCTCATCGTTGTCGGTGATCAGGCCTACCACTGTTGTGTCGTCGGCAAACTTAATGATGGTGTTGGAGTCGTGCCTAGCCATGCAGTCATGGGTGAACAGAGAGTACAGGAGGGGACTGAGCACGCACCCCTGAGGGGCCCCCGTGTTGAGGATCAGTGTGGCAGATGTGTTGTTACCTACCCTTACCACCTGGGGGCGGCCCGTCAGGAAGTCCAGGATCCAGTTGCAGAGGGAGGTGTTTAGTCCCAGGATCCTTAGCTTAGTGATGAGTTTAGAGGGCACTATGGTGTTGAATGCTGAGCTGTAGTCAATGAATAGCATTCTCACTTAGGTGTTCCTCTTGTCCAGGTGGGAAAGGGCAGTGTGGAGTGCGATAGAGATTGCATCATCTGTGGATCTGTTGGGGCGGTATGCAAATTGGAGTGGGTCTAGGGTTTCTGGGATTATGCTGTTGATGTGAGCCATGACCAGTCTTTCAAAGCACTTCATTGCTACAGACGTCAGTGCTACGGGTCGGTAGTCATTTAGGCAGGTTATCTTAGAGTTCTTGGGCACGGGGACTATGGTGGTCTGCTTGAAACATGTTGGTATTACAGACTCAGTCAGGGACATGTTGAAAATGTCAGTGAAGACACTTGCCAGTTGGTCAGCACATGCTCGGAGTACACGTCCTGGTAATCCGTCTGGCCCTGCGGCCTTGTGAATGTTGACCTGCTTAAAAGTCTTACTCACATCGGCTACGGAGAGCGTGATCACATAGTCGTCCGGAACAGCTGGTGCTCTCATGCATGCTTCAGTGTTGCTTGCCTCGAAGCGAGCATAGAAGTGGTTTAGCTCGTCTGGTAGGCTTGTGTCACTGGGCAGCTCGCGGCTGTGCTTCCCTTTGTAGTCTGTAATAGTTTTCAAGCCCTGCCACATCCGACGAGCGTCAGAGCCAGTGTAGTATGATTCAATCTTAGACCTGTATTGACTCTTTGCCTGTTTGATGGTTCGTCGGAGGTCATAGCGGGATTTCTTATAAGCGTCCGGGTTAGAGTCCCGTTCCTTGAAAGCGGCAGCTCTACCCTTTAGCTCAGTGCGGATGTTTCCTGTAATCCATGGCTTCTGGTTGGGGTATGTACGTACGGTCACTGTGGGGACGACATCATCGATGCACTTATTGATGAAGCCAGTGACTGATGTGGTGTACTCCTCAATGCTGTCTGAAGAATCCCGGAACATGTTCCAGTCTGTGCTAGCAAAACAGTCCTGTAGCTTAGCATCTGCGTCATCTGACCACTTTTTTATTAGCCGAATCACTGGTGCTTCCTGCTTCAGTTTTTGCTTATAAGCAGGAATCAGGAGGATAGAGTTATGGTCAGATTTGCCAAATGGAGGGCGAGGGAGAGCTTTGTATGCGTCTCTGTGTGTGGAGTAAAGGTGGTCTAGAGTTTTTTCCCCTCTGGTTGCACATTTAACATGCTGGTAGAAATGAGGTAGAACGGATTTAAGTTTCCCTGCATTAAAGTCCCCAGCTACTAAGAGCGCTGCATCTGGATGAGCGTTTTCCTGTTGATTAATGGCCTTGTACAACTCATTCAGTGCAATCTTAATGCCAGCATTGGTTTGTGGTGGTAAATAGACAGCTATGAAAAATATAGATGAAAACTCTCTTGGTAAATAGTGTGGTCTTCGGGAGGCTGCTGTCGGGAGAGGTTGTGTTTTTCTCTAGCTGGAGGTAAGCAGGAGGTAAGCTTCTCATATGGTGTTGAGTAAAGCTTAACCATGTATTAGATCGTAGGTAGGTAGTTAGTTGTAGTTAGGTATTGTATTTATTACAGGTTAGTATTGTTGTTATTGTAGGTTTCCGTAGGTAATTGTAGGTTAGTATCGAAGCACGAGGCTAGCTAGCTAGCGGGTAGCTACTGGTAACAATTAGCAACGGTGGAGAGCTGTTTCCAATGTTAATGTGCTGCTACCCAACGTTTAATTTTTGCTGCGTTATGAAAGGAACTAGACACGGACATGAATTATCTGTTTAGTGTGCTAACACACTCTTGGCAGTTTGTTGTAACCAAGTATTGGTGCTAAATTGTGTGTTAATGGATGCTAGCTTGCTAGTTAGCTACGGCGTCATAGCTAGGTATCGTGGGTTGTTGTGGGTAGTTACTGCAGGTTGGCAGTGTCTTCGGCCGTGTCGGCTGTAGCACGAAGCGAGCTAACTAGCCGTTTTTCGAACAGAGTCAGAGTCAACACAGTAGCCATTGTGTGCCGGGTGTAGCACGAAGCTAGCTAGCTAGCCGTTCTTCAAACAAAGTCAACACAGTGGCCATTGCTAGCTACCCAACACGACCAGTAGCTAAATACAATATACTTGTCCTAGCTAGCCAACGTTGAATCATTGCTGCGTCATGAAAGGAACTTGACACAGACACGAATGGTCTGTTTAGTGTGTTATCATACTATTGGTGTGTCTTGGCAGTGTCTTCGGCCGTGCCGGCTGTAGCACGAAGCGAGCTAACTAGCCGTTTTTTCGAACAGTCAGAGTCAACACAGTAGCCATTGTGTGCCGGGTGTAGCACGAAGCTAGCTAGCTAGCCGTTCTTCAAACAAAGTCAACACAGTGGCCATTGCTAGCTACCCAACACGTCCAGCTAACTGTACTGTAGTAGCTAAATACAATATACTTGTCCTAGCTAGCCAACGTTTAATCATTGCTGCGTCATGAAAGGAACTTGACACAGACACGAATGATCTGTTTAGTGTGTTATCACACTATTGGTGGTTTGTTGTGACCAAGTGTTTGTGCTAAACTGTGTGTTACTGGATGCTGGCATGCTAGCTAGCTAGTTAACACACTATTGGTGGTTTGTTGTGACCAAGTGTTGGTTCTAAACTGTGTGTTAAACTGTGTGTTATTGGATGCTAGCATGCTAGTTAGCTATGGTGTCATAGTTAGCTAGCTGAATAAAGTGGGTTGAGTCTATTCCTTTAAACATTGAACCGCTGTGGTTCACAACAATTCTGATTTCTAAAGGTGGAAGTTGGGAGAGTTTTTGTTCGGGTGGTTCAGTGAAACAATTTTAGTTTCTGAGGTAGAAGTTTTTGGTGAGGGAGGCCCTGCTCTCTCCTCTCCCAGATGCTTAGCTCATTTCATTCCGATCTCCTCTGCATTTTTGTAGCCATTTGCTACAGCCTGTCAACTATGCCTCTGCCTATCCCTGTTCTCTCCTCTCTGCACAGGCTACACAAACGCACCACACCGTGCGGCTGCTGCCTCTCTAACCTGGTGGTCCCTGCACGCACCCCTCACCTGGAGTTCCAGGTCGCAGGCAGCCTCTGGAACTGCCGTTCTGCTGCCAACAAAGCTGACTTCATCCCAGCCTATGCCAACCTCCAGTCCCTCGACTTCCTGGCGCTGACGGAAACATGGATCACCACTGAAAACACTGCTACTCCTACTGCTCTCTCCTCGTCTGACCATGTGTTCTCGCATACCCCGAGAGAATCTGGTCAGAGGGGTGGTGGTACAGGAATCCTCATCTCTCCCAAGTGGACATTCTCAATTTTTCCCCTAACCCATCTGTCTATCTCCTCATTTTGAATTCCATGCTGTCACAGTCACTAGCCCATTTAAGCTTAATATCCTTGTCATCTATCGCCCTCCAGGTTCCCTTGGAGAGTTCATCAATGAGCTTGACGCCTTGATAAGTTCCTTTCCTGAGGATGGCTCACCCCTCACAGTTTTGGGGGATTTCAACCTCCCTATGTCCACATTTGACTCATTTCTCTCTGCCTCCTTCTTTCCACTCCTCTCCTCTTTTGACCTCACCCTCTCACCGTCCCCCCCTACTCACAAGGCAGGCAATACGCTTGACCTCATCTTCACTAGATGCTGCTCCTCTACTAATCTCACTGCAACTCCCCTCCATGTCTCCGACCACTACTTTGTTTCCTTTTCTCTCTCGCTCTCCTCCCACACTACTCACTCTGCCCCTACACAGATGGTAATGCGCCGCCGCAACCTTCGCTCTCTCTCTCCCACTACTCTCTCCTCTTCCATCCTATCATCTCTTCCCTCTGCTCAATCCTTCTCCCTCCAATCTCCTGATTCTTCCTCCTCAACCCTCCTCTCCTCCCTTTCTGCATCCTTTGACTCTCTGTGTCCCCTATCCTCCCGGCCGGCTCGGTCCTCCCCTCCAGCTCTGTGGCTTGATGACTCACTGCGAGCTCACAGAACAGAGCTCCGGGCAGCGGAGCGGAAATGGAAGAAAACTAAACTCCCTGCCGACCTGGCATCTTTTCACTCCCTCCTCTCTACATTTTCTTCATCTGTTTCTGCTGCTAAGGCCACCTTCTACCACTCTAAATTCCAAGCATCTGCCTCTAACCCTAGGAAGCTCTTTGCCACATTTTCCTCCCTCCTGAATCCCCCCCCCCTCCTCTCTCTCTGTGGATGACTTCGTCAACCACTTTGAAAAGAAGGTTGACGACATCCGATCCTCGTTTGTTAAGTCTAATGACACTGCTGGTCCTGCTCACACTGCCCTACCCTATGCTTTGACTTCTTTCTCCCCTCTCTCTCCAGATAAAATCCTGCGACTTGTGACTGCAGGCCGCCCAACAACCTGCCCGCTTGACCCCATCCCCTCCTCCCTTCTCCAGACCATCTCCGGTGACCTTCTCCCCTACCTCACCTCGCTGATCAACTCATCCTTGACCGCTGGCCATGTCCCTTCCGTCTTCAAGAGAGCGAGAGTTGCTCCCCTTCTCAAAAAACCAACACTCGACCCCACTGATGTCAACAACTACAGACCAGTATCCCTTCTTTCTTTTCTTTCCAAAACTATTGAGCGTGCCGTCTTTAGCCAACTCTCTTGCTATCTCTCTCAGAATGACCTTCTTGATCCAAACCAATCAGGTTTCAGGACTGGTCATTCAACTGAGACTGCTCTTCTCTGTGTCACGGAGACTCTCCGCACTGCTAAAGCTAACTCTCTCTCCTCTGCTCTTGTCCTTCTAGACCTGTCTGCTGCCTTTGATACTGTGAACCATCAGATCCTCCTCTCCACCCTCTCCGAGCTGGGCATCTCCGGCGCGGCTCACTCCTGGATTGCGTCCTACTTGACCGGTCGCTCCTACCAAGTGGCGGGGCGAGAAGCTGTCTCCGCACCACGTGCTCTCACCACTGGTGTCCCCCAAGGCTCAGTTCTAGGCCCTCTCCTTTTCTCCCTATACACCAAGTCACTTGGCTCTGTCATATCCTCACATGGTCTCTCCTATCATTGCTACGCTGACGATACACAACTAATCTTCTCCTTTCCCCCTTCTGATAACCAGGTGGCGAATCGCATCTCTGCATGTCTGGCAGACATATCAGTATGGATGACGGATCACCACCTCAAGCTGAACCCTGGCAAGACGGAGCTGCTCTTCCTCCCGGGGAAGGACTGCCCGTTCCATGATCTCGCCATCACGGTTGACAACTCCGTTGTGTCCTCCTCCCAGAGTGCGAAGAGCCTTGGCGTGACCCTGGACAACACCCTGTCGTTCTCCGCTAACATCAAGGCGGTGACCCGATCCTGGCATCCACGATATCTCCGTCTCTTCCTCACGCGAATGACGGGGATCTGGGCCTTGTCGGGAGTCTGTAGAATATCCTTCGCGAACGCCTCGTTGAAGAAAAAGTCTTCGTCCAACGCGAGGTGAGTAATCGCTGTCCTGATATCCAGAAGCTCTCTTTGGTTATAAGAGACGATGGCAGAAACATTATGTACAAAATAATGACCATATGACATTCTCCCAATCCTCTTCTGGATTATCCAAATGCACTCTAGCAAACTTCAGACGGGCCTGGACATGTACTGGCTTAAGCAGGGGGACACGTCTGGCACTGCAGGATTTGAATCCCTGGCGGCGTAGTGTGTTACTGATGGTAGGCTTTGTTACTTTGGTCCCAGCTCTCTGCAGGTCATTCACTAGGTCCCCCCGTGTGGTTCTGGGATTTTTGCTCACCGTTCTTGTGATCATTTTGACCCCACGGGGTGAGATCTTGCGTGGAGCCCCAGATCGAGGGAGATTATCAGTGGTCTTGTATGTCTTCCATTTCCTAATAATTGCTCCCACAGTTGATTTCTTCAAACCAAGCTGCTTACCTATTGCAGATTCAGTCTTCTCAGCCTGGTGCAGATCTACAATTTTGTTTCTGGTGTCCTTTGACAGCTCTTTGGTCTTGGCCATAGTGGAGTTTGGAGTGTGACTGTTTGAGGTTGTGGACAGGTGTCTTTTATACTGATAACAAGTTCAAACCGGTGCCATTAATACAGGTAACGAGTGGAGGACAGAGGAGTCTCTTAAAGAAGAAGTTACAGGTCTGTGAGAGCCAGAAATCTTGCTTGTTTGTAGGTGACCAAATACTTATTTTCCACCATAATTTGCAAATAAATTCATAACAAATCCTACAATGTGATTTTCTGGAATTTTTTTCTCCTCAATTTGTCTGTCATAGTTGACGTGTACCTATGATGAAAATTACAGGCCTCTCTCATCTTTTTAAGTGGGAGAACTTGCACATTTGGTGGCTGACTAAATACTTTTTTTCCCCACTGTATTTCCCTATCACACTTTTCATCCTTCTACTAAATATACTTTCCTGCAACCCGCCTCACTCAATGTGGAATGGATTCTATTATTTACTCACCTTTATCTAGAATCTCCCGTTGAAACTAGCTAGCCAGCTAACTAGCTACTTGCTATTAGCCACCGTTAGCGGTTTTCACCCAGAAGATCGGATTTTCTGCCAGAATAACTGAATCACTGGACCATAACACCAGATCGCAACTAGCTAGCCGTAACCGAATGGACATTGCTGTAGGCTAATCACCACTGCCCCGAAGCAAGCATCAGTTAGCCTTGAGCCAGGCCCATATCCAGGCTATCTACCTCTTTGTCTACTGGACGGGAGTAGCCAGCTAACTAGCTACTTGCTATTAGCCACCGTTAGCGGTTTTTCACCATTGTCCGTGGCCTGCACTACCTACCAGCCAGCTCTAGCCTGGACTATTATCGGCCAGTCTGCACTGTCTGCACAGCGCGTTATCGACCCAGAACATAATGGATTTTCTGCCGGAATCACTAAATCACTGGACCTTTAACACCTGATCATCGCAACTAGCTAGCTGCAACCAAATGGATGTTGTTGTTGGCTAATCAGCCTTGAGCTAGCCTCAAGTCCGGCACATCTCCTGGCTATCTACCTCTCTGTCAACCTGACGGTACCTCCTAGAGTCGACACGGAGCCCCGCCGATCCATCACGACTGGTCTGCCGACGTAATCGTCTGTGATTTCAACAGGCTTCCCATTGCAACGACCACGAAGATCCATCTGCTAGCCCCGGCCCGCTAGCACACGCAAAAAACAGCCGTGCTTCCTGCTCGCTGTGCTTTAGCACCAATTCGAACTGCTCTCTGACTCACAAATTGCTGTTCACTGGACCTTATGATCACTCGGCTGCACAGCTGATGTCTGCTGGACTGTTCCTTTACACGGTACCCTGTCCTGTTTATCTGTTTAGCCTCAGCCCAAACTTTCATCGCCATTACCAGTTGTTGTCTTAGCTCTCTCTAATAACACCTGTGATTGCTTTATGCCTCTCTCTCATGTCAATATGCCTTGCCTATTGCTGTTCCAGTTAGTTCTTAGTGTACAATTTCAATATAGAACCCCAAGTCATTCTCAAACTGCCTCAAATAGCTCCTTTGTTCCACCCTTCAGTGATGCTACCTCTTTCATTGTTACCCAACGCTTAGGTTTACCTCCACTGTACTCATATCCTTCCATATCCTTGACTGTGCATAATGCCCTGAATCTATTCTACAACGCCCGGAAATCTGCCCACTTTATTCTCTGTACCCAACGCACTAGAAGACCAGTTCTTAAAGCCTTTAGCCGGATCCTTATTCTATTCCTCCTCTGTTCCTCTGGTGATGTAGAGGCTAACCCAGGCCCTGCAGCCCCCAGTATCACTCCTACTACCCAGGAGTTATAATTTGTTGACTTCTGTAACCGTAAAAGCCTTGGTTTTCTGCACGTTAACATCAGAAGCCTCCTTCCTAAATTTGAGTTATTCACTGCGTTAGCACACTCTACCAACCCTGATGTTCTAGCAGTGTCTGAATCCTGGCTTAGGAAGGACACCAAAAATTCAGAAATGTCCATCCCCAACTACAACATCTTCCATCTAGATAGAACTGCCAAAGGTGGTGGAGTTGCAATCTACTGTAGAGATAGCCTGCAGAGCTCTATCATACTATCCAGGTCTGTGCCCAAACAGTTTGAGCTCCTACTTCTAAAAATCCACCTCTCCAGAAATAAGTCTCTCAATGTTGCCACTTGCTACAGAACCCCCTCAGCCCCCAGCTGTGCCCTGGACACCATATGTGAATTGATTGCCCCCCATCTATCCTCAGAGTTCGTACTGCTTGGTGACTTAAATTGGGATATGCTTAACACCCCGGCCATCCTACAATCCAAACTAGATGCCCTCAATCTCACACAAATTATCAAGGAACCTACCAGGTACAACCCTAAATCCGTAAACATGGGCACCCTCATAGATATCATCCTGACTAACTTACCCTCTAAATACACCTCCGCTGTCTTCAACCAGGATCTCAGCAATCACTGCCTTATTGCCTGCGTCCGTAACGGGTCCGCGGTCAAACACTCCCTAAAATACTTTTAGCGTGCAGGCCTTCCTAATTGACTTGTCCCAGGTATCCTGGATGGATATCGATCTCATTCCGTCAGTAGAGGATGCCTTGTTGTTCTTTAGAAGTGCTTTCCTCTCAATCTTAAATAAGCATGCCCCATTCAAAAAATTCAGAACTAAGAACAGATATAGCCCCTTGTTCACCCCGGACTTGACTGCCCTTGACCAGCACAAAAACATCCTCTGGCGTACTGC
Organism: Coregonus lavaretus; assembly: GCF_964263955.1. Lineage (NCBI taxonomy): Eukaryota > Metazoa > Chordata > Actinopteri > Salmoniformes > Salmonidae > Coregonus > Coregonus lavaretus. The sequence goes on along the minus strand of NC_140011.1, from coordinate 1,480,888 downwards.
ATTAGCATTGAATAGCCCCCGCGATATTCAACTTTTCAGGGAAGTTAGGAACCAATATACACAAGCAGTTAGGAAAGCAAAGGCTAGCTTTTTCAAAGAGAAATTTGCATCCTGTAGCACTAACTCCAAAACGTTTTGGGACACTGTAAAGTCCATGGAGAATAAGAGCACCTCCTCCCAGCTGCCCACTGCACTGAGGCTAGGAAACACTATCACCACTGATAAATCTACAATAATCGAGAATTTCAACAAGCATTTTGCTATGGCTGGCCATGCCTTCCACCTGGCTACCACTACCCCGGCCACCAGCTCTGCACCCTCCGCTGCAACTTGCCCATGCCCGCCCCGCCCCCCCTCCTGCTTCTCCTTCACACAAATTCAGACAGCTGATGGTCTGAAAGAGCTGCAAAATCTGGACCCCTACAAATCATCTGGGCTAGACAATCTGGACCCTTTCTTTCTAAAAATAGCAGCCGAAATTGTCGCAACCCCTATTACTAGCTTATACAACCTCTCTTTCGTAACGTCTGAGATCCCCAGAGATTGGAAAGCTGCCGCGGTCATCCCCCTCTTCAAAGGGGGTGAAACTCTAGATACAAACTGTTACAGACCTATATCCATCCTGCCCTGCCTTTCGAAAGTTTTTGAAAGCCAAGTTAACAAACAGATCACCGACCATATCGAATCCCACCGTACGTTTTCCGCTATGCAATCCGGTTTCCGAGCTGGTCATGCGTGCACCTCAGCCACGCTCAAGGTCCTAAACGATATTATAACCGCGATCGATAATAGACAGTACTGTGCAGCCGTCTTCATCGACCTGGCCAAGGCTTTCGACTCTTTCAACCACCGCATTCTTATTGGCAGACTAAATAGCCTTGGTTTCTCAAATGACTGCCTCGCCTTGTTCACTAACTACTTCTCAGATAGAGATCAATGTGTCAAATCGGAGGGCCTGTTGTCTGGACCTATGGCAGTCTCTATGTGGGTGCCACAGGGTTCAATTCTTGGGCCGACTCTTTTCTCCGTGTATATCGATGATGTCGCTCTTGCTGCTGGTGACTCTCAGATCCACCTCTACGCAGACGACACCATTTTGTATACATCAGGCCCTTCATTGGACACTGTGTTAACAAACCTCCAAACGAGCTTCAAATGCCATACAACACTCCTTCCGTAGCCTCCAACTGCTCTTAAACACTAGTAAAACTAAATGCATGCTCTTCAATCGAACGCTGCTGGCACCCGCCCACCCGACTAGAATCACTACTCTCGACGGGTCTGACCTAGAGTATGAGGACAACTACTAATACCTAGGTGTCTGGTTAGACTGTAAACTCTCCTTCCAGACTAACATTAAGCATCTCCAATCCAAAGTTAAATCTAGAATCGGCTTCCTATTTCGCAACAAAGCCTCCTTCACTCATGCTGCCAAACATGCCCTCGTAAAACTGACTATCCTACCGATCCTTGACGTCGGCGATGTCATTTACAAAATAGCCTCCAACACTCTACTCAGCAAATTCGATGTAGTCTATCACAGTGCCATCCGTTTTGTCACCAATGCCCCATATACTACCCACCACTGTGACCTGTACGCACTTGTTGGCTGGTCCTCACTACATATTCGTTGCCAGACCCACTGGCTCCAGGCCATCTATAAATCACTGCTAGGCAAATCTCCGCCATATCTTAGCTCATTGGTCACCATAGCAACACCCACCCGTAGTATGCGCTCCAGCAGGTACAGTGGGGAGAACAAGTATTTGATACACTGCCAATTTTGCAGGTTTTCCTACTTACAAAGCATGTAGAGGTCTGTAATTTGTATCGTAGGTACACGTCAACTATGACAGACAAATTGAGGGGGAAAAATCCAGAAAATCACATTGTAGGATTTTTTATGAATTTATTTGCAAATTATGGTGGAAAATAAGTATTTGGTCACCTACAAACAAGCAAGATTTCTGGCTCTCACAGACCTGTAACTTCTTCTTTAAGAGGCTCCTCTGTACTCCACTCGTTACCTGTATTAATGGCACCTGTTTGAACTTGTTATCAGTATAAAAGACACCTGTCCACAACCTCAAACAGTCACACTCCAAACTCCACTATGGCCAAGACCAAAGAGCTGTCAAAGGACACCAGAAACAAAATTGTAGACCTGCACCAGGCTGGGAAGACTGAATCTGCAATAGGTAAGCAGCTTGGTTTGAAGAAATCAACTGTGGGAGCAATTATTAGGAAATGGAAGACATACAAGACCACTGATAATCTCCCTCGATCAGGGGCTCCACGCAAGATCTCACCCCGTGGGGTCAAAATGAACCCAGAACCACACAAGGGACCTAGTGAATGACCTGCAGAGAGCTGGGACCAAAGTAACAAAGCCTACCATCAGTAACACACTACGCCGCCAGGGACTCAAATCCTGCAGTGCCAGACGTGTCCCCCTGCTTAAGCCAGTACATGTCCAGGCCCGTCTGAAGTTTGCTAGAGTGCATTTGGATGATCCAGAAGAGGATTGGGAGAATGTCATATGGTCAGATGAAGCCAAAATATAACCTTTTGGTAAAAACTCAACTTGTCATGTTTGGAGGACAAAGAATGATGAGTTGCATCCAAAGAACACCATACCTACTGTGAAGCATGGGGGTGGAAACATCATGCTTTGGGGCTGTTTTTCTGCAAAGGGACCAGGACGACTGATCCGTGTAAAGGAAAGAATGAATGGGGCCATGTATCGTGAGATTTTGAGTGAAAACCTCCTTCCATCAGCAAGGGCATTGAATATGAAACGTGGCTGGGTCTTTCAGCATGACAATGATCCCAAACAAACCGCCCGGGCAACGAAGGAGTGGCTTCGTAAGAAGCATTTCAAGGTCCTGGAGTGGCCTAGCCAGTCTCCAGATCTCAACCCCATACAAAATCTTTGGAGGGAGTTGAAAGTCTGTGTTGCCCAGCGAAAGCCCCAAAACATCATTGCTCTAGAGGAGATCTGCATGGAGGAATGTGCCAAAATACCAGCAACAGTGTGTGAAAACCTTGTGAAGACTTACAGAAAACGTTTGACCTGTGTCATTGCCAACAAAGGGTATATAACAAAGTATTGAGAAACTTTTGTTATTGACCAAATACTTATTTTCCACCATAATTTGCAAATAAATTCATTAAAAATCCTACAATGTGATTTTCTGGAAATGTTTTCCTCATTTTGTCTGTCATAGTTGACGTGTACCTATGATGAAAATTACAGGCCTCTCTGATCTTTTTAAGTGGGAGAACTTGCACAGTTGGTGGCTGACTAAATACTTTTTTTCCCCACTGTAAGTATTTGATCACCTATCAACCAGTAAGAATTCCGGCTCTCACAGACCTGTTAGTTTTTCTTTAAGAAGCCTTCCTGTTCTCCACTCATTACCAGTATTAACTGCACCTGTTTGAACTCGTTACCTGTAAAAAAGACACCTGTCCACACACTCAATCAAACAGACTCCAACCTCTCCACAATGGCCAAGACCAGAGAGCTGTGTAAGGACATCAGGGATAAAATTGTAGACCTGCACAAGGCTGGGATGGGCTACAGGACAATAGGCAAGCAGCTTGGTGAGAAGGCAACAACTGTTGGCGCAATTATTAGAAAATGGAAGAAGTTCAAGATGACGGTCAATCACCCTTTGTCTGGGGCTCCATGCAAGATCTCACCTCGTGGGGCATCAATGATTTTTTATTATTGGGGATGGGGCCATGTATCGCGAGATCTTGGCCAACAACCTCCTTCCCTCAGTAAGAGCATTGAAGATGGGTCGTGGCTGGTCTTCCAGCATGACAACGACCCGAAACACACAGCCAGGGCAACTAAGGAGTGGCTCCGTAAGAAGCATCTCAAGGTCCTGGAGTGGCCTAGCCAGTCTCCAGACCTGAACCCAATAGAAAATCTTTGGAGGGAGCTGAAAGCCCGTATTGCCCAGCGACAGCCCCGAAACCTGAAGGATCTGGAGAAGGTCTGTATGGAGGAGTGGGACAAAATCCCTGCTGCAGTGTGTACAAACCTGTTCAAGACCTACAGGAAACGTATGATCTCTGTAATTGCAAACACAGGTTTCTGTACCAAATATTAAGTGCTGCTTTTCTGATGTATCAAATACTTATGTCATGCAATAAAATGCAAATTAATTACTTAAAAATCATACAATGTGATTTTCTGGATTTTTATTTTAGATTCCGTCTCTCACAGTTGAAGTGTACCTATGATAAAAATTACAGACCTCTACATGCTTTGTAAGTAGGAAAACCTGCAAAATCGGCAGTGTATCAAATACTTGTTCTCCCCACTGTATATCTCACTGGTCATCCCCAAAGCCAACACTTCCTTTGGCTGCCATTCCTTCCAGTTCTCTGCTGCCAATGACTGGAATTATCTGCAAAAATCTCTGAAGCTGGAGACTCTTATCTCCCTCACTAACTTTAAGCATCAGTTGTCAGAGCACCTTACCGATCACTGCACCTGTACACATCCCTTCTGAAATTAGCCCACTCAACTACCTCATCCCCATATTGTTATTTATTTTGCTCATTTGCACCCCAGTATCTCTATTTGCACATCATCTTTTGCACATCTATCATTCCAGTGTTAATACTAATTGTAATTATTTTGCACTATGGCCTATTTATTGCCTTACCTCCATAACTTGCTACATTTGCACACACTGTATATACACTGCTCGAAAAAATTAAGGGAACACTAAAATAACACATCCTAGATCTGAATGAATGCAATAATCTTATTAAATACTTTTTTCTTTACATAGTTGAATGTGCTGACAACAAAATCACACAAAAATTATCAATGGAAATCAAATTTATCAACCCATGGAGGTCTGGATTTGGAGTCACCCTCAAAATTAAAGTGGAAAACCACACTACAGGCTGATCCAACTTTGATGTAATGTCCTTAAAACAAGTCAAAATTAGGCTCAGTAGTGTGTGTGGCCTCCACGTGCCTGTATGACCTCTGTACAATGCCTGGGCATGCTCCTGATGAGGTGGCGGATGGTCTCCTGAGGGATCTCCTCCCAGACCTGGACTAAAGCATCCCCCAACTCCTGGACAGTCTGTGGTGCAACGTGGCGTTGGTGAATGGAGCGAGACATGATGTCCCAGATGTGCTCAATTGGATTCAGGTCTGGGGAACGGGCGGGCCAGTCCATAGCATCAATACCTTCCTCTTGCAGGAACTGCTGACACACTCCAGCCACATGAGGTCTAGCATTGTCTTGCATTAGGAGGAACCCAGGGCCAACCGCACCAGCATATGGTCTCACAAGGGGTCTGAGGATCTCATCTCGGTACCTAATGGCAGTCAGGCTACCTCTGGCGAGCACATGGAGGGCTGTGCGGCCCCCCAAAGAAATGCCACCCCACACCATGACTGACCCACCGCCAAACCGGTCATGCTGGAGGATGTTGCAGGCAGCAGAACGTTCTCCACGGCGTCTCCAGACTCTGTCACGTCTGTCACATGTGCTCAGTGTGAACCTGCTTTCATCTGTGAAGAGCACAGGGCGCCAGTGGCGAATTTGCCAATCTTGGTGTTCTCTGGCAAATGCCAAACGTCCTGCACGGTGTTGGGCTGTAAGCACAACCCCCACCTGTGGACGTCGGGCCCTCATACCACCCTCATGGAGTCTGTTTCTGACCGTTTGAGCAGACACATGCACATTTGTGGCCTGCTGGAGGTCATTTTGCAGGGCTCTGGCAGTGCTCCTCCTGCTCCTCCTTGCACAAAGGCGGAGGTAGCAGTCCTGCTGCTGGGTTGTTGCCCTCCTACGGCCTCCTCCACGTCTCCTGATGTACTGGCCTGTCTCCTAGTAGCACCTCCATGCTCTGGACACTACGCTGACAGACACAGCAAACCTTCTTGCCACAGCTCGCATTGATGTGCCATCCTGGATGAGCTGCACTACCTGAGCCACTTGTGTGGGTTGTAGACTCCGTCTCATGCTACCACTAGAGTGAAAGCACCGCCAGCATTCAAAAGTGACCAAAACATCAGCCAGGAAGCATAGGAACTGAGAAGTGGTCTGTGGTCACCACCTGCAAAACCAGTCCTTTATTGGGGGTGTCTTGCTAATTGCCTATAATTTCCACCTGTTGTCTATTCCATTTGCACAACAGCATGTGACATTTATTGTCAATCAGTGTTGCCTCCTAAGTGGACAGTTTGATTTCACAGAAGTGTGATTGACTTGGAGTTACATTGTGTTGTTTAAGTGTTCCCTTTATTTTTTTGAGCAGTGTATATTTTCTTTGGTATTTTTGACTATATGTTTTGTTTTACCCCAAATGTAACTCTGTGTTGTTGTTTTTATCACACTGCTTTGCTTTGTCGAAATCTGACTCCTCTTCCTTCTATATTCAGTTTCTGGAAACAATAGTGGCGGGACCAAGCCCTGTCATGTAAAAAATAATAATAATTCTGACCCCCTAATTGATTCCTAAGCATGTCAATTGATACTTTTCTGAGCCACAATCAATCCTCAAACATATACAGTTCCCACACATTCACACCCATTCCCAGGTCCATGTCCTGGCTCTGTTCCAGGCCTCTCACTTCTGTACCACTTAGTCCCAACGCCTGTCATGCTGTGATTAACCATGTTTAACGTGCAGTCTGAAAATATTTAACTATGTTTAACCCTGGCTCTGTTCCAGGCCTCTTCCTTCTGCACCACCTAGTCTCAATGCCTGTCGCATGTCATGTTGTGATTAACTATGTTTAACTCACAGTCTGAAAATATTTAACTATGCTTAACACATAGTTTAACTTATAGTTTACTGAGTCTGAAAAGATCCAACTATGTTTAACATATAAACTCAGCAAAAAAAGAAACTTTCCTTTTTCAGGACCCTGTCTTTCAAAGATAATTTGTAAAAATCCAAATAACTTCACAGATCTTAATTGTAAAGGGTTTAAACACTGTTTCGCATGCTTGTTCAATGAACCATAAACAATTAATGAATATGCAGCTGTGGAACGGTCGATAAGACACTAACAGCTTACAGACGGTAGGCAATTAAAGTCACAATTATGAAAACCTAGGACACTAAAGAGGCCTTTCTACTGACTCTGAAAAACACCAAAAGAAAGATGCCCAGGGTCCCTGCTCATCTGCGTGAACGTGCCTTAGGCATGCTGCAAGGAGGCATGAGGACTGCAGATGTGGCAAGGGCAATAATTTGCAATGTCCGTACTGTGAGACGTCTAAGACAGCGCTACAGGGAGACAGGACGGACAGCTGATTGTTTTCGCATTGGCAGACCACATGTAACAACACCTGCACAGGATCGGTACATCCGAAAATCACACCTGCGGGACAGGTACAGGATGGCAACAACAACTGCCCGAGTTACACCAGGAACGCACAATCCCTCCATCAGTGCTCAGACTGTCCGCAATAGGCTGAGAGATGCTGGACTGAGGGCTTGTAGGCCTGTTGTAAGGCAGGCAACAACGTCGCCTATGGGCATAAACCCACCGTCGCTGGACCAGACAGGACTGGCAAAAAGTGCTCTTCACTGACGAGTCGCGGTTTTGTCTCACCAGGGGTGATGGTCAGATTCACATTTATCGTCGAAGGAATGAGCATTACACCGAGGCCTGTACTCTGGAGCGAGATCAATTTGGAGGTGGAGGGTCAGTCATGGTCTGGGGCGGTGTGTCACAGCATCATCGGACTGAGCTTGTTGTCATTGCAGGCAATCTCAACGCTGTGCGTTACAGGGAAGACATCCTCTTCCCTCATGTGGTACCCTTCCTGCAGGCTCATCCTGACATGACCCTCCAGCATGACAATGCCACCAGCCATACTGCTCGTTCTGTGCATGATTTCCTGCAAGACAGGAATGTCAGTGTTCTGCCATGGCCAGCGAAGAGCCCGGATCTCAATCCCATTAAGCACGTCTGGGACTTGTTGGATTGGAGGGTGAGTGCTAGGGCTATTCCCCCCAGAAATGTCTGGGAACTTGCAGGTGCCTTGCTGGAAGAGTGGGGTAACATCTCACAGCAAGAACTGGCAAATCTGGTGCAGTCCATGAGGAGGAGATGCACTGCAGTACTTAATACAGCTGGTGGCCACACCAGATACTGACTGTTACTTTTGTTCAGGTTCTCATTATTCAATTTCTGTTAGTCACATGTCTGTGGAACTTGTTCAGTTTATGTCTCAGTTGTTGAATCTTGTTATGTTCATACAAATATTTACACATGTTAAGTTGGCTGAAAATAAATGCAGTTGACAGTGAGAGGACGTTTCTTTTTTTGCTGAGTTTATATATACATACAGTACCAGTCAAAAGTTTGGACACACCTACTCATTCAAGGGTTTTTCTTTATTTTTACTATTTTTTACATCGTAGAATAATAGTGAAGACATCAAAACTATGAAATAACACATATGGAATCATGTTGTAACCTAAAAAGTGTTAAACAAATCAAAATATATTTTATATTTGAGATTCTTCGAATAGCCACCCTTTGCCTTGATGACAGCTTTGCACACTCTTGGCATTCTCTCAACCAGCTTCATGAGGTAGTCACCTGGAATGCATTTCAATTAACAAGGTTTTCCTTCTTAAAAGTTTATTTCAGGAATTTCTTTCCTTCTTAATGCATTTGAGTCAATAAGTTGTGTTGTGACAAGGTTGAGGGGTATACAGAAGATAGCCCTATTTGGTAAAAGACCAAGTCCATATTATGGCAAGAACAGCTCAAATAAGCAAAGAGAAACGACAGTCCATCATTACTTTAAGACATAAAGGTCAGTGAATCTGGAAAATTAAGAACCATGAAGCGCTATGATGAAACTGGCTCTCATGAGGACCACCACAGGAATAGAAGACCCAGAGTTACCTCTGCTACAGAGGATAAGTTCATTAGAGTTAACTACACCTCAGAAATTTCAGCCCAAATAAATGCTTCACAGAGTTCAAGTAACAGACACATCACAACATGAACTGTTCAGAGGAGACTGCGTGAATCAGGCCTTCATGGTCGAATTGCTGCAAAGAAACCACTACTAAAAGGACACCAATAAGAAGAAGAGACTTGCTTGGGCCAAGAAACATGAGCAATGGACATTAGACCAGTGGAAATCTGTCCTTTGGTCTGATGAGTTAAATTTTTTATTTTTGGTTCCAACCGCCGTGTCTTTGTGAGACGCAGAGTAGGTGAACGGATGATCTCTGCATGTTTTGTTCCCACCGTGAAGCATGGAGGAGGAGGTGTGATGGTTGGGGGTGCTTTGTTGGTGACACTGTCTGTGATTTATTTAGAATTCAAGGCACACTTAACCAGCATGGCTACCACTGCATTCTGCAGCGATACACCATCCCATCTGGTTTGGGCTTAGTGGGACTATCATTTGTTTTTCAACAGGACAATGACCCAACACACCTCCAGGCTGTGTAAGGGCTATTTTAGCAAGAAGGAGAGTGATGGAGTGCTGCATCAGATGACCTTGCCACCACAATCCCCAGACCTCAACCCAATTGAGATGATTTGGGATGAGTCGGACGACAGAGTGAAGGAAAAGCAGCCAACAAGTACTCAGCATATGTGGGAACTCCTTCAAGACTGTTGGAAAAGCATTCCAGGTGAAGCTGGTTGAGAGAATGCCAAGAGTGTGCAAAGCTGTCATCAAGGCAAAGGGTGGCTATTTGAAGAATCTCAAATAGAAAATATATTTTCATTTGTTTAACACTTTTTTGGTTACTACATGAATCCATATGTGTTATTTCATAGTTTTAATGTTTCACTATTATTCTACAATGTAGAAAATAGTAAAAATTAAGAAAAACCTTTGAATGAGTAGGTGTGTCCAAACTTTTGTCTGGTAATGTATATATATAAATATATATATATATATATATTTTTTTTTTAATCCGTTTTTAATTCAGGCTGTAACACAACAAAATGTGGAATAAATCAATGGGTATGAATACTTTTCAAATAGTCTTTCTAGGTAAATCTCTGGGAAAGCATCAAGCTCATCACCGGGTTCTTTCACCACCTTGTGAAGTTCATCATTAAAAGTGTATTTCATCTGTAGTCTGATAAACTGCATAGTTTCCTGAGTCATAGTGGGAGGACCACACACCATATCATCGCGTGACTCCAATTTTACTTCGATATGATAGCTATTATATAAATATTTGCTAATAAAAGCATTTTTACTGCCATTTCTTGCATACTTTATTTTATGGACACAAAAAGATCGCACCACGTTGAACAAAGAAATTATCTGTCGTAATTTATAAAAATGTACCGAAACGTCCTATTTCCATCACCGCTGTCGTGATTAATTTTTTGACGGTATGACTTTACTTACTTAAAATCTGTGGATGGAAATGTGGTTACTGCTATGAATAATTGCAGTCACAGTAACAATCCGTCTAAAACCTGATTATGTAGTGAATTGACAAAGCTGACTAAGACAACTCTGACCAAACATTAGCATATGGTGTAGGCCTATTGATCTGTCCCACCAGACACTTCCTCATTGCAGACTATTTATGGATGTCACATGTCAGAATCTGTACTAGGTGGTGGCACTGTGGTATCCTACATGGGAAACAAATGACAAAAAAACTGAACTAATGCATGATCACTGCATGGCAGCTCAAATGTGTGAGTCTCGATGTTATCTACAATACATAGTTATGTAATGTACATGTACTTGCAAGCTTTTAGATACAAAGGCTGTGTTTACACAGGCAGCCCAATTCTGATATTTTTTTCACTTTTGATCAATCACATCAGATCTTTTCACAGCAGCTCTTTTTCACAGCTGATCTGATTGGTCAAAAACCTCAGAATTGGGCTGCCTGTGTAAACGCAGCCTTACATGATTCTTACCTGAATACCTACCTTGATGTTTAATTCCATGCTGAAATGTGTCTGATTGATTTGCATACTAGTAACATTATTGATGTAGTGTAGAAGCTTTCAACCCATGTCTTTGGTGGTTTCATATATGGAAGGTTATTGCAAACCCTGAATGAAATCATATGGTAACTGAAATAAAATAATCAACCAAATAAATATAGAATATAATATGAAGCTGAAATGGAATAACATTATATTCATATTAGACATTGCAGTTTCCACTATATTCATTGAGCAGCAGCGGGCCACTCTCCAAAAATATGATTGAAAAAAAAAAATACTGGGATGGTAAAACGTTTTCAATGTGAAAAGTTAAACGACTAAAACCAGATATAAAGTCTGTAGAAAATATAATGAAGCTATATATTTATTAATAATCACCTAAATAAAAACTAGACAGTCAGGGAGAATAAAAAATTCCCAAAATGGCATGGGGCTTGTCATGCCAAATAGTGTCCCCCGACCAAAAAGTCCCCTCCACCCCCTCCAAATGAACAATGAGACAGATCTTTCACCGGATGTATAAATGTGAAGCATCCGGTTGGCGTTTTCATTCACTACCAAATATGGTGGTGAGAGGAAGCCCAGTGGCTGCCAGTGGGAGAAGATGGATTTTGGCCGACATTACTAAATTTCTCATTGATGAAACATTTGATCTCAATACAGTTTTCTGTTTCCAACTAAGTTTTGTAGACTTGACCATTTAACAACGTTTAAAAAAAAAGCGTTGTTTAGAAGGAGTGCAATGGCGAATTGAGTTGTTGCACACGCGCACTTCACAGAGTAGTCGTTCCCTAACGGAAATATGCAAATATGTACTAGAACGCACCAATAGGCTCTCGCTAGCTCGTGCTTGGCTCTGCCCACCTCCTTGCTTGGTCTGCCCACTGTGATTTCTTTGCTTCCGTTGGAAAGGACATGCTGTGGTGTATCTTGTTAGTTATAAAACATCTTTGTTTCTAGCTTCCGTTGCTAGGGCTGTTGCTAGAACTTGCACAATTATGACCGGTCTACGTAATGAACCAAAGTGTCAGTTGCTGTGATGGTTGCTTGTCGTAGATCGCCAAAGACTGGGGACGCAGACAGTTCTAGTTCACCTCATAAGCGCTCGCTCAGCCAGCAAAATTATTACCTCAGAATCGCTCTCCTAGGACGGTGACTACCTGCTGCTTCAGAATACCGAAAATACTGGAAATAGAACACTTTCTTTACCATATATTTGTCTTTGTATAAGAAAATATTGTTACATAGGAAGAAAAAATGTCAGCTGTTTTTATATTGGCATTGCTAGCAACTGTACTTATTTACCTCAGCCTGCCTAGTCAGCTAGCTAGCCAGACAGTTTTATTTAGCTAACGTTAGCTAGCTACCTAACTGTTAATGTAGCTTTCTGTTTGTATGTAACTTGCACTTCAATGGCATACCTCGAGGAGATTTTATTTGATCTTTCCAACCAGGCGAAGTACTATGAAGGCATCACTGATCTCAACAAGAGGCGCAACATTCGTTGGGGGCAGAGAAATTCACAATTCAGGGTAACGTTAAGCAGTTAACTTCTATTACATAACTGGAAGGATTTAGCTATGTATGACCATTTTTCAACAACCATTTTCCATCTAGCTAGTTGGTCATCTACATGTTGCTAGCTATACATTTAGTTATATGTCTGTCATATTGAGGTATCTAGATATGTTAACCCTGATCAATCAAATGGACCACGTGTAAGCAATTATGGCAATTCCAATTGGCCTTAACTAGGTGTCTTCGTGAGACAGAGACATGGAGAGAGAGAAAGATAGAAAGACAGCAGTGCAAATTTACTTAGACTTGAGTATTTCAACATGTATTTGTAATATATTTGCATTTATTATCAATCAAGGTGAGACTGAACATCGACAAGGCACAGGACAAACGGAAGGAGAGCTACTGGAGGAGAATCAAGAAGGGACCAAGTGCTTCGACATCTGGGCAAATGACTTGGTTTGGAAGAAGGGCGAAAGGAAGGCGAGACCTGGGAAACCTCGCTGCTCTTTCGCTCCTAGCTGGGCTCATCATATGTTAAGGTGAATATAAAAATCTCAGATAATAACTATTAGCATTTGTACACAAAATAACCTGAAGCTAGTTTTAGTTTCCTTAACACTGATATTTTTCTCTGTCTTCCTAGGGTTACCTCGGTGGAAGCCAACAATCTTCTCCAGTTGGACAGTCGACCACTGAAAGCCCAGATGCCTTAAACCTTTGAAGCCTATGAGTCAAAGTATGTTAAGCATTGGTTGACATTTGAGAAGGCAAGAAATGGTAGTTATGCTGAGCTTATAAAAACGTACCTCTTAAATTTACCTCTCCAAATGACTTTAGGATAATCGACTGTCCGAGCCACCCAGGAGGTATCCCAGCCACCAGAGCCAGTGAGTTTGGATCAGTCTAATTCTCTGTGCTCTGAGTCAGAAGGGGACCCGCTTGAGGTAGGCTATACCTTTTAAAAACTGTTAAAGTACATATCTACCATTTATAACACGGCACTAATCCATAAAATTCTCACAGTAAAGTGTAACCTGTGTGTTTGCTTGTTTATGTCTGTCTTCTACCCTGTTCCCTTTAACTCTGCTCCTGTTCTCCAGGACCTAGAGGTTCTGCCCAACACCCAGATGTGGATCCACCTGATGTCCTCTATTACCAACCACCATCTAACTTTTTTCATTACATCATCTACAGCTTCTGTTATTGTGATGTTGTCATTATCTGCTAAGAAAGTTATTGCTCTATCATAATACTGGGCACATAAAGTGAGAAACGCAAATGAACTAAAAACACTCAGAACATAGAGAGCAGCAGTGCCTGGACTTTACAGTCTCCCTCTTCAAGTCCAACTTCCGAGACTGGCTGCCTGTTGAGAACAAGCAACAGGCAGAACCTCCCACCCACAAAGCACCTACCTCCTCCCTATTCCACACACCAGAAATCAGTATTTCAGTCTGATTGCCATGTGAGTGTACAATAAAATATTTGAAAATAAATTAATGACAACTGTACCAAGAAATCTGTTTTATATATTTAAATCCTAAATATTGCCAGGTTGGTTTTCACAGCTGTTTCACAAGGTGTTCATTGTTGTAAATTGTAAGGTGTCCTTTGATATTTGTTAGATCAACATTATTAATTGTTGTATCCTGGGACCTACAATATATACATATATTCAACCACAAGGGTGTACTAATGGCCCCCATTGAATTTGTTATGTTTGAGTTACCCAGATAGCATAAACCATGGCAAAATGTGTAGAACTGCCTGAAATTAGCTTTAAAACGGTACAGTTTTCTCTCCGCCCCATGGCAAACTGTGTTGAATTGCAGGAAATTATCTTTAAAACAGCCTCTAGGGCCTCTTTTTTTTGTTTAAAGGCCAATTATTATTGGACAAGTCCAGGTAGTCCCTATATTTCAGTCAGTATTTTTCACTGGTGCCCAATGAACATGACACAGTTGATTGGAATTGCTCCATTTACACAAGTATAGATCAATTTGAACCTTTTATCATGCTAGAAGACCTCTAAACTAAAGGAGTTGGACTGTCCAAAATGTATTATTAACTTGCTGCTATTGTCAAAATGTATAGTTTAACTGCTTGATTGAGTAAAAAGCATGATCAAATGAGAATATCCATAAATTATTATTATTATTATAAAAATGATTGTCAAGTTTAATCTGTGTCTGGGAAACTGGCCTTTAAAGGCCTTGTTCAAATCCCACAGAGGGAACAGTAAGTGACCTCCTACCTGCACCGCCCAATGGAGGGCTGTCTTGTCCACCAGTGTGGGATCTGCCCCTTTCTGCAGGAGAACCTGCACATGCTGAGGGTGGTTGTGGAAAGACGCCAAATGAAGAGCAGTCATGCCCTATGGAGAACCAATGAGAATCGGTCATATTGCAAACTAGACATACAGTGCCTTGCAAAAGTATTCATCCCCCCTTGGTGTTTTTCCTATTTTGTTACATTACAACCTGTAATTTAAATAGGTTTTTATTTGGATTTCATCTAATGGACATACACACAAAATAGTCCAAATTGGTGAAGTGAAATGAAAAAAATAAAATAACGGAAAAGTGGTGCGTGTATATGTATTCACCCCCTTTGCTATGAAGCCCCTAAATAAGATTACCTTCATAAGTCACATAATTAGTTAAATAAAGTCCACCTGTGTGCAATCTAAGTGTCACATGATCTCAGTATATACAGTTGAAGTCGGAAGTTTACATACACTTAGGTTGTTAACAAAATATATTTTTCGCAAGTCGGTTGGGACATCTACTTCGTGCATGACACAAGTAATTTTTCCAACAATTGTTCATAGACAGATTATTTCACTTATAATTCACTCTATCACAATTCCAGTGGATCAGAAGTTTACATACACTAAATTGACTGTGCCTTTAAACAGCTTGGACAATTCCAGAAAATGATGTCATGGCTTTAGAGGCTTCTGATAGGCTAATTGACATCATTTGAGTCAATTGGAGGTGTACCTATGGATGTATTTCAAGGCCTACCTTCAAACTCAGAGCCTCTGCTTGACATCATGGGAAAATCAAACAAAATCAGCCAAGACCTCAGAAAAAAAATTGTAGACCTCCACAAGTCTGGTTCATCCTTGGGAGCATTTTCCAAACGCCTGAAGGTACCACGTTAATCTGTACAAACAATAGTATGCAAGTACAAACATCATGGGACCACACAGCCATCATACCGCTCAGGAAGGAGACGCGTTCTGTCTCCTAGAGATGAACGTACTTTGGGGCGAAAAGTGCAAATCAATCCCAGAACAACAGGAAAGGACCTTATGAAGATGCTGGAGGAAACAGGTACAAAAGTATCTACAGTAAAACGAGTCCTATATCGACATAACCTGAAAGGCCGCTCAGCAAGGAAGAAGCCACTGCTCCAAAACTGACATAAAAAAGCCAGACTACGATTTGCAACTGCACATGGGGACAAAGATCTTACTTTTTGGAGAAATTTCCTCTGGTCTGATGAAAAAAAATAGAACTGTTTGGCCATAATGACCATCGTTATGTTTGGAGGAAAAAGGGGGCTGCTTGCAAGCCGAAGAACACAATCCCAACCGTGAAGCATGGGGGTGGCAGCATCATGATGTGGGGGTGCTTTGCTGCAGGAGGAACTGGTGCACTTCACAAAATAGATGGCATCATGAGGAAGGAAAATGATGTGGATATATTGGTCGCAAATGGGTCTTCCAAATGGACAATGACCCCAAGCATACTTCCAAAGTTGTGGCAAAATGGCTTAAGGACAACAAAGTCAAGGTATTGGAGTGGCCATCACAAAGCCCTGACCTCAATCCTATAGAAAATGTGTGCACAGAACTGAAAAAGCGTGTGCGAGCAAGGAGGCCTACAAACCTGACTCAGTTACACCAGCTCTGTCAGGAGGAATGGGCCAAAATTTACCCAACCTGTTGTGGGAAGCTTGTGGAAGGCTTCCCAAAACATTTGACCCAAGTTAAACAATTTAAAGAAAATGCTACCAAATACTAATTGAGTGTATGTAAACTTCTGACCCACTGGGAATGTGATGAAATAAATATAAGCTGAAATAAATCATTCGCTCTACAATTATTCTGACATTTCACATTCTTAAAATAAAGTGGTGATCCTAACTGACCTAAGACATGGAATTTGTAATAGGTATAAATGTCAGGAATTGTGAAAAACTGAGTTTAAATGTATTTGGCTAAAGTGTATGTAAACTTCCGACTTCAACTATATATCGATAACAGTCACAAATTACCTCATCAGTCTCATGCTGATCATCGCAAAATCCTTGAACCTGCAAGAACCCTAACCTTATTGATGAATCAGCAATACACATATTGGCTTCATTATTTATTTACTAACTAACTAAATAATAACACAATACAAACACACACACAGGTTATTGATTACTAACATAATAAAATGAAAACAGGTCCCTAGTGGACTGGACTAACAATAGCATGAATGCTTTGGTAAAAGGAGGGTCAGAGTGGAAGGGAGAGACAGAGATTCAAACTATCGTGGTTACTTTGGAAACTACGCTCATGGAAATACAAATGCTTAAACCCCCACTAAACGCTAATTCGGATTAGAAATGCAACATGTATTTAGTGTAGCTGTACTCGATAGTTGGGTTGATGATGTAGGACTCTGGTTTGCCCACCAGAGATCCCAATGTCCTTGGTAGAGTTTCTGGTTGTGGTTGTGGTTAGAATGAATACTTCAGATGTACCAGAGGTTGTCTGAGAGGGATTATCCTTCCCAACTCGTGTCTTTAGTGAAAGTTCTCTAGACGACTATACATGCCAGCTGCAGACTGAAACGATAAGGTCTAGTGCATTGAGAGTTTCAGAGTTTCTCCATTTCAAACGTGTGGACTAACGTCTCACGTTTTCTGGTCTTTCTGGTCTAACCATTTTGTAACGTTTAGCTCACGCTTCACGTCTGCTGGTCTTGTAGAAATTCAACCATTTGCAACGTTTAGCTCACGGTGGTGTAATGTTAATTTGTTTTTCAAGGCTTTTTATGCACTCGGGGTAAAAGGGGCGTTCCATCATGTTTGTGCTCATCTGGGCGTGGCCACTGACTGAGAACAAATCAATATGGAAAACAATAATCTCATCTAGAATGCTAAAATCACATTGTTATCTTCACAGAAGTATTATTATACTTAATCATTCGTTTTCTACAACAATTAGATGCAAACCTCATAACTGGGAAGTATACACCCACAGAGATACAGTTATGTAGTTCCACCGTCTTTCATGACATCACAACATAGTAACGAATTTGACATGATTGTTCTTTAAGTCGCCACCAACCATTTCCCACATTCTTTTAAGTAGGAATATTGTTTCATTATCCACTTTTGGATGTTGGAGTCTTGGCGAGAAGACTTCCTTTGTCTCACAGGGAAATTCCATCTCCCAATACTGCATGGCACGGAAAATAACGTTTCTGCAAGGAATTTACGACCGGTCATAAAACTGGCCCCCAGGAAAGGGGGTGTTCAAACCTTTGCCTAGCCGGCATCTTTGATCCTCAGCCCATGAGGATATATACAAGGGGTACCAGTACCGAGTCAATGTTTTATTATTATAATTGTTTTTAACCTTTATTTAAACAGGGAGTCACCATTGAGACCAGGGACTCTTTGACAAGGGAGCCCTGCACATACAATTCATAGACAAAATGTAATCAAAATCAGATAGTACAAAAACAAAATAAAATACAGCTCAACAAACAATCAAGAAAAATAGCCACATTCCTCAGCAAATAGTTCCCCAATCAATAGTTTAAATTGCCCAAGTGGCATCAGAGTGTCCATTCGTAGTGTATTTTGCAGTTGGTTCCAGCAATGAGGTGCATTAAATCTAAAAGTGGATTTACCTAATTCGGTGGAGACCCGAGGAACCTCAAGAGTTAACACACAGTGGCTTGCGAAAGTATTCACCCCCCTTGGCATTTTTCCTATTTTGTTGCCTTACAACCTGGAATTAAAATGTATTTTGGGGGGGGGTTGTATCATTTGATTTACACAACATGCCTACCACTTTGAAGATGCAAAATATTTTTTATTGTGAAACAAACAAGAAATAAGAAAAAAAAAACAGAAAACTTGAGCGTGCATAACTATTCACCCCCCCAAAGTCTATACTTTGCAGAGCCACTTTTTGCAGCAATTACAGCTGCAAGTCTCTTGGGGTGTGTCTCTATAAGCTTGGCACATCTAGCCACTGGGAGTTTTGCCCATTCTTCAAGGCAAAACTGCTCCAGCTCCTTCAAGTTGGATGGGTTCCGCTGGTGTACAGCAATATTTAAGTCATACCACAGATTCTCAATTGGATTGAGGTCTGGGCTTTAACTAGGCCATTCCAATACATTTAAATGTTTCCCCTTAAAACACTCGAGTGTTGATTTAGCAGTATGCTTAGAGTCATTGTCCTGCTGGAAGGGGAACCTCCGTCCCAGTCTCAAATCTCTGGAAGACTGAAACAGGTTTCCCTCAAGAATTTCCCTGTATTTAGCACCATACATCATTCCTTCAATTCTGACCAATTTCCCAGTCCGTGCTGATGAAAAACATCCCCACAGCATGATGCTGACACCACCATGCTTCACTGTGGGGATGGTGTTCTCAGGGTGATGAGAGGTGTTGGGTTTGCGCCAGACATAGCGTTTTCCTTGATGGTCAAAAAGCTAAATTTTAGTCTCATCTGACCAGAGTACCTTCTTCCATATGTTTGGGTAGTCTCCGACATGCCTTTTGGCGAACACCAAACGTGTTTGCTTATTTTTTTCTTTAAGCAATGGCTTTTTTTCTGGCCACTCTTCCAAAAAAGCCCAGCTCTGTGGAGTGTACGGCTTAAAGTGGTCCTATGGACAGATACTCCAATCTCCGCTGTGGAGCTTTGCAGCTCCTTCAGGGTTATCTTTGGTCTCTTTGTTGCCTCTCTGATTAATGCCCTCCTTGCCTGGTCCGTGAGTTTTGGTGGGCGGGCCTCTCTTGGCAGGTTTGTTGTGGTGCCATATTCTTTCCATTTTTTAATAATGGATTTAATGGTGCTCCGTGGGATGTTCAAA
The DNA here is from genome assembly GCF_964263955.1 of Coregonus lavaretus. Lineage (NCBI taxonomy): Eukaryota > Metazoa > Chordata > Actinopteri > Salmoniformes > Salmonidae > Coregonus > Coregonus lavaretus. Next base: position 1,461,307 of record NC_140011.1, on the reverse strand, counting down.
ATTTCAGATTATTTTTTATAACCCAACCCTGATCTGTACTTCTCCACAACCTTGTCCCTGACCTGTTTGGAGAGCTCCTTGGTCTTCATGGTGCCGCTTGCTTGGTGGTGCCCCTTGCTTAGTTGTGTTGCAGACTCTGGGACCTTTCAGAACAGGTGTATATATACTGAGATCATGTGACACTTAGATTGCACACAGGTGGACTTTATTTAACTAATTATGTGACTTCTGAAGGTAATTGGTTGCACCAGATCTTATTTAGGATTTTCATAGCAAAGTATACATATATACAAAGTATACAAGAATGCATATGCACTCACCACTTTTCAGTTATTTATTTTTTTGAATTTTATGAAACAAGTTATTTTTTTCATTTCACTTCACCAATTTGGACTATTTTGTGTATGTCCATTACATGAAATCGAAATAAAAATCAATTTAAATTACAGGTTGTAATGCAACAAAATAGGAAAAACTCCAAGGGGGATGAATACTTTTGGAAGGCACTGTACCCTGTGAGCGGGTTTGGTATCTCATGTTTTTTTTAAATACTTTAACAACAAAGTTAGGTAAGTTGGAAGCTTGTGTGGTAGGGCTTTGTAAACAAAAAGGGAGTCATGAAATTATCTACAGGGCTTTAATGAGGACCAGCCAACCTTTTGATACAGGATGCAGTGAGAATTAAAACTGTCACAAGTGATAAAACGAATGGCGCTATAGTAGACAGCATTCAAAGGTTTAAGAGTAATGGCTACTGCAATCTGGTAAATGGTGTTACCATAATCAAGAACTGGCAGGAAAGTTGACTGTACAATCTGCTTCCTGCTATTTAGGGATCTACTTCTAAAAAAATAGGTTTTTAACTAGCTCATCCATATGTTTTTTCAACATTAAGTGTTTGTCAATCGAAATGCCCAGATATTTGGTCAGATTGCAGCTCTAACATAGCCTGGTCAACAGTTGGGGCAATGGCATACATAACAGTGTCGTCTGCATACAGATGAATATAACAAGTTTTAACAGATAGACCAATATTATTTATATAAATATTAAAGAGAACAGGTCCCAGTACCAACCCCTGCAGTGGCAGTGTGGAGTGCAATAGAGATAGCTGCATCTGTGTATCTGTTGGGGCGGTATGCGAATTGGAGTGGGTTCAGGGTGTCTGGGATGATGGTGTTGATGGGAGCCATGACCAGCCTTTTAAAGCATTTCATGGCTACAGATGTGAGTGCTATGGGGAGATAGTAATTCAGACAGGTTACCTTGGTGTTCTTGGGCAGAGGGACCATGGTGGTCTGCTTGAAACATGTAGGTATTACAGGCTGGGTCAGGGAGAGGTTGAAAATGTCACTGAAGAAACTTGCCAGCTGGTCAGCGCATGCTCTGAGTACGCATCCTGGTAATCCGTACTGCGGCCTTGTGAATGTTAACCTGTTTAAAGGTCTTACTCACATCGGCCACGGACAGCGTGATCACACAGTCATCCGGAACAGCTGGTGCTCTCACACATGGTTCAGTGTTGCTTGCCTTGAAGCAAGCATAGAAGGCTTTTAGCTCGTCTGGTAGGCTCAAGTCACTGGGCAGCTCGCTGCTGGGTTTCCCTTTGTAATCCGTGATAGTTTGCAAGCCCTGCCATATCCGACGAGCGTCAGAGCCGGTGTAGTAGGATTCGATCTTAGTCCTGTATTGACGCTTTGCCTGTTTCATGGTTAGTTGGAGGGCGTAGCGGGATTTCTTATAAGCGTCCGTTTGGTTAGTGTCCCACTCCTTGAAAGCGGCAGCTCTAGCCTTTAGCTCAGTGAGGATGTTGCCTGGTTGGGATATGTACGTATGGTCACTGTGGGGATGACATCGTCGATGCACTTATTAATGAAGCTGGTGACCGATGTGGTTTAAAGTACTTAATTTAAAATACTTTAAAGTACTACTTAAGTTGTTTTTGGGGGTATCTGTACTTTACTATTTATATTTTTGACAACTTTTACTTTTACTCTACTACATTCCTAAAGAAAATAATATACTTTTTACTCAATGCATTTTCCCTGACACACAAAAGTACTTGTTACATTTTAAATGCTTAGCGGGCCAGGGAAATGGTCCAATTCACACACTTATCAATTCACACACTTATCAAGAACATCCCTGGTCTTCCCTGCTGCCTCTGATCTGGCGGACTCACTAAACACAAATGCTTCATTTGTAAATTATGTCTGAGGGTTGGAGTGTGCCTCTTGCTATCCGTAAATCTGTAAAAATAAGAAAATTATTTGTACTTTTGATACTTGAGTACATTAGCAATTACATTTACTTTTGGTACTTAAGTATATTTAAAACCAAATACTTTTAGACTTTTACTCAAGTAGTATTTTACTGGGTGACTTTCACTTTCACTTGTCATTTTCTATTAAGGTATCTTTATTTGACAATTGACAATTGTGTATATTTTCCACCACTGCTCAATGCCATCGGATGAGTCCCGGAACATATTCCAGTCTGTGCTAGCAAAACACTCCTGTAGCTTAGCATCCGCTTCATCGGATCACTTCCGTATTGAGCGCGTCAGTGGTACTTCCTGTTTGAGTTTTTGCTTGTAAACCGGAATCAGGAGCATAGAGTTATGGTCGGATTTGCCAAATGGAGGGTGAGGGAGAGCTTTCTATGCTTCTAAAGTTTCTTCGCCTGTAGGTGCACAGGTGACATGCTAGTAGAAAAGAGGTAACACAGATTTCAGTTTTCTGCATTGAAATCACCGGCCACTAAGAGCGCCGCCTCTGGATGAGCATTTTCTTTTTTGCTTATGGCCCTATACAGCTCATTGAGCGCAGTCTTAGTACCAGCATCGGTTTTTGGTGGTAAATAGACAGCTGCGAAACATATACAGTGGGGAAAAAGAAGTATTTAGTCAGCCACCAATTGTGCAAGTTCTCCCACTTAAAAAGACGAGAGAGGCCTGTAATTTTCATCATAGGTACACGTCAACTATGACAGACAAAATGAGAAAAAAAATCCAGAAAATCACATTGTAGGATTTTTAATGAATTTATTTGCAAATTATGGTGGAAAATAAGAATTTGGTCAATAACAAAAAGTTTCTCAATACTTTGTTATATACCCTGTGTTGGCAATGACACAGGACGACTGATCCATGTAAAGGAAAGAATTAATTGCCCGGGCGGTGTGTTTGGGATCAATGTCATGCTGAAAGACCCAGCCATGTTTCATCTTCAATGCCCTTGCTGATGGAAGGAGGTTTTCACTCAAAATCTCACGATACATGGCCCCATTCATTATTTCCTTTACACAGATCAGTCGTCCTGGTCCCTTTGCAGAAAAACAGCCCCAAAGCATGATGTTTCCACCCGCATGCTTCACAGTAGGTATGGTGTTCTTTGGATGCAACTCAGCATTCTTTGTCCTCCAAACACGACGAGTTGAGTTTTTACCAAAAAGTTCTATTTTGGTTTCATCTTACCATATGACATTCTCCCAATCCTCTTCTGGATCATCCAAATGCACTCTAGCAAACTTCAGACGGGCCTGGACATGTACTGGCTTAAGCAGGGGGACACGTCTGGCACTGCAGGATTTGAGTCCCTGGCAGCGTAGGGTGTTACTGATGGTAGGCTTTGTTACTTTGGTCCCAGCTCTCTGCAGGTCATTCACTAGGTCCCCCCATGTGGTTATGGGATTTTTGCTCACCGTTCTTGTGATCATTTTGACCCCACGGGGTGAGAGCTTGCGTGGAGCCCCAGATCGAGGGAGATTATCAGTGGTCTTGTATGTCTTCCATTTCCTAATAATAGCTCCCACAGTTTATTTCTTCAAACCAAGCTGCCTATCTATTGCAGATTCAGTCTTCCCAGCCTGGTGCAGGTCTACAATTTTGTTTCTGGTGTCCTTTGACAGCTCTTTGGTCTTGGCCATAGTGGAGTTTGGAGTGTGACTGTTTGAGGTTGTGGACAGGTGTCTTTTATACTGATAACAAGTTCAAACAGGTGCCATTAATACAGGTAATGAGTGGAGGACAGAGGAGCCTCTTAAAGAAGAAGTTACAGGTCTGTGAGAGCCAGAAATCTTGCTTGTTTGTAGGTGACCAAATACTTATTTTCCACCATAATTTGCAAATAAATTCATTAAAAATCCTACAATGTGATTTTCTGGATTTTTTTTCCTCAATTTGTCTGTCATAGTTGACGTGTACCTATGATGAAAAGTACAGACCTCATCTTTTTAAGTGGGAGAACTTGCACAATTGGTGGCTGACTAAATACTTTTTTCCCCACTGTAGATGAAAACTCTCTTGGTAAATAGTATGGTCTACAGCTTATCATGAGGTATACTAATTCCGGCGACCAGAACTTTGAGACTTCCTTAAAGGGAAATTCCAACCAGAAATACAGCCGGTGTGATGTATTTTGCAAAATGCATATTTTGAAAGTTATATATCTTGAAAACTTGATTGCTGACATGCAAAACATTTTGGGACAATATCAACAATGAACTAATAAACAAATACCAAAAGATAGTTTTTGGGTGGAGTTTTCCTTTAATATTAGAGATTGTGCACCAGCTGTTGTTAATAAAGAGACACACACCGCCCCCTTGAGCTTACCCAATGCTTCCGTTCTGTCCTGCTGATGCATAGAAAAACCTGCTAGAATATTATCCATGTCCTTGTTCAGCCAAGTTTCCGAGGATAGGATATTACAGTTCTTCAGGTCCCGTTGATAGGATAGTCTCGAAAGGAGCTCATCCAGTTTGTTCTCCAGTGATTGTACATTTGATGGCGGACACATTATGTTAAATAAAATCAGATCAGGGCAAAAAATACACAGAATAGCAGAATTGGTCAGGAGCCTGTACAAAGAGGGTGGTGCGATCAGCTGGTTGAGAGAATCCCAAGAGTGTGTAAAGCTGTCAACAAGACAAAGGGTGGCTACTTTGAAGAATCTCAAATATAAAATATATTTTGATTTGTTTAACACTTTTTTGGTTACTACATGATTCCATATGTGTTATTTCATAGTTTTGATGTCTTCACTATTATTCTACAACACGATATACAGAAAATAAGGCACTTTGATAGGAACGCACACATGTCCAAAGTTATTATTTGTAAGGAAAACAGCAAGGAAGGCAATGCGAGCGCCAGCCAGAAAATTTTCCAATTCGTGCAAGACTGTGCAAATGTCTGCATACTTGATCTGTGGAAACATTGGTGAAGACGGTCTTGGGCTCTCCTCGGGAGAGAAGTTTGTCCGGCTCAGTAAAGCCTCAAACATAAATTGTCCGCAACACTGAAATGGGCTTCTTCTACGTGAATGAGGAGGCGGAACACACCTCAATTAAAACTGTTGTTAGAAAATAAAACTTGTTAAAAATTCATTTGAAATTGACAAGTTGAAACATAGTCTATAGATAATTAGCAAGCAGCGCGCGTTAACTGTCCTGTTGTGTAACAATCACATTTTGGAACAGTGAGTGCATTCTGACATTATGTGCATAAAAAAACTCACGCTGAGGCGACCATTATAGATATTTGGAACTCACATGTGAAAAGTTTATTTTCATTATTTCAATTTTATTGGATTTGTGTGTATTGTTTTGTATTGTTAGGTATACTGCACTGTTGGAGCTAGAAACAAAAGCATTTCGCTGCACCTGCAATATCTTCTGCAAAATATTTGTTCATGACCAATCAAATTTGATTTGATTTGGCTGGCTAGCTAGCATAGATAACGGTGCCGTGAAGTAAATCCATATGAAGTAAGTTAATATAAAGCTCAGTGACTAAATCACTGCTTTACCAGTACTATAAACGCTACCGCATCGCCTGTTACCAAACGCGAAGCTGTCTCAAACTGCAATGTGTGTCTATAGTAATAAACCTAGCTGTCAAAGGGAATGTGCTTGATGGCCAATGTGATACAATATGCTGCAAAGTAATATCAAAACGTGCAAACTACAATTCAGGTAAAGTTGTAAGGACAAAACATAATTGTGTTTTAATTAGCTAGCTAGCTTGCGTTCAAAGTTAAGAGATTGGGTGTACATTGAGTGTACAAAACATTATGAACACCTGCTCTTTCCATGACATAGACTGACCAGGTGAATCAAGGTGAAAGCTATGATCCCTTATTGATGTCACTTGTTAAATCCACTTAAATCAGTGTAGACAATTGAGACATAGATTGTGTATGTGTGCCATTCAGAGGTTGAATGGGCAAGACAACTCAATATTAGGAAGGTGTTCTTAATGTTTTGTACACTCAGTGTATGTAGCTAGTGAAATTAGTTAATCCCTAAATTTTGCATTTCTGTGTTTAAGAGACATTCTGTCCTATCCAACAGGCACCAAATATTAGAACTAATATTGTAGTTGCCTATATGAAATTTTCTCTTAGGCTATCCATCCCAGCCCAACTCTGCTCAGAATGGCCACAGAAGTGAAACCATGGCCAGACAGACACCCTCCTCTCCAAGGAGAATGCTTGAGTATGTAATTGTACGTCATTGTCAAGTTCATAGAATTTAGGCTGTCATTGATCAATGACAGACAGACAATGTGACTATTCACTAACTCCACCTTTGTGTCTTTGTGTCTGTGTCCAGAAAAATGCAGTGCACACATTTATTTGAGTAGCTTATTGTGAAGGTAGGCCTATGTCACTGTAAATAGCATCATAACTCACACACGCCCAGAAAACTGAGAAAGAAAGGATTCTCTCTCTCCCCAAAAAATGCAAATCAGATCACTGTCCATGATTGTCCAACCCTGCAAAAATCCTTACACTATCTAGGTGAAGTAGAGTAGAGTCAGGACTACAACATGGCTGGACAATAATGGGTGGCTTGACCCGGGTGTTGATGTACACAGTGGGTACCCACTGGGCACACAACTTAATTTCAATGTGGAAGTTTGGGTATTTAGTTGAGACATTGATCAATGAGATTTCTATCTTTATTCACCCACTCAAAAGGACAGACAGAAGTTTGTTGAATTCCCAATATGTTATCACTGTGCTTTATACCATCTAAAAGCACAACCAAGTTCCAATGGAAAAACAGTGTCAGATTTTTGGTTTAGTTGTCATTTAAATGCGTTATCACTGCGCTTTCAACCATTTGAAAGCATAACAAAGTTCAAATTGGAATGCAATGTCAGAGCGACTTACAGTTAGTGAGTGCATACATTTTCATACTTTTTCATACAATTTAATATGTTATCACTGTGCTTCATCTAATAGCACAACCAAATGAGTTGGGTTGCAGTTGAGATTACATTAAAAGTACATAGTGCAAGTGAACAATGCTGTTGAAGATTCTGCACAGATTATTACAGCAATTGTGAAGATCTCCACAGACCTGCGACCTTTGCATACTATTTTGAACATGCACACTTTCTATGATTACATAAGAAGACATTTAGACTTACAGTAGGCTCACCTCAAAATGTGGCCATGGATGTGTTACTGTCAGTGATGCTGTAGGTGGGTGTAGTGGTGGAATCAAGCGCAGGACACCGAAGTACAGTCCAACAGACTTTAGTGAAATTCCACAAGGGAAAAATGAACAAACTGGCCCGAAGGCGAAACTCCGCACGTAGGCGGACAAAACAAACGGGCGCACTACACAGGTGCGTAAAACGCTCCAACACAGTGGAGAGATAGCTCAACCGAGCGAATAATGTAAACAAGTCCAGTAACGCACGACAGACAATAAAGCAATCACACACAACACTGGACAAACACAACGAGTAACTTATAGGACGCTAATTAACCTAAACGATAACAGGTGTCACAACAAACAGACAAAAGCAAACGAACATAGAAACATGCAACGATGGCAGCTAGAATTCCAGAGACAACGAACGCCGAAGCCTGCCCGAACAAGGAAGAGAGGCAGCCTCGGCCGAAACCGTGACAGTACCCCCCCCCTTGACGCGCGGCTCCAGACGTGCGCCGACTCCGGCCTCGGGGACGACCAGGAGGACGCGGAGCAGGGTGCGTCGGGTGCCCACGATGGAATTCCGTCAGGAGAGACGGGTCCAAAATGTCTCTCCTCGGCACCCAGCACCGTTCCTCCGGACCGTACCCCTCCCACTCCACTAGATATTGGAGACCCCCCATCCGACGTCTCGAATCCAAGATGGACCTCACGGAGTACGCCGGTGCCCCCTCGATGTCCAATGGGGGCGGAGGAGTCTCCCTGATCTCACTTTCTTGGAGTGGGCCAGCTACCACCGGCCTGAGAAGAGACACATGGAACGAGGGGTTAATACTTTTATATTCAACAGGTAGTTGTAACTTGTAACACACCTCGTTCAACCTTCTCAGGACTTTAAATGGCCCTACAAACCGCCGACCCAGTTTCCGACAGGGCAGGCGGAGGGGCAGGTTTCTGGTAGAGAGCCAGACTCGATCACCAGGTGCGTACACCGGTCCCTCACTGCGGTGGAGATCGGCGCTCGCCTTATGACGACGGAGGGCCCGCTGCAGGTGGACGTGTGCAGCGTTCCATGTCTCCTCCGAGCGTCGCGCCCACTCATCCACCGCAGGAGCCTCGATCTGGCTCTGCTGCCAAGGTGCCAGAACCGGCTGGTAACCCAACACACATTGAAAAGGGGTTAGGTTAGTGGAGGAGTGGCGTAGGGAATTCTGGGCCATCTCGGCCCAGGGAACGTACCTTGTCCACTCCTCCGGCCGGTCCTGGCAGTATGTTCTAAGAAACCTACCCACATCCTGGTTCACGCGTTCCACCTGCCCATTACTCTCCGGGTGGTAACCCGAGGTGAGGCTCACCGAGACCCCCAACCGCTCCATAAAGGCTCTCCAAACCCTGGAGGTAAATTGGGGACCTCGATCAGACACAATATCCTCGGGTACCCCGTAGTGCCGGAACACATGGGTGAATAGTGCTTCGGCAGTTTGCAGGGCAGTAGGAAGGCCCGGCATGGGGAGCAGACGACAGGCCTTAGAAAACCGGTCCACAACGACCAGTATAGTGGTATTTCCCTGTGAAGGAGGAAGGTCAGTAAGGAAATCCACCGAGAGGTGAGACCATGGTCGTTGTGGAACGGGCAGGGGTAGTAACTTACCCCTAGGCAGATGTCTAGGCGCCTTACACTGGGCGCACACCGAGCAGGAGGAAACATAAACCCTCACATCCCTTGCCAACATGGGCCACCAGTACTTGGCACTAAGACAGTGCACTGTCCGGCCGATACCAGGGTGTCCAGAGGAGGGTGACGTGTGAGCCCAATAGATCAATCGATCCCGAACCTCGAGCGGAACGTACTTCCGACCCTCCGGGCATTGCGGTGGACTAGGGTCGGTGCGTAACGCCCGCTCGAGCTCAGCATCGACCTCCCACACTACCGGTGCCACCAGACACGACTCCGGCAGTATGGGAGTGGGCTCCACGGACCTCTCCTCTGTGTCATACCGCCAAGACAGCGCATCTGCCTTACCGTTCTGTGACCCAGGGATGTACGTGATCTTAAATGTAAACCGGGTCAAAAACATATTCCATCTTGCCTGGCGAGGGTTCAGCCTCCTCGCTGCCCGGATGTACTCCAGGTTACGGTGGTCCGTCAAAATGAGGAAAGGGTGTTGAGCCCCCTCAAGCCAGTGCCTCCACACCTTTAGGGCCTGTACCACGGCTAACAGCTCCCTGTCCCCTACGTCATAGTTTCGCTCCGCCGGACTGAGCTTCTTAGAATAAAAAGCACAGGGGCGGAGTTTAGGTGGCGCGCCTGACCGTTGTGAAAGCACGGCTCCTATACCGGCCTCAGACGCGTCCACCTCTACCTGAAATGGCAAAGAGGGATCCGGATGCGCCAGCACCGGGGCCGAGGTAAACAGGTCCTTCAGCCTCCCAAACGCCCTGTCCGCCTCCGCAGACCACTGCAGACGCACCGGACCCCCCTTCAAAAGAGACGTGATGGGAGCTGCCACCTGTCCAAAACCCCGGATAAACCTCCGGTAGTAATTCGCAAACCCCAAAAACTGCTGCACCTCCTTCATCAGTGGTTGGTGTTTGCCAATTACGCACGGCTGACACCCGGTCTACCTCCATCTTCACCCCTGACGCAGACAACTGATACCCCAAAAACGAGACCGACTCCTGGAAAAACAGACACTTCTTGTTATGGCTATGGTTCAACCCAGCACTCAGAGAAACCAACACGACAAAGGGAGTGGAAGAAACAAAAATATTTTAATAAAAGTTCAAATTGTCTTAGTCCAAAAACAACTGAAGTAAAGGAACAGAGTGGGCTAGTCGGCTCCGGAGGAAGGAGAGGCTGAGGCAGGCAGGCAGGCAGGCAGGCAGGCAGGCAGGCAGGCAGGCAGACCGACAGGCAGGAAGGCAGGCAGGTTGGGAGGTATGACTGAACTGAAGACAAAACAAACGACAGGTTAAGGAGAGTGGAGAGCCAGGCTGAAGACAAAGACAAAATAACTTTACTGGTGAGCCAAGTTACCGCTCTGGTAAGAACAACGATCTGGCGCCGGTGGAGAGCCATGCCCAGGAATAAGTAGTGTAGGTTGATGAGAGAATAGGATGCAGCTGCGTAGGCAGGAATCACTGGAAACAACCCGCAGCTGCACAGGAGAGGCAGATCCTGAGCCCGCCCCCTGCTCCACTCCAGACACACCCACATAAAGGGGACAAACACACATACAACAGAAAAAGAGGGGACAAAACAAGGAGGAAGGGAAACAGAACAGGGAGAGACAAGCTGCCCACATAACAGTACCCCCCCCTCAATGGTCGCCACCTGGCGACCCACCAGGCCTGTCAGGGTTGTCGTGATGGAAGTCCGTGATCAGCTGAGGATCCAACACAAAACGCTTAGGGACCCAAGACCTCTCCTCTGGTCCATAACCTTCCCAATCGACTAGGTATTGGAGACCCCTACCCCGCCTCCGAGAGTCCAGGAGCCTACTGACGGTGTAGGCCGGATGGTCGTCAATGAGGCGAACAGGTGGAGGTGGATCAGCCGGCGGACACAAAAGGCTGGAGGACACAGGTTTCAGTTGGGAGACGTGGAAGGTAGGGTGTATCTTCATGGCTGAAGGCAACTTCAAACGAACCGCAGCGGGGTTAATAATGGACTCCACCACAAACGGACCCAGGTACTGAGGAGACAGCTTGCGTGATTTGGTACGAAGAGGTACGTTCTTAGATGACAGCCAAACCTCTTGACCAGGATGAAACACAGGTGCGGGAGTCCTGCTCCTATCCGCTGTTGTCTTGTTCCTGTCGGTGGTCCGAAGCAATGCTTCCCGAGCGTCGCTCCACACTCTCTGGCAGCGGCGGAGGTTCTCCTGAACCGAAGGAACAGCCAATTCCTTCTCCTGAGCAGGAAACAGAGGGGGTTGATAACCCATGGTAACCTCGAAGGGTGAAAGACCGGTGGCAGAGGCGGTGAGGGAGTTGTGGGCGTACTCTATCCAGGGCAGATGTTTAGCCCAGGATGATGGATGTTGAGCAGCCACACACCGAAGGGTTGCTTCGAGGTTCTGATTGGCTCTTTCTGTTTGACCGTTGGTCTGGGGATGAAACCCTGAGGACAGACTAACGGAAGCACCCAAAGCAGAACAGAAACCCTTCCAAACACGGGAAGTAAACTGTGGGCCTCTATCAGATACGATGTCCACAGGTATTCCATGGGGACGGAATACATGTTGGACTAGGAGGTCCGCTGTCTCACTGGCAGACGGTAATTTTGGTAATGCTATATAGTGGACAGATTTAGAGAATCTGTCCACAATGGTAAGTATAGTATCATTACCCTCAGACTTGGGTAGGCCGGTGACAAAATCCAAGGCAATGTGGGACCAGGGACGGCTGGGAACTGGGAGGGGTAGCAGCAGCCCCGAAGGGGACTGATGGGAGGCTTTGCCCCGAGCACAGGTTGAACAGGCTGCCACAAAAGCCCGAACGTCAGTTTCCATTGAAGGCCACCAAAAATGTCTCCTAAGCAGCGTCAACGTGCGTCTCATCCCAGGGTGACCAGCAAAACGGGAGGTGTGAATCCACTGCAACACCTGAGACCGGACCGTCTCGGGAACAAAGAGTAGGTTGGGAGGTCCATCACCCGGTCCCGGGTCCGTGGCAAGTGCAGTCTTCACAAGAGACTCGATCTCCCACTGAACAGCCGCCACGACGCATGAGGAAGGCAGGACTGCCTCAGGCTCGCTGGTCTCCGAAGGGTCAGCAAACTGGCGGGACAAAGCATCTGGTTTAACATTTCTTGACCCCGGTCTGTATGTAAGAATAAAGTTAAACCTACTAAAAAACAGGGCCCATCTGGCTTGGCGTGAGTTGAGTCTCTTAGTGGCTTGGATGTAAGCCAAGTTTTTGTGGTCAGTCCAGACCACAAACGGCAATTCAGCTCCATCCAGCCAGTGCCGCCATTCTTCCAGTGCAAGCTTGACCGCCAGCAGTTCCCGGTTTCCAACGTCGTAATTCCGTTCTGTGGGTGACAATTTCTTGGAGAAGAAAGCACAGGGGTGAAGCCTCTGGTCAGTGGGGGAGCGCTGGGAGAGGACTGCTCCCACACCTGAGTCCGACGCGTCCACCTCCACAACAAACTGCAGAGAGGTATTGGGGTGTATCAACACGGGGGAGGTGGAAAACAGTTCCTTCAAAACCCCTACCGCCTGCTCCGCCTCAGGGGACCACCGAAAAGGGACTTTAGGAGATGTGAGTCTTGTAAGGGGTGCCACCACTCTACTAAAACCCTTAATGAATCTACGGTAGAAGTTAGCAAAGCCCAAAAATCGTTGAAGTTGCTTACGGGTGGTGGGTGTGGGCCATTCCGTCACTGCCCGGATCTTCTCGGGGTCCGCCTTCACCTGCCCGCTCTCAATTATGAATCCAAGGAACGATGTAGACTGTTTGTGGAACTCACACTTCTCTGCTTTGACGTACAGCTTGTTCTCCAAGAGCCGTTGAAGGACTTGACGGACGTGTGACTCATGCTCCTCGGGTGACTTGGAAAAAACAAGAATATCATCCAGGTATACAAAGACAAAACGGTTCAAAAAATCCCTAAGAACATCGTTCACCATGGCTTGGAAAACCGCAGGGGCATTAGAAAGCCCAAAGGGCATGACCAAATACTCAAAATGTCCCAGTGGAGTGTTGAAAGCGGTTTTCCACTCATCTCCCTTTCGGATTCGGACAAGGTGATAAGCATTCCTGAGGTCGAGCTTGGAAAACACTGTGGCGCCATGCAGAGGTTCAAAAGCTGAGTTGATGAGTGGAAGGGGATACTTGTTTTTAACAGTTATGTTGTTTAAACCCCTGAAATCGATACAGGGGCGTAACGACTTGTCCTTCTTTTCCACGAAAAAGAAACCTGCACCCAAAGGAGACGACGAGGGACGGATTATGCCCGAGACCAGAGAATCACCAATGTACTGCTCCATTGCCTCTCTTTCCGGTCGGGACAGATTGTATAACCGACTAGAGGGCAAGGGAGCACCAGGAAGCAGTTCAATAGGGCAATCATAAGGCCTGTGTGGTGGTAGAGACAGAGCCTTGTCCTTACTGAAAACCTCCGCTAGGTCATGGTATTCTTTGGGGACAGATGACAGATCAAGAGGAGCTGAGGGAGGAGTTGGGTTACACTTAGTGGGGGGAACCGCTGACCTCAGGCACTCGGAATGGCAGTTAGTGCTCCAACTGAAAATGGTGTGACGTGTCCAATCAATTTGTGGGTTGTGAAGAGCCAACCAGGGGAAGCCAAGGATTAGGGAGGTAGCTGAGCCAGACATAACTCTTAGCTGAATGCTTTCACAATGATTGCCAGAAATCACTAGGGAAACGGGGGTGGTTTGATGAGTTATCTCCGCGAGGAGGCGCCCATCAAGGGCTGTGACCCGGATGGGGGTAGGTAGTGGCTCCATGGGGATACGAGCTTGTGTAACGAACTGGTGGCTAATAAAGTTATCTTCTGCACCTGAGTCTATGAGAGCTGAGAGTGGCAGGGAATGATTCTGGAAACGTAAGGTTACAGGTACTTGTAATCGGGGAATGATGGGTTCAGGATCTAACTCTGGGCTCGCAAGTAGACCCACCGTTACGAGCGAGCCTTGTCTTTTGGCCGCTTAGGGCATGTAGCCAGAATGTGTGTGGCGTCTCCACAGTACAGGCACTCACCCGCCTGGAGGCGCCGTTGCCGCTCAGCTGGAGGTAGTCGAGCTCGACCCACTTGCATAGGTTCCTCCTCTGTGCTCGGGATGGAATCAGGAACAAGAAGCTGCCGACTCCGGAGAGGCGAGACTCGAGTGGTTGGAGGCTGGGGAACTCGTCCTCCTAGATGTGGCCGATCGCCTCTCTCCCGACGCCTCTCCCGCAACCGATTGTCTAGCTTGATGGACAGGGAAACGAGAGAATGTAAATCATGTGGCTCATCACGAGCAGCCAGTTCATCCTTAATGGCTTCATTTAAACCGTTTAGAAATGCTCCTTGAAGTGCCACATTGTTCCACTTGGAGTCCGCTGCCAACGTCCAGAACTCAATAGAGTACTCTGCCACACTGTTAGAACCCTGCCTCAAATTAAAAAGTATCTTGGAGGAATTACCCACATGGTCAGGATGGTCAAAAACAGTCTTCAATTTAGCAGAGAAATCAGCAAAAGTCAATCCAGTCAAAGTTTGATCTGAACACACAGCCTCAGCCCAAACCAGAGCTTTCCCTCTTAACAGCCCCAGAACATAATGTACCTTAGATGAATCAGTAGAAAACGACAGTGGTCTCTGCCGAAAAATCAAGTCACACTGAAGCAAAAATCCCCGGCACTTGTCCAATTCTCCATTGAACGGTTCAGGCGACGTGACAGGGGGTTCCCGACGGAACGAAGCCTGCCTAGTGTCCGAGGAAACAACTTGGGGTGCATCAAACTGGGGGTCAGAGAGAGATGGAGAACTGATAACAGACAATTTAGAGACGTGTGTAGTTAACTGAGTCACCTGGTTCAGCAGTTGATGATTATCTTCCACAAGAGTCCGAATCAACTGGTCATGCTGTCCTAGCAACGTTCCTTGAGCCTGGATCGCTTGTTGGAAGCTGTCTTTGTTTGCCCCGTGCTGTTTCTCTGTTGGGTCCATGGCCAGATCGTTCTGTTATGGCTATGGTTCAACCCAGCACTCAGAGAAACCAACACGACAAAGGGAGTGGAAGAAACAAAAATATTTTAATAAAAGTTCAAATTGTCTTAGTCCAAAAACAACTGAAGTAAAGGAACAGAGTGGGCTAGTCGGCTCCGGAGGAAGGAGAGGCTGAGGCAGGCAGGCAGGCAGGCAGGCAGGCAGGCAGGCAGGCAGGCAGGCAGGCAGGCAGGCAGGCAGGCAGGCAGACCGACAGGCAGGAAGGCAGGCAGGTTGGGAGGTATGACTGAACTGAAGACAAAACAAACGACAGGTTAAGGAGAGTGGAGAGCCAGGCTGAAGACAAAGACAAAATAACTTTACTGGTGAGCCAAGTTACCGCTCTGGTAAGAACAACGATCTGGCGCCGGTGGAGAGCCATGCCCAGGAATAAGTAGTGTAGGTTGATGAGAGAATAGGATGCAGCTGCGTAGGCAGGAATCACTGGAAACAACCCGCAGCTGCACAGGAGAGGCAGATCCTGAGCCCGCCCCCTGCTCCACTCCAGACACACCCACATAAAGGGGACAAACACACATACAACAGAAAAAGAGGGGACAAAACAAGGAGGAAGGGAAACAGAACAGGGAGAGACAAGCTGCCCACATAACACTTCTCTGCCTTAACATACAGGTCGTGCTCCACCAGCCTCCGCAACACTCTGCGCACCAGGGCCACATGCTCGACTCGGGTAGGCGAGTACACGAGAATGTCATCTATGTACACAACCACCCCCTGCCCCTGCATGTCCCTGAAGATCTCATCCACGAATGATTGGAAAACTGACGGAGCGTTCATCAACCCGTATGGCATGACAAGATACTCGTAATGGCCCGAGGTGGTCTTCCATTCATAATGACTAAAGGCTGTCTTCCATTCATCATCCTCCCTGATGCATACCAAGTTGTACGCGCTCCTGAGATCTAATTTAGTGAAGAAACGCGCCCCATGCAATGACTCCGTCATGGTCGCAATCAGCGGGAGTGGATAACTGTACTTCACCGTGATCTGATTGAGACCACGGTAATCGATGCACGGGCGTAACCCACCATCCTTTTTCTTCACAAAAAAGAAACTCGAGGACGCAGGGGAAGTGGAAGGCCGTATGTATCCTTGTCTCAGAGATTCGTCTATGTAAGTCTCCATAGCTTTCTTCTCCTCCTGAGACAGAGGATACACATGGCTCCGTGGGAGCGCAGCTCCTGCCTGGAGGTCTATCGCACAATCTCCCTGCCTATGGGGCGGCAACTGCGTCGCCCTCGACTTACTAAACGCAATAGCCAAATCCCCATACTCAGGGGGAACGTGCAATGCGGGCACCTGGTTTGGACTCTCCACCGAGGTAGCCCCTACGGAAACGCCCAAACATCGACCCACACACTGGGCAGACCACTCCATCAGAGCCCTCTCCTGCCATGAAATAGATGGGTTATGGGTACTCAACCAGGGCATGCCCAGCACCACCGGATACGCAGGCGAGTCGATCAGAAATAGCTGAATCATCTCCTGATGACCCCCCTGCGCACACATCCTAAGTGGCGCAGTGACCTCCCTGATCAAGCCCGCACCCAACGGACGGCTATCTAGGGCATGAACGGGGAAAGGGACATCAATAGGGAGACGGGGGATCCCTAAGGCTAAACAAAACTTCTTATCAACAAAATTCCCAGCCGCGCCTGAATCTACCAGCGCCTTATGCTGGGAATGAGGTGCTACCTGTGGGAAACGCACAGGTATACATAAATGTGCAACAGAGAGCTCTGGGTGAGTGGGGCGCCTACTCACCTGGAAGGACTCCCCAGTGCGGGACCTGTCGTCCTCTCCCCTAGGAGGCCATCCCCAGCACCTAGCCGTGGTGTGTCCTCCCCGACCACAGTTGGTGCAGGAGATGGACCCCCTCGTAAGCCGACCCCTCCTCTCTCTAGCGCCAGCGCCCCCGAGCTCCATGGGGCACGGCTCGGAGGCGCTGGAGGGTGAAATGGACGGACCCCCCTCGGAACGTCCGCGGGTAGCTAGCAGGTTATCCAGCCTGATGGACATGTCGACCAACTGGTCGAACGAGAGGCTGGTGTCCCTACAGGCCAGCTCCCTACGGACGTCCTCGCGTAGACTACATCTGTAGTGATCGCTGAGAGCCCGCTCATTCCACCCTGCATCCGCCGCTAGAGTACGGAATTCTAAGGCGAACTCCTGGGCACTCCTCTTCCCCTGCCGGAGGAAGACCAGACGCTCCCCCGCCGCTTTCCCCTCCGGGGGATGGTTGAACACCGCCCTGAAGCGGCGGGAGAACTCGTCGTAGGTGATGGTGTCCGCGTCGATCCTCCTCCACTCTGCGTTGGCCCATTCCAACGCCTTCCCGGAAAGGCAGGAGATCAGTGCGGACACGCTCTCATGTCCCGAAGGCGCCGGGTGCACGGTGGCCAGGTAAAGCTCCACCTGGAGAAGGAATCCCTGACACCCGGCCGCGGTCCCATCGTAGGCCCTCGGGAGCGAGAGTCGAACTCCTCTGGCTTCCGGAGCGGGAATGGGCTGACTTGCCGATGGTGCTGGCAGAGAGGATGGCGGTGGAGGAGTCCCCCAGCCTCGGATGGTGGTGATCACCTCCTGCAGTGCGGACCCCATCTGCAGGATCTGGTCACTCTGTTCTCGGACCCTGTCCTCCAGCGTCGCCTGGGCTGCTGCGGCTCCTGCTGATTCCATTCTTGAAGGTGTGTGATTTTGTCAGTGATGCTGTAGGTGGGTGTAGTGGTGGAATCAAGCGCAGGACACCGAAGTACAGTCCAACAGACTTTAGTGAAATTCCACAAGGGAAAAATGAACAAACTGGCCCGAAGGCGAAACTCCGCACGTAGGCGGACAAAACAAACGGGCGCACTACACAGGTGCGTAAAACGCTCCAACACAGTGGAGAGATAGCTCAACCGAGCGAATAATGTAAACACGTCCAGTAACGCACGACAGACAATAAAGCAATCACACACAACACTGGACAAACACAACGAGTAACTTATAGGACGCTAATTAACCTAAACGATAACAGGTGTCACAACAAACAGACAAAAGCAAACGAACATAGAAACATGCAACGATATCAGCATATATAATCAACATATAATCCAACATATAATTTGGTAACTTGTCGACAAGTTAAAAGGCTATTTACTGTATTGCAAAAGTGATATTGAATTGTGTTTGGTTGTCAACAAATTCCAGTCTGTCTACAAATTAATAATTTATGTATTGGATTTATGTTCCCATCTCAAACAAGAATAGAAATGTAAGAATTGGACTAAATGAAATCAAAATGTATTTAAAGTGCATTTAAAGTTTTGATTTGATTTAGTCCTATACTTTAACTTCGATTTTTGGTTGAGATCGAGACATGAATCCAAATTATTAATTTGTAGACAAACTGGAATTAAAGCCAGACTCAGTGGCACAGATGGAACTATCCAAGCAGAAGATACAGTATGTCTCATTCAAATGTTGACATTTGGTTGCGTTGACAACCAACTACAATTCAATATCCAGTTGGTCTACAAATCTAATCTAATCAAACTTTCAATGCACTTTAAATAAAGTTTGATTTGATTTAGTCCTATTGTTTAACTTAGATTTTGGGTTGAAATGGAGATGTGAATCCAACATATTATTGATTAACTTGAAGATTAAATTTGAAATAAACCAAAGATTGAAACCCTATGCCTATATGTATTGTCTATTTTTAGTTTAACCCTGTGTTGAATTGAAACAATGTAGAAAATAGTAAAAATAAAGAAAAACCCTTGAATGAGTAGGTGTGTCCAAACCTTTGACTGGTACTGTATATGGACTTTCATTGGTTTTTGGATAAAAAATGCCAATATTAGCAGTTGGTAGCATGCTAGATAAACAAAACCAAAGTGTGGATTGCAGTCTATCCTTTTCCATACACTACTTTCAAGCTAAGGAAACAAATAACCCACTGGGCACACACTGGGTGAGTTAACATTGTTTCCACGTCATTTCAATGAAATTACCTTGAACCAATGTGGAACATACATTGAAATGACGTCTAAGCCCAGTGGGAAGTATTTTTTTTTTATTTGGGTGAACTCTTTAAATACATTATTATCTGCATTGGACCTTGATTGACACGTGGGCTAAATTATTTTATTCATACTGTATCTACTGTAAACACATGTAATTTAAAAGTTGTGCTATTGACCTATCACATACTTGTTCCTTAACCTTAGTGGCTGATGGTATACAGTGCATTCAGATAGTATTCATACCCCTTGACTTGTTCCACATTTTGTTACGTTACAGCCTTATTCTAAAATGGATGAAATTGTTTATTTTCCTCATCAATCTACACACAATACCCCATAATGACAAAGCAAAAACAGTTTTTTTTTTTTTTTTTAGCAAAGTTATTAACAGCTGAAATATCACATTTACAATAGTATTCAGACCCTTTACTCAGTACTTTGTTGAAGCACCTTTGGCAGCGATTACAGCCTTGAGTCTTCTTGGGTATGACGCTACAAGCTTGGCACACCTGTATTTGGGGAGTTTATCCCATTCTTCTCTGCAGATCCTCTCATGCTCTGTCAGGTTGGATGGGGAGCGTCGCTGCAAAGCTATTTCCAGGTCTCTCCAGAGATGTTCGATCGGGTTCAAATCTGGGCTCTGGCTGGGCCACAAGGATATTTAGAGACTTGTACCAAAGCCACTCCTGCGCTGTCTTGGCTGTGTGCTTAGGGTCGTTGTCCTGTTGGAAGGTGAACCTTTGCCCCAGTCTGAGGTCCTGAGCTCTCTGGAGCAGGTTTTCATGAAGGATCTCTCTGTACTTTGCTCCGTTCATCTTTCCCTTGATCCTGACTAGACTCCCAGTCCCTGCCGCTGAAAAACATCCCCACAGCATGATACTGCCACCACCATGCTTCACCGTAGGGATGGTGCCAGGTTTCTTCTAGACGTGACGCTTGGCATTCAGGCCAAAGAGTTCAATCTTGGTTTCATCAGACCAGATAATCTTATTTCTCATGGTCTGAGAGTCTTCAGGTGCCTTTTGGCAAACTCCAAGCGGGCTGTCATGTGCCTTTTACTGAGGAGTGGCTTCTGTCTGGCCACTATACCGAATAGGCCTGATTGGTGGAGTGCTGCAGAGATGGTTGTCCTTCTGGAAGATTCTCCCATCTCCACAGAGGAACTCTGGAGCTCTGTCAGAGTGACCATCGGGATCTTGGTCACCTCCCTGACTCCAGGAAGAGTCTTGGTGGTTCCAAATTTCTTCCATCTAAGAATGATGGAGGCCACTATGTTCTTGGGGACCTTCAATGCTGCAGACAGTTTTTGGTGTTCTTCCCCAGATCTGTGCCTCGACACAATCCTGTCTCGGAGCTCTACGGACAATTCCTTCGACCTCATAGCTTGATTTCTGCTCTGACATGCACTGTCAACTGTGGGACCTTATATAGACAGGTGTGTGCCTCATGTCCAATCAATTGAATTTACCACAGGTGGACTCCAATGAAGTTGTAGAAACATCTCAAGGATGATCAATGGAAACAGGATGTACCTGAGCTCAATTTCGAGTCTCATAGCAAAGGGTCTGAATACTTATGTAAATAAGGTATTTCTGTTTTAGTATTTTTATAAATGTGCAAACATTTCTAAAAACCTGTTTTTGCTTTGTCATTATGGGGTATTGTGTGTAGACATTTTAGAATATGGTTGTAATGTAACAAAATGTGGAAAAAGTCAAGGGGTCTGAATACTTTCCGAATGCACTGTATTTGTCACAGGAAACAAACCTGAGAAAGGAATCTAGAGAGCGCAGGATCTCAAAAAGTCCCACAAGCATGCCAACTGTGTGTCAGCTATGCAGTAGTAGTGGGGTTTTACTCCAACTCAGGACAATGTGGACTGGGTCGCATTCATTAGGCACCAATTGGATGAAAGAGGACTGAAACAGGGAGGGACTAGCTGGACTTGACCAATAAGAAAAGCTCATGTTTGTTTTTCATTGCAAAACATTTAAAAATGTTGCATGCCCTAATGAAAACGACACTCTTGTTTGCAGTTGGAAACCTTTGGCTTGACTACGCCCCAAAGTATTTGGTCCCACATTGAAGCAACAGCTGTGGGACTGAAAATGTCTCCTGAGTGGCGCAGTGGTCTAAGGCACTGCATCGCAGTGCTAGCTGTGCCACTAGAGATCCTGGTTCGAATCCAGGCTCTGTCGTAGCCGGCCGCGACCAGGAGACCCATGGGGCGGCGCACAATTGGCCCAGCGTCGTCCAGGGTAGGGGAGGGAATGGCCGGCAGGGATGTAGCTCTGTTGGTAGAGCATGGTGTTTGCAACGCCAGGGTTGTGGGTTCGATTCCAGTATGAAAAAAAACTCACTAACTGTAAGTCGCTCTGGATAAGAGCGTCTGCTAAATGACGTAAATGTAAAGAGGATACGGAATGTGTGCTTGGTTATATGGCGAGGGAAACAAATAGAGAGACCTATTGTGAACCACAGTCTTTATTGAAAACAAGTCATTTGTCGCTGAAGGATCCCAAATAAGTGTTTATTCTGGTTCTTCCATAACTGAACCAACATTGTACTTACTATACCTATAGCTTGGTCCATATTCAGTGGGGTGAAAATTTTCTGAAACGGGAGGCTACCTGAACTTTTACAATAAGACAAAATACAGATTTCTGTATTCTCTGGTGGCACATTCTGTGGTGGCAAAGCAGAAATTCCATTCTCACTAACAAAATAATAACTTAATTGGCTGTCAAAATATAATGTGTTGTCAGAACTGTGCAAATAAAATGATGATAAGGATTGAGTGAGTTGTTCGATACCTGGACAACTGTAAAACCTGTGAAATGCCTCACAATTACCTTTCTCACTGTAGTTATGGCTGCAGTTGGGTAAGTAATCCCACTCTCGAGTTTGTACTGTAGACTAGAAAAGCCTTTGTCCTTTGAGGGTTGTAGTTAGTCATTTGCTGAGGGGACAGTTTTATAGAGTTCTTTTTTAAATCGCATCTATCGTTATAATGGTAAACGTCACATTCAGAAATTCACTATTATGTTTCTCATATACTTAAGTTAAATTATCATGTCTATTTAGTGTGCTCACAGTATTAACCCTATAATTCCTGATACCCCAGCAAAAATCAGCTTTTCATTTATCTGACCTTTCATTTATTTGCATGTCCAGCCCTTTTATTTATCCTCACAATTAAGTGTTTTACCATTTTTTATTTTCAGGACAACCTGGGCTACAAATAGAACACAAAACAATTTCACAAACAGTTGCATTCATTAGTTTTATTGACAAATGTGAAGAAAAAAATAAGGTCAGCCAAACAAAAAACTTATAAAAATGAATTTATAGGAATGCTGTACGTACAGAAATAGTTTGCTCAGTGGGAAATTAATATCCAACTAGTCCGTGACAACTGTGTGGAGTTTGGAGTTTGTGACAGCAACTATGTGAGCTTATTACAGTATTCTAGACACTATGGCTTGGGATTACGTATGATCCTCTATGTAGAAGAACCCCTTACCTTTAATTACTCTTGTGTAGCATTGGATTTGTAATCACACAGACTAATAATTGGTACCAACGGATACAGAAGAAATAGACAAATCCAATAGTACAAGTCTGTAGCTCAAAGGTGTTAGAAGTCCTAAATCACACCAATGCAATAGTGGGACTCATTGGTTTAAAATTAAGTTCTTAAGAAGTTGTCAGTTGAAGCACCTGTTGAATAAATGAAAATAAAGGTATATGAACACAAATGTGTCTATTCTACCCTGTGAATGATCAATCGATGACATCCATCTGTAAAACCTTTCCTGTTGTTAGGTACAGTATGTTACCATACCGTATACTGTTGTTTTTACGGTAATTTACAGGCTGCCTGTAAGTTACCATAAAACAACAGTACAGAGCAATACTGTAATCTTTTTTACTATAATTGTAATGAATGAATAAATTAAATTGGGGTGTGTACTTTACAGTATTTTACCGTAATTGCATTGGATCAAGCAGGTTGGCTGCTAGGTCATGTATTTACATATTAATGCCCATTTGGAAGCCTGTGTTCAGGCCTCTAGGAGTGCAAGTGATATAAAATACCAAATGTTGGTATTTTATATAAATTGCACTTCTAGAGGCCTTAACAACAGCTTCCAAACTGGCAGTGACTATAGGGCAAAATAGACCAATGGACATGGCAAATTTGATACTTGCTGCTACTCCAATCTGTCCCCTATGCACATTTAATTGATTGTTGGGGCACTAGTACCACATATCAGTGAAAATGGTACAGCACTTTCACTAACGGTTGGCACAAATGTAGCCTCTTACAAGGCAAGCAATTTAAAATATGTCAATGAGCCAGAAACAGCAATACCATGAAACCCAACTAGTTGTCAAATGGTTTTTGGGCGGTCCAAAAATACGGTACGGTAGTGTATTCTGTGGGGTGGAATTACAGTACCATTCGAAATACAGCAATTCTTTCCCTGCCCACAACATTTTCCCACAATACACCATAATTGACAGTATGCTGCAGTATAATGCTTCACAGTATTTTACTGTTGATAAATGTACAAATGTACCATATTAATCACGGTTTTTCATTACAGTGTAATATTCTGTGTAATTAATTTAGTAAATCATAAAAATGTTGTACACACCTTGTTTGGTTGGTTCACTTCAGACCTTGCTGTCTCTCAATCCTACAATGCTGTGTGGTTACAGTAATGTACTGTTAAACCAAAGTTTCTTTGGAATTTACGTTATCATTTACTGTTTACGCCTAAAATCTCCCAAAGTGCATTGTCATTTACGGCAACTTACTGTAAATAATGAATACAGTACTCTACTGTCAGTTTTATTGTAAAATACTGTCAAAACAACACAAAAGTTTTACAGTGCCCTTGTAAGCCTCATTGACCAAAGCAACACTGGTGTAAATGACCATGAGTGAGGAGGTGTGTGGGCATGTGTCAGGTGTTCAGGCCCACGTGAGCAGGAAGAGCTTCAGGAAGTCTGAGTGGCTATGAATAGCATTTGGTGATGGCTTGAATCCACATTGACAGGAAATTAGGTTCTCTGGCTGCCCAGGGCTCCGTTGTGTGTTCCACTAGGTAAAGCAAATGTAATGCTTGCCCGACTACTGGTTTCTGTAAAAACAAACTTTTTTGTTGAGTTTGCACCTGTTGTTAAAGACACAATCTGAAACGGTCCCTGTTCAAGAGTATCTGGGTCGTTCCAAGAAATGAGTGCCTTTTGCGTCCCTTTGCTATTTTAAGTAAAAATTGTGCACCAATATTGCATTTTAAAAGCCTGTTATATTCAATGAAGTGTTCTTTAATATAGACCACATGGAGAATTCAATCAATCTGATTTTTAATATGAATAAAGACTTGCTAAAGTGCCAAATGTCTGCATTTCAACATGTTCCTCTGTGCACCCTCTGATTTCCTTGAAGATTTTAACCCGCTTAATCCTAGCTAAGAAGCTATTTTTGATTCTTTTTGACCATTTTAATTGAAAACAATCACAGTAAGGTACTTAATTGTTACCCAGACATTTTTTGATGTTGAGATCAAAATGGCTGCATTGGACCTTTAAGATCAACCCTGTTAGGTGAACTGAACTCTTGTTTTAATATGGTGAAACTATTCCTTATTTTTTTTCATTAAAAAAAAGAAACACTGAACATCAAATTTTTTGTGAAGCTTGCATTCAATTGCCCCTCCCTGTTGCACACAACAAGCTTCCATTCCCCCAGTCACAAGGGGATTCATGGCTGATTTAAGATGAAATCATCAACCCTGTTATGGTCAACCCTGTTACTTTATTTGGCACTTAATAGGCACTTACTATATTCTTTAAAAATAATTAACATCTTGAATTGGGAGAACTTGTTTTTTATTAAGTGAACACGTGCTCTTTATGACAGAATGTTAAAATAAGGTGAAATCAAATGTTTTTTTCACCAAGTTACACATCTCAAAAGGCAACGAATTGGTGGAACGACCCAAAATGCATTTGGTGCCTAAATGTAATGTACTCTGAATCATGAGGAACAATCACTTAATATCGAGAGGAAAACAATATGAACAGTTTCAATTGAGTGCTGCTATTTTCAACAATGTACATGACATGAATAAAGTGAAGGGAAAAAGTACTGTATATCCAAATAAGAATCGACTTTCGCAAGATGTGGGTCTGTATTGAGGCCTGCAAACCCTTCTTTGCTGTTACAACCTTAAACACACTCGTCTCCTTGTTTTTAGGGTGTTAAGTTAGAGCCATTACATAACTTGAGTAACAAGAGTTAGATTCAGGGGGACATGCAATTTGCAGGTTCACAAAGCTGACACTGTCCAGACCAACGGTTGCCCTAGAAAAAGAGGAACACACTGAACCGGTCATGGCCACAGACCTCCCTGGTGCTTTGGGCCAATCTCTGCAGGTAACACACATGTAATTATCAAAACCGATAACTGATGTATTCAAAAGGGCTATAATTATATTATATGTTCTGTTCTTTTGTTCATTCATGTAAGGCTAAATAATGATAAATTGTGTCTCACACTGCTACCATATTTAATAACAATAAGTAGACTATCCATATTTACTCAAAGTATTTATGTATTCAATGTATGTTTGTTTCATTCAGTCATTTACAAAACTTCCAGTTCAAAGTCGTTTTCCACCAGTTCAACCTTTACAATCATGTGTTCGTTGTTAAGTGTTTCTTGTTTTCTGTTGGTTGAGATGATTGGTGGTTAATAGACAGGTGACAAGGAAGAAAAAGAAAAGGCAGTGCCAGGCATTGGGTTCTAGGATGCGAACAGCGAGGAGGGAGAGGAGTTAAGTGCCGAGGGAGACGGTGTGTCGAGGAAAATCGGTGTCAAGTACAAACAGAATGAGTTGTACTCCAATAGTTCTGAAGGTGAATTGGACGAGAATGAGGATTAATTACCAGAGGAGGCAGGTGTGGTGAGCCGAGCTTCGCACCGATGGTCATGATAGAGATGATTCTGGTCCAGTAGAAATTTTGGGAGAAAGTGGACCCTTACCTTTCAGCTGACCAATATGTGGTTTCAGGTTGGGTGAAAAGGGAGTTGGGTACTGTTGAATCGGTGAAGGTAACCCGAAGTGGACTGAAGTTGAAGATTCCTGGTGTCTGTGACGGCTGCCGTTTGGTGCGACGCAGACCCGATGGTGAGCGAGGGGAAACAGAAGAGTCACTGTCTGTCCTTTTTAGTTTTGATTCTGAGTATCTACCTGACAAAGTAATTTTAGGATATATCAGTTATCCCGTAAGAGCATTTGTGCCGAACCTACTACAGTGTTTCAGGTGCCAAGCTTATGGTCATGTTGCAGCAGTGTGTAGGAGGGAGATTCCTATATGTAAGAAATGTGCAGGAGGGCATGGGACAAAGAAATGTGTAGTATCGGTGAAATAAGTGGTATGTGTTAACTGTAGGGGTGCCAATGTTGCTGGGGATCAGAAGTGTCCGGTGCGAGTGAGGCAGGTCTAGGTTGCCAGCGTCAGAGTTGTACAGAAAGTGTCGTGTGCTGAGGCAGTTAGGAGAGTAGAGGAAGATGGGTCAAGGGTGAGGGATCCTAAGAGGCGCCCTTTTAGCGTTCATTGCCATGGTTATCAACTGTACCGCAGAAATTGAATGTAAATCAGTGAAAAATAGGTGTTGTGGTAGCAGCTGCAGATAAATACTTGGGGTTACGAGATTTTACTGCAGAAGAGATACACGGTGTGTTGAATGTATGTGTCCCGTCCTCCCAGGCCGTCAGCCTGGTGTAGGATCAGATACGGTCAAAGTAGTGGAATGGGGTGCTGTAATTATTTTATTTTCTGAATAATATGAGTTGGCAAGGTCATTTTCTTTCCTTTTCCCCTTTATGTATCACAAAGTGTAATGGATTTACACTCCAGTCCAGTTTGTGGCGGTAATGTACCATTTTGTTTTAGAAGTGGCTGGAAGGACGTGGGTGGAATGGCGGATGGCGAGATGACGAGAGGCAGAAAGAAGGGTGCTAGGTACAAACCGTACAGATCTACATTGCTAAGTACATGTTCCTCTCCAGAAAACACTGAGCGGTGGCATGGTGGCAGGTAGCCTAGTGGTTAGAGAGGCGAGTCAGCAACCGGAAGATTGCCAGTTTGAATCCCGGGTCTGCTGGGAAGAATCTGGCGGGAAGGGAGCTAGCAATTGAAGGGTTGCTGGTATCAAATCATAGATGCCTGCTGTTGTGCCTTTGAGCAAGGCACTTAACACCCCACAACAACAGCTCCTTGGGTGCCCAGTGTGGCAGCCCCCTGCACCTCTCCAAAATGTGTATATGTACAGTGCCTTGCAAAAGTATTCATCCCCCTTGTCGTTTTTCCTATTTTGTTGCATTATAACATGTAATTTAAATGGATTTTTATTTGGATTTCATGTAATGGACATACACAAAATAGTCCAAATTGGTGAAGTGAAATGAAAAAAATGACTTGTTTAAAAAAATTCTAAAAAATAAATAACGGAAAAGTGGTGCGTGCATATGTATTCACCCCCTTTGCTATGAAGCCCCTAAATAAGATCTGGTGCAACCCAATTACCTTCAGAAGTCACATAATTAGTTAAATAAAGTCCACCTGTGTGCAATCTAAGTGTCACATGATCTGTCACATGATCTCAGTATATATACACCTGTTCTGAAGGGCCCCAGAGTCTGCAACACCACTAAGCAAGGGGCACCACCAAGCAATTAATCAGAGAGGCAACAAAGAGACCAAAGATAACCCTGAAGGAGCTGCAAAACTCCGCAGCGGAGATTTTAGTATCTGTCCATAGGACCACTTTAAGCCGTACACTCCACAGAGCTGGGCTTTACAGAAGAGTGGCCAGACAAAAGCCATTGCTTAAAGAAAAACATAAGCAAACACGTTTGGTATTCGCCAAAACGGATGTGGGAGACTCCCCAAACATATGGAAGAAGGTACTCTGGTCAGATGAGACTAAAATTAAGCTTTTTGGCCATCAAGGAAAACACTATGTCTGGCGCAAACCCAACACTTCTCATCACCCCAAGAACACCATCCCCACAGTGAAGCATGGTGGTGACAGCATCATGCTGTGGGGATGTTTTTCATCGGCAGGGACTGGGAAACTGTTCAGAATTGAAGGAATGATGGATGGCGCTAAATACAGGGAAATTCTTGAGGGAAATCTGTTTCAGTCTTCCAGAGATTTGAGACTGGGACGGAGATTCACCTTCCAGCAGGACAATGACCCTAAGCATACTGCTAAAGTTTAATGGGAAACATTTAAATGTCTTGGAATGGACTAATCAAAACCCAGACATCAATCCAATTGAGAATCTGTGGTATGACTCAAAGATATTGACTTTGGGGGGGTGAATAGTTATGCACGCTCAGGTATTCAGTTTTTTTGTCTTATTTCTTGTTTGTTTCACCAGAAAAAATATTTTGCATCTTCAAAGTGGTAGGCATGTTGTGTAAATCAAATGATACAAAACCCCCCAAAAATCAATTTTAATTCCAGGTTGTAAGGCAAGAAAATTGCATAAAATGCCAAGTGGGGTGAATACTTTCGCAAGCTCAGTGGCCAGTTAATTAGGAGCACTGCATCGGACCCCCCTTTGCCTCCACAACAGCCATTCTACAAGGTGTCGGAAACGTTTCACAGGGATGTTGGTCCATGCTGACGCAATGGCATTACGCAGTTGCTGCAGATTGGACGGCGGTACATTCATGCTGCAAACAGCCCGTTCCATCTCATCCCAAAGATGCTCTATTGAGTTAAGGTCTGTGGACTGCGCAGGCCACTCAAGTAAACAGGCAATGTTTTTCCACTCCTCAATTGTCCAGTGTTGGTGATCGCTGGAGCCACTTTTTCTTGTTTTTAGCTGATAGGAGTGGAACCCTGTGTCTGCTGCAATAGCCCATCCGTAACAAGGATCGATGAGTTGGGCATTCCGAGATGCCGTTCTGCACACCACTGTTGTATTGCGCCAATATTTGTCTGTTTGTGGCCTGCCTGTTAGCTTGCACGATTCTTACCATTCACCTTTGACCTCTCTCATCAACGAGCTGTTTTCGCCCGCAGGACTGCCGCTGACTGGTTGTTTTTTGTTTGTCTCACCATTCTCGGTAAACCCTAGACACTGTTCTGCATAAAAAGCCAAGGAGGGTGGCCGTTTCTGACATACTGGATTTGGCGCGGCTGCCACCGACGATCATATCACACTCAAAGTCGCTTAGGTCACTTGTTTTGCCCATTCTAATGTTCAAGTCGAACCGTAACTGAACGCTTCAATGCCTCTCTGCCTGCTTTATAGGAGCAATACATTTTCGGGAACGGGGGGGGGGGGGGGTGTAGCTAATAAACTGGCTGGTGAGTGTATGTGTGTCTTACGGAGGGGTTGGGTTAAAAAAGCGTAGGTCACATTTCGGTTGGACCTTGCGTGCAATTGAACAATAAAGTGATCTTAAAAAAATATATTTAAGAAAGGCAATGGAAACGCGAAAGCTCAGAAATTGAACCTGACAAAAGTGAAGAGAAAGAATCTGCGCCGACAGGACAGTTGAAGGCTTCTGAGCCTCACCCCAATGATCAGGAAAATGCCTGAGATGACTGACCCATTGGGAGTATGATTCATGGAGAAAGTGGATCCATGCCTTTTGGCCGATCTGTTTGTGGTATCAGGCTGGGTGAAGAAAGAGCTGGGTTCTGTCAATTCGGTCAAAGTATCCAGAAGTGGACTTGTGGTGATTTTTTGTCTGTCTTCTGACCAGAGGGAGAGGGCACTACGTGTTACAAGCCTCCGGACAAGAGCTGTGTCCTGCTATCCAGAGCAGAGAGCCACTGAAAGGAGTGATAACTGGCGAGTATAGAGGTGGATCAACTGAAGTTGAGGATCCCCGGTGTCTGTGATGAACACCATTCTGTGCGCAGACCAAGTGGCGAGCGTGAGACTGACCCTGTCTGTCCTTCTGAGTTTTGATGCAGTGTTCAGCGGATAAAGTCATGCTCTGGCATATAAATTATTCTGTGAGAGCTTTTGTTCGGAATCTAGGACGGTGTTTCAGTTGCCAAGGTTATGGTCATCTTGCAGCAGTATGTAGGAGGAAGATTTCGAGGTGTGAGAAGTGTGCAGGAGGGCATGGGACAAAGGAGTGGGTAGTTTCGGTGGAAAAAGTTGTGTGTTTCAATTGTGGGGTATTTGGTATTTGGTATTTAATTAGGATCCTCATTAGCTGTTGCAAAAGCAGAAGCTACTCTTCCTAGGGTCCACAAAAAACATGAAACATGACATAATACAGAACATTAATAGACAAGAACAGCTCAAGGACAGAACTACATATTTTTTTTTCTTCTAAAAAGGCACACGTAGGCTACATATCAATACATACACACAAACTATCAAGGTCAAAAAAATTGAGCAATATGAGATGGAGCAGAGTTCCATGCAATAATGGCTCTATAAAATACTGTACGCTTTCTTGAATTTGTTATGGATTTGGGGACTGTGAAAAGACCACTGGTGGCATGTCTGGTGGGGTAAGTGTGTGTGTGTCAGAGCTGTGTGTAAGTTGACTATGCAAACAATTTGGGATTTTCAACACATTAATGTTTCTTATAAAAAGAAGAACTGATGCAGTCAGTCTCTCCTCAACTCTTAGCCAAGAGAGACTGGCATGCATAGTATTTATATCAGCCCTCTGATTACAATGAAGAGCAAGACGTGCCGCTCTGTTCTGGGCCAGCTGCAACTTAACTAGGTCTTTCCTTGCAGCACTTGACCACACGACTGGACAATAATCAAGATAAGACAAAACTAGAGCCTGCAGAACTTGCTTTTTGGAGTGTGGTGTCAAAAAAGCAGAGCATCTCTTTATTACAGACAGACCTCTCCACATCTTTACAACCATTAAATCTATATGATTTGACCATGACAGTTTACAATCTAAGGTAACGCCAAGGAATTTAGTCTCCTCAACTTGTTCAACAGCTACACCATTCATTACCAGATTCAGCTGAGGTCTAGAATTTAGGGAATGGTTTGTACCAAATTGTAATGAATACTCGGACAGAGTGGTAAGATCCAATCGCAGAATAGCGATGCTTTATTAAAGTACAGACAAGGGAAAGGCTTAATCGTGGTCGGGCGGGCTGTGGTCAAAACCGGGCCAGGCATAGACAGGCAGGGGTACCAAAGGAGCAGGCTTAGTCGTAGTCGAGGTCACAGGCACAGGATCCGAGAACGGTAATCACTGGGGTAGACAAGTAGAGGATTAAGCAATACGGGAAGTCAACTAACAAGGCACTGGTCGGATACACGGGTAATCAAAACAACAAACTCTCTCTCTCTCACTCGGAACAAAACGCTTAGCAAGTCACAATGGAACAATACCTCGCGCCGACTGAGCTTCTGAGCACACCTTAAATCCTATACTAATTACTGACAGGTGTGCTCAGAACTCAGGTGAATCAGATCGAGTCTGATGACTCCCCCTCTCAGTAGATCGGGGAAGTGTCAGACTCTGTCTAGATCCTGCCAAACAAAATAGATGGTGTCCTGTTCATCCTCCAAAGGTGGTGTAGTAGGTTGTTGAGCGATTGGTGGATACATCGGGCTATAATGGACAGGTTTCAGCAGGGAGACGTGGAACGTAGGCTTTATCCTGTAGTGTCGAGGGAGGAACAGACGGCAGGTGACAGGGTTAATACGCCTCTGTACTTTGAAGGGACCAATGTACCTGGGTTGGAGCTTCTTGCAGCTCCGTCGGAACCGCAGGTCTCGGGTAGACAGCCACACTCGTTGCCCGGGTTGATAAATGGGAGTAGGTCTCCGGCGTCAGTCGGCGTCAGTCACACCTCCCTACGTTAAACGTAGGGAGGTGTGAATGAGTGAGTTCTGAGCATACTCTACCCAAGGAAGGAATCGACTCCACTCTTGCGGTTGCCGCGAACATTGTTGCCGTAGATATTTCCCAATTTCCTGGTTGAGCCGTTCTGTCTGCCCATTGGCCTGGGGATGATATCCGGAGGTTAGGCTAACCGAAATGCCCAAGCGTTCGCAGAACGCCTTCCATACCCGGGATACAAACTGGGGTCCCCGGTCGGAAACAATATCCTCCGGGACACCAAACTGCCGGAACACCTGGGTAAACATAGTCTCAGCCATCTGAGTGGCGTTAGGCAAACGGGTCATAGGTACTAACCGACACATCTTGGAGAAACGATCGATGACCACGAGAATTACAGTATGGCCCTCTGATTCAGGTAGGTCGGTAATAAAGTCCATAGCAATGTGCGACCATGGTCGTTGAGGAGTTGGCAATGGCATCAGCTTACCCTCCGGTAGTGCACGAGGTACCTTGGACTGGGCACATACTGGACAGGATAAGACATAGTCTCTGACGTCATCTGCGAGGGAATCCCACCAGTATTTTCGGCTGATGAGTCGTGTAGTTCGAGTGATTCCAGGATGACCAGATCCCAGCGACGTGTGGCACCATTCCATCAGTTGAGGGCGAAGAGAAGCTGGCACAAACACCTTAGACTCTGGGGTTTCTGGAGGGGCTGGTTCCGCTTGTAAGCTCTCCTGAATCGTGTCATCAATAGCCCACCTCACCAGTCCAGCACGGTAACTCATGGGGAGAATAGTTTCTGGCTCCACAGGTCTTTCCGTGCGCTCGAACCGTCGGGAAAGCGCATCCGCCTTACCATTCTTGGACCCGGGGATATAAGACACAGTGAATCGGAACCGGTTGAAGAATAAAGACCACCTGGCCTGTCGGGAGTTCAGTCGTTTGGCGCTGTGAAGATACTCCAGGTTGCGGTGGTCCGTGAGCACCTGGAACGGATGCTCTGCTCCCTCCAACCAATGTCTCCACTCCTCCAGGGCTAACTTCACCGCCAGTAATTCCCGATTACCCACGTCATAGTTCTGCTCGGCAGCATTCAATTTCCGGGAAAAGAAAGCACAGGGTCGTGATTTAGGCGGCTCACCTTGGCGTTGGGATAACACGGCTCCAACTCCAACCTCCGAAGCGTCCACTTCCACGATAAACGGTAAGGTAGGGTCCGGCTGACATAGAATAGGAGCGGTGGTAAAACGTTGCTTCAGCGTCTCAAACGCACGCACTGCCCCCTCCGTCCAGTTCAGACCGCGACCCTTGTAGCTGGTCATCGCCGACAGAGGCGCTGCGGTTGTGCTGAAATTACGCACGAACCGTCTATAGTAATTGGCAAACCCTAAGAACCTCTGGAGCTCCTTCACCGTCTTGGGTTGAGGCCAGTCTTGTACCGCTTGCACCTTAGATTCATCCAGCTTAACACCGTCGGGAGTGAGTATGGCCCCAAGGAAGGAAATCGTAGTGACGTGGAATTCGCTTTTTTCTGCCTTCACAAACAGAGAATGTTGTAGGAGCCGATCCAGAACCTGTCATACATGGGACACATGTTCACTCAGCGAGTTAGAATATATGAGGATGTCATCAATGTATACTATGACAAATCGATCAATCATGTCTCTGAAAATGTCATTCATGAATGCCTGAAATACTGAGGGCGCGTTGGTAAGTCCATAGGGCATGACACAATATTCGTAGTGTCCTCGATGTGTGATGAAGGCGGTCTTCCATTCATCCCCCTCTCTACTACGCACCAGATTGTACGCACTCCTGAGGTCCAGTTTACTGTACATGGAGGCCTGTCCCACCTGTTCAAGGGCGGCTGGAATCAAAGGAAGGGGGTAACGATTTTTTATGGTTATATCGTTCAACCCTCGATAGTCGATACAAGGACGCAGTCCGCCATCCTTTTTCTTCACAAAGAAAAAACTGGATGCGGCGGGAGACGTCGATGGGCGAATGGCCCCTTGCTGTAGCGCCTCATCAACATACTGACTCATCGCTTCTCGTTCAGGCTGTGACAACGGGTAGATTCTTCCACGAGGAGGTGTAGCTCCGGATAGTAGATCAATCCCGCAGTCCCAGGCCCGATGAGGTGGTAACACGGTAGCCCTCTCCTTGGAGAACACCTGCGCGTAATCCTGGTATTCTGTAGGGACCACAGTAGACACCGCACCCTGCGCATCCTCCACAGTAGACGTTTTGCACGGTAAATTGAGGCACTCTGCCCTACATACCTCACTCCAAGCTGTGATATCGCCAGATTTCCAGGAGATGACCGGATCATGGAGGACGAGCCAGGGGTGGCCGAGAACTAGTGGCTCCCGTGGAGCGGAGATGACGAAAAAAAAAATGTTCTCCTGGTGTATGGCGCCCACTTGTAACTTGATCTCCCCGGTACGGTGCGTAATGAACCCAGTGCCCACGGGCTCACCGTCTAGTGCGTTGACTCGCAGGGGAGGTTGAATAGGAATAAGTTGAACTCCCAACTCCTCAGCAAGACCCATATCCAGAAAGCTGGCCGCCGCTCCGGAATCAATAAGTCCTTCCAACCTGCGCACTTTCTCTCCGACAGATAAGGTAACAGGTACATACATTTGTTTAGCTGTAATGTTCAAAACGGGAGTCTCACTCACCGGTTTGGCCGTTCCGAGGCGATATCCTGAGGTACGGTTAGGTCGTACCGGACATTGACGCACGAAATGACCCGACTGACCACAATACAGGCATAGTCCGTCTTGCCGACGTTGTTGTCTCACCGACCCTTGTAGAGGTGACCGTCCCAGTTGCATAGGTTCCTCCTCAGATTCTCTCCTCCGCTCTGTCGCTTGCATAGGACCAGTGATCGAGGGCTCCCGAACTGAGGATGCCTTGTGTTGCACTATAAGATTATCAATAGAGATGGCAATTTTGATAAACTCATGTAGCGTAGTGATATCTCCTCGACAAGC
Organism: Coregonus lavaretus; assembly: GCF_964263955.1. NCBI lineage: Eukaryota > Metazoa > Chordata > Actinopteri > Salmoniformes > Salmonidae > Coregonus > Coregonus lavaretus. The sequence goes on along the minus strand of NC_140011.1, from coordinate 1,426,231 downwards.
CAACTCAGTCTGTACGTCTTTGCGCAGCCCTCTACGGAAAACTGTGAGCAAAGCAGTCTCGCTCCATCCGCTACCGGCTGCTATAGTACGGAACTCTAAAGCGTAGTCGGCTACTGTGCGACGGCCCTGCTGAAGTTCGCATAGCCGATCTCCCACACTACGCCCAGATACTGGGTGGTCGAACACCTCTTGAAACAGTCTCTTGAACTGAACTTCCTCATTCAGCTCGGGGACCTCAGCTGCCCAAAGCGCAGTAGCCCAATCCAGTGCTCTTCCCGTTAGCAGAGAAATCATGAAATCCACCCTGCTACGGTCATCGGAAAACATGGAATGATTATACGACATATACAGGGACATCTGGAGTAGAAACCCCTGACATTTGCCAGGTTCCCCGTCGTACCTTGTCGGTATAGAAATCGGAGGTGCATGACGAGGACTGACCATACTCGGGGTGGTGCCTTCCGCTGCACCAGCTTTGAGTAGCTGTAGGAGTTCATCCATGCGCTTCTCCTGTATCTCCCATCGCCTCTGTAATTCCGCTGGATCCATGGTAATGGCGAGGTATTCTGTAATGAATACTCGGACAGAGTGGTAAGATCCAATCGCAGAATAGCGATGCTTTATTAAAGTACAGACAAGGGAAAGGCTTAATCGTGGTCGGGCGGGCTGTGGTCAAAACCGGGCCAGGCATAGACAGGCAGGGGTACCAAAGGAGCGGGCTTAGTCGTAGTCGAGGTCACAGGCACAGGATCCGAGAACGGTAATCACTGGGGTAGACAAGTAGAGGATTAAGCAATACGGGAAGTCAACTAACAAGGCACTGGTCGGATACACGGGTAATCAAAACAACAAACTCTCTCTCTCTCACTCGGAACAAAACGCTTAGCAAGTCACAATGGAACAATACCTCGCGCCGACTGAGCTTCTGAGCACACCTTAAATCCTATACTAATTACTGACAGGTGTGCTCAGAACTCAGGTGAATCAGATCGAGTCTGATGACTCCCCCTCTCAGTAGATCGGGGAAGTGTCAGACTCTGTCTAGATCCTGCCAAACCCCGATCCCTTACACAAATACAATGCTCTTAGTTTTAGAGATGTTCAGGACCAGTTTATTACTGGCCACCCATTCCAAAACAGACTGCAATTATTTGTTAAGGGTTTCAGTGACTTCATTAGCTGTGGTTGCTGATGCGTATATGGTTGAATCATCAGCATACATGGACACACATGCTTTGTTTAATGCCAGTGGCAGGTCATTAGTAAAAATAGAAAAGAGTAGAGGGCCTAGAGAGCTGCCCTGCGGTACACCACACTTTACATGTTTGACATTAGAGAAGCTTCCATTAAAGAACACCCTTTGAGTTCCACAATCTTCTTATTATCAATTTATTTCAACCAATCATCAGTCATTTGTTTCAGTGCAGTACATGTTGAGTGCCCTTCTTTGTTTACAGAGAAATAGCATTGTATTTGGTCAAACACAATATTTTCCAACAGTTTGCTAAGAGCTGGCAGCAAGCTGATAGGTCTGCTGTTAGAACCAGTAAAGGCCAATTTACCACTCTTGGGTAGCGGAATGACTTTGGCTTCCCTCCAGGTCTGAGAAAAAATACTTTCCTCTAGGCTCAGATTAAAGATATGACAGATAGGAGTGGCTATAGAGTCAGCTACCATCCTCAGTAGCTTTCCGTCTAAGTTGTCAATGCCAGGAGGTTTGTCATTATTCATCGATAACAATAATTTTTCCACCTCTCCCACACTAACTTTATAAAATTCTAACTTGCAATGCTTTTCTTTCATTATTTGTTTGTTGTTGGCATTTCCTGCCTAAGTTTGCCCACTTTGCCAATTAAGTAATCATTAAAATAATTGGCAACATCAAATGGTTTTGTGATGAATAAGCCATCTGATTCGATGAAAGATGGAGTTGATTTTGTGTTTCTGCCCATAATTTCATTTAAAGTACTCCAAAGTTTTTTTTCCATCATTCTTTATATCATTGATCTTGGCTTCATAATACATTCTTCTTATTTTTGTTGAGTTTAGTCACACAATTTCTCAGTTTGCAGTAAGTCAGCCAGTCAGATGTGCAGCCAGACTTATTAGCCACTCCTTTTTCCCCATCTCTTTCAACCATACGGTTTTTCAATTCCTCATCAATACATGGAGCCTTAACAGTTCTAACAGTCAGTTTCTTAACAGGTGCATGTTTATCAATCATTGGAAGTAGCAACTTCATTCATTCATCAAGTGCAGCGTCTGGATGCTCCTTATTAATCACATCAGACCAATAAATATGTTTAACATCATCCACATAAGAGTCACAGCAAAATCTTTTGTATGATTTCTTATACACTATTTTAGATATAGCAACCATATTGTGATCACTGCATCCAATGTGTACGGACACAGCTTTAGAACAAAATTTTACAGTATTAGTAAAAATGTGATCGATACATGTGGATGATCTTGTTCCTGTAGTGTTTGTAAACACCCTGGTAGGTTGATTAATAACCTGAACCAGATTACAGGCACTGGTTACAGTGAGAAGCTTCCTTTTGAGTGGACAGCTTGATGAAAACCAGTCAATATTCAAATTCCTAAGAAAGTAGACCTCTCTTTTTACATCACATACACTACCTATCAAGCATTTCACACATATTATTTAGATACTGACTGTTAGCACTTGGTGGCTTATAGCAACACCCCAAAAGAAAAGGCTTTAGATGTGCCAAGTGAACCTGCAACCACAACATTTCAATAACACCTGACATAAGATATTCTCTAAGCATTACAGGGATATGGCTCTGAACATATACTGCAACACCTCCCCCATAAACTTTTCTGTCTCTTCTATAGATGTTATATCCTTGTATTGCTACTGCTGTATCATCAAATGAATTATCGAAGTGAGTCTCAGAAATGGCTAATACATGAATGTTATCTGATGTTAGCAAGTTATTGATTTCATGCACCTTATTTCTAAGCCTTCATATATTAATATGGGCTATTTTCAGCCCTTTCCTGGGTAGCTTATTAGAGCTAGACATAATACAGAAAAGCACAAACAAAGCAAGAGAAAAATATATACATTCAGCAGTCCATTAATCCATTGGTGTGTGTGTGTGTGTGTGTGTGTGCTGCGGGGTTGAAGCTACAAACCCATAGGCTTGGCTCTCTCATCCCTTCCAGGCTTCTGGGAGGGAGGGTGGACAATGAGCCTGTCATAGCGGATGTAAGCAATGTACCCATGCGCTCTGGCAGCTTTCATGGCTGGGATAAGTTCTTTCCTCTTCTGGCGCACAGCTTCAGGATAGTCCTCGTTGAGGAAGAAAAATGTTCCACTCAAGTTCTTGGCTCTTTCCAGAACAGCTACCTTGTCCTTGAACCTCAGGAACTGGGGGTGGCCATGTTGCCTGGTGTACGAACTGTTAGGGCCAAAGTAGTGGGAAGGGGTGGTGGATTTGTTGGGGATAGTGGTATATACAGTATCTAGGGTTAGATGGTTGTTCAATTTCTTTTTTCCCCCTTTTCCCTTTTTTGTGGACAAAATGTGCAATTCACTTTCCGACCTGTGAAAAGGCCAAAATACACAACAACGCGTCTAGAAGAAGAATAAGTGTGTAGGTTGATAGGGCATGTTTGAGTGGTAAGCCGATAGTAACCGACTGTAGACGGAAGTCCACAAGTAAAGTCGGGGGAGGGACATACTGTATGCACCGACAGCAATTCGGATAACTTCTGCTGATTCTAGGAAACCTGACAATGGCAGACATGGCATTCGCCTTTGTTATTGCCGATGAAGTGGATGCTATCGAAATTCCACTTCACCTACACGAAGCTGAACATGATCAACATGGCCCAAGGAATGAATATCCTGATAAGGAAATTAGATACCAGCCCAAGCTCTATCTAACATTCACAAGTCATATTTCGAGGAAACCATCACAAAAATACAAAACCAGGTAGTGAGTGCATAGGCTACTAGAATGAGAACATATAGGAGTTTTTGCAGCATATGGGATATGCACTTCCTCATTATTTTTTGTGATTGTGCAACATGGAATGTAACAGATGTGATTAAATGGAGTCCACAAAGATTCCTACTGTATGGTAATTGATTGCATGTCAGCATCACTACAGCCTGCAGTGTATGTCTTTAATTCTCAAACTTTATGTTGCTTTTGTCAGTAAGCATGTAAAGCATGTACATTTAATCACATGAAGGACAAAACACTCACTGTACAGAAAAGGATTAGACTATATAGAGTGCATTCGGAAAGTATTCAGACCCCTTGACTTTTTCCACATTTTGTTACGTTACAGCCTTATTCTAAAATGGATTAACTTGTTTTTTCCCCTCATCAATCTACACACAATACTGCACAATGACAAAGCAAAAACTGGGTTTTAGACATTTTTGCACATTTATAAAAAACAACCACCCTGAAATAACATATTTACAACAACAACAAAAAAAGGTCAAGGGGTTTGAATACTTTCCGAATGCACTGTATGTACAGTTCACATAAGTTACTGGGTAAACAATATGAAAAGGATTAGACTACACATGTACATCAGTTCACATAAGTTACTGGGTAAACAATATGCCAAGTTACTGGGTAAACAATATGCCAAACAATATGCACTTGGTATTGACCCCACGACTGGTGTCTGGGGTACTTGCTCATTCAGGGGCCGGTTTCCCACACACAGATTAAGCTTCTAAAATTGCCAGTGTAGAAATCCCCTACAATAACCTGATGTGTAGCCTACAATTTGTATTACATTTTATTCACACTTAATAGACAATTAACGCATTTGAATTTGTTTGGTGACAACAATATTACAGACAAGACCAATTGTTGGCTATAACATGGAACTCAACATTACAGTAACATCTAGATAAATATATTAGCTATATTGTCGCAAGTAGGATATTTCATTTATTTGTGTTAGAAATTTGGATCACATGTAGGCCTATGTAATTAGATTGTAAGGATGTGAGGATAAATATGTATTTAAGCTCTAAAACAGTAAACATGCATCAATAATAACCAATGATAGGCGGCAACATCAACCATTTATGAGCATGTAGTGCCTTTTGCTTCCAAAAAACAGAAGGTTGTCTCCCACAATGATTTGGTTCCGACTTCAAGTTGCAATTGGTGAGGAACAACTGCAGACATTTCCAGTTAATAACTTTAGATCACACGGTTGTTGTAAAGGTCATGCAGTTGACTTGTAGCAAAGATTATGGATATACTGACAAGATACGTCTCTCCGTCCTAACAATGGGAATCGTTGTCCACAAAGCGCCACGGCTGTCTAGCTCCCGCCTATCCTTTCTTTGGATTGGTGGATACATCTCATTATTGTAATCCTTTTTTGAATATTCGATGAGGGTTGTTGACGTCAACCGCCTGTATTCAATGGAGAGAGATGCTATGCTACTAGCCTCATGCCATGAATATGCATAGCCATCTCGAGGCAACTCCAATATAAAGTGTTCTTTCTCAAAGTTGCCGGAATGTCACAGGTCCTACTTATATCAGTACACTCGTAACAACGTAAGCAGTACGAAACTTCTATTCGATCAAATAAACCTCATGTAGCAAATAAACTCTCTCATTGACCTCCATACAAAAACTCCTTGCTTGGTGGGTGAAACAATGAAAAAACACCACCTGCTGGAGGGAGACAGATTTTCCACCTAGTTGGGCCTCTCTCTTCCTCTTCCTCTCTGCATGTAGTCAAAAGTCAGACAATGTTTATGCACATAATGCAACACACTTTGAAAGGAGGTGACCAACGTTGGTCAAGGTCTTGACAAAAGTGATCCGCTTGAACCAAGTGGTCAGGGTTCTGGTGTAGAAGCACGGTTTCAACTGCTCCTATAGCTTTGCTTCGGTACTGCAGTTTAACTGACACTCGGCCCAGAAAGACCATTTCCATAGATGGCCACATAGAGATGTCAGATTTGAAAATTCCTAATAAGACACTTTAGTCATCACCATTGTGCACAAAACCCTGAATTATCCATTGAATTGTTCAAATACTTGTTGCTGAGTCCGATTTTTTTCCATCACTCACAGCCAAAGATATTACATGTTATATTGATCCAATGTCTGCCATGTTTTTGGATGACATCATCGCTGCTTCCTGTGCACACTGAGTGTGCATGTGATGTTAGCCGGTATAAACCTGATGCAACTTGGATATAGATTGACCATGAATCAGGGTATGCAAGCGTGAGTAGATTACCTTGAAAACAATGACATTTTAGTCATTTAGCAGACACTCTTATCCAGAGCAACTTACAGTTTGTGAACACATATATATTTTTTTATCATTCTGGTCCCCCGTGGGAATCGAACCCACAACCCTGGCGTTGCAAACGCCATGCTCTATCAACTGAGCTACATCCCTGCTGGCCATTCCCTCCCCTATCCTGGACAACACTAGGCCAATTGTGCGCTGCCCATGAGTCTCCCGGTCGCGGCCAGCTGCGACAGAGCCTGGATTTGAACCAGGATCTCTAGTGGCACAGCGATGCAGTGCCTTAGACCACTGCGCCACTCAGGAGACAATGGTGGGACATCTTGGATGCAGTCTCCAGTTGTTATTATACCTCAGTGGCTCGAATGCCCCAATGTCTTTAAACCTGAGGGTGCCCTGGGTGTGTTTTCAGTTGCCAATGGTTTGTGCTTATTTATTGTTTAACTTTCTTTGCAGTTTTAAAATAAATCTACAACATTATTCTCAGTCATTGTTTTAAGCCTTTTGAAGTGGTATGACATGCTGACAGCCTTAAACAGGAGTCACTTATCATTAATTGTCAACCTTCTTTGAACGTTAATGTAACATTTTAGATGAGATTCGGACATTGCGTAAAGTTACGCAAAATACGCCAATGTATGCGCCTTTTACGGTATGTAGGCTAAACGTCACTGTTCTCTCGCTCCTCCCTCCCGAACCTCCCCCAATTCCCTCCTTCCCCTCTTCCATAGACCCTAATAAGTGATAAACTCTGGGACAGAAAATGGCGACGGCGGGGAGCCGGACCTCGTCGTCAGGAATATATGAATCGAATAACGGCACAAACGTTGGAAGTGGTCCTCAGGGAAACTCAAGCACTCCTGGTCTTCCAAGCTGTCCCGGAAAGGCGAAGAGTAGTACCGGGGAAAACTCGCAATGGAGACGTAAAAAGCTACGGAAAGTCCGAAGTGTGGATCTGGATAAACCTGAGTCGCAGCTCCTTTCTCCCGAGACTGGGACGGCTCCGATATCAGCGCAGCTGCACTTCTTGTCTATTTCCTCGCCTGGTGCTGTCCAGGCTACTTTATTACAGCAAACTCACCACATTCAGCAGAGCAACTCACTAACTGATCACCCTCTCTCAGATAAAACAAGTAATAGTTTGTCTACAGCCGCTCAGGAATTGTTGAAAACTTATTTAAAAAACAGCAACGACCATCTCAGTCCCGATAATGGTGCTACCCGAACTTCAATAGAAGTGAGCGATACACAAAATAGGTAAGGTTTATAAGATTGGCTCTCAGTGCATGGATGTTTGATTATCATTAATACTTTTTATCTTGTTGGTTGCATTCTGTCAGTTGCAGACATAACAGTTTGTAATTTGTAGCAAGGTGTTATATTGATTTGTGAGATTTCCTCATCTTCAAACTTGCAATATCTAGATTTATTAAATTCAAGTGCGTGTTTACTGTAAAGCATGATTTCTTTATGACAGTAAAACGTTTTATTGGTTTATAAATGATTAATTAATAATGATTATGCTTCTTATGTAGGCTATTTATATTTTATCATTATTCAAACGAATATCCCAATTCCAAGACCAGAGAATTCAAGGTCTGAAATGCTCCAACTCTAATCCAGTAGAAGGACTTTTTGTGTAAACTATAGAGGCAAAAGTGATACTTTTCACTGCCTATTTACAGATGTGCCATAGCAGCACTAGATTGCACTAGCAATTGGTTGTCTGAGAGTAAGATATTTAAATATCCTCACATTCCACTGAGAAAAAACGTATGTGAAAAGCAACAATATTTAAATATAATTGTTTTATTTATAAAATTGTTGGGGTGAAATAATTGATGTATGACAAACTCAGATTTATAGTATGTCACTTGCTTCAAGATGTTATTCCAATTCTGCTGTTGATCCTTTGCTATGCAATGTTCTACCATTCAAATAAATGTACACACACACACACACACTACAATATCTCTCTCAAAAACAATGTGACCTGTCATAATAATGTTACTAATTTACTCCTTGTTTTGTAATGGTTGCCATAAAAAATTAGTCAACTTCTAGATATTTATTTTTGTGAGTAGTGTTTAACAATCAACATCTTAGTGTCAGTTATGGTTCCAGGTTATTTTACAGGGCACGCAGGTGCTTAGGCTCACTGAAAACGTAGATTCTGTGTACCTTTACAGAACGAAGAGCCTCGGTTAATGAGTGATTATATAGTGCAAAGATCAGTGAACATAATCACGTGAGAAAGTTGAGAGTCGCCCAGGATGAATGACAGCTTTTTGGAAAATAAAGATTGTGAGACGACAATTTGTTGCAACATGAGACGTTGGCTTTTGGAACTGTACAGATAATGAAAGATGAATAGGATGTTGAAAGCTAAAGAAATTAATGGAAAGAGAGCTGGATTCCATTGTGGAGTTTCTTGTCCAGGATAATGGGCAAGGGCAAACCATCAGAATTCGCTCACCGCACAAACGTAGAATTCCAACAAACAACTGAACCCCATTCACCGAAGACCCACTATTGGACCTCAGAGGCCCAAACCCTTTTCTGACACAATCGTTTTCAAGGTTGAACTTCAGTCCTCTCTCCGCCTATCCTTTAGAAACAACACGATGAAATATACAGAACATTTAGACCTTTCTGTATTAATACAAGTTAACAGAACAGCATTAATAATTGTAAGCAGCATACAGAAATGTTGGTCATTTCACTAACCACGTTTCCTTCCGCAGTTTTTATGCGAGTAAAGTCATACTGTATAATTTTTTTTTAAAAACACGACAGCTGTGATGGAAACAGGAAGTTTCGGTACAATTTTATAAATGCTGACAGATCATTTGTTCGTTCGAGAAGATGGGATCTTTTTGTGTCTGTAAAATGATTTACGTGAGAAATGGTTGTGGAAACGCCTTTATGCACAAATATTGACATAATAACCATAATATCGAAGTAAACTTGGAGTCACTCGATGATATGGTGTGTGGTCCTCCCACTACAACTCGGGAAACCATGCAGTTTATTAGACTACAGATGAAATAAGTTATGATGAACTTCACAGGGTGGTGAAAGTGCACGGGGATGAGCTTGATGCTCCTTTCAAATAGATATCGAGGGTCTTATTCTGGTGACATGATGATTGATGCTCGACTGCCATTTGACAAATACAGTGCCTTCAAAAAGTATTCATACCCCTTGACTTATTCCACATTTCGTTGTGTTACAGCCTAATTTCAAAATGGATGAAATATATATTTTTTATCTCCCATTACTACACACAATAATACCCAATAATGACAAAGTGAAAACATATTTTTTAGAGGTTTTAGCAAATTTATTGAAAATGAAATACAGAAATGTCTCATTTACATAAGTATTCACACCCCTGAGTCAAAACACGTTAGAATCACCTTTGGCAGTGATTATAGCTGTGAGTCTTTCTGGGTAAGTCTCTTAAGAGCCTTGCAAACCTGGACTGTACAATATTTGCACATTATTCTTTAAAAAATTATTCAAGCTCTGTCAAGTTGGTTGTTGATCATTGCTAGACAGCCATTTTGAAGTTTTGCCATAGATTTTCAAGCCAATTTAAGTAACAAATGTAACTAGGCCACTCAAGAACATTCAATGTCGTCTTGGTAAGCAACTCCAGTGTATATTTGACCTTGTGTTTTAGGTTATTGTCTTGCTGTAAGGTGAATTTGTCTCCCAGTGTCTGTTGGAAAGCAGACTGAACCAGGTTTTCCTTTAGGTTTTTGCGTGTGCTTAGCTCTATTACGTTTCTTTTTATCCTTCCAAGATGGCGTAGCAGTGTGGTCATGTATTGTGTTGTGTCCTTGTGTAAATAGCCAGATTTTTAGTTTTTTGTATTTTTTTTGTATATATTTCTCTATCTCACTTCCCATCCTTTAACCAAATATACTTTCCTGCAACCCGCCTCACCCAATGTGGAACGGATTCTATTATTTATTTATTTTTATCAAGAACCTACGGCTGACTACTAGCTACTTGCTATTAGCCTCCGTTAGCGGTCTTCACCACTGTCCGTGGCCTGCACTACCTACCTACCAGCCAGCTCTGGACAATTATCGGTCTGCACAGCGTGCTATCGACCCAGAGCATATCGGATTTTCTGCCGGAATCACTGAATCACTGGACCTTAACACCGGATCATCGCAACTAGCTAGCTGCAACCGAATGGCTGTTGTTGGCTAATTCACCACTGTCCCGATGCACCAGTTAGCCTTGAGCTAGCCTCGAGCCAGGCCCATCTCCCGGCTATCTACCTCTCTGTCAACCGGACGGGACCTCCTAGTGTCGACACGGAGCCCCGCCGATCCATCATGACTGGTCTGCCGACGTAATCGTCTGATGTGGTTTCAACAGGTTTCCTGTTGCGACGACCACGAAGATCCATCTGCTAGCCCCGGCCCGCTAGCATGCGCAATCAACAGCCGTGCCTCCTGCTCGCCTGTGCTGTAGCAGCCTACAAACTGCTCCCGAACGTATCTATTGCTGTTCACTGGACCTTATGTTCACTCAGCTACACAGCTGATGCCTGCTGGACTGTTCCTTTACACGGTACCCTATCCTGTTTATCTGTTTAGCCTCAACCCAAACTTTCGTCGCCATTACCAGTTGTTGTCTTAGCACTCTCGAATAACACCTGTGATTGCGTTATGCCTCTCTCCCATTTCAATATGCCTAGCCTATTACTGTTTGGGCTAGTTCTTTTTGTACTATTTCGCTGTAGAACCTCCAGTCCCGCTCAACCAGCCTCAGAGAGCTCCTTTGTCCCACCCCCCATACACGCGGAGACCGGCTCAATCGGTACCTCCAGTGATGCTACCTCTTTCATCGTTACCCAATGCTTAGGTGTACTTCCACTGTACTCATATCCTTCCATATCCTTGTCTGTACATAATGCCCTGAATCTATTCTACAACGCCCGGAAATCTGCCCCTTTTATTCTCTGTACCCAACGCACTAGAAGACCAGTTCTTAAAGCCTTTAGCCATATCCTTATTCTATTCCTCCTCTGTTCCTCTGGTGATGTAGAGGTTAGCCCCTGTAGCCCCCAGTATCACTCCTACTCCCCAGGCGCTATCATTTGTTGACTTCTGTAACCGTAAAAGCCTTGGATTCTTGCATGTCAACATCAGAAGCCTTCTCACCAAGTTTGAGTTATTCACTGCGTTAGCACACCCTGCCAACCCTGATGTTCTAGCAGTGTCTGAATCCTGCTTAGGAAGGCCACCAAAAATTCAGACATTTCCATCCCGAAAAACAACCGTCTAGATAGAACTGCCAAAGGGGGTAGCCTGCAGTGCTCTATCATACTATCCAGGTCTGTGCCCAAACAGTTTGAGCTTCTACTTCTAAAAACCCACCTTTCCAGCAATAAGTCTCTCACTGCTGCCGCTTGCTACAGACCCCCCTCAGCCCCTAGTTGTGCCCTGGACACCATATGTGAATTGCTTGCCCCCCATCTATCCTCAGAGTTCGTACTGCTTGGTGACCTAAACTGGGATATGCTTAACACCCCGGCCGTCCTACAATCTAAACTAGATGCCCTCAATCTCACACAAATTATCAAGTAACCTACCAGGTACAACCCTAAATACATAAACATGGGCACCCTCATAGATATCATCCTGACTAATTTATCCTCTAAATACACCTCCGCTGTCTTCAACCAGGATCTCAGCGATAACTGCCTCATTGCCTGCATCCGTAATGGGTCCGCGGTCAAACGACCACCCCTCATCACTGTCAAACGCTCCCTAAAACACTTCAGCGAGCAGGCCTTTCTAATTGACCTGGCCTGGGTATCCTGGATGGATATTGACCTCATTCCGTCAGTAGAGGTTGCCTGGATGTTCTTCAAAAGTGCTTTCCTCTCCATCTTAAATAAGCATGCCCCATTCAAAAAATGCAGAACTAAGAAAAGATATAGCCCCTGGTTCACCCCGGATATGACTGCCCTTGACCAGCACAAAAACATCCTCTGGCGTACTGCATTAGCATCGAACAGCCCCCGCGATATGCAACTTTTCAGGGAAGTCAGGAACCAAATAGATAATCAGTTAGGAAAGCAAAGGCTAGCTTTTCAAACATAAATTTGCATCCTGTAGCACTAACTCCAAAAAGTTTTGGGACACTGAAGTCCATGGAGAATAAGAGCACCTTCTCCCAGCTACCCACTGCACTGAGGCTAGGAAACACTGTCACCACCGATAAAGCTACGATAATCGAGAATTTCAATAAGCATTTTGCCATTGCTGGCCATGCTTTCCACCTGGCTACCCCTACCCCGGCCACCAGCTCTGCACTCTCCGCTGCAACTTGCCCCCCCCCCCCCCCCCCCCCGCTTCTCCTTCACCCAAATTCAGTTAGTTGATGTCCTGAATGAGCTGCAAAATCTGGACCCCTACAAATCAGCTGGGCTAGACAATCTGGCCCATTTCTTTAAAAAATGAGCCGCCGAATTTGTCGCAACCCCTATTACTAGACTGTTCAACCTCTCTTTCGTATCGTCTGAGATCTCCAGAGATTGGAAAGCTGCCGCGGTCATCCCCCTCTTCAAATGGGGTGACACTCTAGATACAAACTGTTACAGACCTATATCCATCCTGCCCTGCCTTTCGAAAGTATTTGAAAGCCAAGTTAACAAACAGATCACCAACCATTTCGAATCCCACTGTACCTTCTCCACTATGCAATCTGGTTTCCTAGCTGGTCATTGGTGCACCTCAGCCGCGCTCAAGGTCCTAAACGATATTATAACCGTGATCAATAAAAGACAGTACTGTGCAGCCGTCTTTATCGACCTGGCCAAGGCTTTTGACTCTGTCAATCACCACATTCTTATTGGCAGACTAAATAGCCTTGGTTTCTCAAATGACTGCCTCGCCTGGTTCACCAACTACTTCTCAGAGTTCAATGTGTCAAATCGGAGGGCCTGTTGTCTGGACCTTTGGCAGTCTTTATGGGGGTGCCACAGGGTTCAAATCTCGGGCCGACTCTATTCTCTGTGTATATCAATGATGTCGCTCTTGCTGCTGGTGACTCTCAGATCCACCTCTACGCAGACGACATAATTTTGTATACATCTGGCCCTTCATTGGACACTGTGTTAACAAACCTCCAAACGAGCTTCAATGCCATACAACACTCCTTCCGTGGCCTCCAACTGCTCTTAAACGCTAGTAAAACTAAATGCATGCTCTTCAATCGAATGCTGCTTGCACCCGCCCGCCCGACTAGAATCAATACTCTCGGCGGGTTTGACTTAGAATATGTGGACATCTACAAATACCTAGGTGTCTGGTTAGACTGTAAACTCTCCTTCCATACTCACATTAAGCATCTCCAATCCAAAGTTAAATCTAGAATCGGCTTCCTATTTCGCAACAAAGCCTCCTTCACTCATGCTGCTAAACATGCCCTCGTAAAACTGACTATCCTACCGATCCTTGACTTCGGCGATGTCATTTACAAAATAGCTTCCAACACTCTACTCAGCAAATTGGATGTAGTGTATCACAGTGCCATCCGTTTTGTCACCAAAGCCCCATATACTACCCACCATTGTGACCTGTACGCTCTCGTTGGCTGGCCCTCACTACATATTAGTCACCAAACCCACTGGCTCCAGGTCATCTATAAATCTCTTCTAGGCAAATCCCCGCCTTATCTTAGCTCATTGGTCACCATAGCAACACCCACCAGCAGGTATATCTCACTGGTCATCCCCAAAGCCAACACCTCCTTTGGCCGCCATTCCTTCCAGTTCTCTGATGCAAATGACTGGATCGAACTGCAAAAATCTCTGAAGCTGGAGACACTTATCTCCCTCACTATCTTTAAGCATCAGTTGTCAGAGCAGCTTACCGATCACTGCACCTGTACACAGCCCATCTGTAATTAGCCCACCCAACTACCTCATCCCCATATTGTTATTTACATTGTTATTTATTTTGCTCATTTGCACCCCAGTATCTCTATTTGCACATCACCTTCTGCACATCTATCACTCCAGTGTTAATACTAAATTGTAATTATTTTGCACTATGACCTATTTATTGCCTTACCTCCATAACTTACTACATTTGCACAAACTGTATATAGATTTTCTATTGTGTTATTGACTGTATGTTTTGTTTATTCCATATGTATCTCTGTGTTTGTTGTTTTTATCGCACTGCTTTGCTTTATCTTGGCCAGGTCGCAGTTGTAAATGAGAACTTGTTCTCAACTGGCTTACCTGGTTAAATAAAGGTTAAATAAAAAAATACATTTTTTTAAATAATGAAAAACACCCTAGTCCTTGTCGATGACGAGCATACCCATAACATGATGCAGCCACCACCATGGTTGAAAATATGAAGAGTGGTACTCAGTGATATGTTGTGTTCGATTTGCCCCAAACGCTTTGTATTCAGCACATAAAGTTAATTTCTTTGCCACATTTTTGGCAGTTTTACTTTAGGGCCTTGTTGCAAACAGGATGCATGTTTTGGAATAGTTTTATTCTGTACAAGCTTCCTTCTTTTCACTCTGTCATTTAGGTTAGTATTGTGAAGTAACTACAATGTTGTTGATCCATTCTCAGTGTTCTCCCATCACAGCCATTCAACTCTGTAACTGTTTTAAATAAAGTCACCATTGGCCTCATGGTGAAATCCCTGAGCGGTTTCCTTCCTCTCCGCCAACTGCGTTAGGAAGGACGCCTGTATATTTGTAATGACTGGGTGTATTGATACACCATCCAAAGTGTATTTAATAACTACACCATGCTCAAATGGATATTCATAGTCTTTTTTAATTATTTTTACCATCTATGAATAAGTGCCCTTCTTTGTGAGGCATTGGAAAACCTCCCTGGTCTTTGTGGTTGAATCTGTGTTTAGAATTCACTAATCAATTGAGGGACCTTACAGATAATTTTATGTGTGGGGTACAGAGATGAGATAGTCATAATTTTTGTTTTTTTTAAACACTATTATTGCACAGTGAGTCCTATTGGCTGGGTGGGGTTGGGGGAATGGGATGGGATGGGAGGTTGGGGGTGGAGGCCCACTTCATTTTTGTTTTATTTTCCTGTATACAGTCGTGGTCAAAAGTTTTGAGAATGACACAAATATACATTTTCACAGTCTGCTGCCTCAGTTTTTATGATGTCAATTTGCATATACTCCAGAATGTTATGAAGAGTGATCAGATGAATTGCAATTAATTGCAAAGTCCCTCTTTGCCATGAAAATTAACTTAATCCCAACAAAAACATTTCCATTGCATTTCAGCCCTGCCACAAAAGAACCAGCTGACATCATGTCAGTGATTCTCTCGTAAACACAGGTGAGAGTGTTGACGAGGACAAGGCTAGAGATCACTCTGTCATGCTGATTGAGTTAGAATAACAGACTGGAAGCTTTAAAAGGAGGGTGGTGCTTGAAATCATTGTTCTTCCTCTGTTAACCATGGTTACATGCAAGGAAACACGTGCCGTCATCATTGCTTTGCACAAAAAGGGTTTCACAGGCAAGGATAATGTTGCTAGTAAGATTGCACCTAAATCAACCATTTATCGGATCATCAAGAACTTCAAGGAGAGAGGTTCAATTGTTGTGAAGAAGGTTTCAGGGCGCCCAAGAAAGTCCAGCAAGCGCCAGGACCATCTCCTAAAGTTGACTGTTGCGGGATCGGGGCACCACCAGTGCAGAGCTTGCTCAGGAATGGCAGCAGGCAGGTGTGAGTGCATCTGTACGCACAGTGAGGCGAAGATTTTTGGAGGATGGCCTGGTGTCAAGAAAGGCAGCGGGGAAGCCACTTCTCTCCAGGACAAACATCAGGGACAGACTGATATTCTGTAAAAGGTACAGGGATTGGACTGCTGAGGACTGGGGTAAAGTCATTTTCTCTGATGAATCCCCTTTCCGATTGTTTGGGGCATCCGGAAAAAAGCTTGTCCAGAGAAGACAAGGTGAGCGCTACCATCAGTCCTGTGTCATGCCAACAGTAAAGCATCCTGAGACCATTCATGTATGGGGTTGCTTCTCAGCCAAGGGAGTGGGCTCACTCACAATTTTGCCTAAGAACACATCCTCCGAGAGCAACTTCTCCCAACCATCCAAGAACAGTTTGGTGACGAACAATGCCTTTTCCAGCATGATGGAGCACCTTGCCATAAGGCAAAAGTGATAACTAAGTGGCTCGGGGAACAAAACATCGACATTTTGGGTCCATGGCCAGGAAACTCCCCAGACCTTAATCCCATTGAGAACTTGTGGTCGATCCTCAAGAGGTGGGTGGACAAACAAAAACCCACAAATTCGGACGAACTCCAAGCATTGATTATGCAAGAATGGGCTGCCATCAGTCAGGATGTGGCCCAGAAGTTAATTGACAGCATGCCAGGGCGGATTGCAGAGGTCTTGAAAAAGAAGGGTCAACACTGCTAATATTGACTCTTTGCATAAACTTAATGTAATAAAAGCCTTTGACACTTATGGAATGCTTGTAATCATACTTCAGTATACCATAGTAACATCTGACAAAAATATCTAAAAACACTGAAGCAGCAAACTTTGTGAAGGCCAATACTTGTGTCATTCTCAAAACTTTTGACCACGACTGTATACTGAATTTATTATTACTTAAACTTTAAAATCTGATAAAATATTATCAATACTTTGTAGTTACATTGAGGGAAAAAAGTATTTGATCCCCTGCTGATTTTGTATGTTTGCCCATCGACAAAGACATGATCAGTCAATCATTTTAATGGTAGGTTTATTTGAACAGTGAGAGACAGAATAACAAACAAAAAATCCAGAAAAACGCATGTCAAAAATGTTATAAATTGATTTGCATTTTAATGAGGGAAATAAGTATTTGACCCCTCTGCAAAACATGACTTAGTACTTGGTGGCAAAACCCTTGTTGGCAATCACAGAGGTCAGACGTTTCTTGTAGTTGGCCACCTCTCAGGAAGGATTTTGTCCCACTCCTCTTTGCAGATCTTCTCCAAGTCATTAAGGTTTCGAGGCTGACGTTTGGCAACTCGAACCTTCAGCTCCCACCACAGATTTTCTATGGGATTAAGGTCTGGAGACTGGCTAGGCCACTCCAGGACCTTAATGTGCCTCTTCTTGAGCCACTCCTTTGTTGTTTTGGGTCATTTTCAATGCCTGGCTGAGGGAAGGAGGTTCTCACCCAAGATTTGACGGTACTCGTCCCTTTGATGCGGTGAAGTTGTCCTGTCCCCTTAGCAGAAAAACACCCCAAAGCATAATGTTTCCACCTCCATGTTTGACGGTGGGGATGTTGTTCTTGGGGTCATAGGCAGCATTCCTCCTCCTCCAAACACGGCGAGTTGAGTTGATGCCAAAGAGCTCCATTTTGGTCTCATCTGACCACAACACTTTCACCCAGTTCACCTCTGAATCATTCAGATGTTCATTGGCAAACTTCAGACAGGCCTGTATATGTGCTTTCTTGAGCAGGGGGACCTTGCGGGCGCTGCAGGATTTCAGTCCTTCACGGCGTAGTGTGTTACCAATTGTTTTCTTGGTGATTATGATCACAGCTGCCTTGAGATCATTGACAAGATCCTCCCATGTAGTTCTGGGCTGATTCCTCACCATTCTCATGATCATTGCAACTCCACGAGATGAGATCTTGCATGGAGCCCCAGGCCGAGGGAGATTGACAGTTCTTTTGTGTTTCTGCCATTTGCATATAATCGCACCAACTGTTGTCACCTTCTCACCAAGCTGCTTGGCGATGGTCTTGTAGCCCATTCCAGCCTTGTGTAGGTCTACAATCTTGTCCCTGACATCCTTGGAGAGGTCTTTGGTCTTGACCATGGTGGAGAGTTTGGAATCTGATTGATTGATTGCTTCTGTGGACAGGTGTATTTTATACAGGTAACAAGCTGAGATTAGGAGCACTCCCTTTAAGAGTGTGCTCCTAATCTCAGCTCGTTACCTGTATAAAAGACACCTGGGGGGGTCAAATACTTATTTCCCTCATTAAAATGCAAATCAATTTATAACATTTTTGGCATGTATTTTTCTGGATTTTGTTGTTGTTATTCTATCTCTCACTGTTCAAATAAACCTACCATTAAAATTATAGACTGATAATTTATTTGTCAGTGGGCTAACGTATAAAATCAGCAGGGGATCAAATACTTTTTTCCCTCACTGTATGTACCTTTTTGTGTTTAAAAAAAAAAAGGTCTTATTTTTTCTTCTTCGGAGTGGCAGCCCACAGGTGCAATATGTGAAATAATGTATTGAAAATATTTGAATTGATATTAATTGAAATATTGTACCTGTAACCCCCCCACCCAACGAAAAAAGGACTAAATTAAATACAAATTTGGTGACACTTTTCTTTCTTTGTACACAATATTTGTGCACTTCAGACTAAACTAAAGGGAGGACTCGATGGGCACACTGAACGGCTCATGTCTCACAAGGCCCTTATTTTAATTTCTATAGAGGCCTAAAAGTTAGTATCTGAGGGAGATTCTATAATGGTAGGTACATTATAGTGGAAATGGCCTACCTTTTTGAGGAGTTGCATGGCTTCACTGTGTATGTTATATTATTTATGCCATTGGTGCTCTACATATCCTGACTGCGTTGTGAAGTTGAGGTCTACTGAAGGAGTAAAGCTATCACTTTCACTGCCTGGGGCCAGAACATCGCCCAACCACGTCCTCAGCAGATCACACAAACAAGAAAAGCTGCACCTCCATTGACTTTTCATCCATATCTTCTCAGCTCAGCCATTTTAAGTTGTTGAAGCTCTTGTTTGGCTCTGTGGTATGTTTACAATGAAACTGGATACAATTCACCGGGGCCTTAACCTCAACTGATCAGTTGGCACTTGAAAGGCTGATGATAGTGGAACCTGACTATTGTGATTTTTGAAGGACAGAAGTTTCCTTTGGAAAAGAAGATGCTGGTATGTGGCCAATGGTTGTTTCCTACCCATCGGGGGGTCGCAATTAATTTGCCTATGTGGCAGTAGTTCTGATATTCTGGTTTACAGTAGGCCGACAGTCTGATGAAGGATAAGTTCTGCCCCCCGTGTAATCCCTACCATGTTTTGTGGTTTAGCCATTGACCTTCTCCACTTTCTGAATTGTGTAATGTCACGTTTCTGAATTGCACTTGTAAAGTTTTAGGCTTCATCATTTGTATTCTGTTAGGGGACCTTTCTACTTCTGATAGACATGCTTATATAGTAGCCTATATCCTTTAATGTGGTTGTCGTGTTTGATTAGTGTTTTTACGCCTCTTTTAAACTCCTCACATCCTTGGCTGTTGGGGCTATTATACTTAACTGCATGAAGATGTCATGCCATTTTAGGTAAACATTGCTATTATCGGCAGCCTCATCTGATCAGGGGTAATTTGTGAAGCACACTTCCTTTGGACTGCACCCCTCCCAGCAATCACAAACTAAACATTTTGGGTGAAAAAATTTAGCTCCAAAATCCCCTCTCCATGCACGTCCCTTAGGATCCATAATTGAGAGTTTCCAGAAGTAATTTCACCTCTCACGTTTTATTTTGCTGACGCTGCTCCAGGCTTAGGTTTAAAACACTGCTTTACTAAATTCTCTTGAGTTGGAGATGTTGAAGATTTGAAGCAATATTTGGGCTTAGGTCATGGTTTTCTTTGGACATTTTCAGCCTGGGGGGCATTATTTCATTCATGTCTTGTCCGATCATCGTGGTGAATGAGTCATAGTGGCTCCAACACTGGGATGGTCACTGAACAGCTAGGGGTAGTGGCTCTTTTGGAGTCTACTTCAAATTAGTAGCTGGCTAACATCTGGATGGAAGTAGAGGGAAAGCCTTTAAAGTGCAAAACCCATGGCCACTTTAAAGAGTATGACCTCACATCAAATCTTTCAATAGATGAACTGCGGATGTCAGTATAGTCATATGCTAAAATGACACAAGCATGAGTGTAATATAAAGAAGTGTGAGTGGTCATCTAAGTGTTGTTAACCTATGCAGTAAGTCGAGGACCATGGATAAGGTCAATGATCAACCGAAGTTCTAGATGTTCCAAAGTCATTAAATGTTGTGGAGGGTAGGCCTCAGTTATGCTGAAAATCAAATGCGTTACAACAAAAACGGAGACCCTATTTTTATTATATAAACACTACCAGTCAAAAGTTTGGACACACCTACTCATTCAAGGGTTTTTCTTTATTTTTACTATTTTATACAATGCAGAATAATAGTGAAGACATCAAAACTATTAAATAACACATGGAATCATGTAGTAACCAAAAACGTGTTAAACAAATCAAAATATATTTTATTTTTGAGATATTTCAAAGTAGCCACCCTTTGCATTGATGACAGCTTTGCACACTTGGCATTCTCTCAACCAGCTTCATGAGGTAGTCACCTGGAATGCATTTCAATTAACAGGTATGCCTTGTTAAAAGTTAATTTGTGGAATTTCTTTCCTACTTAATGCGTTTGAGCCAATCAGTTGCGTTGTGACAAGATAGGGGTGGTATACAGAAGATAGCCCTATTTGGTAAAATACCAAGTCCATATTATGGCAAGAACAGCTCAAATAAGCAAAGATAAACGACAGTCCATCATTACTTTAAGACATGAAGGTCAGTCAATCCGGAAAATTGAAAGTTTCTTCAAGTGCAGTCGCAAAAACCATCAAGCGATATGATGGAACTGGCTCTCATGAGGACCGCCACAGGAAAGTAAGACCCAGAGTTACCTCTGCTGCAGAGGATACGTTCATTAGAGTTAACTGCACCTCAGATTGCAGCCCAAATAAATGCTTCACGGAGTTCAAGTAACCGACAGCTCAACATGAATTGTTCAGAGGAGACTGCGTGAATCAGGCCTTCATGGTCGAATTGCTGCAAAGAAACCACTACTGAAGGACACCAATAATAAGAAGAGACTTGCTTGGGCCAAGAAACACGAGCAATGGACATTAGACCAGTGGAAATCTGTCCTTTGGTCTGATAAGTCCAAATTTGAGATTTTTGGTTCCAACCGCTGTGTCTTTGTGAGACGCAGAGTAGGTGAACTGATGATCTCCACATTTGTGGTTCCCACCGTGAAGCATGGAGGATGAGGTGTGATGGTGTGGGGGTGCATTGCTGGTGACACTGTCTGTGATTTATTTAGAATTCAAGGCACACTTAACCAGCATGGCTACCACAGCATTCTGCATTGATACGCCATCCCATCTGGTTTGGACTTAGTGGGATTATCATTTGTTTTTCAACAAGACAATGACCCAACACACCTCCAGGCTGTGTAAGGGCTATTTTACCAATATGGAGAGTGATGTTGCATCAGATGTCCTGGCCTCCACAATCCCCCGATCTCAACCCAATTCAGATGGTTTGGGATGAGTCTGATGGCAGAGTGCTCAGCATATGTGGGAACTCCTTCAAGACTGTTGGAAAAGCATTCCAGGTGAAGCTGCTTGAGAGATTGCCAAGAGTGTGCAAAGCTGTCATCAAGGCAAAGGGTGGCTATTTGAAGAATCTCAAATATCAAATATATTTTGATTTGTTGAACACTTTTTTGGTTATTACATGATTCCATATGTGTTATTTCATAGTTTTGATGTCTTCACTATTATTCTACAATGTAGAAAATAGTAAAAATAAAGAAAAATCCTTCAATGAGTAGGTGTGTCCAAACTTTTGACTGGTACTGTATATATACTGTAGATATCATTGTTTTTTATTGTATTTTTTTTGTATTGTCACATACACCGGATAGGGTGACAGGGTATTATGTAACATCCCACTTCAGCCCTGCTCCTTTTTGACAGTGAGTGGAGAGCCTTTTGTGAACCAGACCAGAGGATCTCCTCTGTACCAATGTGCAATGCAGGGTCGGTAAAGTGGCATGTGAAATGCGACACTTTGCCTCTCGGGGATAGAACGGACCCTTTGGTGGAGTCAAGGTGAGCCACTGAGCTATTCCCACCGAATCACATGACTAGCGCTCTCACTGAGGCGCTGAGTAGAATGCGAAGAGTGCTTTGATGCTTTGATCTTGTCATCCAGAACTGTCTGGTTTGACCACTGCACCCCTATTTCCACTGCCAACTCCACCATCAAGATATGTTTAAAGGCGCTATGTTTATATTTTGTGGCGGAGATGGCCGCGTACAGATTGGTTTTCAATTACTCAGTGTAGCTTTCAACATTTAGTTTTCAGTGATTAGTTTTAATTCAAGTATTGGGGTTTTCCAGTCCAATAGAGATTTTGCAGAGAAACAATTAATTTTACTAGTATTTATTTGACACAGGTTCACATTCAATTTATCTCCTAGTTTAGAGGTCTTCTAGGACCTAGATGGAAACACTTCTTTGTTTTACAACAGTGTTTGATGCAGACCATTTCTAACAATTTACAGTGCCTTCATAAAGTATTCACACCTCTTGAATTTTCCACATTTTGTTGTGTTACAGCCTGAATTTAAAATTGATTAAATTGAGATTTTTTGTTCACTGGTCTACACACAATACCCCATAATGTCAATCATTTTTTTAAGCAAATGAATTACAAATGAAAAGCTGAAATGTCTTGAGTCAATAAGTATTCAACCCCTTTGTTATGGTAAACCTAAATAAGTTCAGGAGTAAAAAGTTGCTGAACAAGTCCCATAATAAGTTGCATGGACTCTGTGTGCAATAATAGTGTTTAACATGATTTTTGAATGACTACCTCATCTCTGTACCCCACACATACAATTATCAGTAATGTCCCTCAGTCGAGCAGTGAATTTAAATCACAGATTCTACCACAAAGACCAGGGAGGTTTTCCAATGCCTCGCAAAGAAGGGCACCTATTTGGTAGATGGGTAAAACTAAAAAAGCACGCATGAATATCCCTTTGAGCATGG
The DNA here is from genome assembly GCF_964263955.1 of Coregonus lavaretus. NCBI lineage: Eukaryota > Metazoa > Chordata > Actinopteri > Salmoniformes > Salmonidae > Coregonus > Coregonus lavaretus. The sequence goes on along the minus strand of NC_140011.1, from coordinate 1,403,005 downwards.
TGAAGTTATTAAATACACTTTGGATTAATAAAAATATTCCAAAACATGCATCCTGTTTGCAACAAGGCACTTATGTAATACTGTGGCAAAGCAATTCACTTTTTGTCCTGAATACAAAGTGTTATGTTTGGGGCAAATCCAATACAACACATGTCTGAGTACCGCTCTCCATATTCTTAAGCATAGTGGTTGCTGCATCATGTTATGGGTATGCTTGTAATCATTAAGGAATTGCGAGTTTTTCAGGATAAAAAATAAATGGAATGGAGCTAAGCACAGGCAAAATCCTGAAGGAAAACCTAGTTAAATCTGCTTTCCACCAGACACTGGGAGATGAATTCATCTTTTAGCAGGACAATAACTTAAAACACAAGGTCAAATCTACACTGGAGTTGCTTACCAAGAATACAGTGAATGTTCCTGAAAATGGTTGTCTAGTAATGATCAACAACCAAATTGACAGAGCTTGAAGAATTTTGAAAAGAATGATGGGCAAATGTTGCACAAGCTTTTAGAGACGTCAAATCTAGACTTTACCGTGAAATGCTTACTTACAAGCCCTTAACCAACAATGCAGTAAAAAAAAAAGAGTTAAGAATATATTTACTAAATAAACTAAAGTAAAATAAAAAATACAAAAATAACAGTAACGAGGCTATATCCAGGGGGAACCGGTATCGAGTCAATGTGTGGGGGTACAGGTTAGTCAAGGTAATTGAGGTAATATGTAGATGTAGGTAGGGGTAAAGTGACTATGCATTGATAATAAACAGCGAGTAGCAGCAGCGTCAATGCAAATAGTCCGGGTAGCCATTTGATTCATTGTTCAGCGGGCTTATGGCTTGGGGGTAGAAGATGTTAAGGAGCCTTTTGGACCTAGACTTGGTGCTCCGGTCCGCTTGCCGTGCGGTAGCAGAGAGAACAGTCTATGACTAGGGTGACTGAATTTTTAGGGCCTTCCTCTGACACCGCCTGGTATAGAGGTCCTGGATGGCAGGAAGCTTGGCCCCAGTGATGTACTGGGCCATACGCACTACCCTCTGTAGCGCCTTGTGCCTCCGAGCAGTTGCCATACCAGGCGGGGATGCAACCAGTCAGACCTAAGGACCCATGCCAAATCTTTTCAGTCTCATGAGGGGAAATAGGAGTTGTCGTGCCCTCTTCACGACTGTCTTGGTGTGTTTGGACCATTATAATTTGCGAATTGGAGTGAGTGTAGGGTTTCTGGGATGATAATGTTAATGTGAGAAATGGCCAGCCTTTCAAAGCACTTCATGGCTACAGATGTGAGTGCTACGGGTCGGTAGTCATTTAGGCAGGTCACCAAGGCGTTCTTGGGCACAGGGACTATGGTGGTCTGCTTGAAACATGTTGGTATTACAGACTCGGTCAGGGACAGGTTGAAAGTGTCAGTGAAGACACATGCCAGTTGGTCAGCGCATTCTCTGAGTACACGTTCTGGTAATCCTTCTGGCCCTGCTGCTTTGTGATTGTTGACCTGTTTTAAGGTCTTACTCCCATCGGCTATGGAGAGCGTGATCACACAGTTGTCCGGAACAGATGGTGCTCTCACGCATGCTTCAGTGTTGCTTGCTTCGAAGCGTGCATAGAAGGTATTTAGCTTGTCTGGTAGGCTTTTGTCACTGGCAGCTCGTGGCTGGGCTTCCCTTTGTAGTCCGTAATTGTTTGCAATCCCGGCCACATCCGACGAGCATCAGAGGCGGTGTAGTAGGATTTAATCTTAGTCCTGTATTGACGCTTTGCCTGTTTGATGGTTCGTCGGAGGGCATAGCGGGATTTCTTATAAGTGTCCGGGTTAGAGTCCCGCTCCTTGAAAGCAGCAGCTCTGCCCTTTAGCTCAGTGCGGATGTTGCCTGTAATCCATGGCTTCTGGTGGGGACAACATCATCGAGGCACTTATTGATGAAGCTGATGCTTCCTGCTGGTACTGGTACTTCCTGATTTAGTTTTTGTTTGTAAGCAGGAATCAGCAGGATAGTGTTATGGTCAGATTTACCAAATGGAGGGCGAGGGAGAGCTTTGTACGCGTCTCTGTGTGTGGAGTAAAGGTGGTCTAGAGTTTTTATTCCTCTGGTTGCACATGTTACATGCTGGTAGAAATTAGGTAAAACGGATTTAAGTTTACCTGCATTAAAGTCCCCGGCCACTAGGAGCGCCACCTCTGGATGAGCATTTTCTTGTTTGCATATGGCCTTATACAGCTCGTTGAGTGCAGTCTTAGTGCCAGCATCAGTTTGTGGTGGTAAATTGACAGCTATGATAAATATAGATAGTGTGGTCTACAGCTTATCATGAGGTACTCTACCTCAGGCGAGCAAAACCTATTGACTTCTTTAATATTAGATTTCGCGCACCATCTGTTATTGATAAATAGACACACCACCACCCCTCGTCTTACCGGAGGTAGCTGTTCTGTCTTGCCGATGCACGGAAAACCCATCCAACTGTATGTCATCCATGTCGTCTTTCAGCCACGACTCGGTGAAACATAAGATATTACAGTTTTTAATGTCCCGTTGGTAGGATAGTCTCGAACAGAGCTCATCCAGTTTATTCCCAATGATTGCAACGTTGGCAAATGGGACGGATGGTAGAGGCGGGTTACCCACTCGCCGACTAATTCTCACAAGGCACCCAGATCTGCGTCCCCTGTATCGGCATCTCCTATTCAAGCGAATGACGGGGATTTGGCCCTTGTCCGGTAGCAGCAGTAAATCCTTCGCGTCCGACTCATTAAAGAAAAAATCTTCGTCCAGTTCGAGGTGAGTAATCACTGTCCTGATATCCAGAAGCTCTTTTCGTTCATAAGAGACGGTGGCAGAAAAATGATGTACAAAATAAGTTACAAAGAACGCACAATTGGTTAGGAGCCCGTAAAATGGCAGCCATCCCCTCTGGTGCCATTCCTGTAACAGACTTACCCAGAAAGACTTACAGCTGTAATCGCTGCCAAAGGTGCTTCTACAAAGTATTGACTCAGGAGCAGTGGCGGCTCCTGAAAAAATTCTCAGGGGGGGCAATTTTTCTGATGATTTAGGTGACCTACACACATTTAAAAAAATATATGTCCAGCAACAACATGAAGACAGGGGCAGCATATAAGTCAATACCAGAAGCATTTATTGACTGATCTCAAAAGTGTTGGCTTACAAAAGCAAAATAAGTTATCACAATAAAAATAATCAAGGGTGTTCTTTCACATTCCTCAACACTGCAGAAACAATATGCATTTCCATAAAACACCTCATCTAATTGTGCCACAAAGTTGACAAGTCCAAGAAAAATACCAGGGTTGGTGGAGCCCTCAGTTTCATCTTTGCCTCGTAAAGCTAACTCAAACACTCCGCAAAACTTCACACACTGGATTAGCCGGCTGAGGATGTGGCGGTTCTTGCTAACCTCATCGTTGTGGCGGCGGACAGCTAGCCTGTATCCCTCATCCAGTTGAGTGGCAATGTTCACTCTCCCCAAAGCAGACAATCTCAAACAGCTATCCATGTGGGTCTTTGACAGCTCATGTTTCTTAATCTTTTCTGAAAGATGGTGCATGTCCGTTACACCAGTCGCTGTCCAAGCGGTGCTGTCTGCCGTGCCGCCTTCAGGGTGAAAGAGTAAGCAGGGGTAGCAGAAGACTGCATTAGCTACATCGCAGCCTGCTAGCCAGGTTTTTCGTTCGTACCAATTTTTGGAAAATCCTCGGGTGTAGGACTTTCCCCCTTTAGTAAAAACCTGTTGAATTATTAAATTTGGTCTGGGAGGTCCTAATTGTTTCGTTGCCAATTTATCTTGATTTGTTCGCCGACAAAAAGGAACTTCTTTCAAAGAGACAATCGAGTTGCACTGAACGCTAGCCATCTTGACAGTAGTACGTGAATTGATTGACGCTGCTACCCGCTCTTTTCTTAGTTACGTTCATGGTTATGTTACGTATGACGAAAGCGCGTAAGTGCAAGCCCTCCCGGAACCCATAGAGATTGTATTGAAAGCTCTGATATTTGAAAAAAAAAGATTTTACATGAGAGTCTATGAGAGACTTCTGGGGCGATTTTCAACCTGACTGAAATCGCCCCAAAAGGGGCGGGGCCATTTTAAGCACGACTTTAGCCTGATTGGACATTTAGTGGCAGATCAGACGTCTAGATTAGAACACTGATAACTACTGTTGCCGTGATATAATTGATTAGAAAAAAAATCCCTTCCTTTTCCCGTTTGGCAGTGCGTCGCCCATATCGCCCTAATGAACACACCGCCCCTGCTCAGGAGTGTGAATACTTATGTCATGTTTTCTCTTTGTCATTATGGGTTATTGACTGTAGATGGATGAGGTATTTAAAACAAATATTTAATACATTTTGAATTCAGGCTGTAACACAACAAAATGTGGAATAAGTCAAGGGGTATGAATTAGGGTTTAATATTTTCCCGGTATTTTACAAATGTTCCATCCCAAGAATAAATCACTTTTCTCCCGGGTAACCCGGTATTTCCCGGCAAAACCGGAAGTGTCATTCAAAAGCATTATAAAATATAAATAAATAATTAATATAAATGAATTAATATATAAATAGGCCTATGTCTGGATTTGATTAGAGCTTTGATCGAAAATTCAAACCTGATGCAACCTGAGCCTGATTGAATACATCTTATGAGCACTACATTAAAGACATTTAATGAGCCCATGCCCAAAAAAGCCCAAATGATTGTGCCATTATCCAATACATAGGCTATATGATATATAGGCTACTGCACATTGCGCACGACAGAAAATCATGAAAGCACATAGATGTAGCAATGGTCTCTTAGGTAAATAAATGAAACAAGCTCCAGTAGGCTAATCTTTTTGACTGTGGATTGTATTAGTGTACTGTATTGTATTATACTATATTATATGACTGGAATTACGCACCTCGTTCAAACCATGATAAAGCAGGGAGAGAACATGTGATTCTGGTGCAGCTCATGCGGCTCACAGAATTACAAGTATAGGCTAGCGAATTTGATTTACATTTTTCGTAATATTTCCCCTAATGTTATTAGCCTACCTTCTCTTTCTCTCTCTAGTGTTGCTTCATTCTTTCCTCGCTTTCAACAGTTAAATGAAATACGTTTTTTTGTCCTTATCTTCATCATTTTAATGACATGCTTGTTACAGGAGTGGTTCGCAGTTCCGGAGCGACCCACTAGGTGTCAACCTCCGACAACCTTAGGCACCTCCTCACTCACAGTCTGGACTAATCATTATCCAATTGGTGTCACCTGTGTGTCTACCTGTTCACCGGTGTATTTATGCCCTCACTTCCCTGTGTTCCCTTGCTCTGTTTTCTCTGCTAGTTTCTCAATGCCCAACAGTACTAATCAGTGTCTGATCGGAGACCTATGTACAGGTACTTGAGAAGTGTTCTCCCTGTTTCATTGTTGTTTTCAGTCGTAGTTAGTATTTCGTATGTTTGCTGTCAGCCTGTTTTTGGAGACCAATTTGCTCTTCCTTTATTTTATTGTGAGAAGTCCGTTATTTTGTATCCTGGTTTTGGGACCACCAGTAAAGATCCTTGTTTCACCATCTCTGCCTACTGCCTAATGTGTATCCTGCACCGCACCTGGGTCACATCTCACACCAACCCTTACACATGCTTGAATAATATAGGACTAGAATGAGATGCAGAAGGCTTTCACTTCTCTTGACGAGGTTCGAATGGTTATGGGTCTGAATAAATAACTGCTATAGCCTACCGGCATTGCGCGTTCGCTCTTCTTTCAAGCTACCCCTGAGTTCTATTGGCTGCTGTATTTAACATTCAGCAAACAAGAGCTCTTCGAATAGTCTATTGGTATAAGAAATGCTAAAAAAATAATAATGTCTAAGCTAAGGAGCCTTTTTTACAGAGGGAGGCCAGCGGAGCACAGGTGCGTGCGTATTGCACAAGAGACAGAGGCTATAACTTAGAAGCTTATTATGCATAACCCATCATTCATTAGCTTAATATAAGGGTAATACTGCATTTAATTTATTACCTGAAAGAGGTAGGCTAGGACATCTACAGTATACAGTGCATTCGGAAAGTATTCAGACCCCTTGACCTTTTCCACATTTTGTTACATTACAGCCTTATTCTAAAATAGATTAAATCGTTTTTTCCCTCATCAATCTACACAGAATACCCCATAATAACAAACAAAAAACAGGTTCTTAGAAATTTTTGCAAATGTATTAAAAATAAAAAACTGAAATATCACATTTCCATAAGTATTCAGACCCTTTACTCAGTACTTTGTTGAAGAACCTTTGGCAGCGATTACAAGCTCAAGTCTTCTTGGGCATGACACTACAAGCTTGGCACCCCTGTATTTAGGGAGTTTCTCCCATTCTTCTCTGCAGATCCTGTCAAGCTCTGTCAGGCTGGATGGGGAGCGTCGCTGCACAGCTATTTTCAGGTCTCTCCAGAGATGTTTGATCGGGTTCAAGTCCGGGCTCTGGCTGGGCCACTCAAGGACATTCAGAGACTTGTCCCGAAGCCACTCCTGCGTTGTCTTGGCTGTGTGGTTAGGGTCGTTGTCCTGTTGGAAGGTGAACCTTCGCCCCAGTCTGAGGTCCTGAGTGCTCTCGAGCAGGTTTTCATCAAGGATCTCTCTGTACTTTGCTCCGTTCATCTTTCGCTCGATCCTGACTAGTCTCCCAGTCCCTGCCGCTGAAAAACATCCCCACAGCATGATGCTGCCACCACCATGTTTCACTGTAGGGATGGTGTCAGTTTCCTCCAGACGTGAAGCTTGGTATTCAGGCCAAAGAGTTAAATCTTGTTTCATCAGACCAGATACTCTTGTTACTCATGGTCTGAGAGTCCTTTAGGTGCCTTTTGGCAAACTCCAAGCGGGCTGTCATGTGCCTTTTACTGAGGAGTGGTTTCCGTCTGGCCACTCTACCATAAAGGCCTGATTGGTGGAGTGCTGCAGAGATGGTTGTCCTTCTGGAAGGTTCTCCCATCTCCACAGAGGAACTCTGGAGCTCTGTCAGAGTGACCATCGGGTTCTTCGTCACCTCCCTGACCAAGGCCCTTCTCCCCGATTGCTCAGTTTAGCCAGGCAGCCAGCTCTAGGAAGAGTCTTGGTGGTTCCAAACTTCTTCCATTTAATGATGGAGGCCACTGTGTTCTTGTGGGCCTTCAATGCTGCATTTTTTGGTACCCTTCCCCAGATCTGTGCCTCGACACAATCCTCTCGGAGCTCTACGGACAATTCCTTCGACATCATGGCTTGGTTTTTGCTCTGACATGCACTGTCAACTGTGGGACCTTATATAGACAGGTGTGTGCCTTTCCAAATCATGTTCAATCAATTGAATTTACCACAGGTGGACTCCAATCAAGTTGCAGAAACATCTCAAGGATGATCAATGGAAACAGGATGCACTTGAGCTCAATTTCATGTCCCATAGCAAAGGGTCTGAATACTTATGTAAATAAGTTATTTCTGTTTTTTATTTTTAATACATTTTCAAAAATGTCTAAGAACCTGTTTTCACTTTGTCATAAGGGGGTATTGTGTGTAGATTGAGGGAAAACATGATTTAATCAATTTTAGAATAAGGCTGTAACGTAACAAAATGTGGAAAAAGGGAAGGGGTCCTAATACTTTCTGAATGCACTGTATAGGCCTATATAGGCTATCAATATTAAATATGATTATCTATTTTAGATGCAATTTGAATTGAATTGATGCAGAGAGAGAATGACTGCAAGAGAGTGCTCACTCGTGCACTGATTTAAAGTAACGATATAGGAGTGTATTAAAACTGCAGCCGCAATAAAAAAATAATTGTTACAATTAAAAAAGAAGTTGACCCCCAAAAGCCAGATGGAGAAGTGTAAATTAGACACGCATTCGGTCTTTATGTTACTGTAGCATAGGCTATGCTGCAGCAAAAGTAGGCCTACCTGTCACAATAAGAAACCATGATGAGATGACAGTTCTACATGCTGAGGAGATGGGCTGTCGGTCCCCACCCTGAGCGTTGATGATTCATCATGCAGTGACCAGAGAGAAGGCTGTAGAGAATCCAGATTTAGACATTGCATATCATTTAACAGTTCCATTTCACGTCATGCTGTTCATATAAATAATTTATTATAATTTACCGGTTTCTCGCAGTTATTTATCCCAGGAAAAGGGAGTGGTTTTGGGCGGTAAATCTCGGTAACCGGGTTCCAGCCATTCAACCCTAGTATTAATATTTTCTGAAGGCAGTAGGGCTGGCAATTGCAAGGGACCTCACGATACGATATCACGATACTTAGGTACCGATACGATATGTATTGCGATTCTCACAATTTATATATTTATTGCGATTCAATACTACGCTTTTATTGCAATTTGATATTCCAAACATATTGCTCACTATATGTCTGCTGCAGAGAGATGAGAGAGCATGGGGAAATTAGTTTTGATCAGTCATGGAAATAGAAGTGCTGAAAACATGTTGTCTCACTATTTAAAAAGAAGAGCTATTACCATGACAAGCTATTTGGCGCAGGTACAGCTGGCTAGATCTAGCTAACGCTAACTAGCAAAATATATCAATAAACAATTATTGTATTTGAGTCAAAGTGTTGATTTATAATATCGTTCCAAAATAATATGTAACTGAATCGATTCTCCCCCTTCACTAAAGATATAGAAATGACATTTTATCACGAAAACAATGCAAACATTGCGTCAAACACTTTTGTTGAAAGGTAGGTATCACTTTTTCCCATACCATAAAACTCCTGGCCAAGGTTTAAGACTTGCCTGGGTAAATGTAAAGCTTTTATAAAGGTGACATGACAATGTTTATAACGAGCAGTTGCTCCGGGCTGTATTCTGAAATGCAGTTGCTAGGCCAACCGGGGCTAGAATGCTCTCAAATGTAATTCTTTACATGGGGGTCAAAAGCCACCTTTTTGTCCTTTGCCACTCTCCAACTCGTTCCGAAAAGCCTAATGCTATTTGTGGTAATTGGTATATGATTTGGTGGAGCCCATACCAGAAGTGAGTTCTTAGAAGTTTATGTTTATGTAATCCACAGAAATCACTTTCTTTGTCTTTTGAATATCTTTGCACTTTTTGGGGGGCACATTTCTTAACTAGGCTTGGGCGGTATACCGCATACTGGGGTATTTGGAAAAAGCCACAGGATGGTTTTTCAATAAAGTTGAAACTATTTATTTCAAGTTTTTTAATTCATGTGAATATTTGTAGCTACTTTTTAAGTAAGTACCTGCAGTCAACTTGTGCAATATGTTAGTAGATAAAGAAGATTGCATTCTTCATTTCACCTGTCACATAATTGTTCATTATGAAGCTTCCCGGCAGTCCCCAGTCACGTGGTGTTTGTTTACAAGCACTCAACAACGAGAGACCGGAGCCTTGTGAGTCACTCACTGTTGTGCTGCACGTGCCAGATGATCTAGTTGCTCTCTTGCTGGATCTCTTGCTGGATCAAGAGCCTTGCTGTCTAATGTTTGTTTTTTGCGTGCAGCAAACTGTGAGTATTTTTCAGTTACTTGTACACTTGTATAGTTTAGGTCAGAGACTGTATAAAATGTTTGTAATGGGATGCTAACCTTCGTATTACAGAGCCTCAGTGGGGTTTCAAAACAGCGCCCCTTGTGTTCGGTGCCGGTATTACCGAATATCCCGGTATGGCACAAGGTCGGTATGAAGGTATGAAAATCTGGATACCGCCCAAGCCTAGATTTAACGGCTATCTTTAACCAAGACCTTATCTGATATCCTTTCCAATGGTCATGCGTTGTTGAGAGAGAGGGAGAGAGAGCGAAGCCTGGTTGTAGGCCTGTTTCTGTGGCCCTGCCCCAGTGAGCTGTGGTAGCCTTGGACTCCTGAGGGTTGGAGGTGGGGTTTACATTTTGTCTAACCAGCCTGCCTGGGCCTCCCCACGGTCACCAGAACTGGCTGTTTAACGCCCGGGTTAACTCAACGCTCAGAGCTGGAGGCCGCCAACAAAAGGCCTGGATATTTCCATCCCCTTTAGGCGTGTCGGCAGGCCTAGGGTCACCCCTCCCAGATTCTGTTTAGTTAGCACCAGGACGAGGCAAACTGGAGATTACATGTGAAAAGTAAACACATGGGTCCCCGCCTTAACAGGGTCAGATTACCAGTTAAAACAACGGGTCTCCTGCAGGCCCTCAGTAGACGCATTCAACACAGCCCACATACACAGAGACGTGTATATACACACACACACACACGTTCACGTGACATGTTCTGAAAACAGGCCTCCAAAAATCATATGTCGCTGACACTACACACAACTGCAAAGTTGAGGCAGCAACTAAGGAAATAAGAACAAAGAGTAGGAAACATTATGTGAGTGTTCTAGAGGCTTATGGAGGTGAGAGAGGCCGGAGTCATATACTGTGTGTGTGTATGTATGTATGTATGTATATATATATATATATATATATATATATATATATATATATATATATATATATATATATATATATATATATATATATCTATCTATATCGAGGGAGAGAGAGAGAGTTGGGCCAGTGCGGTTTCTGTCTGAACGTTCCGAGAGCGCCACTTTCTCCTCCATAGCTGTTGATAAGTGATAATTGACTCTTACGTGTTGTACTGTTTATTTCTGATAGTTTTCAAAACCTATGAAGCTGTCCAGTGAAAGCAGATATGCTGATAGGAGTGGAACCCGATGTGGTCGTCTGCTGAAATAGCCCATCAGTGACAAGTAAGACGAGTTGTGCGTTCCGAGATGCCGTTCTGCATACCACTGTTGTACTGCTCCATTATTTGTCTGTTTGTGGCCCACCTGTTAGCTTGCACGATTCTTGCCATTCTCTTTCGATCTCTCCCATCAACAAGCTGATTTCACTACTGACTGGATGTTTTTTGTTTGTCACACCATTCTCGGTCAACCCTAGACACTGTTGTGTGTTAAAAGCCCAGGAGGGCGGCTGTTTATGAGCTACTGGATCATACCACACTCAAAGCTGCTTAGGTCACTCGTTTTGCCCATTCTAACATTCAATTGAACAGTAATTGAATGCCTTGATCTCTGTCTGCCTGCTTAATATAGCAAGCCACAGCCACGTGACTCACTGTCTATCCATTTTTGTGAACGGGGTGTTGTACCTAATAAACTGGCCGGTGAGTGTATATGGCTCTGAGAGAGGCTATCTTAAATGCTGATAAAGAATGCATGGCTTGTAGTTTCTGTTGAATATTTCAAAAAGACCGGGTCAAGGACACCTAAATATTGACAGGTGCCTCTAACTGTTAGCTGCCAAGTTCTGAACAGCCTTTTGTTAATATATTGCTCCACTCCTTTTCCTGGAACTTTGCTAATGTGGTGGGAAAGAAAACAAACAAGTTGTGCCAACTCTGTTCTACCCAAAGGAGTTTTGAGTCGCATAACTATAGCTGGCCATTTATGCGGATGAGGACCTTGCTTTGAATTGTCTGTAATAAAAGATATATGACTAATGACTTCCTAGTCTTTCTGATGTATTTATACCAAGTAACACTTTCATTTATTACTTTAATAAGGGCTTAATAAGGGCCTGAAAGTAGCTTTATTAAGAATCGTTCAATTATTGAACACTATGAGGCTCTAAGGAGGGGGACGGAAGAGGAATTGTGAGTTACGTGCGCTGGGAGTGAACCCCGAGTTAAAAACAGCGTCAGGCCGGTGAAATGACTGGCGTGTGAGATCCAAAAGGTGATCAGTGGAGGCATACAGTTGTGGAAGAAACTTAAGTGCTCAAAGCTACTGTAACCTCAGTGGGGAATCCTGTAATGTCAGAACAAATGGATCAATAGCTATTGTGTTTCATCGCAGAGGCTGTTGTGTCCCAGATTGGCAAGTATAATTTTACAACCGCATTACGTGTTGATGATAAACTGAAAGTTGTAATAGTAGGTTGGGTGATTGATTGTTATTTTTCCCTCCTGATCCCCTCTGGGTTTCGCCATGGGCGATCCGCTTGTAAACAAGACGGTGTCAGAGCCAATTGATTGGTCCTCTCCCAGGCACATGCTCCATGTATGTCCATAGGGGGGTAGCTGGCAGATCAACACTGGAAAAAAGGCATACATTGTGGGGCCCTCTCTTCTGATTGTGAGCCTGTTTTAACGTAACGAGGAGGGTCCCTTGACTCTACCACTTTACCCCAGAGTGGCAGCCCTCCCCCACCCCATTAGTTACAGCCAGAGCTGTTTATGTAAGGGCTTGGAAATGCTTACTTAGCCACGCCTTTCTTCCACAGTGCGTTCATCTGGGCAGCTGCCTTGGCCTCCACACACTCCCCCAGGTCAAGTTGTTTTGTTTGAAGCCATGTTTCCTCAAGTAGATTGCTGAAAACCGTGGCTTGTGCCTGGCTGAATGCTGCGTTATTCACCTTTTCGCCCTCATTTGAGTATCCCTGCCTTTGACGACATCGAGGGTAGCACTTTTCTTCAACTAGCCACTAGCCAGTTTGAGTGAGTCTCGGAAGACATTACACATGTTGTTCGAGGCTCTGCTTTTATTAGCGAGATACTAGCCTGTCTCACGATGGAGCTGTTGCCTGGTAGTCTAGTCAAACACAACTTCTGGTGGCCTCTGACAGTCAGCCTCACATGCTGCTCTGACTTCACTAATATGGTTTGTTTGCTCTGTTTTGATGTCTAGTGTCTCAGACTAAACGTTCTGGCTGTACCAAAGCTCGTATTTGATGGCACTCTCGCTGCTAGCTGTCAAAATATTGACGCCGAAAGCGACGTCCAACTGATATTTTGCAATGATGTTCTCAGGCCGAAGGGCTATTTGATCACTGAATAAAAATACTACAGCACCATGTATCTATAAAGGTATGAGCCAAATGTGATTGTATGAAAATATCAGAGGCAGGAATAGCCAGATGCACTTTCTAATGTCCTAGGCGAAGCAAAAAAACAAAACAGGGATGGGGAGAGAACTTTGCAGTTCTACTGCAGTGCCAACTTTGCATATTGCTCTCCCTCTCGGACTCTCTCCTTCTCTCCTTTCTCTCTTCCTCCCTGTCAGTAGTGCTGGGGGAGAGGCCATGCATGTAATTCTCTGGGTAGATTTGGCCCAGATTCTCCCATGAATCGCTCTCGCATGTGACTGGGGAGGGCCCGCTGAAATCCTGTGAAATGTGCTGCTGCGGTTGCCTCTGCTCACTGTGAGGACGGATGAGTGGAGCGAGAGAGAGAGTGAAAGAAAGAGGGATAGTTAGAGGGTAGGGGGGTGTCAACCACTGCCCCATGCACTAGCCAGCCTTGCCCTGAGAGGGGCTCCCATGGGGTTCTGTGTTTGGACATTTATTTTGAAGCGTTAGGCGGGAGAGGTGCTTTGCGTTTCATGCATGTACCCCTATGGGCCTTGTGCAGCGCCATTGTTTTCCCCCTGTTAGTAATGTAATAATGTAATATGCCATTTAGCAGATGCTGTTATCCAAAGCGACTTACAGTCATGCGTGCATACATTTTTGTGTATGGGTGGTCCCGGGGATCGAACCCACTACCTTGGCGTTACAAGCGCCGTGCTCTACCAGCTGAGCTACAGAGGACCACGTTAGCTTGCATCTCCCGCGAGGATCCTGATGTGCACAAGGACAGCGGCTCCAAACATTATTTTTATTTATTTATTTTATTTTATTTATTTTTAATTTTATTTATTTTTGTTTTTATTATATATATATTTTTATTTATTTTTTTATATATTTTTATATTTTTATATTTTTATTTATTTTTTTTGGTCATATCTCCGAGAGAGGCCCGCTCATGACTGCAGCAGCCAGTATCTCATCCAATATAAATGAGGCAAAGTCATGGGCAGTTCATGAACTATATCTACAGACTCCCATACTAGCAACACAAGCTCCATTCCGCTGATCTATGTGCCTGTGTGTGTGCACGTGGGTGGAGTGGGATTTTTGGAGTAGCGGGGACACCATTTGGTAACATGATATCCTCGCCGGTCCCACTCCCATTCACAAGGGGGCGATAACAAGGAAGAGTCGCCTTCCCTTGCTAGTAGTAGCTAGCTGGCAGCCTGGCTAGCTGGCAGCTTGGCTAGCTGGCTTTAGCTAGGCTAAAAACATAGCAAGCTAGCTAACCTTTTTAGCTTCCCACATCTCTGTGTGAAATAATCACATTCATACTTAAATAATATGCCCTGGCAAATATTCTTATACTTGCCTTTGTATCCTACAAAATTATCGCAGTTTAATATGCTGCTTGAATGTATTCACTTCCATATCAACTAAACATAGAATGTCATCATGTTTTGGTCGTGGAGAAAAAGCACATATTTCGCAGCTATTTTTACAAGTAGCCTGTAATCTCTAGTTATTACTTCCAAACAAAATACATTGTTGGAGGGATTCTAATAAAGCTACAATGTTGTTTGGTTTATTGTTTGAACAGTCGCTGAGATTATATTTGCTTATAAATGCAAAATAGGCTAATTTGATGCATAGCCTATAGATCAGATCAAGGAACCAAGAAAGCTTCATTGCTTGATGAATACGGCATGGTACAATTTTCATGTGGCACAGGAGTACGTCGAATGTTGGAGCGCACTACAAGGAGGCGCCCCTTTTGTTCCGTTTGCATATTCTGTGTAGACCCCTTAAGAGTGCTCTAACAAATATCCTAGGAACAGTATCCTAGGGAGCAAAGCCAGGGCTGGAAATGGCACCTGCTTAGGTTACCATGATGATAATATTCCCAGGTGAATTGGGAACCTGTGACACTAGCACACTTGGATGTTAATATTTTAAATGGTGGATGCATAGGCTGTCTTGATGTATGAACAATGTGTCATTTTGAGTTCTATTGTGATTACATAGTTTGCAGAAGACAATTTCCAGTCTGTTTGTCCAACAGCTGGCCAGTCGGTTGAAGAATTACAGTCAAGGCCGGCCCATTAATTGCGACAGTCTAATAAGAAAACGGCAATTAACCGAAACGCCTTTGAAATTCACAGAACACGGCATGTGGTTTTACGAGCTTTGTACTACTTATGTATCCACTGAAAGTATTTATTAACTTGGGGAAATTACAAATGTCTGCTAGGTTTGCTCTTTTATGGCCTTTTCTTCTGAACTCCACTATACTCCTGAGGCAGCAAAGTGAATATGTAACATCTGCCATGTTTGCAGGTCAGATAGATAGGAGACCGGTAGCTGTCTACTTTAGCTCCGGTATGACTAGAATGCACGGCAGAGGAAGTCATGTTTTGTTTGTGAAATTAACATTCAAGTGGGACTACACCGTGTAACACTGAACAAAGAAACCATGGAGTCTCATTAGAGAGACATTATTGTTTTTGTGAACTTTAGACCAAGGTTGGCCCTCAAAAGGGCCTCTAGCACAAGTTTGTTTGGTGGTTGTGTGTATCTTTGTCTAGAATGTTCCAGAGACCTTGAGATTTGAGTCTTTTAGCATTATTTGGAGAACTGATGTTCTCATAGTTCTCTGTGGCTTGGGTTTATGTGTGTTCTATTTCATCAGGAGCCATATTGACTGCATTTCCAGCTAGGAAATAGCTACTTTGCATAGTTCTTCTCTTTGCGGCTGCTGTTGGAATGTCTTCTACAGTGTCCTCTACCTGCCGTTGACACGTGCGTTGGGATTGTCCAAGCCTCATTTGAAAAGGGAGAGAGAGCATGAGATTGAGGCCCCCCTCCCCCTCCCCCTCCCCCTCCCCTCCTAAAACCAGTGTTCATCCTGCCTCATGAGCACCACCACCACAGTGGGGGCCGAGCGCTCTGAACGACTCTGGGTGGGAGGAAATTCTCTGCATTCCAGCTACATTCCAGAGCCAAGCAGTGGGCACTGAACTAAGCAACGTGCACACAAAGCTCCCACTTGCCACCTGCGTCAGCTGTAGTGGTATGACACATACAAACTGATTGTGTAGCTACTTTTGTGACTTTAAATTGTATATTGGAAGTTTATCAGGCGAGACCATGGCATGCTGCCTTACTAGCACTAAATTCAGAAGTTAGCTGCACTTAAATGAAAACTTCAGATTATCTCCAAATATAAGATCTAGAGAAAGTGAATACCCGATGAGTTAATTCCGTCAGCACCCTAAATCTTATGTGATTATCAGACATCACTCATGTTAATGGAATAGAGAGATCTTTCAAAGGCAGGGTTACAGCTTTAGTCCAACATTTGATCCATTTCTACTCTTGTATTTGTTTCAAATCAAAACTAGAGAACTCAGCTAGCAAAATCTTGGGAAACAAACTAAATTGCTATTAAATGGGTAGACCTGACATTACTCAAGCATAGTTGGGCATTAACTCTCAACTGTGAATTGAACATGTCTTGTTGTAAGATACTTAGAGGCTAAATTCATTATTTGCCTAAAACTAAGGATTTGTGTGGTTTCATGAGATGAGAAATTGGTAAATATATTATATAACTTCCATAATGTGCATCTTTAAGTGCTCTGAACCAAATATGCTGATACATACTGTATGTCAATGGCAAGTTGGATTAGGTTTTGTTTTCAGAGCACTAAAAGAGCACTTGAGGTCAATCTATTGTAGTCAAGATATCAATATTGTTGTGATTTCAGCAGAGAGTCGATGTTTCTAGAGGTTGGTTGGTTCGTCAAGTCTCCAAAGGGGCGCCCTGAAAGGTACACCAGAGTCCAGTTTCCTGTGTTGCATAATATTTGACATGAACTCAGCTTTTACCTCTTGCATGGTGACCCAGTTACACTCACTAGGGATGGATAAGAGCGTCTGCTAAATGACTAAAATGTAATGTAAATGGATGCGATTTGGACCCAAACCTCTTCAGGCAAGCAAACAAAACATCAGTTTATGTCAGAGAGGGACAAAATGAGTGTGTGCAGATATGTCCAACAGACTCTCTGCTCAAACATTTTCATGGTTTTGGCCTTCTTAATAAGTCGTGGTTGTGTTTGTTGCATCATCTTTAGGAAACCAATTTTTTTCAACATACCTACCAGTAGAATTTCCGCCCAATGACATCACCTCTGTCTGTGGTAAATCCCCCCCCCCCAAAAAAACCTGATTTCCCCTCTTTGCATCAGATTGCTATTGAGGCCCTCAATCAATTTTTCTCTGCTTATCTTACCAACCCTTTATCTGAATTGACAGGGGTGGCAGTGTATGGTTTCAAACCGGCAACTTGTGGAATGCATCTTTCAAAATCTTGTGAAATATCTCAGGTCATGCTGTTGTTTTTTCCCTCGCCTGTCCACATGATCTGAAGCGGAAGTGGGGACCTGCTCCTCTTGGTATTGGTTGACCAGTTTCGGTCTGTCGGACATGTGTGGCAGGATATCTACTTGGACGTATTTCCCCTCGCCGACCTAAACTGCTGTTTTGTTTGCTAATCTGAGAGGCAGTTAATGCCGAAGACAGAGCTTCAACACGACTTCTGAAGTGGCCCTCCAGCTCAGGTTATTACAATTGACGATAGATTTTCATGTTCGTCTAGTTCAGACGGGCCATTTGCTTGTGTTGGAATGGTATGTCAATGGGTTTGTTCCCCCGGACCTGTTGTTTCCCTAGAGAAAGAGGGACTTGTGATAGATGCTAAAATGTCCATGTTCACATGCTCCCCAGCTCTAGATAGAGGGGAATATGGGTGGGCAGGCTACCTGATGCTGAAGATAACATTCAGTAAAGCAGAATTCCCCTCTCAGTGTTTCAGTGGGTACTGTCTTCACTCTTAGGCCCCAATGCCCATTATATTGGGAACACTGCAGCACTATGTCAAAATAGATCTTCCATGGCTGAATCTCTCAAAATGGAAACGATGGACAGAATCCTGCTTTGAAACTGCATTCATTTGATTTCTCTGGCTGTTTACAAGCAACATTGCTGATGTGCTTTGAATCAGCATTAATAAGACTAATGGGTGTAAAAGCAGCCATATTCATCAGCCAAATGGCTTAAATAACATTGATTGATTTGAAAGCACTCATTTAAAATGTCATCCCAATTTAAGGTGCACTTAAAACTACCTCCACCAGGTTGTTTAGTCTCATGACTTAACAAGTTGTTGTGGGGATTGCATTGCCTTTTTCAGTTCAGTTTCAGCGGTCTAACTGGTTCACTACCTTTGGTTCCCAAATTATAATAGAAACATTGCCTCAGATCTCAGGTCAACTTTTATTGGTCTGTCGAGGAGATCTCCCAGGATCCATTAGTTGACCATTGGTTGCTCGCTTAGGTGGTCTGTGGAGTTAGATCACCCACCTCATGGTGATGATGCAAGCCAGCTGTAAAAAGGCTGAAGTTAAGCTACCCCCTTCCCCCCATACTAAAGTCATGGGGGGGGCTGATCCATAGAGAGTTACGGAGGCCTGCTTAGTATAGGGCTTAGGCTATGGTCCTCACAGCATTATTGATAGTGATTCGTTTTATGGGAGCGTCAGATTCCACTCAATATTTAGAGGCGCTGGAAATGTCATTGTGTGTCATTGATTAATTTACGGTTACGCGGAATCAGATCTTTGTCGAGCTCGTTTTCCATGACATATACAGTCAGGTCAATAAGTATTTGGACAGTGACACAATTTGCATAATTTTGGCTCTGTATGGCACCACAATAGATTTGAAAGGAAACAATCAAGATGTGCTTTAAGTGTAGACTTTCATTTTTCATTTATGGGTTTTGTCAAAGTTATTGTATGAACCGTGTAGGAATTACAACCATTTTTATACACAGCACCCCAATTTTAGGTGCTCAAAAGTTATTGGACAAACTAACATAATCATATATTACATTTTGAGTTGTAATACTTTGTTGCAAATCCTTTGCAGTCAATGACTGCCTGAAGTCTGGAACCCATAGACATCACCAGATGCTGAGTTTCTTCCCTGGTGATGCTCTGCCAGGCCTTTACTGCAGCTGTCTTCAGTTCCTGCTTGTTCTTGGGGCGTTTTGCCTTCAGTTTTGCCTTCATTAAGTGAAATGCATGCTCAATTGTATTCAGGTCAGGTGATTGACTTGGCCATTGCAGAACATTCCACTTCTTTGCCTTAAAAAAGTATTGGGTTGCTTTCGCAGTATGCTTTGGGTCATTGTCCATCTGCACTGTGAATCGCCAAGTTTTTAAGCATTTGGCTGAATCTGAGTAGATAATATAGCCCTAAACACTTCAGAATTCATCCTGCTGCTTTTGTCAGCAGTCACATCATCAATAAATACAAGGGAAGTTCCATTGGCAGCCATACATGCCCACGCCATAACACTAGTTCCACCATGCTTCACAGATGAGGTGGTATGCTTCAGATCATGAGCAGTTCCTTCAAGTTGATCTTTGTCTCATCTGTCCATAGGGTGTTGTTCCAGAACTGTACAGGCTTTTTTAGATGATTTTTGGAAAACTCTAATCTGGTCTTCCTGTTTTTTAAGCTTACCAATGGTTTACATCTTGTGATAAACCCTCTGTATTGACTCTGTCATGGGAACAGTCTTCTCTTGATTGTTGAATTTGACACAGATATGCCTACCTCCTAGAGAGTGTTCTTGATCTGGCCAACTGTTGTGAAGGGGTTTTTCTTCACCAGGGAAATCATTATTCTGTCATCCACCACAGTTGTTTTCCGTGGTCTTCCAGGCCTTTTGGTGTTCCTGAGGCCACCAGTGTGTTGTTTCTTTTTAATGTACCAAATAGTGGATTTGGCCACACCTAACGTTTTTGCTATCTCTCTGATGGGTTTGTTTTTATTTTTCAGCCTAATGATGGCTTGCTTCACTAGCAGTGACAGCTCTTTGGACTTCATATTGAGGGTTAACAAATGCCACACTTAACAAATGCCACACTTGAAATCAACTCTAGACCTTTTATCTGCTTACTTGTAAATGAACTATTGAGGGAATAACACACACCAGGCCATGGAACAGCTGAGCAGTCAAATTGTCCAATTACTTTTGGTCCCTTAAAAAGGGGGGGGGGGGGGGACCACATATAAAAAGTACTGTAATTCCTACACCGTTCACCCGATTTGGATGTAAATACCCTCATATTAAAGCGGAAAGTCTGCACTTTCAGCTCATATTCATTATTTAATTTCAACTCCAATATGCTGTGGTAGACAGCTAAAATAATAATAACTTGGTCAATGTCCAAATATTTATGGACCTGACTGTATTAGTCAGAACAGTTTACCTTTTTGTGGCATCGGTTAGTCATGTGGATATGTTTCTTTCCCTTTTAAATGTAACAGTTTTTTTTGTTAGGCCAAATTAAATTGCTGCTTTTTGTTTTGTCTAAAATGTTAGCTATGCTGTGTCTGTTTGAAGTTGTGTTTAAAGTTGTTGTTGCGTCTTCTTAGCCTTGTTTTGACCAGAAACACCAGGCTCCGTCTGCCATTATCTTACATTAAGCAGCAGTGGCTCCGCTGTCCCCTCCAACAGAGGCAGGGATTGTGTGAACAAGCAACTTGATTTTTGGGAGCGCAGAGGCTCATGGGAAAGTGTGTGTGCCCAGCGAGCTTGGCTCTGTGTGCGTGTGTGTGAGTGATGCAGTCTGGGATTATGTGGAGGTTTGAAATGGACTCCCAGCCTGCCGGCCCTTCCACGTCCCACCTGCACAGCCCCACAATGCCCCTTTGTTCCCAGACCACAGCACTGTGGGATAGCTGTTATTTGAGAGGCGATGGCCACACCGCCGACTCTTTATTCAGAGGAAAGATGATAAACTCCTGCTATCTGGTTTCATTGTCCCCACTCACCCACTCACTCACTGCCACTCATGAAATACACACAAGACTTCCCACTAGTCCATAGGCTACAACTTTCAAGGCAGCACACTTTGAGCCCCCCTCTGTTTGCGACCAACATGTCATCCACAGAGGAAAAGCTGGCAAATAACTTAGCGTTACCTCATCATAATCAGTACAACCTTAAAAAAAGGTTTTACAAACATCATATGTGTCCATTACAATCTATGCAAGAATTGGAATGCATGATTTGTCACCAGTAATTGAAAAGGTGAATAAAACAGTAAATACATTATGCTCCATACATACGGTATGCTGTAGTAGAACCGACAACACCATATACAGAAAATAAGGCACTTACTTTGATAGGAACGCACATCCAAAGTTATTATTTGTAAGGAAAACAACAATAAAGGCAATGCGGCACCAGCCAGAAAATGTGCCAGGGGGAAAATGTTTGTGCAAGGCCTGTTCTGACTAGAGATGTGCACTGGGGAAGTGCTTGGGCTGTCGTCGAAGAGAAAAGTTTGTCCAGCTCAGTAAAGCCTCAAGCATAAATTGTCTGCAACAGTGAAATGGGCTACTTCTTATGTGAATTAATGTGAATTAATGAGGAGGCGGAACACACCTCAATTTTTGTTAGAAAATACAACTTGTTAGAAAATAATTTGAAATTGACAAGTTGAAACATAGCCTACAGATTATTAGCAGGCAGAATTCCTTGGTTTGAGGGCAGCGCAGCTCGTAACAATACTTTTTTGGAACAGTGAGTACATTCGCACATAAAAATACTCACACTGTTAGAGATATTTGGAACTCACACGTGAAAAGATTATTCGGCAGACCTAGACCCTGTCACACGTCACTCTGAATGAGCCAAGACGTCTGACATGGCATAAGACAACTAAAATCGTACAGTCTGTGTGGGCCTTAAACTTACACATTAAAATGATAGTTCTGGATTTTGTCAATGAAGCCCTTTATCTACTCTCCCAGAGTCAGATGAACTTGTGGATACCATTTGTTATTTTTCTGTTTGCAGTTTGAAGGAAGTTAGAGGTAGTTTCGCGAGCCAATGCTAACTAGCGTTAGCTCAATGCCTGGAAGTCTATGGGAACAGCTAGCACAATAGCTGTTCCTATAGACTTCGCATTGCGCTAACACTAGTTAGCATTGGCTCGCGAAACTACCTCTAACTTCCTTCATACTGGACGCAGAGACATAAAAATGGTATCCACGAGTACATCTAACTCTGACCCTTTAAGCAATTCGAGTAACAATTAAAAACCATCAACCTCATATAAACGTTAGCGGCATATTGTTGACTTAAACCCCAGTCCACTTCCTTGTTGCTACATCTTCCACATCAAATTACTCTTCAATTCTCAGAACAGGAAGACTCCTCTCTTCCTGTCCTCCCAACCAACCAACCACTTGTTAGTGTCGAACCAACAGCAATTTCTTGCCGCAGCAAGTCGAGCCCCCTATTCAATCAACTAACAGAAAAGGCCAGAGGCATTGATCAGAATGTCAATTAATGATGACTAGTGGCCGCAGCTGGCCCTGGTCTGCGTGTGACTCCCCACGGACATTTGGGTCCAAAGCTTAGCCCGCTGGGTGAGTTCCTTTCAGGATGAGGGATCCACCTCGCTGGGTCGTTCACTCCCTTCGTTAAGTGAAGGGGTGTGTCCCAAATGGCACCCTATTCCCTTGATAGTGCACTGCTTTTGACCAGCCCTGGTAAAAAGTAGTGCACTATATAGGGAATAGGGTGCCATTTGGGATGCAGTGAGGTCTGGCTAACAACGGTATCCAATGGAGGGATTTTCCCTCTCAGAGGAAAGGCTGATATAATTGATATGAGATTTTTACCCTCCAATTTTAATCTTCTGACCGACAACCAATGATAACAGTTTTGTGAGAGACTTTTGATGTTTCGGCTAGATGTGGTATTTTCTTTCTCAGGATATTGTAATTTTCCCAAGTGGGAGGTCTTGACTGGTCATCAAGGCCTTTTGTTTGTTCAATGGCTTAGTAGTTCTAGGGACTTTGTTGTCCTTTTTTAACTTTTTCTATGGTTCGGATGAAATTGAGAATTTACATTTGAAGAAGTGAAAATTGTTCATGAACTCTATCTTTTAATTTGAGCAAGCTTCATGCACTTTTGACCAGTGAGTGACCAGTCCACACCTCCAAGTCTAGCCAATTGAAAAATACTCCAAGTTTGTTGTTGTGGAGCGGTGAACTGACCTGACCACAGCACTCTGAGACGAGAGAGGTTTGTCGGGCAACTCTGTTTTTTTTTAAAGGCAAAGTTTGGACCTGAAAGGGGTCCAAGGGGGAGGCTCATTCACAAAGCAGCATGGGGAGTGCAGCGAACAATGCTGTCAGTTCCCATTTGTATGATGTACTGTAAATCTAACAGGCTCAGACTGCTGCGTCTCCTTATCATAACATCCTCTTGTGTGAGGCGGAATATTTGTTCTGAAGCACTACAACACGACAGCCTTAAACACAGACCGGCCAGGGGTAGGAGTAGGATTTGTTTGCGCTGGGTTTGTATGGGGAAGTATACATAAGTTAACATAATACAAGTGGAGCCCCCAGAGTTCACAAGGCCCATATACGAATGCTCTCGTTCTGTTTGGGGAAGATGGCTGAATCAGAAGGTTCTTGTTTTGCATGAAGTTTGGATCCCATGGAGAAGTTTGTGTTAGGGATGTGACAAATGTAAACATTTTCATAACGTTTAAACTGCTTTTTTATTTTCCTCCGCTTAAACGATAAGAACAAATCATAAAATGACGATAATTCACAATTCAGAAATGGTTCTGCGTATGACCGTTAAGGGGCAATGCTCTACCTACCAGACAGCGCTCACCTTACTGCTGTCCCCCACCCACTCCGCAACGATGGTAGTTAATGCCGTTTTAGGTTCTCTGCTGTGTGCCTCTCCTCCATGTTCTCAGTTGTCAGTACATGGGACTTCATGTCACACTTCTCATCAATGTGATGGCTTGTTGCAGTGCTGAATGACAGCGTGTTCATAGACGTCCAACAATCTGTTGTTAACGCCACATATGGTGTTTGAGTGCTCGCTCTTTGCACTTGCAGAGAAATCATTGTATAATTTCTCCATCCGGGCCGTCACATTTTTTCGACATGGCATCTTTTAGTCTGGTTCTAGATATGCCATTAGGGCACTGAAGCAGGCATCCTCTACCATTGACAATGGCTGCATATCAACTGCAATCATTTCTGTAATCAGCGCTGTGATTTTCTCAATCCGTCCGTTATCGCACTGGTACCAGCAACGGGTTGGTTCTCACAGTGCCTTTTCATTTTGTTTAGGGATTCTTTTTCAGTTAGGGATTTTTTCAAAATGTTAATAATCCCAATTTAATTTCAACGTTTAAATGTCACACCCCTAGTTTGTGTCATGAAACTTGTATTGCCGTCTGTTCATGTAGATTCCCAAAACAGTATGTTTGCGAGAGTAGATATTGGTATCTTGTAAGTAGTTCATTTGAGATGCATTTGGATTTTTTATCATGCTTAATGTTGTGACACTTTCCACTCTTACATTTACACAATCAAAACAGAAGCATACCGTCTTTGTTCTGAAGTCATGTTTTGGGATGGAGTGAAGTCAACCTACAGTATGAAAAGTGGAATCTTGTCATAGCCAAGTGTTTTAGCAGAATTACTTTTATGTACTGGTTTAGAACTTCCCTTCAATAGAGTTTATCGCTGGCACATTATGGAGATTGACTCTTTCATCAGAGAAATGTATGCTAGTGTGACTGACTGCTTTTGAACCCGGGTCTCCAGTGTGACAAGCCTATGTTATCCTGCTGAGCTAAAGCCTAGGCACTAGCTTGGGGAGCTACAGTGAGGGAAAAAAGTATTTGATCCCCTGCTGATTTTGTACGTTTGCCCACTGACAAAGAAATGATCAGTCTATAATTTTAATGGTAGGTTTATTTCAACAGTGAGAGACAGAATAACAACAAAAAAATCCAGAAAAACGCATGTAAAAATGTGTATACATTGATTTGCATTTTAAGGAGGGAAATAAGTATTTGACCCCTCTGCAAAACATGACTTAGTACTTGTCTCCTGAGGGATCTCCTCCCAAACCTGGACTAAAGCATCCGCCAACTCCTGGACAGTCTGTGGTGCAACGTGGCTTTGGTGGATGGAGCGAGACATGATGTCCCAGATGTGCTCAATTAGATTCAGGTCTGGGGAACAGGCGGGCCAGTCCATAGCATCAATGCCTTCCTCTTGCAGGAACTGCTGACACACTCCAGCCACATGAGGTCTAGCATTGTCTTGCATTAGGAGGAACACAGGGCCAACCGCACCAGCATATGGTCTCACAAGGGGTCTGATGATCTCATCTTGGTACCTAATGGCAGTCAGGCTACCTCTGGCGAGCACATGGAGGGCTGTGCGGCCCCCCAAAGAAATGCCCACCCCACACCATGACTGACCCACCGCCAAACCGGTCATGCTGGAGGATGTTGCAGGCAGCAGAACGTTCTCCACGGCGTCTCCAGACTCTGTCACGTCTGTCACATGTGCTCAGTGTGAACCTGCTTTCATCTGTGAAGAGCACAGGGCGCCAGTGGCGAATTTGCCAATCTTGGTGTTCTCTGGCAAATGCCAAACGTCCCACCTGTGGACGTCGGGCCCTCATACCACCCTCATGGAGTCTATTTCTGACCGTTTGAGCAGACACATGCACATTTGTGGCCTGCTGGAGGTAATTTTGCAGGGCTCTGGCAGTGCTCCTCCTGCTCCTCCTTGCACAAAGGCGGAGGTAGCAGTCCTGCTGCTGGGTTGTTGCCCTCCTACGGCCTCCTCCACATCTCCTGATGTACTGGCCTGTCTCCTGGTAGCGCCTCCATGCTCTGGACACTACGCTGACAGACACAGCAAACCTTATTGCCACAGCTCGCATTGATGTGCCATCCTGGATGAGCTGCACTACCTGAGCCACTTGTGTGGGTTGTAGACTCCATCTCATGCTACCACTAGAGTGAAAGCACCGCCAGCATTCAAAAGTGACCAAAACATCAGCCAGGAAGCATAGGAACTGAGAAGTCGTCTGTGGTCACCACCTGCAAAACCAGTCCTTTATTGGGGGTGTCTTGCTAATTGCCTATAATTTCCACCTGTTGTCTATTCCATTTGCATAACAGCATGTGACATTTATTGTCAATCAGTGTTGCTTCCTAAGTGGACAGTTTGATTTCACAGAAGTGTGATTGACTTGGAGTTACATTGTGTTGTTTAAGTGTTCCCTTTATTTTTTTGAGCAGTGTATTTTATACTTTAAAAAACATTTTTTGTCCTCCATCCCCTTGTATCAGGTTTCTTCAACATTCTAAAGGCCCCATTATGATATAATCACTTCCAACATTCCAATCACTGTAAATACAACAATACAACTTTTTACACAAATCAGCTACTTTGAAGCCTTTTTTTAAACAATTTAGACAAAAAGTTAGAGAGTATGACATCTTGGTCTACATCTCTTCTATTCAAATCTCAAATCACAACAGAAATTTCCGCTACGGTCTAACAATACAGCTGTTTTAGTAACCACATCAACATTTGTAACTTTTTTGCAAACAACTGCCGTTTTGACCACTCCCCAACAAGTCAGACGAAAACAGAGGGTGTGAAATCTTCCTCTACTTCTCTGCTTATGAAAACTGAAGAAATATTAGGAATAGCTTCTACCAATCAATAGAACAAGCTGTTTTAGGAACCCATCAACTGCTCTCTTTCTAGATGCAGCAAGTCATGTCAGAAGCTAGCAGATTCATTACTTACCAACAACAGCTTCCAATTCCAATAAATCTACATCATGTTTTGAAGTTCACTTTCCTTGCTTTGTCTAACAACACTATCATGAATCTAGCAAATACGTTTTGTGGGTCAGAGTGCAGTATTTATTTAGTTTAAAGAAAACGTTTGTTTTAGTTTACTTTAGTCATAAGGGAGCAGTGTTGACAAGGCTACTGTTGCCTAGCAATGCTTGACTCGTAGGGAGAGACCATCTTCATAGCTGACCACATAAATACTGACCACAACTCCTGATCACAGCTACTAACCACAACCACACAACTACTGACCATACCCACACAACTGCTGACTACACCTACTGAACCACACAACTACTGACCACAACCACAGAACTACTGACCACAACTACTGAACACAACCACATAACTCTTTACCACAACCACACAATTACTGACCACACAACTACTGACCACAACTACTGACCACAACCACACAACTACTGACCACAACCACACAACTGCTGACCATGTCTAGTGACCACAACTACACAACTACTGTCCACAACCACACACCCTCTGACCACACAACTACTGACCACACATCTAATCACCATACCTACTGGCTACAACTACTAACCACAAATACTGACCAAAATTACTGACCACAACTACTGACCACAACCACACAACTACTGACCACAACTAATGAACCACAACTACTGACCACAAAACTACTGATCACAACCACTGAACAAAACAACTGACCACACCTACTGACCACACAACTACTGAACCAGTCAATTACTGACCATAACTACGGACCACAACCACATAACTACTGACCACAACCACATAATTACTGACCACACAACTACTGACCACAATTACTGACCACAACCACACAACTACTGACACAACCACACAACTACTGAACAACAACTACTGACCACAAAACTACAGACCACACCTACTGACCACACAACTACTGAACCACTCAACTACTGATCACAACCATTTAACAAAACGACTGACTACAACTACTGACCTCAACCACACAAATACTGACCACAACCACACAACTTTTGACCACACAACTACTGACCACTCAACTACTGACCGCAACCACACAACTTCTGACCACAACCACACAACTGCTGACCACATCAAGTGACCACCACCACACAACTACTGACCACACTTCTAATCACCATAATGACTAACCACCACAACTACTGACCACAACCACCTGGCCACAACTACTGACCAAAATTACTGACCACAACCACACAATTACTGACCACAACCACACAACTGTTGACCACAACCACACAACTACTGAACCACAACTACTGACCACAAAGCTACTGACCACAAAACTACTGACCTAACCTACTTACCACAACCACACAACTACTGACCACACTTCTAATCACCATAATGACTAACCACCACAACTACTGACCACAACCACCTGGCCACAACTACTGACCAAAATTACTGACCACAACCACACAATTACTGACCACAACCACACAACTGTTGACCACAACCACACAACTACTGAACCACAACTACTGACCACAAAGCTACTGACCACAAAACTACTGACCTAACCTACTTACCACAACCACACAACTACTGACCACAACTACAAACCACAACCATACAACTACTGACCACACAACTACTGACCAGAACCACACAACTACTTACTCACACTACTGACCACAACTACTGGTCACAAAGACACAACTACTGACCTAACCTACTGACCACAACCACACAACTACTGACCACAACTACAAACCACAACCATACAACTACTGACCACAACTACTGAACCACACAACTACTGAACCACACAACTACTAACCACTACTACTGACCACAACTACTGACCACAACTACTGACCACTACTGACTATTGATGGGCATTTGAAATGATTTCATAATAATATAATTAAAGTACAACTTTTTTAACTACTACAAAAATCATTTTAGAGCTTTAGCAAGCCCCACAACATTACTTGTAAAGTTACAATCTTGTTGACTCAAGACATTTGAGCTTTTTGTTTTTTTATTAATTTGTAAATATTTCTAAAAACATAATTCCACTTTGACATTATGGGGTATTGTGTGTAGATATGTGACACTTTTAAGATTAATTTATTGAAACCGTAATACTAACTAGTTATTATGTTGTGGAACACAATCTTCAAAAAGGCGGTAACCTCAGCAGTGGCACTTGCTTGTAAGAAGCCTATGGCTGTGCAATGGCATAGCCTTGCTTTGTTAATTTAGCAGATAAGACCCTCTTATTTCCCGAGCCCGTATCACAGTCAAGACACCTATTTAATAGTAAAAAAACAAGATGTAATATAACAGAATAAAATAGAACAGAATATTCTTCTAAATGAAAAAAGTTGCCACTGCAAAGTGATGCGCATATCGCGTTTGGAACAGTTATTCTCAAAGAGTCGTCATTTGAAACTGGGCTCAATTTGGCGAGTTGATAGACTGTTTTCATAGTTACAAAACAAAATCTGTCTTCTTTTCGATATATACAGATGTTCGATTTAGTTTATTCTGCCTGTTCTTTGGAATTTTCAAAATGGATGAAGAATTCCACATTGAACACTGCATGGTGATGAATTACGGCCACAACATCTGGTTTGGTGAGTAGGCCTAGGCTTAATGATTCTGATAAAAAATTTGCTTTTTGTCTTTATCAAACAAATGTTTTTGTGTGTTTTCAGTGTGAAACCTGTCTATGTTTAGGGGTGTTATAGCCTAGGCTAACCAATTCTAAATGGCACTAGCAGTTCGCAAAGTAGCCTAAGCGGAAAATAGACAGGATACAATTGTTCCAAAACTGCAGCTCGTTGTAGGAACACCAGTCCATTTTGAATTGGTGATAAACCTGTCGTCATTTGGCAAGGAATTTAGCTTGTGTATCCCATCAGTTAGATATTTTTTTTATAGGCATTTATTTCTGTAGGCCTAACGGGAGCTTGTGTGCGCATTCAGCGGGTATGTGTGTAGGTATTGGTCAGAAACCAATTCAGTGATTGGGACATGGAGGGGAAAGGGAAATTAGGGAGAAGAACTGTGTGATGCTTGGCTTGGTTTCTTTTTTGTTCTGCCCCGCAAATGCACATGCACAAATGGAACACTAATGTCAAAGCAAATTAACGTTGACTTCAAGACAAATTGTTGTTTTTTTTGGGACACATTTTCACTTACCTGTTCAGGCAACCACAAAGCAGATTCCACCAATTAATTTTACAGTATTCAAAGAAAAAGATTGATCTCTGGTTAAAGGTCGAGCTTTGACGTCTGTTCGATTACTCGATTACTCATGCCCATCGCTACTTCTGTTACACTAGCACACTTATATAACATTATATAACATATAACATTTTAGAATGTTTTCTCATAATTGTTCTGAATAGCCGAGTGAATGCAGGGTTCGCACAAGGTGCTTGAGGTGCTTAAAGTACTTTAATTTGGCACTCTGAAATTCAAGTACTGGAATACCTTGGAAACCAGACATTTTCTCAAGTTGGTACTTAAAAAGTACTTGAATTAAAATGAGAGGAGAACAGAAAATTCTAAAATATGTTAATATAAAAAATATTAGAACTACCGATTTTTATTTCCTCATGTGTTTCACGCTCTGGTTGCCAGGCGAGCTCGCTCATCCCCCCCCACACTGCCACTCAGCCAGGCAGGTACAGAACTGACTGTCACATCGATAGTTAAAATGCCGGGCAAATGTAGATTCTATCCTGTCTGGCAGAATATTGATGTTTATGAATGGGTTTTGCCTGACCCAACCAGGGATGTAGTGGAGTGTAAACACCGTTTACGCACCTTTTTATTTGTGAAATAGCGTTTACTCACCCTTTTACTTTGTTAATTATATTTGTTAATGATCATTTACCCACTTATTATTGCGTTGCCTGCGTTGATCAACGCTCAGAAGGCTTCTTGATCAGAGTTCTAATCGCACATACCTCGGCAAACAAGTGAAATCATGAATGATTCATGTTTGCTCGTTATGTTCGCCTACTCCCCCGGATTTGCCTTGTTAGCAGCGCCATTCACCACTCTGTCCAACGGGAAACTCCGCCCACGACATAGGCTGAGAGGTGAAACTAACTCCCTCAGCCCAGCCCTACAGTGGCAAGTAGCAGAAAGACGCCGCTGACATTGGGAATTATTTGCACTGTCTCTATGTACTCCTGCCCTGTCAACAGACACCCCCCCCCCCCCTTATGCAGGAGCAGTTGACTGAAATTAAGCTAGCTATAATCAAAAGATGGGCTACTATAAGTTCTCATAACAAAATACCTTTTCTTTATAGAGAGTAGTGAGACAGACAGTGTTGAGTCAGGCTGCAATGAAGGAGGCAAAGGAGATACACAGAGAGAGGAAGCATTGAAGCAAGCAGGGAGAGAGGTTAGTAGTACAGTGGTTCTCAAACTGGGTGTCCGGACCCATTTGGGGTCCCCTAAAATGTTAATAGTGACCCCTGAGAGAGTCTTTAATCTTATCAAACACATTAATAACTTGTTTCTCTTCAAATGGGTACATAATACAGTATTTTAGAGTCAACTAAAGGCCTTTTACACTGTCAGAATTCACTTTCACGTCATTATGTTGGGACAGCCTGTGGGACATAACATTTTGTGAAATAGGAAGAACATTTAAATAGAAAGACAATTTCATATTATTATGTACACTGAACAAAAATATAACGCAACATGCAACAATTTACAGTTCATATAAGCAATCAGTCAACATAATCAGTACTGACTTACCACTCCTGTATGTAGTAAATAAGTAGTGAGACACGTATTATTGAGTAGAACTTGTAAGGTAAGTCGCTCTGGATAAGAGCATCTGCTAAATGACATAAATGCAAAATGAATTGTAAGTTAGTTTTTTTTTTTCATGAGGTTGTGGTGATATACTGCCATCTGGTGGTGACTAGAAACAATTGCATAATAGGAACGATTACAAATGGATGGTCCTTGAAAATAAATATTAGTGCATGAAAAAAGTACTTGAAGTTGACTTGCCACTGTCTGTACGAACCCTGTGAATGAGACTTGGATGTGTGGTATGGCGATACTACATATTCTCTTACTCTGCTCCCTTTCCCTTTGGCAGCGTTTTGAGCTAAAGCCTAGGCATTAGCTTGGGGAGCTAACGCAAATCTTCAGGTCTTAGACAAGGTTACCCATACTCTGTAGAGTTCTTTAACTCTGCTCTCTCTGCGGGCTCTTTAGTCACGACGTGTTAGCTTCCCAAGCTCCAAGTTTTCAGGTCTTAGACAAGGTTACTCATCATGCAAGCATGGTTCACCAAACCACATCCGTACACTAACACATTAAGCCCACTCTGTAGAGTGTATTGTTTAACTCTGCTCTCTCTGCGGTCTCTCTGTAGTCGCGACATGGAGAGTAAGGACACCCTGCGGGGCCTGCAGAAGATTGAGGACCGCCCCGAGGAGAGGATGATCCGGGAGAAGCTCAAAGCCACCTGCATGCCCACCTGGAAGCACGAATGGCTGGAGAGACGCAGCAGGAGGGGCCCCGTGGTGAGCTGCTGCAGCTTGACACACACACACACACACACACACACACATGCCCGAGCACACCGACACACACACATGCGCAAGCACACAGACACACTCACACACACACACACACACACACACACACACACACTCAGGGCCGTGATCTGCCCAACAATGGCTCTCTTCCAGATCAACTCAATGCATTTTATGCACGCTTCGACAATAACAACACCATACCGTGCGTGAGGGCCCCCACAGAGCCAGAGGACTGGGTGATCTCGCTCTCCGAGGCCGACGTGAGTAAGGTCAACACTCACAAGGCCGCAGTGCCGGAAGGTATTTCAGGGTGCGTTCTCAGAGCATGCAGATCAGCTGGCAGGCATATTCACTGTAATTCACAACATCTCCTTGTCCCAGTTTGTAATCCCCACGTCTTAAAATGACTACCATTGTTCCTGTTCACAAAAACTCTAAGGCTTCATGCCACAATGACTACTGCCCTGTAGCACAGATCTGTAATCATGAAGTGCTTTGAAAGGTTATGGCATCTACTCCATCATCCCAGATGACGCAATCTCAATTGCACTCCAAACTGCCCTCACCCACCTAGATAAAAGGAATACCTATGTGAGAATACTGTTCATTGACTACAGCTCAGTGTTCAACACCATTGTCCCCTCCAAGCTCGTCACCAAGCTTAGGACCCTGGGACTGAACACCGTCCTCTGCAACTGGATCCTGTACTTTCTGACGGGCTGACCCCAGGTGTTGAGGGTAGGCAACATCACCTCCACCATGTTGACCCTCAACACGGGGGCCCCACAGGGGTGTGTGCTTAGTCCCCTCCTGTACTCCCTGTTCACCCAAGACTGCGTGGCCAAGCACGACTCCAACACCATCATCAAGGTTGCTGACGACACAACGGTGGTAGGCCTGATCACTGGCGACGATGAGACAGCCTACAGGGAGGAGGTCAGTGTGGTGCCGGGACAACTACCTCTCCCTCAACGTCAGTAAGACCAAGGAGCTGATCCAAATCACTAAGGGCTTAAAATGGTCCGCTCACAGTCGTGAAGAAGGCGCGACAGCACCTCTTCCCCCTCAAGAAGTTGAAAAGGTTTGTCATGGGCCCTCAAATCCTCAAAAAGTTATACAGCGACACCATTGAGAGCATCTTGACTGGCTGCATCACTGCTTGGTATGGCAACAGCACCACCCTCGATCGAATGGCGCTACAGAGGGTGGTGTGGACAGCCCAGTACATCACTGGTGCCGACCTCCCTGCCATCCAGGACCTCTATATCAGGTGGTGTGAAAGGAAGGCCTGGAAAATTGTTAAATACTTCAGCCACTCAAGCCATAGACTGTTATCGCTGCTTTCGCACGGGAAGTGGTACCAGTGCATCAAACCTGAAACCAACAGGCTCTAACAGCTAAGACTGCTAAATAGCTAACAGAATGGCTACACCGACTATCTGAGTAGACCCTTGTATTTTTATTCTTATTTTTGCACTGTCTCTATGTACACTGACAGGACTCTACACACTCACCCACACTGATACTCCAACACACACATAACATGCACACACATTTATACTGACTACACACACGCACACACACTCACATACAGTGGGGGAAAAAAGTATTTAGTCAGCCACCAATTGTGCAAGTTCTCCAACTTAAAAAGATGAGAGAGGCCTGTAATTTTCATCATAGGTACACGTCAACTATGACAGACAAAATGAGAGAAAAAAAATCCAGAAAATCACATTGTAGGATTTGTAATGAATTTATTTGCAAATTATGGTGGAAAATAAGTATTTGGTCAATAACAAAAGTTTCTCAATACTTTGTTATATACCCTTTGTTGGCAATGACACAGGTCAAACGTTTTCTGTAAGTCTTCACAAGGTTTTCACACACTGTTGCTGGTATTTTGGCCCATTCCTCCATGCAGATCTCCTCTAGAGCAGTGATGTTTTGGGGCTGTCGCTGGGCAACACGGACTTTCAACTCCCTCCAAAGATTTTCTATGGGGTTGAGATCTGGAGACTGGCTAGGCCACTCCAGGACCTTGAAATGCTTCTTACGAAGCCACTCCTTCGTTGCCTGGGTGGTGTGTTTGGGATCATTGTCATGCTGAAAGACCCGGCCACGTTTCATCTTCAATGCCTTTGCTGATGGAAGGAGGTTTTCACTCAAAATCTCACGATACATGGCCCCATTCATTCTTTCCTTTACACGGATCAGTCGTCCTGGTCCCTTTGCAGAAAAACAGCCCCAAAGCATGATGTTTCCACCCCCATGCTTCACAGTAGGTATGGTGTTCTTTGGATGCAACTCAGCATTCTTTGTCCTCCAAACATGACGAGTTGAGTTTTTACCAAAAAGTTCTATTTTGGTTTCATCTGACCATATGACATTCTCCCAATCCTCTTCTGGATCATCCAAATGCACTCTAGCAAACTTCAGACGGGCCTGGACATGTACTGGCTTAAGCAGGGGGACACGTCTTGCACTGCAGGATTTGAGTCCCTGGCGGATTTGAGTCCCTGTGTTACTGATGGTAGGCTTTGTTACTTTGGTCCCAGCTCTCTGCAGGTCATTCACTAGGTCCCCCCGTGTGGTTCTGGGATTTTTGTTCACCGTTCTTGTGATCATTTTGACCCCACGGGGTGAGATCTTGCGTGGAGCCCCAGATCGAGGGATATTATCAGTGGTCTTGTATGTCTTCCATTTCCTAATAATTGCTCCCACAGTTGATTTCTTCAAACCAAGGTGCTTACCTATTGCAGATTCAGTCTTCCCAGCCTGGTGCAGGTCTACAATTTTGTTTCTGGTGTCCTTTGACAGCTCTTTGGTCTTGGCCATAGTGGAGTTTGGAGTGTGACTGTTTGAGGTTGTGGACAGGTGTCTTTTATACTGATAACAAGTTCAAACAGGTGCCATTAATACAGGTAACGAGTGGAGGACAGAGGAGCCTCTTAAAGAAGAAGTTACAGGTCTGTGAGAGCCAGAAATCTTGCTTGTTTGTAGGTGACCAAGTACTTATTTTCCACCATAATTTGCAAATAAATTAATAAAAAATCCTACAATGTGATTTTCTGGATTTTTTTTCCCTCCATTTGTCTGTCATAGTTGACGTGTACCTATGATGAAAATTACAGGCCTCTCTCATCTTTTTAAGTGGGAGAACTTGCACAATTGGTGGCTGACTAAATACTTTTTTCCCCCACTGTATAATTCTCTGTATCACAATTCCAGTGGGTCAGACGTTTACATACACTAAGTTGACTGTGTATTTAAACAGCTTGGAAAATTCCAGAAAATGATGTCATGGCTTTAGAAGCTTCTGATAGGCTAATTGACATAATTTGAGTCAATTGGTGGTGTACCTGTGGATTCCATTTCAAGGCCTACCTTCAAACTCAGTGCCTCTTTGCTTGATATCATGGGAAAATCAAAAGAAATCAGCCAAGACCTAAAAAAAAAATGTTGACCTCCACAAGTCTGATTCATCCTTGGGAGCAACTTCCAAACGCCTGAAGGTACCACGTTCATCTGTACAAACAATAGTACGCAAGTATAAACACCATGGGACCACGCAGCCGTCATACCGCTCAGGAAGGAGACGCGTTCTGTCTCCTAGAGATGAACGTACTTTGGCGCGAGAAGTGCAAATGAATCCCAGAACAACAGCAAAGGACCTTGTGAAGATGCTGGAGGAAACAGGTACAAAAGTATCTATATCCACAGTAAAACGAGTCCTATATCGACATAACCTGAAAGGCCGCTCAGCAAGGAAGAAGCCACTGCTCCAAAACCGCCATAAAAAAGCCAGACTACGGTTTGCAACTGTACATGGGGACAAAGATCGTACTTTTTGGAGAAATGTCCTCTGGTCTGATGAAACAAAAATAGAACTGTTTGGCCATAATGACCATCGTTATGTTTAGAGGAAAAAGGGGGTGGCTTGCAAGCCGAAAACACCATCCCAACCGTGAAGCATGGGGGTGGCAGCATCATGCTGTGGGGGTATTTTGCTGCAGGAGGGACTGGTGCACTTCACAAAATAGAAGGCATCATGAGGAAGGAAAATTATGTGGATATATTGAAGCAACATCTCAAGACATCTTTCAGGAAGTTAAATGTTGGTAGCAAATGGGTCTTTCAAATGGACAATGACCCCAAGCATACTTCCAAAGTTGCGGCAAAATGGCTTAAGGACAACAAAGTCAAGGTATTGGAGTGGCCATCACAGAGCTCTGACCTCAATCCTATAGACAATTTGTGGGCAGAACTGAAAAAGTGTGTGCGAGCAAGGAGGCCTACAAACCTAACTCAGTTACACCAGCGCTGTCAGGAGGAATGGGCCAAAATTCAGCCAACTTATTGTGGGAAGGTTACCCAAAACGTTTGACCCAAGTTAAATAATTTACAGGCAATGCTACCAAATACTAATTGAGTGTATGTAAACTTCTGACTCACTGGGAATGTGATGAATCATTCTCTCTACTATTATTCTGACATTTCACATTCTTAAAATAAAGTGGTGATCCTAACTGACCTAAAACAGGGAATTTTTACTAGGATTAAATGTCAGGAATTGTGAAAAACTGAGTTTAAATGTATTTGGCTAAGGTGTATGTAAACGTCCGACTTCAACTGTATATAAACATGTACAGTACCAGTCAAAAGTTTGAACACACCTACTCATTCAGCGGTTTTTCTTTATTTTTAATATTATTTACATTGTAGAATAATAGTGAAGACATCAAAACTATGAAATAACACATGTGGAATCATGTAGTAACCAAAAAAAGTGTTAAACAAATCAAAATATATCTTATATTTGAGATTCTTCAAATAGCCACCCTTTACCTTGATGACATCTTTGCACACTCTTGGCATTCTCTCAACCAGCTTCATGAGCTAGTGACCTGGAATGCATTTCAATTAACAGGTGTTTCTTCTTAAAAGTTAATTTGTGGGGTGGGGGGGGGGGGGGGGGGTATACAGAAGATAGCCCTATTTGGTAAAATACCAAGTCCATATTATGGCAAGAACAGCTCAAATAAGCAATTAGAAACGACAGTTCATCATTACTTTAAGACATGAACGTCAGTCAATACGGAACATTTCAAGAACTTTGAAAGTTTCTTCTAGTGCAGTCGCAAAAACCATCAATCACTATGATGAAACTGGCTCTCATGAGGACACGACACGAATGGAGACCCAGAGTTAACTCTGCTGCAGAGGATAAGTTAATTAGAGTTACCAGCCTCAGAAATTGCAGCCTAAATCTATACTTCACAGAGTTCAAGTAACAGACACATCTCAACATCAACTGTTCAGAGGGAACTGTGTGAATCAGGCCTTCATGGTCGAATTGCTGCAAAGAAACCACTACTTAAGGACACCAATATGAAGAAGAGATCTGCTTGTGCCAAGAAACACGAGCAATGGACATTAGACCGGTGGAAATGTGTCCATTGGTCTCTGGTCCAAATTTGAGATTCTTGGTTCCAACCCCTTTGTCTTTTTGAGATGAACGGTGTGGGTGAACGGATGATCTCCGCATGTTTATTTCCCACCGACTTAAACAGCATGGCTACCACAGCATTCTACAGCGATACACCATCCCATCTGGTTTGGGCTTAGTGGGACTATGACCCAACACACCTCCAGGCTGTGTAAGGGCTATTTTACTAAGGAGAGTGATGGAGTGCTGCGTCAGATGACCTGGCCTCCACAATCCCCCGACCTCAACCCAATTGAGATGGTTTGGGAGGAGTCGGACTGCGGAGTGAAGGAAAAGCTGCCAACAAGTGCTCAGCATATGTGGGAACTCCTTCAGACTGTTGGAAAAAGTATTCCAGGTAAAGCTGGTTGAGAAAGGGGAGGCTATTTGAAGATTCTCAAATATTAAATATATAAAATATTTGTTAAACATTTTTTTGTTTACTACATGATTCCATATGTGTTATGTCATAGTGTTGATGTCTTCACTATTATTATACAATGTAAAAAATAGTAAAAATAACCTTGAATGAGTAGGTGTGTCCAAACTTTTGACTGGTACTGTATGTTCATATAAATATACACTCACATGCAGGAATGTTACACACATGAAGTATTCAAACAGATACACACACGAACGTCACAGAAAAACACATAGAGTACATATGTGCTTTGCTTACTGTGTCACACTCAACATTTATAGATACAAGCAACTATCAAATATTCCCTACTCTACTAAAGACTGATATGATACTGTTAATGCTTTGAATAATGATTAAGTGAAATCTAACAGATTAAGGGAATTTGACATTTTCCAACCCTGGGCATTGTACTATTACATTGCAGCCAGTCTTTCACAGCAGACACAAATGCTGACTTCTAAATTGACCTCTAGTCTAGACACTGCATTCTAGTCTAGGCACTAATCTGAGATCTGAGAGGATTAGATAGATATACACTAAGTATACAAAACAATAAGAACATTTGCTCTTTCCAATCCAGGTGAAAGCTATGATCCCTTATTAGTGTCACTTGTTAAATCTACTTCAATCAGTGTAGATGAAGGGCAGGAGACAGGTTAAAAAATGATTTTTAAGCCTTGAGGCAATTGAGACTCACCTCAATATTAGGAAGGTTTTCCTAATGTTTGGTATACTCAGTGTAAGGATTATGGTAATATAGCTACAGTGGCTTGCGAAAGTATTCACCCCCCTTGGCATTTTTCCTATTTTGTTGCCTCACAACCTTGAATTAAAATAGATTTTTGGGGGGTTTGTATCATTTGATTTACACAACATGCCTACCACTTTGAAGATGCAAAATATTTTTTGGGGTGAAACAAACAAGAAATAAGACAAAAAAACTGAAAACTTGAGCGTGCATAACTATTCACCCCCACAAATTCAATACTTTGTAGAGCCATTTTTGCACCAATTACAGCTGCAAGTCTCTTGGGGTATGTCTCTATAAGCTTGGCACATCTAGCCACTGGGATTTTTGCCCATTCTTCAAGGCAAAACTGCTCCAGCTCCTTCAAGTTGAAGGGGTTCCGCTGGTGTACAGCAATCTTTAAGTCATACCACAGATTCTCAATTGGATTGAGGTCTGGCCTTTGACTAGGCCATTCCAAGACATTTAAATGTTTCCCCTTAAACCACTCGAGTTTTGCTTTAGCAGTATGCGTAGGGTCATTGTCCTGCTAGAAGGTGAACCTCCATCCCAGTCTCAAATCTCTGGAAGACTGAAACAGGTTTCCCTCAAGAATTTCCCTGTATTTAGCATCATCCATCATTCCTTCAATTCTGAACAGTTTCCCAGTCCCTGCCGATGAAAAACATCCCCACAGTATAATGCTGCCACCACCATGCTTCACTGTGGGGTTGATGTTCTCGGGGTGATGAGAGGTGTTGGGTTTGCGCCAGACATAGCGTGTTTCTTGATGGCCAAAAAGCTCAATTTTAGTCTCATCTGACCAGAGTACCTTCTTCCATATGTTTGGGGAGTCTCCCATATGCATTTTGGCGAACACCAAACGTGTTTGCTTATTTTTTTCTTCAAGCAATGGCTTTTTTCTGGCCACTCTTCCGTAAAGCCCAGCTCTGTGGAGTGTATGGCTTAAAGTGGTCCTATGGACAGAAACTCCAATATCCGCTGTGGAGCTTTGCAGCTCCTTCAGGGTTATCTTTGGTCTCTTTGTTGCCTCTCTGATTAATGCCCTCCTTGCCTGGTCCGTGAGTTTTGGTGGACGGCCCTCTCTTGGCAGGTTTGTTGTGGTGCCATATTCTTTCAAATTTTTTGTAATGGATTTAATGGTGCTCCGTGGGATGTTCATATTTTTTTTATAACCCAACCCTGATCTGTACTTCTCCACAACTTTGTCCCTGACCTGTTTGGAGAGCTCCTTGGTCTTCATGGTGCCGCTTGCTTGGTGGTGCCCCTTGCTTAGTGCTGTTGCAGACTCTGGGGCCTTTCAGAACAGGTGTATATATACTGAGATCATGTGACACTTAGATTGCACACAGGTGGACTTTATTTAACTAATTATGTGACTTCTGAAGGTAATTGGTTGCACCAGATCTTATTTAGGGACTTCATAGCAAAGGGGGTGAATACATATGCAAAGTTAATTTTTTCATTTCACTTCACCAATTTGGACGATTGTGTGTATGTCCATTACATGAAATCCAAATAAAAATCAATTTAAATTACATGCAACAAAATAGGAAAAATGCCAAGAGGGATGAATACTTTTGCAAGGCACTGTACGTCTTGCCTTCTGATTGACTGGGTGGGAATGTCACCATAATACTTCCACCTTGCCAATTCTCTAAGATCTACAGGAGTGGGTAGGCGGATTTTTCATTAAGCCACTGTAATGGGACTACTGTTATTTGGCCCCCAAACCACATACTGACTTCCCACTCCCCTCTCCCCCTCTCCCTCCTTCCCCCCTTAGGTGGTGAAGCCCGTCCCCATGCAACTGGACGGGAGCGAGGCAGGCTGCAAGGGGGCCGAGGCGGAATGCGACACGCCTACCAGCGCCTCCCCCCAGCAGAGTAGTGGCCGATGCAGCCCCTCCCCCGGACCCCCCTCTTCCTCCTCCTCTTCCTCTGGCAGGGCCTGTGGGAAGCCTGAGTCCCCAGGGGTGCACAGGAAGAGGGCCTCGCCCGTGCCAGTGAGTAGCCACACACACATACATACACTACCAGTCAAAAGTTTGGACACACCTACTCATTCAAGGGTTTTTCTTCATTTTTGCTATTTTTTACATTGTAGAATAATATTGAAGATATCAAAACTATGAAATAACACATATGGAATCATATAGTGACCAAAAAAGTGTTAAACATTCTCTCAACCAGCTTCATGAGGTAGTCACCAGGAATGCATTTTAATTAACAGGTGTGCCTTCTTAAAAGTTAATTTGTGGAATTTATTTCCTTCTTAATGCGTTTGAGCCAATCAGTTGTGTTGTGACAAGGTAGGGGGGGTATACAGATGATAGCCCTATTTGGTAAAAGACCAAGTCCATATTATGACAAGAACAGCTCTAATAAGCAAAGAGAAACGACAGTCCATCATTACTTTAAGACATGAAGGTCAGTCAATACAGAACATTTCAAGAACTTTGAAGGTTTCTTCAAGTGCAGTTGCAAAAACCATCAAGCGCTATCATGAAACTGGCTCTCATGAGGACCGCCACAGGAATTGAAGACCCAGAGTTACCTCTGCTGCAGAGGATAAGTTCATTAGAGTTACCAGCCTCAGAAATTGAAGCCCCAATTATTTTTTTGATTTCACCTTTATTTAACCAGGTAAGCCAGTTGAGAACAAGTTCTCATTTACAACTGCGACCTGGCCAAGATAAAGCAAAGCAGTGCAATAAAAACAACAACACAGAGTTACATATGGGGTAAAACAAAACATAAAGTAAAAAATACAACAGAAAATATATATACAGTGTGTGCAAATGTAGCAAGTTATAATAATAATATGCCATTTAGCAGACGCTTTTATCCAAAGCGACTTACAGTCATGCGTGCATACATTTTTGTGTATGTTATGGAGGTAAGGCAATAAATAGGCCATAGTGCAAAATAATTACAATTAGTTTTAACACTGGAATGATAGATGTGCAAGAGATGATGTGCAAATAGAGATACTGGGGTGCAAATGAGCAAAATAAATAACAATATGGGGATGAGGTAGTTGGGTGGGCTAATTTCAGATGGGCTGTGTACAGGTGCAGTGATCGGTAAGGTGCTCTGACAACTGATGCTTAAAGTTAGTGAGGGAGATAAGAGTCTCCAGCTTCAGAGATTTTTGCAGTTCGTTCCAGTCATTGGCAGCAGAAAACTGGAAGGAATGGCGGCCAAAGGAGGTGTTGGCTTTGGGGATGACCAGTGAGATATACCTGCTGGAGTGCATACTACGGGTGGGTGTTGCTTTGGTGACCAATGAGCTAAGATAAGACGGGGATTTGCCTAGCAGTGATTTATAGATGGCCTGGAGCCAGTGGGTTTGGCAACAAATATGTAGTGAGGACCAGCCAACAAGAGCGTACAGGTCACAGTGGTGGGTAGTATATGGGACTTTGGTGACAAAACGGATGGCACTGTGATAGACTACATCCAATTTGCTGAGTAGAGTGTTGGATGCTATTTTGTAAATGACATCGCCGAAGTCAAGGATCGGTAGGATAGTCAGTTTTACGAGGGCATGTTTGGCAGCATGAGTGAAGGAGGCTTTGTTGCGAAATAGGAAGCCGATTCTAGATTTAACTTTGGATTGGAGATGCTTAATGTTTACAGTCTAACCAGACACCTAGGTATTTGTAGTTGTCCACATACTCTAGGTCAGACCCGTCGAGAGTAGTGATTCTAGTCGGGTGGGCGGGTGCCGGCACCGTATGATTGAAGAGCGTATGATTGAAGAGCGACATCATTGATATACACAGAGAAAAGAGTCGGCCCAAGAATTGAACCCTGTGGCACCCCCATAGAGACTGCCATAGGTCCAGACAACAGGCCCTCCGATTTGACACATTGAACTCTATCTGAGAAGTAGTTGGTGAACCAGGCGAGGCAGTCATTTGAGAAACCAAGGCTATTTAGTCTGCCAATAAGAATGCGGCGGTTGACAGAGTCGAAAGCCTTGGCCAGGTAAATGAAGACGGCTGCACAGTACTGTCTATTATCGATCGCGGTTATAATATCGTTTAGGACCTTGAGCGTGGCTGATGACCAGCTCGGAAACCGGATTGCTTAGCGGAGAAGGTACGGTGTGATTCGAAATGGTCAGTGATCTGTTTGTTAACTTGGCTTTCAAAAAACTTTCAAAAGGCAGGGCAGGATGGATATAGGTCTGTAACAGTTTGGATCTAGAGTGTCACCCCCTTCGAAGATGGGGATGACCGCGGCAGCTTTCCAATCTCTGGGGACCTCAGACGTTATGAAAGAGAGGTTGAACAGGCTAGTAATAGGGGTTGCGACAATTTCGGCGGCTAATTTTAGAAAGAAAGGGTCCAGATTGTCTTGCCCAGCTGATTTGTAGAGGTCCAGATTTTTCAGCTCTTTCAGAACATCAGCTGTCGGAATTTGTGTGAAGGAGAAGCGGGAGGGGAGGGGCATGGGCAAGTTGCAGCGGAGGGTGCAGAGCTGGTGGCGGGGGTAGTGGTAGCCAGGTGGAAAGCATGGCCAGCCGTAGCAAAATGCTTGGTGAAATTCTCGATTATTGTAGATTTATCGGTGGTGATAGTGTTTCCTAGCCTCAGTGCAGTGGGCAGCTGGGAGGAGGTGCTCTTATTCTCCATGGACTTTACAGTGTCCCAAAACTTTTTGGAGTTAGTGCTACAAGGATGCACATTTCAGTTTGAAAAAGCTAGCCTTTGCTTTCCTAACTGCTTGTGTATATTGGTTCCTAACTTCCCTGTAGAGTTGCATATCGTAGGGGTTATTCGATGCTAATGCAGTACGCCACAGGATGTTTTTGTGCTGGTCAAGGGCAGTCAAATCTGTTCTTAGTTCTGAATTTTTTTAATGGGGCATGCTTATTTAAGATTGAGAGGAAAGCACTTTTAAAGAACAACCAGGCATCCTCTACTGACGGAATGAGATCGATATCCATCCAGGATAACTGGGCCAGATCAATTAGGAAGGCCTGCTCGCTAAAGTGTTTTAGGGAGCGTTTGACATTGATGAGGGGTGGTCGTTTGACCGCGGACCCGTTATGGATGCAGGCAATAAGGCAGTGATCGCTGAGGCCCTGGTTGAAGACAGCGGAGGTGTATTTAGAGGGTGCCCATGTTTACGGATTTAGGGTTGTACCTGGTAGGTTCCTTGATAATTTGGATTGTAGGATGGCCGGGGTGTTAAGCATATCCCAGTTTCGGTCACCAAGCAGTACGAACTCTGAGGATAGATTTACATGTACATTTTAGTCATTTAGCAGACGCTCTTATCCAGAGCGACTTACAGTTAGTGCATACTTTTTTTTTTTTTTTTTCATACCCCCTGTGGGAATCGAACCCACAACCCTGGCGTTGCAAATATAAGATATATTTAGATTTGTTTAACACTTTTTGGTTACTAAATTTTTCCAAATGTGTTATTTCATAGTTTTGATGTCTTCACTGTTATTCTACAATGTAGAAAATAGTCAAAATAAAGAAAAACCCTGGAATGAGCAGGTGTGTCCAAACTTTGCACTGGTACTGTACATAGCATGCACACACACACACACACACACACACACACACACACACACACACACACATATATGAGAACGTCAGCTACGTGTTTAAGCGTACTTCATAGTATTTGAGAATACATAAACATATAGTTTCAAAGTGTATTCGCCACGTGCACAGGATAGAACAGGTGTAAAACAGTACAGTGAAATTCTTACCTTGACTTCAGAGCTCTTTCCCAAGAATGCAGTGATAATAATAATAATAATATAACGATGAACTACGATGTGAGTTAATGAAACACGAGAATGCAAGACATTTGATAATAATATACCATTGATTGGATATTAATCCTCTTCACTTTGGGTTTGAAGAACTGTTAAGTCCTAAGTGACTATTTATTAGACAATAAAGCAAACCCATATAACTATGAATGGGAGAGGATTAAGACTAGTTTTTGTCTGAGGCTGTCTTGATCTA
Organism: Coregonus lavaretus; assembly: GCF_964263955.1. Taxonomy (NCBI): domain Eukaryota; kingdom Metazoa; phylum Chordata; class Actinopteri; order Salmoniformes; family Salmonidae; genus Coregonus; species Coregonus lavaretus. The sequence goes on along the minus strand of NC_140011.1, from coordinate 1,358,152 downwards.
ATGTTGATGTAATTTTGTTGTTGTGTAGTTTCAGAGTGGCAGGGTGACGCCCCCTCGCCGGGTGCCCTCCCCAGACGGTTTCTCCCCCTACAGTCCCGAGGAGACCAGTCGCCGTGTCAACAAGGTCATGAGAGCACGCCTCTACCTACTGCAGCAGATAGGCCCCAACTCCTTCCTGATTGGAGGAGACAGCCCTGACAACAAATACAGAGTGTTCATTGGCCCACAGGTAAGAAGTGCTCGCTGTCCACTCAGACCAATGAAAAAAGATTAGACAGAATTAAAAGACTCACGCTCAATTTCAAATCGACTCCCTCTACCCTCTAGGTAATTACAATTATTGGATAGGTGTTATCAATATTACAGAATTTCCACCTAGCCTATCAGAAGGAAGGTCACCATATTGCCTATTATACTTATACAGTCCTTTCAAATGTATACGTAGCTAGACTTGGGGTTGATTTGGAATTTGGCGTTTTGTGTCAGTTTGATTTAGCTGATGCAAGTTTGCGAGATTCCAACTGTCTGGCTAGATTGAGGCTAGGCTGCAACAAGGACCCCAGCTTTTACCAAATTGCATTTACAGCAATAGATTTGAGTTTTAAAGGGATACTTGGACTTTGGCAATGAAGCCCTTTATCTACTTCCACAGAGTCCGATGAACTCATGGATACCATTTTTATGTCTCTGCATCCAGTATGAAGGAAGTTAAGAGGTAGCTTCGCGCGCCAATGCTAACTAGCGTTAGCGCAATGACTAGACATCTATGGTATCTACTAGCATGCTGACAGTTACCATAGACTTCCAGTCATTGCGCTAACATCAGTTAGCAATTGCGCTAACGCTAGTTAGCAACTTCCTTCAAACTGCTGGCAGAGACATAAAAAAATATATCCATGAGTTCCTCTTACTCTGGGGAAGTAGATAAAGAGCTTCATTGCCAAAATCCTGAAGTATCCCTTTAAGAATTTACTTCACTTGTACATTGGCCAGCTTGTTTTGTTTACCCAGCCATTTGCTACTATAGAGCTGGATTGATGTAGAGCTCCATTGCCTCTTACTAACGCAGTGCTAGCTGTGCCACTAGAGATCCTGGTTCGAATCCAGGCTCTGTCGTAGCCGGCCGTGACCGGGAGACCCATGGGGCGGCGCACAATTGGCCCAGCGTCGTCCAGGGTAGGGGAGGGAATGGCCGGCAGGGATGTAGCTCAGTTGGTAGAGCATGGCATTTGCAACGCCAGGGTTGTGGGTTCGATTCCCACGGGGGGCCAGTATGAAAAATATAATGTATGCACTCACTAACTGTAAGTCGCTCTGGATAAGAGCGTCTGCTAAATGACTAAAATGTAAATGTAAATGTAAAGGTCTAAGTCCCAAATGGCACCCTGCTTCCAATATAGTGCACTATTTTTGTCAAAAGTAGTGCACTATATGGGGACTATGGTGCCATTTGGAATGCACCCAATGATTATTAATCTCTGTATATGAAATTGGGCTCTCCTGAGTGACTTGTGTGTCTGTTTGGCAATTTATGACCTCGTGCATGTGACCATAATGGAGTGTGTGTGTATCTGTGTCTGACCATTTATGACCGTGTGTGTATGCACGTGTGTACAGTGGGGGAAAAAAGTATTTAGTCAGCCACCAATTGTGCAAGTTCTCCCACTTAAAAAGATGAGAGAGGCCTGTAATTTTCATCATAGGTACACGTCAACTATGACAGACAAATGGAGGGGAAAAAAATCCAGAAAATCACATTGTAGGATTTTTTATTAATTTATTTGCAAATTATGGTGGAAAATAAGTACTGTACCTGTCCACAACCTCAAACAGTCACACTCCAAACTCCACTATGGCCAAGACCAAAGAGCTGTCAAAGGACACCAGAAACAACATTGTAGACCTGCACCAGGCTGGGAAGACTGAATCTGCAATAGGTAAGCAGCTTGGTTTGAAGAAATCAACTGTGGGAGCAATTATTAGGAAATGGAAGACATACAAGACCACTGATAATATCCCTCGATCTGGGGCTCCACGCAAGATCTCACCCCGTGGGGTCGAAATGATCACAAGAACGGTGAGCAAAAATCCCAGAACCACACGGGGGGACCTAGTGAATGACCTGCAGAGAGCTGGGACCAAAGTAACAAAGCCTACCATCAGTAACAGGGAATCAAATCCTGCAGTGCCACACGTGTCCCCCTGCTTAAGCCAGTACATGTCCAGGCCCGTCTGAAGTTTGCTAGAGTGCATTTGGATGATCCAGAAGAGGATTGGGAGAATGTCATATGGTCAGATGAAACCAAAATAGAACTTTTTGGTAAAAACTCAACTCGTCGTGTTTGGAGGACAAAGAATGCTGAGTTGCATCCAAAGAACACCATACCTACTGTGAAGCATGGGGGTGGAAACATCATGCTTTGGGGCTGTTTTTCTGCAAAGGGACCAGGACGACTGATCCGTGTAAAGGAAAGAATGAATGGGGCCATGTATCGTGAGATTTTGAGTGAAAACCTCCTTCCATCAGCAAGGGCATTGAAGATGAAACGTGGCTGGGTCTTTCAGCATGACAATGATCCCAAACACACCGCCCGGGCAACGAAGGAGTGGCTTCGTAAGAAGCATTTCAAGGTCCTGGAGTGGCCTAGCCAGTCTCCAGATCTCAACCCCATAGAAAATCTTTGGAGGGAGTTGAAAGTCTGTGTTGCCCAGCGACAGCCCCAAAACATTATTGCTCTAGAGGAGATCTGCATGGAGGAATGGGCCAAAATGCCAGCAACAGTGTGTGAAAACCTTGTGAAGACTTACTGAAAACGTTTGACCTGTGTCATTGTCAACAAAGGGTATATAACAAAGTATTGAGAAACTTTTGTTATTGACCAAATACTTATTTTCCACCATAATTTGCAAATAAATTCATAAAAAGTCCTACAATGTGATTTTCTGGAATTGTTTTTCTCATTTTGTCTGTCATAGTTGAGTTGTACCTATGATGAACATTACAGGCCTCTCTCATCTTTTTAAGTGGGAGAACTTGCACAATTGGTGGCTTACTAAATACTTTTTTTCCCCCACTGTATGTGACCACTGTATGTATATACATACACATTCGTGAGTAACCCCCGGTCTGCGTTCATCCTCCCCTCTCTCTGTAGACCTGTAGCTGTGGCCGAGGGGCATTTTGTATCCACATCCTCTTCGTCATGCTCCGAGTCTTCCAGCTGGAGCCCTCAGACCCCTTGCTCTGGAGGAAAACCCTCAAAAACTTTGAGGTAACCTTCCAGTAACCTACCGATGTGCCCACTAACCAATCTGTATAATTCCCCTTTCTCACTACTGAGCTGTATAGTGCTGGCCTGGTTATGGATCCACCATAGTGCTGGAACTGTGCTAGACAGGACAATGTGGTAAGGCAATATCCGTGCCAGCACAGTATGGTTCGGGTCAGCACAATAGTGTGAAAGGGTGAACATGATTTGTTGAACCCATTGTTTGTAATGACCAATTTTCAAAAAACTTCAGAGCTAGAGTACATTGAGGGGAAAAAAGTATTTGATCCCCTGCTGATTTTGTACGTTTTCCCACTGACAAAGACGTGATCAATCTATAATTTGAATGGTAGGTTTATTTGAACAGTGAGAGACAGAATAACAACAAAAAAATCCACTAAAACGCATGTCAAAAATTTTATCAATTGATTTGCATTTTAATGAGGGAAATAAGTATTTGACCTCTCTGTAAAGCATTCCTCCTCCTCCAAACACGGCGAGTCGAGTTGATGCCAAAGAGCTCGATTTTGGTCTCATCTGACCACAACACTTTCACCCAGTTCTCCTCTGAATCATTCAGATGTTCATTGGCAAACTTCAGACGGGCCTGCGGGCGCTGCAGGATTTCAGTCCTTCACGGCGTAGTGTGTTACCAATTGTTTTCTTGGTGACTATGGTCCCAGCTGCCTTGAGATCATTGACAAGATCCTCCTGTGTAGTTCTGGGCTGATTCCAGGCCGAGGGAGATTGACAGTCTTTTGTGTTTCTTCCATTTGCGAATAATCGCACCAAATGTTGTCACCTTCTTACCAAGCTGCTTGGCGATGGTCTCGTAGCCCATTCCAGCCTTGTGTAGGTCTACAATCTTGTCCCTGACATCCTTGGAGAGCTCTTTGGTCTTGGCCATGGTGGAGAGTTTGGAATCTGATTGATTGATTGCTTCTGTAGACAGGTGTCTTTTATACCGGTAACAAACTGAGACTAGGAGCACTCCCTTTAAGAGTGTGCTCCTAATCTCAGCTCGTTACCTGTATAAAAGACACCTGGGAGCCAGAAATCTTTCTGATTGAGAGGGGGTCAAATACTTATTTCCCTCATTAAAATGCAAATCAATTTATAACATTTTTGACATGTGCTTTTTCTGGATTTCTTTGTTGTTATTCTGTCTCTCACTGTTCAAATAACCCTACCATTAAAATGATAGAGTGATTATTTATTTGTCAGTGGGCAAATTTACAAAATCAGCAGGGGATCAAATACTTTTTTCCCTCACTGTATGTCAATTTTAGAATATTTACATTTACATTGAGGATAACTTTCAGTGACTTGCAATGTCTTGAATGCACTTTAGATATATACGTAGATACTTCATGATGGTTAAGGTTGACCTCTATGACTAACTGGTTCCGGGGTGAAGTTTCCCCTAGGTACAGATCTACGATCAGCTTCCTCTGCCCCAATCCCAGCCTTAATCATAAGTGGGGAAAATGCTAAACTGACCCAAGATCCGCGTCTAACTGTGTCATTTTCTCTACGTCATCCAGGTGGAGAGCTTGTTCCAGAAGTACCACAATCGCCGCAGTTCACGCATTAAGGCGCCATCGCGCAACACCATCCAGAAGTTTGTGTCGCGCATGTCTAACCCCCACACGTCCTGTCCATCCAGCACCTCCGGCACCTCCAGCAACGAGAGCAGGTAGAATAGACACACGCACACACGCATGCACATGAACAGTCAAATCGCACACAATGCACACAGATACATACACCAGGTACAGATGTTGTACTGTAAAATGTATTTTACCAGAAGGCCCTTGAATACGTCCAAGTTGTATTTTGATACAAGTTTTGATAGATGTTTTAGATTTTTACATTAAAAGTCTTTGGAGAGAAAATGTGTCTAATTTGTGTCTAATTTAGCCAGTATCTGTATCTTTCCTCTCTTTTACCGTCTCTCTGTCTCTTAATCTTTCTCTCCCATCTCTCTCTCTCTCTCTCTCTGTCCCAATCTCCCATGTCTTTCTTCATCCCTCTTTCTTTCCCTTTATCGATTTCTCTCTCTCTCTATCCATCTTTCCCTCTCTCCCCCCTCTCTGTCAGTAGTCTGAAGGATGAGGAGGAGCAGATGTGTCCTATCTGTCTGTTGGACATGCTGGACGAGGAGAGTCTGACTGTGTGTGAGGAGGGCTGCAGGAACAAGCTGCACCACCACTGCATGTCCATCTGTGAGTACAACTGTACATTATCAAAAACAGTGGAAGCTGGTGACTTGACAAATTGAGGAGGATGGGAGACCCACGGTATAGGCGCGGAACGCACAGAGACGACAAAGTGTGTTTCAAATGATTTTAACCTAAAACATTTAATAAAGACATTTATAGTCAGATATTATGGGGTGTTTGAATGAGAGGGCTACTTACAGGGTTGAGAAGGGATCACAGCAGTGATTAAATGAGGGTATGAGGCATGAGTTGGGGTTTTTAGAGGCTTGACTTCAGTGCAGAGGCTTGACTTCAGTGCAGGACAGGGGTTGAGGTGTTCAGAGGCTTCAATGCAGGACAGGTTCATCATGGAGGGATGGTGTTGGAGAAGAGCTCTTCCTCTTCCACTGAGAGCAGGACAGGAGTTGACTGGGGAAACAAAAAACAACAACACAACACAGTTAAACAGAATAGCTAAGAATGAGTTAGTCCAAACAAGGAGTGAAATCATTGATGTGTATGTGTAATAATTAGATTGTGTTAGTTGCTGGTCTACTATGGTATTTATCCAAACAAGAGATGGCTACTTACACAGTGTTGGGAAGGGATCACAGCAGTGATTGAATGAGGGGATGAGGCATGAGTTGAGGTGTTCAGAGGCTTTTGACTTCAGTGCAGGACAGGGGTTGAGGTATTCAGAGGCTTCAGTGCAGGACAGGCTCATTATGGATGGATGGTGTTGGAAAAGAGCTCAACTCTTCCACTGAGGGCATGACCGGATTTGACTGAGAAGGCAAAAAACAATAACACAACACAGCTAGACAAAATAGCTAATAATGAGTTAGTCCAAGTGAGGATTAAAATCACATTGATTTGTAATAATGTGATTGTGTTTGTGTATGTGATTGACTACATACAGTAATGAGAGAAAATTGACAGGGCCACTCACAGTGCTTGGAGAGGAAACATTCAATGCGCCAGTGGATGAGAGGGCACATGAGACATGGCTTCAGTTTTTTAAAACATTTTAGTCATTTTAGCAGACGCTCTTATCCAGAGCGACTTACAGTTAGTGTGTGCATACATTTTCATACTGGCCCCCCGTGGGAAATGAACCCACAACCCTGGCGTTGCAAGCGCCATGCGCTACCAACTGAGCTACAGGGGGCCTGTTCATATCAAAGAGTTGACACTGATATTTGAGTGTAGTGGTCATCCCCTCTTAACCCTTTGACACGTACCAACAAATGGGTGTGATCATTCTATAGTGGTCCCTGCAGCGTACACTCAAACCGGTGTGATTAGGACGCTTATTTAGAATGTCCAGTTTCGATTGACGCAACAGTCAGCGTTTGAGCTGGCTACACTGTTTTTTCACAGAAACATCTTGCACAAACACAGTCCTTACAAAGTTATGTCCTGAATGTGACCAGTTTATTTTTGGATGCAATGTTCAGACATTCACAGAAGTAGCGACAGCATAACAAAGGTCATCCAAACCGGAAAATGTAGGCTACATTAGTCCTAGCGCTAACTGAGGAAAGATTGGCGTAACACAAGCGGTCATATTTAGCTAACTCTCGGCTGACAGAAACCACAATATGAATTAGCTAATAGCAATTATTATTTACAATTCATCACATCACGGGTGAGCTCACAATTACATTTACATTTACGTCATTTAGCAGACGCTCTTATCCAGAGTGACTTACAAATTGGTGCATTCACCTTATGATAGCCAGTGGGACAAGCACTTTACAATTTATTTAAATGTTTTAATTAAATGTTTAATTATTATTTTATATATTTTGTGGGGGTGGGGTGGGGGGGGGGGGGGGGGGGGTAGAAGGATTACTTTTATACTATCCCAGGTATTATTTAAAGAGGTAGGGTTTCAAGTGTCTCCGGAAGGTGGTCAGTGACTCCGCTGTCCTGGCGTCGTGAGGGAGCTTGTTCCACCATTGGGGTGCCAGAGCAGCGAACAGTTTTGACTGGGCTGACTGGGCTGAGCGGGAACTGTGATCGAAACAATTGATCGAAATAATTGAGTAAAACACTTTCTAAGTAATCCGAGGATGGGTAGTTTGTGCGCCCCACTATGTTTGTTTTTTCACGTCAACCAAAGATAATAAGAGGAGACAAGATGAGTTTGGTCTGTTTGCAGGATGCATGTTGAAGGGGGTGTGTCATCTACAATCATTCACTTCCCTTCATTCACTTCCGGAAGTTTACTCGAAACATGAGTGAAACATTCCTTCACCTCATTATAACATCTTTGGTTTGACAGACGTTTACGTGACACCCAGAATGCATTGTATAATGTCAACAAACATGGCGCCACACATAGCTGGCAAATAGCTTAGCATTAGCTCATCATAATCAGTGCAACCTTCAAAAAAGTATTTTACACACATAGGTGTCCATTACAATCCCTGCAATAATCGGAATGCATTATTTCAAATGAAATAAAATAAAATGGTATTTGCGACATGCGCCGAATACAACAGTGAAATGCTTACTTACAAGCCCTTAACCAACAATGCAGTTTAAGAAAAATAAGTGTTAAGTAGAAAATAGATTAATAAAAAATAAAAATAATTAAAGAGCAGCAGTAAAATAAAATAACAGTAGCGAGGCTATATACAGGGGGTACCGGTACAGAGTCAATGTGCGGGGGCACATGTTAGTCGATGTAATTGAGGTAATATGTACATGTGGGTAGAGTTAAAGTGGCTATGCATAGATAATGGTCCTCTGTAGCTCAATTGGTAGAGCGTGGCGCTTGTAACGCCAGGGTAGTGGGTTCGATCCCCGGGACCACCCATACGTAAAAATGTATGCACAAATGACTGTAAGTGGCATTGGATAAAAGTGTCTGCTAAATGGCATATTATATTATTATTATAATATACAGAGAGTAGCAGCAGCGTAAAAGAGGGGGTGGGGTGGGGGGACAATGCAAATAGTCAGGGTAGCCATGATTAGCTGTTAAGGAGTCTTATGGCTTGGGAGTAGAATCTGTTAAGAAGCCTTTTGGACCTAGATGGCACTCCGTTACCGCTTGCCGTGCGGTAGCAGAGAGAACAGTCTATGACTAGGGTGGCTGGAGTCTTTGACAATTTTGAGGGCCTTCCTCTGACACCGCCTGGTATAGCGGTCCTGGATGGCAGGAAGCTTGGCCCCAGTGATGTACTGGGCCGTACGCACTACCCTCTGTAGTGCCTTGCGGTCAGAGGCTGAGCAGTTGCCATACCAGGCAGTGATGTAACCAGTCAGGATGCTCTCGATGGTGCAGCTGTATAACTTTTTGAGGATCTGAGGACCCATGCCAAATCTTTTCAGCCTCCTGAGGGTGAATAGGCTTTGTCCTGCCCTCTTCACAACTGTCTTGGTGTGTTTGGACCATGATAGTTTGATGGTGATGTGGACACCAATGAACTTGAAGCACTCAACCTGTTCCACTAAAGCCCCGTCGATGAGAATGGGGGCATGCTCAGACCTCTTTTCTGTCCTGTAGTCCACAATCATCTCCTTTTTCTTGATCACGTTGAGGGAGAGGTTGTTATCCTGGCACCACATGGCCAGGTCTCTGACCTCCTCAATTATAGGCTGTCTCATCGTTGTCGGTGATCAGGCTTACCGCTGTTGTGTCATCGGCAAACTTAATGACGGTGTTGGAGTCGTGCCTGGCCATGCAGCCATGAGTGAACAGGGAGTACAGGAGGGAACTGAGCACACACCCCTGAGGGGCCCCCGTGTTGAGTATCAGCGTGGCCGATGTGTTGTTACCTACCCTTACCACCTGGGGGCGGCCCGTCAGGAAGTCCAGGATCCAGTTGCAGAGGGAGGTGTTTCGTCCAGGGTCCTTAGCTTAGTGATGAGTTTTGAGGGCATTATGGTGTTGAACGCTGAGCTGTAGTCAATGAATAGCATTCTCACGTAGGTGTTCCTCTTGTCCAGGTGGGAAAGGGCAGTGTGGAGTGCAATAGAGATTGCATCATCTGTGGATCTGTTGGGGTGGTATGCAAATTGGAGTGGGTCTAGGGTTTCTGGGATAATGGTATTGATGTGAGCCATGACCAGCCTTTCAAAGCACTTCATGGCTACAGACGTGAGTGCTATGGGTCGGTAGTCATTTAGGCAGGTTATCTTAGTTTTCTTGGGCACAGGGACTATGGTGGTCTGCTTGAAACATGTAGGTATTACAGACTCAGTCAGGGACATGATGAAAATGTCAGTGAAGGCACTTGCCAGTTGGTCAGCGCATGCTCGGTGTACGCGTCCTGGTAATCCGTCTGGCCCTGCGGCCTTGTGAATGTTGACTTGCTTAAAAGTCTTACTCACATCGGCTACGGAGAGCGTGATCACATAGTCATCCAGAACAGCTGATGCTCTTATGCATGCTTCAGTGTTGCTTGCCTCGAAGCGAGCATAGAAGTGATTTAGCTCGTCTGGTAGGCTCGTGTCACTGGGCAGCTCGCGGCTGTGCTTCCCTTTGTAGTCTGTAATAGTTTGCAAGCCCTGCCACATCCGACGAGCGTCAGAGACGGTGTAGTACGATTCAATCTTAGTCCTGTATTGACTCTTTGATGGTTCGTCTGAGGGCATAGCTGGATTTCTTATAAGCGTCCGGGTTAGAGTCCCGTTCCTTGAAAGCGGCAGCTCTACCCTTTAGCTCAGTGAGGACGTTGCCTGTAATCCATGGCTTCTGGTTGGGGTATGTACGTACGGTCACTGTGGGGACGACGTCATCGATGCACTTATTGATGTGACTGATGTTGTGTACTCCTCAATGCCATCGGAAGAATCCCGGAACATATTATAGTCTGTGCTAGCAAAACAGTCCTGTAGCTTAGCATCATACATAAATACAGTGGGGAGAACAAGTATTTGATACACTGCCGATTTTGCAGGTTTTCCTACTTACAAAGCATGTAGAGGTCTGTAATTTTTATCATAGGTACACTTCAACTGTGAGAGATGGAATCTAAAACAAAAATCCAGAAAATCACATTGTATGATTTTTAAGTAATTCATTTTGCATGACATAAGTATTTGATACATCAGAAAAGCAGAACTTAATATTTGGTACAGAAACCTTTGTTTGCAATTACAGAGATCATACATTTCCTGTAGGTCTTGACCAGGTTTGCACACACTGCAGCAGGGATTTTGGCCCACTCCTCCATACAGACCTTCTCCAGATCCTTCAGGTTTCGGGGCTGTCGCTGGGCAATACGGACTTTCAGCTCCCTCCAAAGATTTTCTATTGGGTTCAGGTCTGGAGACTGGCCCCTGTATTGTCTTCGCTGAGTGCTTAGGGTCGTTGTCCTGTTGGAAGGTGAATCTTCACCCCAGTCTGAGGTCCTGAGCGCTCTGGAGCAGGTTTTCATCAAGGATCTCTCTGTCCATCTTTCTCTCGATCCTGACTAGTCTCCCAGTCCCTGACGCTGAAAAACATCCCCAAAGCATGATGCTACCACCACCATGGTTCACCATAGGGGTGGTGCCAGGTTTCCTCCAGACGTGACTTTTGGCGTTCAGGCCAAAGACTTCAATGTTGGTTTCATCAGACCAAAGAATCTTGTTTCTCAATACCCCATCATTAAAAATAAAAAACTGGTGGCATTATCATGCTGTGGGGATGTTTTTCAACAGCAGGGACTGGGATACTAGTCAGGACAATGACCCTAAGCACACAGCCAATACAACGCAATAGTGGCTCCAGGACAAGTCTCTGAATGTCTTTGAGTGGCCCAACCAGAGCCTGGACTTGAACCCGATCGAACATCTTTGGAGCGACCTGAAAATAGCTGTGCAGCGACGCTCCCCATCCAACCTGACAGAGCTTGAGAGGATCTGCAGAGAAGAATGGGAGAAACTCCCCAAATGCTTGTAGCGTCATACCCAAGAAGACTCGAGGCAGTAATCGTTGTCAATGGTTCTTCAACAAAGTACTGAGTAAAGGCTCTGAATACTTATGTAAATGTTATATTAACGTTTTTTTTTCTAAAAACTTGTGTTTGCTTTGTCATTATGGGTATTGTGTATAGATTGATAATTGGAAAAAAACAGTTTAATCCATTTTAGAATAAGGCTGTAACGTAACAAAATGTGGAAAAAGTCAAGGGGTCTGAATACTTTCCCAATGCACTGTACATATGCTACAGTAGAAACGACAACACGATATACAGAAAATAAGGCACTTACTTTGATAGGAACGCACACATGTCCGAAGTTATTATTTGTAAGTAAAACAAATGTCTGCATACTTGATCTGTGGTAATAGTGGGGAAGTGCTTGGGCTCTCCTCGAGAGAAGTTTGTCCGGCTTAGTAAAGCCTCAAACATAAATTGTCCGCAACAGTGAAATGGGCTACTTCTATGTGAATTAATGAGGAGGCGGAACACACCTCAATTCAAACTGTTGTTAGAAAATAATAATAATAATTAGAAATTGACTATTTATTATTCAAATAATTAGAAATTGACTATTTGAAACATAGCCTATAGTTAATTAGCAGGCAGTGCGGGTTAACTGTCCTGTTGCGTAACAATCACATTTTGGAACAGTGAGTGCATTCTGACATCACGTGCATAAAACAACTCACACTGGCGCGACCGCTAGAGATATATGGAACTCACGCGTGAAAAGGTTAATCAGGGAACAGGACAGGACTTAGCTGCAAATACAAATAGCAGATACATTCCATTACAGAAGCGCCATCAAAGGTTTGGGCAACAAGTTTCTCTATGAAGTTAATCTCAGACATCCCAGAATTCACAAAGTCAAACACAGACTGCACATCTCGCCCACTTGACACATCAAAGTAGGTTTCATTCTTTTGCCCTGCATCAACCTCTCTTTTAATCTCACTTTTAATGAATGATGCGGTGGAAGCTATCAAATCATTCTGAATTGATTTCGATATCCCAGAGAAGACAGTAGAAACTTCCTTATGCTCAGCAAGTAAAGCACTGTATCGTGCAATTACCTCTGCAAGCTCCTTGTAGTTTCCCTTGTTTCCCTAGATCTTTCCCTCTCATTGTGCCCCTGATAGGTCCGATTTGATAGCAAGGGGTTAACCTCTGAACGTTATTTCTACTATACAGTCCACGAGAGGGTTGGATGGATATAAGTGGCGGGCGTTCGAGCTTTGGTGCCAAAATAAAGGAATTGTTCATTTTCAGAGCTCTCGAGCAGGGCCGTTCATTCTCCACCTTGAAGGTGTATATGGCAGCTATTTCAGCGTGTCATGTGGGAATTGATGATGCCACTCCAGGGGCTCATCCTCTGGCGTGCGGTTTTTAAAAGGTGTGTGACCTGTTTCTAAACCTATCGTGCCCACTTGGGATTTGGCTTTGGTTTTGGATGGGCTGTGTGAGGCCCCCTTTGAACCGATGTAGTCTGTGGATCTGAAGATCCTCTCCTACAAGACCGCTGTGCTCGTGGCTTTGGCCTCTGCTAAACACATTGGAGATCTCCACGCGTTATCCTTTCACCCCTCCTGTATGAAGTTCAACCTTGGGGACTCTAAGATGTTGTGCGTCCTAATGCAACCTTCGCCCCTAAGGTCATGATTATGTCCTACAGGTCTCTAGCTTTTGAGCTTTTTCCCTTTTTGCCTCCGCTGTTTGCTTCTGAGTAGCAGCGGTTACATGCCCTCTGTCCGGTACGAGCGTTACACATGTACATTGAGCGGACCAGGGGTGTATGTTTGTGTGACAAACTTTTTGTCTGTTTTGCTAATCCAGCTCGTCGTGGAGTGCTTTCTAAGCAGCGTCTCTCCCACTGGATTGTGGAGGCTATTGCTCTGGCATATGACAGCAGAAGGCAGGAATTACCTAACGTTGTACGCGCCCACTCCACCAGGGGTCTGGCGGCGTCTTACATTTACATTTTAGTCATTTAGCAGACGCTCTTATCCAGAGCGACTTACAGTTAGTGAGTGCATACATCATAAAAACATTTTTTATACTGGCCCCCCGTGGGAATCGAACCCACAACCCTGGCGTTGCAAACGCCATGCTCTACCAACTGAGCTACATCCCTGCCGGCCATTCCCTCCCCTACCCTGGACGACGCTGGGCCAATTGTGCGCCGCCCCATGGGTCTCCCGGTCGCGGCTGGCTACGACAGAGCCTGGGCGTTGTTTAAAGGGTTACCTATAGGAGATATTTGTTCTGCGGCGAGTTGGGCATCACCACACACTTTTGTGAGGTTTTATCGCTTGGATGTCACTGCCCCCAGTGTAGCACACAGTGTGCTTACGGCTGGGGCAGGAGTGGGACATTAGACAGCATGCAGATTGCGCAATACCTGGGTGCCGCAGGTTTTCCTGTCGGGTTGGAACTCTTGGTGGTCTGCCGTAGGCCATTTCATTCAGTGTCCGCTGGGGTCGGCTTGGGGCGTGATTTCATATCCCCATAGCTGTGTTGTACCGAGTTGACTGACTGAAAGCTGAACGTACAGTTATGACTATAACTACTGTTCACTGAAGTAGGGAAACGAGGTACAACACCTGTTTCGGCCCCACGCCGCCCAGTTCTGGGCATGGTGAAGAGCGGTACTGATTTGAAGGAATTAATATGTGCCTCGGGTTTATCATCTGTGGAAGGCGGGGCTTCCAGTGAGACACGGTGTTCATTGGCCTTGTCAGGTATGATTCTAATGTCCTTCAGTAGAGGGCACTAGCGTGCAAACTCCCCATACCTGTGTTGATACCTCGTATCCCTCCTTCAGGTTAAACAGTGCCTAGGGCGTTCACCTTACACACACACATATGCAATGCACCACTCCAGTTACTCCTGTCCCATTTCCCCCTACACACACACACACAGCCAACGCTATATAGCCCCCTCGATAGAAGTCTGATATGTTCGTGCCAAGGCCCTGGCCCTTCTCTTCTCTCTATAAACTCCAGTCTAATTGCTGCTCCATTTTATCGGAGCCTTGACTTCCTTGACAGCCAGTCGTTGCATTGTCTCCTATCTAAACTGGGGGTATAGCTAATTCTGTCTGTCTCTCTGTCTGTCACTCTGTCCGTCTCTGTCTGTCTGTGTCTGTCTGTCTCGCAGGGGCTGAGGAATGCCGGCGGAACCACGAGACGCTCATTTGCCCCCTCTGTAGAGCCAAGTGGAAGTCCCATGATTTTTACAGGTAATTTTAACTAGGATCTAGGAACTCCTGGAAATACTCCTGGAATGGGGGGTGGATTCGGCAGCCCACCAGCTGGTATCTGGTATTGTTGTGTGAAAGACGGGGGAAGCGGCTTCACTATGTTTGTGTCTGGGAGGAAAGGAAACACCTGCCTCAGTCTGAGACGACAGAACAGCTGTGCAGTTTTGCAAATCTCATGCGAGCTCAATGCGAGTTATGGTTATGGCTAACTTACAGTTAGCAAACTATTAAATGGTTTATAAGATGTTTATACTGTATGCTCACAAAGTGTTAGTGATTTAGACTAGAGCATATTGTGTGGAAATCCACTCAAACCTGTGATGGATTTATTGTAGGCTACATCAATGGCACACAGTAGCCTAGAGACAGGAAAGAGCCTTGAGTGTTTAGCGGTGAGATAAGCTATGTTAGACTTCAGATGGCTAACAGTGTGCCATTACATTAGCATTTTAGCGTTGCGCTAGGCTATATTAGGCTAGACCATACATGGCTAACAGTGTGGCAAAGCTATACATTAGCATGTTAGCGGTGCGCTAGGCTATAGTAGCCTAGGCCACACTGGGCTAACGGTGTGTCATAGCCAATAACATTAGCATGTTAGAAGAGTGCTAGGCTATATCATGCTAGGCCACACAGGGCTTAGCGAACAGTGTGCCATAGCCATTCAAGTTTCAAGTTTTAATGTCACGTGCACAAGTACAGTGAAATCCCTTTCTTGCAAGCTCTAAACCCAACAATGCAATAATCTATAACAATGTAAGACTAAAAATAACATAAGGTAAAACATGCGATCGAGGGTGGTGCTATTGCCATACCAAGCGGTGATGCAGCCAGTCAAGATGCTCACAATGGTACAGCTGTATAACTTTTTGAGGATTTGCGGGCCCATGCCAAACCTTTTCAATCACCTGAGGGGGAAGAGGCGCTGTCGCGCCTTCTTCATGACTGAGCTCTCGACCCGCTCCACTGCAGCCCCGTCGATGGTGGGGCTGCAGTGGAGGGGCTGCAGTGGAGCGGGTTGAGAGCTCAGTCGTTTCTTGTAGTCCACAATCAGCTCCTTGGTCTTACTGACGTTGAGGGAGAGGTTGTTGTTCCTGCACCACACTTCCAGGTCACCTGACCTCCTCCTTGTAGGCTGTCTCATCGTCGCCTGTGATCAGGCCTACCACCGTCGTGTCGTCAGCAAACTTGATGATGGTGTTGGAGTCGTGCGTGGCCACGCAGTCGTGGGTGAACAGGGAGTACAGGAGGGGACTGAAAGGGTCTACAGACAATACGCAAACAGGGCTGACGTAGCGTAGTGCAGTGTTGCAATGTCGTTTTTCGTCACAACAGTTGTGGCTCCTTGTAATACGCTCCGTCATTTGACACAGTTTTTTTCGACCTGGAAATTGAGACCTGACGTATCGTTCCTTACGAAGACTGAGGGGCAGTACTAAGTGAGTTTTGCAATGGAAGTCCCGCCCCTGTGTCTACATCACATATTTTCCAGTATCCCTTCTGGTATGAACACAGAAGAGATGGATGTTCTGCTACTTCGCCTCTACTACTTGCAAGTTTCCTTTTTTGTGCTTTTTATTTCGAGATTTGCTAAGAGCAATTATGTCTGTCCAGTTTTGAGAAGCGTCTGTGTGAGCTGGTGAGACAATACGAGAACCTTAACAACCCTTCGATGCGGTTGTATTCGGACGAGCAAGCAAAAGACAGCAGCTGGAGGGAGATATCACGAAATTTGAACACCGATACTGATATCAAAGAAACATTGAGAAAGATTCGGGACCGGTATGTTCGCAATCTGAAAAGGGTGAAGGAGTCGAGGAGTGGGGCTGCCGCTGGTGTGTGTCCCACCGATTGTCAGACAACTGGATTGGCTTGATGTTCACGTGAAACATCGTCAGACAGACACCAATATGCCAGATATGGTATGTACTCGTCATGCAGCCAAGTCCTTTTGTACAGTGTGTGTGTTTGTGATCTTATCTTTAGTAGACCTAGTTAGAACATGTGAAATCAGCTCTTTTCTGGATGGGAGAAATTGTGAGTGGAAAATATTCAGTGCCTGTGTTGTTATCATAATGATTAGCAGGGCTAGTTCAAACATCTGACACACATGCACTGTAGTGTGTTTGTGTGTGTGTATGTGCTAATTAGATTGAGATGTTTATGAAATAAGTTATTTTGGGTAAATGTTTTAACTCAAAAGGATCCCATGGAGATGTTTTAAGATTGCTTGCATTGTATTATAATGTATTCGCCATCTGCTTGTAGGTGTTGGAGGGGGGTGGTGTTTTGGACAGTCTAGAGACAGAGCTGAGCCCTTAGGGCCACTCTACAGGTGGTTCATCGCCCCTTGATTCATCATCTCCCCGACCTGGTTCATCACCTATCAGGCCCCTCTCCCCAACGCCCAGGCCCTTCTCACCAACACCCATCCCACCGTCCAGGCGCGCTCAAACCGATCTCCCCGACCTCCAGCTCCAATGGCCGGAAAAGGAAGATGCTTAGGATCCTTTGGACACTGTCATTATGCAGCAGGTGGATGAGTTAAAGGAACGGCAGCAGGAGTTACAGAAACAGCAGCAGTGTCCAGCAAAGTCTGTCTACGATGTCATGGTACCATGGATTGTGTCTATTCCTGCTGACCAACGTCTCCCGTTTGTCTCACCCCAAAAAATTGTTGCTGTGTGCTTTTTTTTCTTATTCATATGCTAGGGTAGTGGGTCATTTATTTGTTGTGCAGTTTTTTCTTTCTTCCTCATTCACGTTACTGGTGTTTACTTTGTGTTTTTTCTCTTATTTCCCCTTTCATCACACTTTTCATCTGTGTATTACATTGTTTTACATTATTTTACATTTCCTCTTGTGATGGTAAATAAATATCTAAAAGGTCTGCAAATGTATTTATCTAGTTATTTTTACTTGTGGCAGAAAATATTACTGTTTTGAATCAGTCACTCAGTAAACTTGTACTGCTTTGTACATCTAGATGAGGTTAATGTCTTGTGGGTCTGCCCTTATTGTCTACAGCGGGCCCCTGTGTTGAGGATTAGCTAAGTGGAGGTGTTTGCCACCTGGGGGCAGCCCGTCAGGAAGTCCAGGACCCAGTTGCACAGGGCGGGGTTCAGACCCAGGGCCCCAAGCTTAATGATGAGCTTGGAGGGTACTATGGTGTTCAAAAGTACTTCATCATAGCGGATACATTTCTTGAAAATAAAGTAACAAATAAATGACAAAAGAATCACAAAATAGCAAAGTTGGGTCAGAGCTTGGGTCAGAGCTTGTAAAACATTGGCCATCCAGTGAAGGCTAATAGAAGCCAACAACTGAGCCCAGGGTAGGAGTTCAGGAATCAGGCCCCAAATTAGACCCCCCCCACACACCACCATTAGAGACCTCTTAGCTCTCAATCCTTACAGCCAAGGGATGAAAGACACGACACCTAAACAACCACGGGGGGCCAGTATGAAAAATGTATGCACTCACTAATTGTAAGTTGCTCTGGATAAGAGTTTCTGCTAAATGACTAAAATGTCAATTGGATCACTCAAAATATGTAGCCAGACACTGTAAAACATTATAGAATTAACTAAGAACGATAGACATTTCAATGTATTAATGCCCTGTTCTACACAATATATGTATATCTGAATGCTCTACTACTGTATAATATTGCACTGAATGAGCTCATGTCCTACCATAAGTACATGTATGTATGCTAACTACACTAGCCTCAAGAATCTATTTGAACTTTAAGTACCACAGGGTAAAGTAGAATGCTCAGCAGGGTGTACCCAGGGCCTATGCTGGCGCCCTGGCTCTCTGTGTGAGTGTGTGTGTGTTTATGCGCGTTTATGCGTGAGCCTACGTTTGTGTGTGCTCGTAGGTTTGTCGTGAACTGGATCCTCTCCACGGCGCGGTTAGGTGAGCTAGACAGCGAGGCACCAGCCCTTGTTTTGTGCGTCTGCCTGGGAATGAAATGATAGAAGCCCATTTCTTGTTGTTTTCCCCCCTCAAGACATGAATACAGTCAGAAAGGGTCTGTGTTACCCTCTTCGCCACCTCCCTGCTCTGAAACTGTACCCGGTTGTTTTTCGCAGAGACATTTCGAACCGCAATTATGATAATGACCCTTGTGCCAGTCCAACAGGAAGTTTCGAAAGATGGGATTAGGATTTTTTCACCGGTTTGATGCCTGCTGTCTTCAGAAAAGGGAATTTTTCCCACCCTCTCCCTTGACAAATTCCCCCCATTTCATCCTGTTTGGAAAACTATATTCCTGACCATGCCTATATCAGCATATTCTTGACCAAGGCTGATTGTAATATCAGTTGCTCAAAACATGAAACTGCTAATGCTGAAATGTACAATTCAAACCTTGAGTCTACTGCCACCATTTTAAAAAGTCCCCCAAATGTCGCTAAAACATCACTGACTGACTTTGGCATCTTTCTCGGCAGCCATGACCCCTCCTCTGTCTCCATTGAGAACGCGGCGGCGGTGGGTCATCCCCAGGCGTCATCATCGTCCCACAGCGAGGGGGACTCCAGAGGGGGGTCATCTTCCCAGGATGGAGACTTCACCCAGCCCCAATTCGGGGTCCAGCAGATCCCCCAGACCTACAAAGAACTGGCCGAGCCCTGGATCAAGGTGAGAGGGGTGGAAAGATAGATGTGGGGTCTAATAATGTGTACCAGACCTGGATCAAATACATATGTACAATACTTTAAAATACTTGATTTACCTTTTGAGCTTGTATTTTGGGACTGTTCCATTCTATTTTGGGACTATTCCATTCTATTTTGGGACTGTTCCACTGCACTAGGCAAACCAAACCAAATGTCTTCATGCCTTTGCATACCAAGAGGGTTTACATGTAGTTGATGTCTGTATCAGATCAGTGCCATATTCCGTTCGTAGTTATCATTTTGTGTGTCCTCCTCTCCAGGTGTTTGGCATGGAGTTGGTGGGCTGCCTGTTCTCCAGGAACTGGAACATCCGGGAGATGGCCCTGCGGCGACTGTTGCATGACGTCAGCGGCGCGCTCCTCCTGGCCAATGGCGAGCACTCCTGCCCGGGGGCCGGGCTGGGGGCCGGGGCGGGCTGTACAGAGGTGTCGGGTGATGTGGTGTTGGAGTCATGCTGTAGCGTCCTCTCTATGGTGTGTGCCGACCCTGTCTACAAGATCTACGTGGCCGCACTGGTGAGACTCTTTTTAATATTACTGTACCCACAGAGATCCTACGAAATTAAGAATGAAGTTTTACTATATAATTATGTAACTGTACCGTACTCCAGAAGTCAGGGAAAGCATTTTGGACCCCTTAAAGTCTTAGATCCCATTCAGAAACAACCCCTAGCCCAGGGTTTCCCAAATGTTTATCTTTATTAGGATCCCCATTAGCTGATGCCATGATGACAGCTAATCTTGGGGTTGGGACCCCATGTATTAAATGAGAGATTATCTAACTAACCTCTGTAATTTGATCAAAGGAAATAATTGGATATGTCTAAGAAATATGGTTGTAGATCCATCTAGTGGTTGTTTCTGGACTGGGCCTTTTGATATTCACACGTGTTCCTTATACTGCACTTCACTAAAGTGAGAGGCCCATATATTGAATATATCTTCACTCTCAAAGATATGGTCAACAACCTCAATAGGAATGCATTTCCAGGAATCACCATCACTTCAAAGATAAATGATACACTGTACTGTACAGTGATTGCAATGCATAGATGGTCAAGTAACTTCAGTTCATTGCCAATCACCCCAGAGTGATGAACACAAGAAAAGTATTGTTATCGGTACTCTGGAATTGATTAGTTAGCACTACCAGATCTCCGCTTTCACCCTTCTCCCTCCCACCCAACATTGATGAACGTTATCTCTTAAATTGTGCTGAAGTTCACTTCAACAACAAGCTAGTCTGGCTAGCTCTAAAGTCCACTGAACATCCAGGAAGTCTCAACAGAGTCAAACCAGGGACAGACTAAACAAGGTCTTTCTCACTATTTCTTTTACATGATCTCTTTGAACAATAGTTTTGTATTTAATTTTTTTCATTAGTCATTTAGCAATCATTCTTACCTAGAGCGACTTACAGTAGTAAGTGTATACATTTTTCATACTTTTTTTTACTGGTCTCCTGTGGGAGTCGAACACACAATCTGGCATTGCAAGCGCCATGCTCTACCAACTGAGCCACATGGGATCCTAGTTCTTGGTGCGTGTTTTAAAAAATGCAGGCCGTCTGGAAGATCGACATTTCCCCGCAGCACTTTGCTTCAGCAGAGCAGCAGTTATGGAAAACAAAAAAAGTTCTGTCCTCTCGGGGGGCTTTCCAGGGTGTTTAGTAGCAGACAGACTTTGGTGTTTGCTGTATTCTTCAATCAAGACCAAGAAGGGGATGGTGGTGATGGCGGGTGGACAAAGAATACCACAGGCACCACCATATTTGGAGGAGTGGGCCAGATCGACTTAAATCGTCGCTTTGAAAATGCTCTATTTTGTTCCAGGTTAAAGACCGCGCTCGCATCGCGGGGCAAAGTCGTTAGCTTGTAGCAAGTGAAAACGCCAGAGCCAACATTTCAAGAACTTTGAGAAGTTGGGGCTCCTGTTTTATTACCTTTTCATACCATGTGAGGTGGCCTTCCCTATTGGAAGTTTGTTTGTTTTGCCGAAACGCTTGTTTATTGATATGATCTGTCTCCTAAGAGTGGAGTAGACTGGGGAACATGGAGTAACGGGGGTTGAGAGGGAGAGATAGTGTGTGCGAGTGTGAAAGAGCGAGTGGGACAAAATAGTTATAGTGAGGGAAGCGTGATGGGAGGAAAGACTAACCTTGCCTGCCTGGCAGAGGGAGAGTGAGAAAGAACTTTGAATCTGTCTCTGGACAGCGTTCCATTGCAACGCTCTATCAGTCACCACTCCCCACGCCTCCTCTCTCTCTGGGAGTCAGGCTGCATCGCCTGGACCCCAGCACCTCCACCCCTCTCCTGGGGCGGAGCACCACCAAGTCTCCACCTCCTGCCGAGGCCACAGAGGCCTCACTAATGGCCTTGAGGTCAGGCCCAGGCAGCCATATTGTCACAGGAATAGACAGAGTCATAACTCGGCGGGGTCAAAAGTGCAATTCCTCCCAGTCTGGGGGAGAGGTGGAGGTGCGCCACAGGGATGAGCATTGTGCCCAGTGATATTTTGTGACTTCGAAGTTTTGATCTTGTAGTCTTGAGCTCACAGCCTTGGTGGGTGCTTATTTTGTTCTATTTCACACATGTACAAGTGTGTATTATACACGTGTGAATTGGCAATGTTTTTTTTGCATATCCCAACTCTCCCTGAGACACCCTCGGAGAGTGGGGTCACGGCCAGGGTCTGCCATTATCAACGGCGACCCTGGAGCAATTAGGAAAAAAGGAGGAAAATTAAAAGTCCACTGTTCGAATCCCGTCTCGGCCAGAATTAACATTTCTAAACAACCACTATAGTCTCCAAAAGTGTTGTTTTTCACATTTGTGAATTTAAGATCGCCTAAGTTAATGGAACGATTATGGTTGTTCTAATGAGGTTGGTTTATTACTGTACTATACTCCCGTTACGTTGTTTATGCAATTAGTATCTTCAATTATCAGTTAACCAGTAAAGTCCCACCGCCGATCCACAGTGTTACGTTAGGGCGCTCCAAGAGGTCTTGTGTTTCTCATTGACTCTGCTAAACGCCCAGGGATTTGTTTTCTCTCCGTCTCGTGTTTTCCAGTAACTTTAACTTTTACGGTAATTTTATTTTCATGACAGTCTTCATCAATAACCGTCGGTTACACAGATAATTGTGCCAGCCCTATTTAGGCCTAGACTTTTTTTGCTTGATATAAAGCGTTCTAAACTCATACTTGATAGTAAGTTCTCAGCCATTGGTTTGCCAGCTAATATTTTGTGATGAAGCTTTACACTATATATCACCATACTTATCTCTTTTTTATCTTTATTTTAATTTTACTGGACACACAGTAACAATATCGGTGCTATATGTTTAAGTTGTAGATGTGAACCCTGGTCTCTTGTCCCCTTCCTGTAGAAAACCTTGCGGGCCATGCTGGTGTACACGCCCTGCCACTCGGTGTCTGAACGCTCACGGCTGCAGCAGCTGCTCCGGCCCGTGGTGGAGACTATCCTGGTCAAATGTGCAGATGCCAACAGGTAAAGTCTGTCTCAAACAAACGAGTGGGATAGATATGAGAGCCTGTCAGTGGTTCACCGCAACTGCTAGTAGCTAGTGCCCTCTGGTGGGCAATACAAAACATGACATGCACTTGTTTGAACTCACCACACTGATCATACTGGATGATATACTGTATATCTGAGGTATTCAAATCTAAGCCTGGAGGTGCAGAGCACTGCTTCTTTTCTGTTCTACCTTATAATTAATTGCACCCACCTGGTGTCCCAGCTCTAAATCAATCCTTGTTTAGAGTGGACAAATGAAAATCAGCAGTGGAACTGGCTTTGAGGTCCAGATTTGAATTAGCCTGATACACTGTAGATCTTCAAGAACTGACTCAAACATGGCCACCTTTTCTTGTAATATAATACTGTATTCATTAGGTTGATAGTACATGAATAAACAGATTATATTCCCCATGTCTCATTTCAATATGTCTCAATTGCACAATGTATAATCTTGGTTAACCCAGAACTACAATCTCGCTGGTCTGATATATTTACGTAGTCTGTCCACGAGAGATTACAAACTGTAGAAAAAGTATGATTTCAAAATTAATTAAAAGCATTAGCAGTCTAGCATGGACATAAATACATTTTGAGTGTTGTTTCTCTGTGTCATGTCCAGTCGTACCAGCCAGCTGTCAGTGTCAACACTACTGGAGCTGTGTAAAGCCCAGGTGGGAGAGCTGGCCGTGGGCAGAGAGCTCCTCAAAGCAGGTAAGAACTACAAATCCCATTTATCCCTGCTGGGAGCTCAGCGGAAATGTGAAAAGCTCTCCCCATATCACTCAAATTGATGTATGTGACTGTCACTCATGTCTTAACAACAGTTTACAAATAAAAAAACGATCCAACTGACTACTCACTATAAACGTCTCTCCCTCTCTCCCAGGGGCCATCGGTATTGGCGGGGTGGATTATGTCCTGAACTGCCTCCTGGGGCCCCAGACGGAGGCCAATAACTGGCAGGCCCTGCTGGGCCGTCTTTGTCTGATTGACAGGCTCCTGCTGGAGTTCCCCGCCGAGTTCTACCCCCACATAGTTTCCGGAGGGGACTGCCACCAGTCTCAGACCCTGGCGGAGAGGTCCGTGATTTTATAGTCATATCATATAGCCTTGAGCGCACAGCTGTGAGTTGGTGACCTTGTCCTTGTATAGCTTTGGTCACCTAGCTGCTGACTAGAGTCTCCGACTCTGTGGGAGAGGTGGTGGTGCGCCACAGGGAAGAGCATTGTGCCCAGTGATATTTTGTGACTTTGAAGTTTTGATCTTGTAGTCATGTAGCCTTGAGCTCACAGCCTTGAGTTGGTGACCTTGTAATAATAATTATGGGTGCTTATATTTGTTCTATTTCATACATGTACAAGTGTGTATTTTACACGTGTGAAATGGAAATGTTTTGTTTTTTTGCATATCCCAAATCTCCCTGAGACACCCTCGGAGAGTGGGGTCACGGCCAGGGTCTGCCATTATCAACGGCGACCCTGGAGCAATTAGGAAAAAATAAGGAAAATTAATGGTCCACAGTTCGAATCCCGTCTCGGCCAGAATTAACATTTCTAAACAACCACTATAGTCTCCAAAAGTGTTGTTTTTCACATTGGTGAATTTAAGATCGCCTAAGTTAATGGAACAATTATGGTAGAATAATCATAACATATAGAAGTGTTGTTCTAATGAGGTTAGTTTATTACTGTACTATACTCCTGTTACGTTGTTTATGCAATTAGTATCTTACATTATCAGTTATCTGTTGCGGTTTCTTGTGGACTGCATATAATTATAAATATACAATTTCAAAGATTTTACTGAGTTACAGTTCATAAAAGGAAATCAGTCAATTGAAATAAATAAATTAGTCCCGAAACTATGGATTTCACATGACTGGGAATACAGATATGCATCTGTTGGTCACAGATACCTTTAAAAAAAGGTAGGGGTGTGGATCAGAAAACCAGTCAGTATCTGGTGTGACCACCATTTGCCTCATGCAGCGCGACACATCTCCTTCGCATAGAGTTGATCAGGCTGTTGATTGTGGCCTGTGGAATATTGTCCCAGTCCTCTTCAATGGCTGTGCGAAGTTGCTGGATATTGACGGGAACTGGGTCACGCTGTTGTACACATCGATCCAGAGCATTCCAAACATGCTCAATGGGTGACATGTCTGGTGAGTATACAGGCCATGGAAGAACTGGGACATTTTCAGCTTCCAGGAATTGTGTACAAATCCTTGCGACATGAGGCTGTGCAAAGGGCTGTGGTGGTCATTTTGTCAGCCAGTTATTGTCATGCAAAAGTCTGCTGGTCTTATGGTAATTGACCGTTAATTAACTTTAACAGGTTTAGCATATCCAGGCCTCTAGGCATACAAGCCGCTGATGCGTGCCTTTTGAACGTCTACATTTAAAAAAGTATAATAAATCAATTTAATATACACCATCACAATAAACCCATAATTTATTTTTTGTCAGATCTAAAGAAACATTATGATATGAAGAGAATGTATTTCCAAATAACAGAATATGTGTTGGCCTACTGTAGACCTATGTTATCTGGCTATGCTCCATGCCAAAGGCTGTAGGCTTGTTAATTTAGCTGACAAGATATGCTTATAAGTCCCATGCCATTATTTTATTTTATCTGATTTTATAATAAGAAGAATATAATTGAACTTAGCTTAATAAAATATACATAATATTTTTCCCATTACAGAGCGAGTGCGCATATGAAGTGGCTATGTTGAGCGTACAAGTGATCATTTGAAACAGGTCCTATATGCTAGATTTAGAGTTATTTGGCAACTTTAGTTGTGAATGATACAAACCTTAGAATGTCTTAGAAATCAAAACATACAGTGGGGGAAAAAAGTATTTAGTCAGCCACCAATTGTGCAAGTTCTCCCACTTAAAAAGATGAGAGAGGCCTGTAATTTTCATCATGGGTACACGTCAACTATGACAGACAAAATGAGAATTTTTTTTCCATAAAATCACATTATAGGATTTTTAATGAATTTATTTGCAAATTATGGTGGAAAATAAGTATTTGGTCAATAACAAAAGTTTCTCAATACTTTTTTATATACCCTTTGTTGGCAATGACACAGGTCAAACGTTTTCTGTAAGTCTTCACAAGGTTTTCACACACTGTTGCTGGTATTTTGGCCCATTCCTCCATGCAGATCTCCTCTAGAGCAGTGATGTTTTTTGGGCTGTCGCTGGGCAACACAGACTTTCAACTCCCTCCAAAGATTTTCTATGGGGTTGAGATCTGGAGACTGGCTAGGCCACTCCAGGACCTTGAAATGCTTCTTACGAAGCCACTCCTTCGTTGCCCGGGCGGTGTGTTTGGGATCATTGTCATGCTGAAATACCCAGCCACGTTTCATCTTCAATGCCCTTGCTGATGGAAGGAGGTTTTCACTCAAAATCTCACGATACATGGCCCCATTCATTCTTTCCTTTACACGGATCAGTCGTCCTGGTCCCTTTGCAGAAAAACAGCCCCAAAGCATGATGTTTCCACCCCCATGCTTCACGGTAGGTATGGTGTTCTTTGGATGCAACTCAGCATTCTTTGTCCTCCAAACACGACGAGTTGAGTTTTTACCAAAAAGTAATATTTTGGTTTCATCTGACCATATGACATTCTCCCAAGCCTCTTCTGGATCATCCAAATGCACTCTAGCAAACTTCAGACGGGCCTGGACATGTACTGGCTTAAGCAGGGGGACACGTCTGGCACTGCAGGATTTGAGTCCCTGGCGGCGTAGTATGTTACTGATGGTAGGCTTTGTTACTTTGGTCCCAGCTCTCTGCAGGTCATTCACTAGGTCCCCCAGTGTGGTTCTGGGATTTTTGCTCACCGTTCCTGTGATCATTTTGACCCCACGGGGTGAGATCTTGCGTGGAGCCCCAGATCGAGGGAGATTATCAGTGGTCTTGTATGTCTTCCATTTCCTAATAATTGCTCCCACAGCTGATTTCTTCAAACCAAGCTGCTTCCCTATTGCAGATTCAGTCTTCCCAGCCTGGTGCAGGTCTACAATTTTGTTTCTGGTGTCCTTTGACAGCTCTTTGGTCTTGGCCATAGTGGAGTTTGGAGTGTGACTGTTTGAGGTTGTGGACAGGTGTCTTTTATACTGATAACAAGTTCAAACTGGTGCCATTAATACAGGTAATGAGTGGAGGACAGAGGAGCCTCTTAAAGAAGAAGTTACAGGTCTGTGAGAGCCAGAAATCTTGCTTGTTTGTAGGTGACCAAATACTTATTTTCCACCATAATTTGCAAATAAATTCATTAAAAATCCTACAATGTGATTTTCTGGATTTTTTTTTCTCAATTTGTCTGTCATAGTTGACGTGTACCTATGATGAAAATTACAGGCCTCTCTCATCTTTTTAAGTGGGAGAACTTGCACAATTGATGGCTGACTAAATACTTTTTTCCCCCACTGTATGGGCTGCATGGTGCGACTATAGGCTATTGATGATTTGAGAAAGTAGCAAAAACAGCTTGCTCTGTTCCATGCCTCAGGCTGCACAGCTATTCTCTCATCAAGTTATCATATTTTCACCCATCAGACTATTCTCAATTTAATCTTGTCTTTACTAATATGTTAAATTATTTTTGATTTAGAATGGACCATTATCAAATGGTACAGGAACAGGGGGAAAAATACATGTCATATGTATGCACTCCAATAGCCTAGTGAAGGGAGGATGCGCTCTTTCCTGCCGGCCTGTTTTGTAGGCTACTTCGGTTTTATAGCGGAGCATGTGCTTAATATGAGCAGCTGAGAAATAAATATAAGAACACTTATTTCACTCTATGCATCAACCACTGTTTGATGAGCATGCTCTCGCTGCCCGATAGGTGATATTCTCCCAAACTCTGTATGCCATGGGCGCTCTCCAACATTGTTCCTGCAGCTACCCAGTGCTTAGTTTGGGAAACCAAGTGAAATATGTTTGGGAACATCAATCGTAGCATGTTTTCGCAACAAAACATATTTCATTAAAATGTTGACAGCCTGTCTGTGCGCTCAAGACAGGAGTAAAGGAGAGATAGGAGGAGATGGAAATGCATAGTGGTGACCGATTCTTTATAGCTGTCGGTC
Source organism: Coregonus lavaretus (assembly GCF_964263955.1). Classification (NCBI taxonomy): domain Eukaryota; kingdom Metazoa; phylum Chordata; class Actinopteri; order Salmoniformes; family Salmonidae; genus Coregonus; species Coregonus lavaretus. Next base: position 1,330,159 of record NC_140011.1, on the reverse strand, counting down.
AATTAATTATGAAAAGATAAAAAATGTCCTATTAATAGCCTATTCAAAATCAAATACAAATTCACTAATTATACACTAACTGTAAGCAGCCCTGCACAATCAATGAACCAACAGCATCGCCTAGGGCTATACGTTCTCTCCCAGACTCTTTGGAGCATAGCATAAGGTAACCAGTCCATCCAGTATGCATAATAATACACTCCACACTCAACAGTGATTACTCAAATTTGTTTAATTTTGGAGTATAGGCTAGACTAATTATGTACCAAAACCATCTTAAATGAGTTGTATGTTTTTCTGCCATGCATAATATGCCGTAGGCAGTTTTTTTTTAGGCTTGTACTCATATGGCAATGCATAAGCTCTAATATGCATAACAGAAAAACATAAAACTGATTTAAGGTTTGAATTCATCATCACCTTAGAAAGCACTGTCCATTTCGTTGTGTTAGGCTTTGAAACAACATCCACAACAACCATGTTTTACACTGTTTCAACCTGCTGTTGGAGTTCTTTCTTCAAATGTATCATCACAGTGAGGTGAGTTTTAAAAGTATGATAGGGCTAGTGTTTTGATGATAAGTGTTTGATGTGATTTTTTATCGCATTTGCTTTGATGTCAGAGTGGTTAGAGGGACAATAGAGCCCTGAGTACCAGGCCATTAGGACCTGATGGTAGTTAGCAAGTTGGGTACTACAAATATCACGTTTCAGGGTAAGACCCAGATGCAGACAGTGTCGAAGTAACAAACGTTTATTACAAAAACAGGGGGCATGCAAACGACAGGTCAAGGGCAGGCAGACATCAGTAATCCAGGAGACAAGAGACAAAGGGCTGTGAGACATGGGTTTGAGCCTAGACACATGAAAAGTGGGATGTATACGGAGGGTTCGGGGCAACAGAAGACGAACAGCAGAGGGGCTAATGATCTTGGAGATGGGGAAAGGGCCGATAAACCGGGGGGAAAGTTTTGCAGGACTCCACGTGGAGGGGCAGATCTCGGGTGGACAGCCATACCTTCTGCCCGAGACAATACCGGGGAGCCAGGGTCCGGTGGCGGTCCGCTTGTTGTAGAGTATGCCGACCTCTTGCTCCGGGAAGAGCGGGGGCTGATAACCCAGAGAACCCGTGGCAGAGCAGGGAAGGGTGTTGCGGGCGTATTCAACCCACACTAGTTGCTGGCTCCAGGTGATGGGGTTGGCGGAGACCAGGCAGCGCAGAGTCGTCTCCAGGTCTTGGTTGGCTCGCTCCGACTGGCCGTTGGACTGAGGGTTGAAACCGGAGGACAGGCTGGCCGATGACCCAATGAGTGTGCAGAACGCCTTCCAGAACTGGGACGAGAACTGAGGACCCCGGTCGGAGACCATGTCCACTGGGAGTCCATGGATCCGGAAGACGTGATGCACCATGAGCTGGGCCGTCTCTTTGGCGGAGGTTAGCTTGGGGAGAGGAATGAAGTGGAGGCGGCGATGAACGCGGAGACGTCAGGAACCACGGTAGGCCATCAAAAGCGTTGTCGCACAAAGGCCAGGGTCCGAAGGGAGCCCGGGTGGCAGGCGGGTGGCAGGCAAGTCTGGACCGTGGAGCGGAAAGCGTCAGGAACAGACATCCGGTTATCTGCCCCCCCCCGCTGCGCCTCCCGGACCTGCTTCCCTACTCCCCAACTGAGTGCCATTGTGGTAGGCTGCCTAACAGACAACCTGCGGAAATGCTCCAGCAATGTGTTAAATGCGTTCGGCCAAGGTCTGGAACCCTTCCATGAGACCACAAAGCAATTCCTCGTGCCTTCCAATGGTGGCTCCTTGGGAAGAGATGGCGTTGCAGAGCTGGTCTGAGTCTGTTGGGTCAGTCATGGCCAGTTTGTACTATCACGTTTCAGGAGAAGACCCAGATGCAGACAGTGTCGAAGTAACAAAAGTTTATTACAAAAACAGGGGGCAGGCAAATGACAGGTCAAGGGCAGGCAGAGGTCAGTAATCCAGATCAGAGTCCAATAGGTACAGAATGGCAGGCAGTCTCAGGGTCAGGGCAGGCAGAGGTCAATAATCCAGGGTGGTGTGACAAGGTACAGAACGGCAGGCAGGCTCAGGGTCAGGGCAGGCAGAATGGTCAAAACCGGGAAAACTAGAAAACAGGAATTTGAGAAAGACAGGAGCAGGGGAAAAACGCTGGTAGGCTTGACGAAACAAAACGAACTGGCAACAGACAAACAGAGAACACAGGTATAAATACTCTTGTGATAATGGGGAAGATGGGCGACACCTGGAGGGGGGTGGAGACAATCACAAAGACAGGTGAAACAGATCAGGGTGTGACAACAAAGGCATGTCCAGAGTGCATAAAAGAAGATTACTGTTACTCAATGGTCACATGGACATTTATGGTGTGGCGGTAATACTGTCACCGCAACAGCCCAAGCCGTGCATTATCATGCTGAAACATGAGTTGATGGCGGCAGATGAATGGCACGACAAAGGGCCTCAGGATCTCGTCACGGTATCTCTGCATTCAAATTGCCATCGATAAATTGCAATTGTGTTCGCTGTCTGTCGCTTATGCGTGCCCATACCATAACCCCACTGCCACCATAGGGCACTCTGTTCACAATGTTGACATCCGCTAACCGCTCACCCACACGACGCCATACACGTGGTCTGCGGTTGTGAGGCCGGTTGGACGTACTGCCAAATTCTCTAAAACAACATTGGAGGCGGCTATGTAATGATCATGCTGTTTAATCAGCTTCTTGATATGCCACATGGTAGAGCACGGCGCTTGTAACGCCAGGGTAGTGGGTTCGATCCCCGGGACCACCCATATGTAAAAATGTATGCGCACATGACTGTAAGTCGCTTTGGATAAAAGCGTCTGCTAAATGGCATATTATATTATATTATTATTATCTTGGCAAAGGAGAAATGCTCACTAACAGGGATGTAAACACATTTGTGCACAACATTTGAGAGAAATAAGCTTTTTGTGCGTATTAAACATTTCTGGGATCTTTTGTTTCAGCTCATGAAACATGGGACCAACACTTTACATGTTGCGTTTATATTTTCGTTCAGTGTACATCACATCCCATTGGGTACAGATATCAATTCAACGTCTATTCCACGTTGGTTCAACGTAATTTCATTACATTGATGTGGAAACAAAGTTGATTCAACCAGTGTGTGCCCAGTGGGAAGGAAGGGAGTGGTTTGTGACACACAAGCGCAACCTTGGGTTAATGCTGGATCTGATTGAATCAAGCCCTTAATTGTAGAAAGAAGATGAAAAGGACTGGAGTACAGCAGAGTCTAAATGGAAACTAGTGATGCGTTGCCACTATTTTACTTGGACAGTTCTCTTACCTATGAAAATGAGAGCTACTCTAACTTTACTGTACTGTTACCATGCTAGCTAGCTAGCTTGTCAGGCAGCTAAGCTAAGCAGCAGGTATTGATAGCCACATGTTAGCAGTTGCTATTTAAATGATACCGTTGGAAAACAAGTTGGCTCTGGTTAATATCACCATTGCAGTATAATTCATGTTTTTAATCTTACCTTGTGGTATGAAAAGCTGATAGTCCAGGAGAAAGTTGGAGAAGGTTGGCTAGCTAGCTAGCTACAGTTCTGTCTCGATCATCTGGACATCGCTCTTTTTTCCCCAAGTGGTTGGCTGAGTCATCCAATAGCGTCACACCCCTCCATTGTTCAAAAGATGGAGTGGTGTGAGGCTGTGTCCTTTTTCCAAAGAATGAGAACCAATACATGATTGGCTTTTGAAACATGGCCATGGAGATGGTGATTGGACATGGTTAACAGCCTAACGTGAGTTAAAATAGCGCCACCTGCCGCTCCTCTAGGCGCATCGGGTCCAATTTTTTACAGTCTTTGGTATGACTCAGCCGGGAATCGAACTCCCAATCTCAGGGCGGACACTCTAACCACAAGGCCACTGAGTAGGTATAGCCTGGTTTTTCCTCGACCACCGAGACAAGGTCAAGACCTTTTAGACTGGAGTGCGTAGCCTTTGACACGACCTGGTCCATTAATCTAAATGTTCATTGTCAGGCTCCTAAGGTTCTATTATATATTGTATGGGCCTTTTAATAAACACCTCACACTTTATTAGAAATGGTTTCCTGATTTGTAGCTTGTTATTCAGTAGTTTGGGCTATTTGTAATGTTGGTGGCATTATGGAAATTCAAAATCTTTTTTCCAAGTAAGAATAAATAATCATAACCACTCTCCATTCTGGAAAACACTTTCTTGAATCATACATTTGTATCTCACACAGTTCATTAATTGAAAAAAATTGTACACTCTCTAGGGAATAGGGAGTCATTTGAGACACAGCCTTTTAAGTTGTCCCTTTTAAGTTGTCCTTCTCCTCTCTCCAGGTATCAGAAGCTGCTTCCTCTGCTGAGCTTCGCGCTGCAGTCCATCGACAACTCCCACTCCATGGTGGGTAAGCTGTCTCGCCGCATCTTCCTGAGCGCCGCGCGCATGGTGGCCCGCGTGCCGCACGTCTTCGTCAAACTCCTGGATATGCTGAGCATCACCAGCTCCACGCATTACGCCCGCATGCGCCGCCGCTTGCTTGCCATCGCCGAGGAGATGGACATCCTGGACGCCATCAACCTGGGCCTGGAGAGCATGGAGCACAGCGCCAGCGAGGCACACGAACAGGCCAGCGCCGCCTTCATGGAGCCCTCCACACCTCAGAACTCGCCCAACGTGACCGAGAGCAACACACCAACGCATACGGTTCAGCTAGCCAGCGGAAAGGGAGGGAGAGGTTGCTTTGGCAAGGTGGGAGCGAGTCCTGAGGATATTACTGAGAGGTTAGCGGCCATTTCGTCTAAAACCGGGCATCCCAATATGGCAGCTTCCGCGTGCGGTGGGGCCCCGGCCGAGCACCCAAAGCCCCCCGTTCGGGCACGTAGCCAGTGCCTGAACTCCCCCTCTTCCAGACAAGCCCCCAGCCTCCCCTCGCCCTCCACCTCCTTCCCGGGTCCTGACAGCAGTCCCAAACCCCAACCCCAGAGCTTCGTCCCCAGCAAGCTGGCATCTTCTGCCTCCTCCTGCTCCCCCGGCACCCAGCGCAGGTTCCCCCAGCAGAAGCCCTGCAGCAGCAAGGACCCCGAGAAGCATCTCCCCTCCCCCTGCTTCACCCAGGCCCGACCCCTCCCCTCCAGCCAGATCCACAGACCAAAGCCCTCCCGACCCACCACCTCCGAGAGGGCCAAGGCCCTCTGCACCCCGCCCACCCCAAGAGCCTCCAAGAACAGCATGAAGCTGGACCTCCAGGGAGAGTTGGCCAGCATTTCTACCAGTGCCTCCGGAGGTGAAGGCCTCTCCACAGGAGGCCACATGGGGGGAGCCACCACCCTCATCACCAGCGAGGACAGCTGCTTTACCCCCGTGGAGGAGAAGTTCCGCGGCCTGGACGCCTCGGCCGAGCTCAATTCCTCCATGGAAGACCTCCTGGAAGCCTCCATGTCGGCAGCCGGCTACGCCACAACCGTCACCTTCCAGTCGGAGGTGGCCGTGCTGTCGCCAGAGTGGGTCGGGGACGTGCTAGGGGAAGGGGGAGCTGTCGGGACGTACAGCGAGGACGTGACGCAGCACCAGAAGTGCAAGGAGAAGATGGAGGCGGAGGAGGAAGAGGCGCTGGCCGTGGTCATGGCCATGTCGGAGTCACAGGATGCGCTGCCCGTCATCCCCCAGCTACAAGTGGACAAGGACCAGGACTGCATCATTGTCCAGGCAGATGTGAGTTAATTAAAACACCCTCAGGAACTTATGTACCTATAAGGCCGGTTTTCCAGACACAGATTTAGCGTAAAACTGGACAAAGAAATACTTTGAACTGAGAATCTTCATTAAGCATGCTTCTTAGTCCAGGTCCGGGAAATTTACTGATAAAGGTTTAGACTCAACAAGTTGTTTTACCATAACAATACAAGGCCGAGTAGACATAATAACTGGCAGATGAGTAGAGAACATTGAACATTGTTACACCAAAGCTCATAGCCTACATCTGAATCTTATCATACATATCAACCTGTTGACTGCTAAACCATATTATAAACCAGGTAGTTTGGGTCCTGGATGCTGATTGGTTGAAACAGCATTTCAGCCGTGTGAATATCAGACAATATACCACGGGTATGACACAAAAATACTTGCTTACTGTTTTATTTAGGTTGGTAACCAGTTTATAATAGCAATAAGGCACCTCAGGGTTGTGGTATATGGCCAATATGCCACGGACAAGAACAGCCCTTAGCCGTGGTATATTGGCCAATATACCACACCCCCTCAGGCCTTATTGCTTAAATAAACCATGATTTACAAATAGTATCCCCCACCAAGCCCAAAAAATTCTAACCCACAGCATGTACAGGTAACTTCTAAAATAATGGAAACGCTTGAGTAAATGAGGGATACAAAGTATACTGAAAGCAGGTGCTTCCACACAGGTGTGGTTCCTGAGTTAATTAAGCAATTAACATCCCATCATGCTTATGGTCATGTATAAAATGCTGGGCATGCCATTATTTTGGCTACCATGGCTATGCTCCCATAGGATGACAATGCCCTAATCCACAGGGCACGAGTGGTCACTGAATAGTTTGAGCAGCATGAAAATGATGTAAACCATATGCCATGGCTGAAAAGTATTGGTTGGTTACAAAATCGAAGGACCATTCAAATAGATAGAAAACTCAGGTGCTGACTTCCAGGCCGGTAGTAACCACTGCTGTGGGAGGTCTCGACCTATCGGCAGGAACAGTGGTCTTATGCTATCCTGCTACTCGTGGGCCCGTGAAAAGCTCAACGAATTGTGTGAGGGGTGGGAATGGGCGGATTTCTCGATTCCTTTCTCCGGCCGGCCGTTGTATTGGGCAGTTCAATGGTGAGAAATGTCTCAGTCCCTGAAGCAAAAACTTTACAAAAGCACGAGTACAGGACATCAATAAGCTGCTCCCAAACATTTTAAACCAGCATCAGGAAATTAGAGTCTATCATAGTTCATGTGGGATTCAATGACACTATGAAGGGCAGCTCAGAAGAGCTGAAGATGGATTTTAAGAACCTGATTGGGTCTCTACTTGACAACAACAAACGCCCCAAAATATCTGGCCCTCTGCCTTCCCTAAATTGTGGCATTGAATGGTTCGATATACTTTTAGCCCTCCATAACTGGCTACGAGACTATTGCAGCTCTGTGGGTGTAACATTTATTGACAATTTTGATACCTATTGGAAACAAAGCTCGTATTATAAGGAGGATGGGATCCACCCAAATCATTTGGGTTCCTGGATCCTTTCACAGCATTATACGTCAGCGTTGAGACAATGACTTATCAATGAACCAAGCCCAGCTCATTTAATCCATACCATTGTGTCGCTGATTTGTCATAATGCTTCAGCAAATGTACATTATCCCAGGGACGCTGGAAGACACAATGTAAGTAACCTAATTTATGTCCCTCTTACTTCCCTGAATGCCTCTGCTGATCCTACAGCTATTGTTTGCAGTAATCATGTGCCTATGAACCAGAGTTATAATGTTAGCACTGAGGCGGTGTGCCCTAGCAGGAAGTGCACTGTGTGCAGCGCACCCTGCACTAACATAAATAACCTGAGCATGTCTACATCTGCTAAACTTCCCAGTAAAGCAATAAAAACAATCAAGCATCCCAGAAAAGTGCTAAAAAATAGCCCACATGAACATATGTAGCTTAAGAGACAAGGTTAATGAAATTAATAATTTGCTAGTAATAGATGACATTTGTATTCTGACAATCTCTGAAACTCACTTAGATACTACCTTTGATGATACAGTGGTAGCAATACATGGTTAAAGGATCTACACAAAAGACAGAATAACAACAAAAAAATCCTGAAAAATGCATGTCAAAAATGTTATAAATTGATTTGCATTTTAATGAGGGAAATAAGTATATGACCCCCTCTCAATCAGAAAGATTTCTGGCTCCCAGGTGTCTTTTATACAGGTAACGAGCTGAGATTAGGAGCACAATCGTAAAGGGAGTGCTCCTAATCTCATTTTATTACCTGAATAAAAGACACCTGTCAACAGAAGCAATCAATCAATCAGATTCCAAACTCTCCACCATGGCCAAGACCAAAGAGCTCTCCAAGGATGTCAGGGACAAGCTTGTAGACCTACACAAGGCTGGAATGGGCTACAAGACCATCGCCAAGCAGCTTGGTGAGAAGGTGACAACAGTTGGTGCGATTATTCGCAAATGGAAGAAACACAAAAGAACTGTCAATCTCCCTCGGCCTGAGGCTCCATGCAAGATCTCACCTCGTGGAGTTGCAATGATCATGAGAACGTGAGGATTCAGTCCAGAACTACACGGGAGGATCTTGTCAATGATCTCAAGGCAGCTGGGACCATAGTCACCAAGAAAACAAATGGTAACACACTACGCCGTGAAGGACTGAAATCCTGCAGCGCCCGCAAGGTCCCCCTGCTCAAGAAAGCACATATACAGGGCCGTCTGAAGTTTGCCAATGAACATCTGAATGATTCAGAGGAGAACTGGGTGAAAGTGTTGTGGTCAGATGAGACCAAAATCGTGCTCTTTGGCATCAACTCAACTCGCCGTGTTTGGAGGAGGAGGAATGCTGCCTATGATCCCAAGAACACCATCCCCACCGTCAAACATGGAGGTGGAAACATTATGCTTTGGGGGTGTTTTTCTGCTAAGGGGACAGGACATCTTCACCGCATCAAAGGGACGATGGACGGGGCCATGTACCGTCAAATCTTGGGTGAGAACCTCCTTCCCTCAGCCAGGGCAATGAAAATGGGTCGTGGATGGGTATTCCAGCATGACAATGACCCAAAACATACGGCCAAGGCAACAAAGGAGTGGCTCAAGAAGAAGCACAATAAGGTCCTGGAGTGGCCTAGCCAGTCTCCAGACCTTAATCCCATAGAAAATCTGCGGAGGGAGCTGAAGGTTCGAGTTTCCAAACGTCAGCCTCGAAACCTTAATGACTTGGAGAAGATCTGCAAAGAGGAGTGGAACAAAATCCCTCCTGAGATGTGTGCAAACCTGGTGGCCAACTACAAGAAACGTCTGACCTCTGTGATTGCCAACAAGGGTTTTGCCACCAAGTACTAAGTCATGTTTTGCAGAGGGGTCAAATACCTATTTCCCTCATTAAAATGCAAATCAATTTATAACATTTTTGACATGCGTTTTTCTGGATTTTTGTTGTTGTTATTCTGTCTCTCACTGTTCAAATAAACCTACCATTAAAAATATAGACTGATCATGTCTTTGTCAGTGGGCAAACGTACAAAATCAGCAGGGGATCAAATACTTTTTTACCTCACTGTAGGCACTCCCTTTCTCTGTTGTTATTACCCTTTGCCCCAAGTCAATATATCCTGTCCAACAATCATGCTATCCTAAACATCAGTAATCTCCTTTGACATAATGGAATGTAGACTTTCTGTCTCCTAACCACTTATCTAGTAACTCTAACCTGTTCCCCACGATACTATGACATTACATAATTACACCATAAAAACATAATATCAGTAATGCTGCGGAAATTAGCATGAAAGCATTATCCAAATCCATCAGATGTAGTGATCACAATATGGTAGCCATATCTAGGAAAACAGAAGTTCCAAAGGCTGGGCCTAATATAGTTTATAAGAGGTCATACAATACGTTTTGTAGTTATTCCTATGTTGTTGATGTAAATAATATTTGTTGGTCTGTGGTGTGTAATGAGAAGCAACCAGACGCTGCACTTATGAAATTGCTTATACCAGTTACTAATAAGCATGCACCCTTTAAGAAAATGACTGTAAAAACGGTTAAATCCCCGTGGATTAATGAGGAATTTAAAAATATTATGGTTGAGAGGGATGAGGCAAAATAAATGGCAAAGAAGTCTGGCTGCACAACCGATTGTCAAACGTACTGCAAATTGAGAAATCATGTGACTAAATTGAATAAAAAGAACAAGAAACTACACTATGAAACAAAGATAAATTACAGTGCCTTGCAAAAGTATTCATCCCCCTTGGCATTTTTCCTATTTTGTTGCATTACAACCTGTAATTTTTAATGGATTTTTATTTGGATTTCATGTAATGGACATACACAAAATAATCAAAATTGGTGAGGTGAAATGAAAAAAAATAACTTGTTTAAAAAAAAATGCAAAAAAATAGATAACGGAAAAGTAGTGTGTGTATATGTATTCACCCCCTTTGCTATGAAGCCCATAACATAAGATCTGGTGCAACCAATTACCTTCAGAAGTCACATAATTAGTTAAATAAAGTCCACCTGTGTGCAAACTATGTGTCACATGATCTCAGTATATATACACCTGTTCTGAAAGGCCCCAGAGTCTGCAAAACCACTAAGCAAGGGGCATCACCAAGCAAGCGGCACCATGAAGACCAAGGAGCTCTCCAAACAGGTCAGGGACAAAGTTGTGGAGAAGTACAGATCAGGGTTGGGTTATAAAAAAATATCAGAAACTTTGAACATCCCACGGAGCACCATTAAATCCATTATTAAAAAATTGAAAGAATATGGCACCACAACAAACATGCCAAGAGAGGGCCGCCCCTAATGGGGGTCCATAATAAATACAAAATACAAATACTACAGCAATGTCCATCCAGAACAACGAGGAGACCGTATTTCCAGTTTAAGGGGGTTTAATGATAATCCACACACACACACACACATACATCCAAGACCACTCTGAGTCTGATTTGTGACTGACAATGATTGTGGTTCTGAAAATAAATAATAAATACACTTCGGCTGTAGCACTGATATGCATGACATGAAAGTACAAGCTAGCATACAACATTGTAATAAGGCCTTGCATAAATGAACTAGTAAAAAGGCTCCATAAGCTAGAGGTCTTGTACATAAACAAATGTATAGCAAATACAGCAATGTAGAAATGTCTACAGAATATAACCAGAATATAACCCAGATTATAAACTGGGTGGTTCGAGCCCTGAAGGCTGATTGGCTGACAGACGTGGTATATCAGACCATATGCCACGGGTATGACAAAACATTTATTTTTACTGCTCTAAGTACATTGGTAACCAATTTATAATAGCAATAAGGCACCTCCGGGGTTTGTGATATATGACGAATATACCACATCTAAGGGCTGTATCCAGGCGTTGCGTTGTGCTTAAGAACAGCCATTAGCCGTGATATATTGGCCATATACCACACCCCCTCGTGCATTATTGCTTAATTAAATATAGCATGAGCGATATACACAAATAATATAGCATAGCACCATGCATGAGAAATGCTAACAAATGGGTACTCGCTAGGATGCATTCTAAGTCCTAATACATTCTGAATACAAATGTTAATGCTAGAGCTAACGCTAGCGAGACCGCAAGCTATCTAACAACCTCAATACAAACGGTAGTTATAACAATAGGCAATCTTGAGCTCCGAAAACAACAAGACGTAAACATCTTAAGGCACTTTTAGATGCACGCACAATAAAATATCAGACAGCAAAGGTATTGTGACCGTAGGAGAAAGAGTAGTAGGAGGGAAACCATGAAATGCTGTCAGGATGGTGAAAGTACGTTTCTGACTGAAAGCACGTTTCTGCCCTGCTTGTGCTACATTGAAAGTCCCGTGAATACTAACTACTGATAGGCTAACATAATACTGACTGGCGTGACCTTGACCGATAAGAACTAAAGAAGTTTGGGTCTTGTGAATAGGAGGCTGAACTGCCTATGTAGAAAGCACTAAATAGCTGACTGAAGCTGGCCGTTTTTACAATGGCTGTCTCAGTCACCAGATATCAACCTAATTGGACACTTATGGGAGATTCTGGAGCGGCGCCTGAGACAGCGTTTTCCACCACCATCAATAAAACACCAAATGATGGAATTTCTCGTGGAAGAATGGTGTTGCGTCCCTCCAATAGAGTTTCAGACACTTGTAAAATCTATGCCAAGGTGCATTGAAGCTGTTCTGGCTCATGGTGGCCCAACGTCCTATTAAGACACTTCATGTTGGTGTTCCTTTATTTTGGCAGTTACCTGTATGTGTATAGGCAATAGGCCTAGGCCACGTTCAGTCGACAGACGTGAAACGTTGCAGATAGAAACGTCATAAATAGAGCTGACGTGATTCCTGGCTACAGGTCATAAATGTTTGTTCTACATAACATCTATCTGAGTGTTCCACAACATTGTATCCTGACCTGGTATGGGATGGCATACTGACATGATGTCTTCTATGGTTCCCCAGACCCCAGAGACTCTGCCTGGCCTTACCAAAGCAAAGCAGCCCTACAGGGAGGGCCACGAGTGGCTGAAGGGCCAGCAGATCGGCTTGGGGGCCTTCTCCTCCTGCTACCAGGCCCAGGACGTGGGCACTGGCACCCTGCTGGCAGTCAAACAGGTGAGAAGAGGAGACACACACAAGGCAATCAGAGATCCTATCCTAGGGCTGATTTTCCTATGCTGAATTCCAAACAACCCCTATTCACTCCTGTTGATATGATAGAAATTGATAAATTCATCCTAGCCGTTCAGAGGGCAAGGAGGAGCTGTTACCATATTGTCTAAACCTATTACATTATTTCGGATCTGCAGGAGTGTCTAGGATTGGGGGCTAGGTCTTGTTTCTAAGTGGGGCCTATGGGTCCCTTTTGTCACCCAGGTTGTGGCTTGTGTCCCCTGGTGCAGAAACACTGGGGATTCCAATGTCGGAGTTGATTCAATTTTAACTAGTGACATCAAACTGAGATGTAGCCCTTAAAAAGAATGTCCAGCTCTCTCATCCCCTAATAACCATGAGTGTGTGTGTCCTCTCCATCTAGGTGACGTATGTGAGGAACACGTCGTCGGAGCAGGAGGAGGTGGTGGAGGCTCTGAGGGAGGAGATCCGGATGATGGCCCACCTCAACCACCCCAACATCATCCGCATGCTGGGGGCCACCTGCGAGAAGAGCAACTACAACCTGATGGTGGAGTGGATGGCAGGTAAGGGCCTTTGATGATGACACATCCAACGTTGAAAAAACGTTTCCTGCTTTCATCCTTTGTTCAGTTCAAAACAATCCAGTTTGATTTAGTTCATTTAAAAAAATAGATATAATTTTTGTTTCCTGCATTTTAATCTTTGTGACATGATTATTCATTAAAAAAAATTTTACTTTTCAAAATTGATAGTATTAATTGAACTTTTGTTACTAATGAGTGAACTACCAAGTCATGGGATGAATATGTATCAGCAGCAATAACTTAATGTATCTAATTAAGAAATGCCAGAAGTTGAACTTCATAGTAGGAATTGTAACGTTTGACCCTATCCTACTATGAAGCATTGTCCTCCCTCCTATAACAATCACACTTGTTGCTCCCTTAGAAATAGAATGACTAGATTATAGTCATTCTATTTCTATGGTTGATCCTCTCTCTGTTGTGTACAGGTGGGAGTGTGTCCCATCTTCTGAACAAGTACGGGGCCTTCAAGGAGGCTGTGATCATCAACTACACGGAGCAGCTGCTCCGAGGCCTGGCCTACCTCCATGAGAACCAGATCATCCACAGAGACATCAAAGGTGAGTGCACACACACGCACATGCACACGCAAACACACACACACACACACACACACACACACACACACACACACACACACACACACACACACACACACACACACACACACACACACACACACACACAAATGACCTCCAGCACACAGGAAATCCCTGCTGCTATTGTGCTGCCTGTCTCAGGGCTGAAGGAGGGGGGATGGTGAGCCCCTATGTGCTAGACCGAGGACACACACACACTCATTCATGTGTTCCACCTTTTAGCTTTGGGGTGGAACTTTAGGGACTGTGGGGGCTTACTATAATAAGGGCTTGGGATTTTTACTGGTCAGGACAGGTCAGGAAGAACACACTCACACTTTCTTATACTCACACACCTCACCTATCTCTCCTGTTATGGCATTCAATAACTACCCTTCCCCCACTCCACTCTATCTCTCTCCCCCAGGTGCCAACCTGCTGATTGACAGCACAGGTCAGAGGCTGCGGATAGCCGACTTCGGGGCTGCCGCCAGGCTGGCCTCTAAGGGCACTGGAGCAGGGGAGTTCCAAGGCCAACTCCTGGGAACCATCGCCTTCATGGCCCCCGAGGTACATATGGATGAGAGAGAGAGACTAAATCTGTGTCAGAATTAGCGTTCTCTTCCCAGGCCTTTATAGTGCACTACTTTTGACCAGAGCCATAGAGCATTTCAGACACACACACACTGTGTACAAGTGATGGCTGGCATGAAGCTTGCGGGCATAAAGCAAGTAAATTCTGCCACTTAAACCAATGCCCTAAGATCAAAACCCCTCAATCCTCTGTATCCTGTTTGTGGAGAGGCTCTGAAAGAGAAAGTAGAGACAGCGGCAGAAGCAGTAGCCTTCTGTGGGGGCTGTTTTATTTTGAAGAGGGCCCTGAGGATGCTGATAATGAACTGGGCTACTGTGCTGTGGTAGGCCTGAGCAGCTGAACTCCCTCCTAATTAAACAAAGTTTTGGGAGCCACAGTGATAACAAGGCATTAAGGGTCCAGACTGGGGGCCCGCTCTCAATAGGGATTACAATTTTCTTTCATTTGGGAGTTACTGAGAAATCTAAATCCACTTTAGTTCAGCGGATACGTGACTCTGAATGGCCTGCATAATGGCGGCTGGGTTTCGCCGTTTAAGAAAAGCTTTGTCGGAAGCCATTGACATTTAAATATCCTACCCCAAACGTAAGAAAGCAATATTTCGCCTCAGAATTAATTGAAGCCATAGTCATGTGATAAAGAATGAAGAAAGAGTGCAACTAAATACAGACGCAACAAAACTTAATGGGAGGCTCCGTGATACATTTAACTCGTTGGCCGAGTCACATCCTTTGGTTTGACGTTATGTGTCCATCCACCAAAAATAAGTCTGTTGTGCAACTATGCCACTCCTCAACAACAAAACCCAGACAAGTGCTGTAAAAAAATGGCTTGCCATTTCAGTCCGTTCTGCTGCTATTTGCACATTAAAGACTATGAATGGATTAGAGTTAAGTGTGCTTGTGTAGTGGGTGCGTGCATTAAATACTTAAATTCAATAAACATCATGTATTTGTCCATATGTTGATACCTTCTGTGTATGGTTGACTCTGTAGGTGCTACGTGGGCAGCAGTACGGCCGGAGCTGTGACGTGTGGAGTGTGGGCTGTGCCATCATCGAGATGTCGTGTGCCAAGCCCCCCTGGAACGCTGAGAAACATTCCAACCATCTGGCCCTCATATTCAAGGTACCGTCAATACAAGTAGTGGGGTCCTGTATGGCTCAGTTGGTAGAGCAATGCGCTTGAAATGTCAGGGTTGTGAGTTTGATCCCTGGTGCCACTCAATGTGAAAAATGTATGCACGCATGACCATAAGTCTCTTTGAATAAAAGCGTCTGCTAAAGGGCATATATTATTATTATTATTATTATTATTATTATTATTAGTTAGGATTTTAAGGAAACCATGTCCATTCAGTTAGATATGTGATCAATATGTCTTCAGGACCAGAAATATCCTAGAAATGTTATTGTTGCTATTTAGCATTATCATGGACTATGCAACCCACAAAGATGGAGTTGGCACTCTCTGCTTGTAAGGCTTGAACTGAACAAATTCACAGGATATACTGCCACAACATTACTTTATATCGATTGATGTACACACATACAGCTTAAAAAGCACACATATAGCTGTAAAGACTCACGTATGGTTGTAAAAGACATACAGAAAGTATTCAGACCCCTTGACTTTTTCCACATTTTGTTAGGTTATAGCCTTATTCTAAAATTGATTAAATTGTTTATTTTCCCCCTCATCAATCTCCACACAATACCCCATAATGACAAAGCAAAAACAGCTTTTTATAAATTTTTGATAATTTATTACAAATAAAAAACTGAAATATTACGTTTACGTAAGTATTCAGACCCTTTAATCAGTACTTTGTTGAAGCACCTTTGGCAGTGATTACAGCCTCGAGTCTTCTTGGGTATGACGCTACAAGCTTGGCACGCCTGTATTTGGGGAGTTTCTCCCATTCTTCTCTAAAGATCCTCTCAAGCTCTGTCAGGTTGGATGGGGAGCATTCCTGCACAGCTATTTTCATGTCTCTCCAGAGATGTTCGATTGGGTTCAAGTCCAGGCTCTGACTGGGCCACTCAAGGACATTCAGAAACTTGTCACAAAGCCACTCCTGCGTTGTCTTGGCTGTGTGCTTAGGGTCGTTGTCCTGTTGGAAGGTGAACCTTCGGCCCAGTCTGAGGTCCTGAGCGCTCTGGAGCAGGTTTTCATCAAGAATCTCTCTGTACTTTGCTCCATTCATCTTTGCTTCGATCCTGACTAGTCTCCCAGTCCCTGCCGCTGATAAACATCCCCACAGCATGATTCTGCCACCACCATGCTTCACCGTAGGGATGGTGCCAGGTTTCCTCAAACAATCCTGTCTCGGAGCTCTACGGACAATTCCTTCAACCTCATGGCTTGGTCTTTGCTCTGACATGCACTGTCAACTGTTAGACCTTATATAGACAGGTGTGTGCCTTTCCAAATCATGTCCAATCAATTGAATTTACCACAGGTGGACTCCAATCAAGTTTTAGAAACATCTCAAGGATGATCAATGGAAACAAGATGCACCTGAGCTCAATTTCGAGTCTCATAGCAAAGGGTCTGAATACTTATGTAAATAATGTATTTCTGTTTTTTATATGTAATACATTTGCAAAAATTTCCTAAAACCTGTTTTCACTTTGTCATTATGGGGTATTGTGTGTAGATTGCTGAGGATCTTTTTTTATTTAATCCATTTTAGAATAAGGCTGTAATGTAACAACATGTGGAAAAAGTAAAGGGCTCTGAATACTTTCTGAAAGCACTGTACGTATTCACACCCCTAAGTCAATACTTTGTAGATGCACCTTTGTGTCACGATCGTCGTATGGAGTAGACCAATGCGCAGCGTTAGTTGCGAACATACTTCTTTATTGAATGAATGCACGAACAAAACAAGAAACGATACGTGACGTCCTCGGTACAACACAACCGACACGGCAACAAACCAAAACGGAAACACCCAACAGGAACAAGATCCCACAAACACAAAGGGAAAACAGACAGTTTAAATATGGCTCCCAATCAGAGACAACCAGCCACAGCTGACACTCGTTGCCTCTGATTGGGAGCCACTCTGGCCAACATAGAAACACAACAACCAGAACTCCCGACATAGAAATACAACACATAGAATGACCACACCCTGGCTCAACATATAGAGTCCCAGAGCCCGGGTGTGACACTTTGGCAGCGATTACTGCTGTGAATATTTCTGGAATAGTCTCTAAGAGCTTTCCACACCTGGATTGTGCAACATTTGCCCATTATTATTTTAAAAAATTGTCAAGCTCTGTCAAATTGGTTGTTTATCATTGCTAAATTGGTTGTTTATCATTGCTAGACAACAACTCGGCCACTCAGGAACATTCACTGTCTTCTTGGTAAGCAACTCCAGTGTAGATTTGGCCTTGTGTTTTAGGTTATTCTCCTGCTGAAAGGTGAATGTATCTCCCAGTTTCTGGTGGAAAGCAGACTGAACCAGGTTTTCCTCTAGGATTTTGCCTCCATTCCATACATTTTTTTATCCCCAGTCCTTAACAATTACATGCATACCCATAACATCATGCTGCCGCCACTATGCTTGAAAATATGGAGCGTGGTACTCAGTAATGTGTTGTATTGGATTTGCCCCAAATGTAACACTTTGTATTCAGGACAAAAATGTAATTGCTTTGGCACATTTTTTGTAGTATTACTTTAGTGCCTTGTTGCAAACAGGATGCATGTTTTGGAATATTTGTATTCTGTACAGGCTTCCTTCCATTTCACTCTATCGATTAGGTTAGTATTGTGGAGTTACTGCAATGTTGTTGATCCATCCTCAGTTTTCTTCTATCACAGCCATTCAACTCTGTAACTGTTTTAACATCACCTTTGGCCTCATGGTGAAATCCCAGAGCGGTTTTCTTCCTCTCCAGCAACTGAGTTGGGAAGGACGCCTGTATCTTTGTAGTGACTGGGTGTATTGATACACCATCCAAAGTGTAATTAACTTCAGCATGCTCAAAGGGATATTGAATGTCTGCTTTTTTTATTTTTACCGATCTACCAATAGGTGCCCTTATTTGCGAGGCATTGGAAAACCTCCCTGGTTTTTGTGGTTGAATCTGTTTTAAAATGTACTGCTCGACTGAGAGACCTTACAGATAATTGTATGTGTGGGGTACAGAAATGAGGTAGTCATTCAAAAATCATGTTAAACACTATTATTGCACACAGAGTCCATGCAACTTATTATGTGAATTGTTAAGCACATTTTTACTCCTGAATTTATTTAGGCTTGCCATAACAAAGGGGTTGAATACTTATTAACCCAAGACATTTCAGCTTTTCATTTGTAATGATTTTGTAAAAATTTCGAAAAACATAATTCCACTTTGACATAATGGGGTATTGTGTGTAGGCCAGTGAAAAAAAACTCCATTTAATCCATTTGAAATTCAGGCTGTAACACTACAACATGTGGAAAAGTTAAGGGGTGTGAATCATTTCTGAAGGCGCTGTAGCTGAAAAGACACATACAGTGGGGTCCGAAATTATTGACACCCTAGATAAAGATGAGGAAAAGTGACTGTATAAAATCAATAATTCAAATACTGAGCTATGTTGTATGCTACATTTTTTAAATAAATTATATTATTTCATACTAATACAATTGCTAAGAGAAAGAGATTGTTTTAACAAGTAATATTAGTTTTTTCTCAAAAAGCTATGGGTCAAGATTATTGACACCCCTGTTTTCAATACCTTCAATACCTCACCTGGCGAGGATAACGGCACTGAGCCTTTTTCATATAATTTATGAGATTTGAGAACACATTGTGAGTGATTTTAGAACATTCCTCTATGCAGAATCTTTCCAGATCCTTGATATCCTTCGTCTGCGCTTATGGTCTGCCCTCTTCAATTCAAACCACAGGTTTTCAATAACCTGGTTTCCATCCAACCATTTTATGCGAGTAAAGTACATTTTGGATTTTAAAAAATCATGACAAGCTTGATGGAATCAGCAAATTTTTCGGTAAACTTTCCACATATTGACAACAACAAAGAATGCTGGACAAGGTGGGAACTTTTTTATGCGAGAAATGGCGGTAGAAACACTTTAATGCTCAAATACTGATATAACAACCATCATATCGAAGTAAATTCGAGTCACGCAATAATATTGTCTGGTCCTCCCACCATGACTTTGGAAAGCATGCAGTTTATTAGGCTGCAGATTAAATAAGTTATGATGAACTTCACAGGGTAATGAGCTTCACGCTCCTTTCCAATAAATATCAAGGGTCTTATTCTGGTGACATGATGATCGATTCTTGGCTGCAGTATGACAAATAAAAATAATCTTGCTCTTTTGTCCATAATAATCTAATCTTGTATATAATATATAATATAATAATAATATAATATGCCATTTAGCAGACGCTTTTATCCAAAGCGACTTACAGTCATGTGTGCATACATTTTTACGTATGGGTGGTCCCGGGGATCGAACCCACTACGCTGGCGTTACAAGCGCCATGCTCTACCAATTGAGCTACAGAGGACCACAGGTAGCCTACCCGCACTGTATCTGCGAGCTGTTGGCTAGAGCGCACGTGCCAAGACCAGAGTGGGCACATTCGCTATATAACAGTACAGTTGAAAATGCAATGAAAACCTATTTAACTTGTATTTTTTATGGGAATTTTACAGCAAGTGCGTGATGCACAGCGCACAGCCTTTTATCTGCAACAAGTCAATTTGATGGAAACATCTCTGGTGGGAAAATGTGCATATTATTTTTATGCATTTTTTTAAATATTCGCATGAAAATCTGTTGCCAATTGGATGGAAACCTAGCTAATGGTGTTCAAGTCCGGAGACAGATGGCCATTACAAAATGTAGATTTTGTGGTCAATTAACCATTTCTTTGTGTATCTTTCTTTCGACACAAAACCCACCACTGGTGTGTGTGGCCAAAGAACTCTATTTTCATGCCATCCCAAAAAAGTTAATGCCTGGAGTTTTCTAAATGGCTTTGGCACTTAGACTGGGACCGGTACTATGATCAGATGACATGAAAATAGAGCACTTTGGCCTCTGGTCTGATGAAACAAAAATAAAACTGTTTGGCCATAATGACCATCGTTATGTTTGGAGGAAAAAGGGGGCTGCTTTCAAGCCGAAGAACACCATCCCAACCGTGAAGGACGGGGGTGGCAGCATCATGCTGTGGGGGTGCTTTGCTGCAGGAGGGACTGGTGCACTTCACAAAATAGATGGCATCATGAGGAAGGAAAATTATGTGGATATATTGAAGCAACATCTCAAGACATCAGTCAGGAAGGTAAAGCTTGGTCGCAAATGGGTCTTCCAAATGGACAATGAACCCAAGCATACTTCCAAAGTTGTGGCAAAATGGCTTAAGGACAACAAAGTCAAGGTATTGGAGTGGCCATCACAAAGCCCTGACCTCAATCCTATAGAAAATGTGTGGGCAGAACTGAAAAAGCGTGTGCGAGTAAGGAGGCCTACAAACCTGACTCAGTTACACCAGCTCTGTCAGGAGGAATGGCCCAAAATTCACCCAACGTATTGTGGGAAGCTTGTGGAAGGCTTCCCGAAATGTTTGACCCAAGTTAAACAATTTAAAGGCAATGCTAACAAATACTAATTGAGGGTATGTAAACTTCTGATCCACAAAAAAAAATCATTCTCTCTACTATTATTCTGACATTTCACATTCTTAAAATAAAGTGGTGATACTAACTGACCTAAGACAGGGAATTTTTACTAGGAATAAATGTCAGGAATTGTGAAAAACTGAGTTTAAATGTATTTGGCTAAGGTGTATGTAAACTTCCGACTTCAACTGTATGGAATAAGGTACTCTGGTCAGATGAGACAAAAATTGAGCTTTTTGGCCATCAAGGAAAACGCTATGTCTTGCGCAAACCCAACACCTCTCATCACCCGAGAACACCATCCCCACAGTGAAGCATGGTGGTGGCAGCATCATGCTGTGGGGATGTTTTTAATTGGCAGGGACTGGGAAACTGGTCAGAATTGAAAGAATGATGGATGGCGCTAAATACAGGGAAATTCTTGAGGGAAACCTGTTTCAGTCTTCCAGAGATTTGAGTGGGACGGAGGTTCACCTTCCAGCAGGACAATGACCCTAAGCATACTGCTAAAGCAACACTCGAGTGATTTAAGGGGAAACATTTAAATGTCTTGGAATGGCCTAGTCAAAGCCCAGACCTCAATCCAATTGAGAATATGTGGTATGACTTAAAGATTGCTGTACACCAGCGGAACCCATCCAACTTGAAGGAGCTGGAGCAGTTCTGCATTGAAGAATGGGCATAAATCCCAGTGGCTAGATGTGCCAAGCTTATAGAGACATACCCCAAGAGACTTGCAGCTGTAATTGCTGCAAAAGGTGGCTCTACAAAGTATTGACTTTGGGGGAGTGAATAGTTATGCACACTCAAGTTTTCTGTTTTTTTGTCTTATTTCTTGTTTGTTTCACAATAAAAAATATTTTGCATCTTCAAAGTTGTAGGCATGTTGTGTAAATCAAATGATACAAACCCCCCAAAAATCTATTTTAATTCCAGGTTGTAAGGCAACAAAATAGGAAAATTGCCAAGTGGGGTGAATACTTTCGCAAGTCACTGTATATAGCTGAAAAAGCACCCTATTGGCCTTCCTCTTTCATTCAAAGACCTTGTGGTTGAAAGGTTGTTTCTATAGTATCATAACTTCACCCTCACCTCCTCTCTCCCTCTCCCCCAGATTGCGAGTGCCACCTGTGCACCCTCCATCCCTCCCCAGCTGACCCCGGGCCTGAGGGACGTCACCCTGCGCTGCTTGGAGCTGCAGCCCATGGACCGCCCCCCGTCAAGGGAACTCCTCAAGCACCCCGTCTTCCGTCTCAACTGGTAGCCCCCAACATCCTCCCCCATTCCCCTACCCTCCCAATCCCAAAGCGTCCGCATGGAAATACTACTGAAGGCCCAGCCAGCCTACCTTCTCTTCTCTCCTCATCTAAACGCTGCCAATCAGACCACCCTCCCTAACCGGTCCCCTTACTGCCTTCCTTGCACCCCAGACCCTCCCCAGTCATGAGTTGAGGGCCTGGGATGGACAGTAGTATCTGGACTCTCCTCTCTCCCTCCCTTCTACTATGGCCTCAAACTGCTGTACCATAGCACAAAAGCAAGTCGCAAAAGTTCAACTACGAAAAGGGTGCATTCTTAGTCGGAGGACCATGTTGGTATACTGTAGTCTGTATTGCTCTTCAAGGCTTTCTTCTGGTAATGAAATGGTTCCTTAAGCACTTTGGTAGCCATTTTGCAGCGCCTCAAAGGTTTCGAGAAGTTATTCCCATTTTAACCCGTGAGTCAAAAATAAGTCCTTAGAACCACAAACGGAAGACGATGGAGTAAAGATGGCTTTTATCACTTATGTTGTATCGTCTGGTCATAAGTCTCAGACTCAGTTTTTGTTTTTAGAGTATCCTATGTGTAGAAGAAAGGCGTAATGGAGCGGTTTAATCGGTTGATTTTGTGCATAACTGCGTTACTACAAAGATGCCTTTAAAATGTGCATTTTACTGTTGGGCCATGAAGCTTAGTCGAATAATCATGAAGATCACTTAAGTGTTTCAGGGATTGGTGACATATCTAACAGAAACTTTGCTAGTTTGGCTAGCTTAACACTGAATGTGAATTCTTATGATGCTGGTATTTGTCTCAAATGTTTTTTGGTTTTTAAGATTTTGTTTTTAAGACATGAAAAGACATGTATATATATATATATATATATATATATATATATATATATATATATATATATATATATAACAGTGCATTCGGAAAGTATTCAGACCCCTTGACTTTTTCCACATTTTGTTACGTTACAGCCTTATTCTAAAATTGATTAAATAAACATTTTCCTCATCAATCTACACACAATACCCCATAATGACCAAGTGAAAATAGGTTTTTAGACATTTTTGCAAATGTATTACAAATAAAAAACGGAAATACCTTATTTACATAAGTATTGCTATGAGACTCGAAATTCAGATCAGGCGCATCCTGTTTCCATTGATCATCTTTGAGACGTTTCTACA
The DNA here is from genome assembly GCF_964263955.1 of Coregonus lavaretus. Lineage (NCBI taxonomy): Eukaryota > Metazoa > Chordata > Actinopteri > Salmoniformes > Salmonidae > Coregonus > Coregonus lavaretus. Next base: position 1,306,794 of record NC_140011.1, on the reverse strand, counting down.
ACTTGATTGGAGTCCACCTGTGGTAAATTCAATTGATTGGACATGACTTGGAAAGGCACACACTTGTCTATTTAAGGTCCCACAGTTGACATTGCATGTCACAGCAAAAAAAAGAGAGAAAGACGAACGGAGCAAAGTAGAGAGATCCTTGATGAAAACCTGCTCCAGCGCGCTCAGGACTTCATGACTGGGGCGAAGGTTCACCTTCCAGCAGGACAACGACCCTAAGCACACAGCCAAGACAACACAGGAGTGGCTTCGGTACAAGTCTCTGAATGTCCTTGAGTGGCCCAGCCAGAGCTGGGACTTGAACCCAATTGAACATCTCTGGAGAGACCTGAAAATAGCTGTGCAGTGACACTCCCCATCCAACCTAATGAGAGGATCTGAAGAGAAAAATGGGAGATACTCCCCAAATACCCAAGAAGACTCAAGGCTGTAATCGCTGCCAAACATGCTTCAACAAAGTACTGAGTAAAGGGTCTGAATACTTACATAAATGTGATATTTCCGTTTTTTTTGTTGTAATAAATGTGCAAAAATATCTAAAAACCAGTTTTTGCTTTATCATTATGGGGTATTGTGTGTAGATTGATGAGGGGGAAAAAAACAATTTAATGAATTTTAGAATTAGGCTGTAACGTAACAGAATGTGGAAAAGGTGAAGGGGTCTGAATACTTTACCGAAAGCATTGTGTATATATATACACATACATTCAGTGTACACAACATTAAGAACACCTGCTCTTTCAATGACAAATTGACCAGGTGAATCCAGGTGAAAGCTATGATCTATTATTGATGTCACTTGTTAAATCCACTTCAATCAGTGTAGATGAAGGGCAGGAGACAGGTTAAAGAAGGTGACCCTAATGTTTGGTATACTCACTATATATATATATATATATATATAAAAACAGATATGTTTCTTAGCTTTTTGGATGTTATTCTCTTTTCAAAGCTATCCTTAGAAATTGAGTCATCTGTTGAGTATGGAGGTAAGGTTTCCCAACAACATTTTGATGTTGGGCAATGGTGTTAAAAGAAAACACCCCGTCGGCCTCTTAACTTTTGCTGTTACGATTTAGCCGTGTGCATCACGCATATTTTTGTCTTTTTTAATAATTTCATGAACCTTCAAAACCTCTATTATATCATTTTGGTTCTGTTCCTTTGTAGAATGTCACACTCCAATTCATCTATTTCTGATCTGGGAACAATTTTTTAAAAATATGTTATAAAATCTGTGTGCATCTGAGGTTTTTCTAAGACTTGTACTTTCCATTGGGAATTTTCTATATGATGAATATAAATGCTGTACAATGTAGTTTTTTTTGGTGGATGGATATTTCTGAACTGAAGCTAGACTTTTCAGCTTATAAACTTTTTTTTCTCTTTTTTTTATTAGAATTCTCAAGCATGTTCCTAAATTGTGTTACTTGTATAAACTATAACTTTTTCAAGTGTTCTTGTTCTGGTTGTAATCAGTTAAAATAGTAAAATTATGATAATTAAGATGAAGAATGTTTCTAAATTCAACCTTTTTTAGAACTGGGAATATGCATTTAATTGCAATTTTTATATTTGAATCTCTAGCTTGAACGGCTGAAGAGTTTGAATCCCTTAATGGCAAGGGTTTGAGACAATTTCAAAAATACTTTTTTTTGCAGAAAATTTTATCTATTTAATACTAATCATATTTCTTTATGTGGAGTACAAGCTGATCAAGCTTGAAGACTTAAATGTAAATAAATGTGAAGTTTGGTAGCTAAAATTATTGTACTTGACTGTATTTTTATATCACACTATTTTCCATAAATATTAGTTTTTGTTCCAGCTTCTGGTTATTTTTCTTATCTTACTTTTCAATGTCTTTTTAAAAGCTTTAAAGTTATGCAGTCTTGTCTTTTATATATACTGGAAGAAAAATCAGTTTCTGTCAAATTCATAAAAGCTAATCAGTATTACTTCAATTTGTCATGTCTATAATTCTTATCAATCTCTCAATGCCTTCTGAATCCTCCTCTTATCCGCCTGTGTCTCAGCCAGCTTGCTGGTCTTTATGCATTGTATTTTCTTATTTTATGCTGATGTGATGTAATCTTATGTCCTTTTTTGGATCTGAGCTGGACTTAAATTTTTGTGTGAAATTGTATGCTGTTTCCTGTGCCACCTGGTGGTACTTTTTTATTTGTAAAGAACGTCTATTGCTGTTTTATTCCAGTCTCCACTACCTCAGACTCTCTCTTCTACCAAAGTTCACTTTCTCAATATATATAAATGTACAGTATATTATTTTTTGTTGACTATTTTGTTTTTTGGTTTCTCTTCTTCAAAAATGTCCAGGGCTTAAGGGCTAACTTATATTAGCACATTTTCGTGCAAATAAACTCATGAAATCTCTGGGTTATGAAAAACAAAAATTAAGCTGTATCCTGTAAGTTAAAATATATAAAGATATTTTAATTATTAAAATCTTTACCCCATTCGAAGCATTTTATAGCATAAATTTGAACTTATTTTGGTGTTTGTCTTTATAGTAAATAAACAAAAAATTGGGGAAAAAGTTAATTGTTCCTCCTGTCGTTTTGCCAATGTACAATATGTTACATTTATCAATACAGCCAAGTATTATTCACTTGAATATGAATTACTGAAGCAGAGCCCGGAGTCTGGGGGTGGGGATCCCTGCATACACATTTATTCTCCCTCAATTCTGTTTCCCTGCTTCTGCTCCTATCCTGTCATAAAAATAATACAAAAGGCGTTAGGAATGTGGTTCTCTTTAAACAAAACAAACATATACTTCAGACAGAGTCCTTTTCAGCCAAACCTGGTCAACTGAGTTTCCGAGATGAGGGGGGAAAAAGATGCACAAACAGTAATTACAGTGCATTTGGAAAGTATTCAGACCCTTCACTTTTTCCACATTTTGTTACATTCCAGACTTATTCTAAAGTGGATTAAATTATTTATTTTTCCTCATCAATCTACACACAATACCCCATAATGAAAAAGTGAAAACAGGTTTTTTGTGTGGTTTTTTTTGGCTTCCGGACAAGTCTCTGAAAATCCTTGAGTGGCCCAGCCAGAGCCTGGACTTGAACCCGATCTAACATCTCTGGAGAGACCTGAAAATAGCTGTACTGTGACGCTCCCCATCCAACCTGACAGAGCTTGAGAGGATCTGCAGAGAAGAATGGGAATGTGCCAAGCTTGTAGCGTCATACCCAAGAAGACTTGAGGCTGTAATCGCTGCCAAAGGTGCTTCAACAAAGTACTGAGTAAATGGTCTGAATACTTATGAATGTAAATGTGATATTTCCGTGTTTTATTTGTAATAAATGTGCAAACATATCTAAAAACCTGTTTTTGCTTTGTCATTATAGGGTAGTGTGTGTAGATTGATGAGGGGAAAAAAACGATTTAATCAATTTTAGAATAAGGATGTAATGTAACAAAATGTGGAAAAAGTGAAGGGGTCTGAATACTTTCCGAATGCACTATATAATACACACAAGCAATCTAAGTTGGGTCAGTGTGAACATAAAAAAAAAATGTATGCACGCATGACTGTAAGTCGCTTTGGATAAAAGCGTCTGCTAAATGGCATATTACAATATATTACAAAATAATGACAAAGCAAAAATTGTTTTTTAGGAATGTTTGCTAATTTATTAAACAGAAAAAACTGAAATATTACATTTGCATAAGTATTCAGACCCTCTACTCAGTACTTTGTTGAAGCACCTTTGGCAGCGATTACAGCCTTGATTCTTCTTGAGTATGACGCTACAAGCTTGGCACACCTGAATTTGGGAATTTTCAATGGAAACCGGATGCACCTGAGCTCAATTTCAAGTCTCATAGCAAAGGGTCTGAATACTTATGTAAGTAAGGTATTTCTGTTTTTTATTTGTAACAAATTTGCAAAAATTGTAAAAATCTGTTTTCGCTTTGTCATTATGGAGAATTGTGTGTAGATTATTGAGGATATTTTCAAATGTAATCCATTTTAGAATAAGGCTGTAACGTAACAAAATGTGGATAAAGTCAAGGGGTCTGAATACTTTCCGAATGCACTGTATGTATTAACTGTGTGTGTCGCTCTCTCTCTCCCCCCCAGAGAGAGCATCCTGAAGACAGCCAAGGCGCTGATGGAGGACATCAAGCTGCTGGTGTCGAACACCTCAAACTTCGATATGTCTGTCCATAACCCTTTTTTCCAATCTTCCTCTGTCCATTGTCTGTGTTCTTTTGCCCAATCTTTTGTTTTTATTGGCCAGTCTGAGATATGGCTTTTTCTTTGCAACTCTGCCTAGGTCAGCATCCCGTTGAGACTGGTGTTTTGCGGGTACTATTTAATGAAGCTGCCAGTTGAGGACCTGTGAGGTGTCTGTTTCTCAAACTCAACACTCTAATTTATTTGTCCTCTTGCTCAGTTGTGCACCCGGGCCTCCCATTCCTCTTTCTATTCTGGTTAGAGACAGTTTGCGCTGTTCTGTGAAGGGAGTAGTACACAGCGTTGTACGAGATCTTCAGTTTCTTGGCAATTTCTTGCATCGAATAGTCTTCATTTCTCAGAACAAGAATAGACTGATGAGTTTCAGAAGAAAGTGATTTGTTTCTGGCCATTTTGAGCCTGTAATCGATCCCACAATTGCTGATGCTCCAGATACTCAACTAGTCTCAAGAAAGCTAGTTGTATTGCTTATTTAATCAGCACAACAGTTTTCAGCTGTGCTAACATAATTGCAAAATGGTTTTCTAATGATCAGTTAGCCATTTAAAATGATAAACTTGGTTTAGCAAACGTGCCATTGGAACACAGGACTGATGGTTGCTGATAATGGGCCTCTGTACGCCTATGTAGATATTCCATAAAAAATCATCAGTTTCCAGCTACCATATCCATTTACAACATTAACAATGTCTACACTGTATTTCTGATCAATTTGATGTTATTTTAATGGACACAAAAATTGCTTTTCTTTCGAAAACAAGGACATTTCTAAGTGACCCCAAACTTTTGAACGGTAGTTTATGTTCTTGGGCTACCGGCCTTTGTCAAAGCATTGAAGTGAAACACATAGACCACACTTGACATGACTATAGTACAAATATCACATTAGTACACAATCACGTTTTCTTTCCTCTCTTCACTCTTATGGAAGAGGTCATTTTTTCTTCCCAAGGGCCCGATCTCTGTATGGATTTGGTACTCTACTCCCTTGTCATATGAACTGACTCAAACTGTCTTCTGTCTGTCTGTGCTCTTTGGTGAGCCCATATGTTCTAGTTTGTACACTACACTACTACAGACTCCAAATATGTGGTTGTGTTGTGGTTGTGATTGGGTGTGCTTGGTCCGACCGTGACGCGATGAGGTCCATTAATTCTGTTCCCCAACTTCGGTCCTGGAGAGCTACTGAATGTTCAGGCATTTATTCGGCCAGTATCCACAAAGTGTCTCAGAGTAGGAGTGCTGATCTAGGATCTGTCCACATAATCGTATGCATTATGATACAAAAGGCAAAACTGGTCCTAGATCAGCACTCCTACTCTGAGAGACTTTGTGGATATGGGCCCAGATTCAAATAATCAACTAATCATGGTCTTCAGTGTTACTGCAGGGCTGTATCGAAAGCTTGCACGCACAGTAGCTCTTCATGACCGGCGTTAGAGAGCCCTGCTTTAGTGCTTTTGCTGTATGTAGCGGCAGGGGGTGCCAATGTATCAGCCTGCAGTGTGTGTCTTGAGTTGATGATAATGTTCTCTATGCCCCACCCTTCAAAAGCTACATTAACCACCAAATGCCTCACACCTGCAATAAACAAATTGAGTTTGAGTTTTGAACTGTGGTGGACTTCATACTTCAGATTAAGTAATTAAGGGTTCTCTATTGAATTCCTTATCATGGTTTCTATGCCTAAGCATAAAAAGATAAGAGAAACCACCATTGTGTATTAAGTTGCCAAAAGTGCCACATCAGCATATGAGCTTCCTGTTTAAAAAGTCAGCTAGCCCTGCATTATAAAATAAAAAACCACCCTCTAGGCATTTGTGCAGTCTGTTCATTCTGATGGTTTTGAAGGGTGTGCTCTCATCTCTCTAACTTACAGCATTTTAAACGTTTACGTTTATTTGCTGTCGGCCTCTGACTAACCAGCCACCCTCGCTTTGTACAGCTTCGATTGGATTGGGTTTGATTGGCTCATACTGAGTTGTGTAGTCATTTGGTGAGAGGGAACAAATTGTCTAGTCTAGTGGTCCCACCTTTATCATGACTATTTATAGTAATCAAAATGTAACTGCTTTTAATTGCTGTACTTTTCCATCAAGTTTGTTATTGGTAAGATTAGACACTTGACGTGGAAATCCCTTACCATCCCATTCCATCACTCGCTTCAAAGGTGTTTGTGTGTGTGTATGTGTGCGCGCATACGTGTGTGTGCGCGTGTGTGTATGTGCGAGTGTGTGCGCGCATACGTGCATGTGTGCGTGCGCATACGTGTGTGTGTGCCCATAAGTATGTGTGTGTGTGCGTGTGTGTGTGTGTGCTTCTGGTGTGCCCTCTGTAGGTGGTCCTGATCAATGCAGTCAAAGACGTGGCCAAGGTTCTGGGTGACCTCATCAGTGCCACCAAGGCAGCGGCAGGCAAGCCTCACAACAACCCCGCCATGCTGCAGCTGAAAAACTGCCAAGGTAAAATAGTCCCCTTCTGGGCCTAAGGTTGGTTGAGCAGTTAAGGCTGCTGCCCTCTGCACATATGCCATCCCCTGCCTTCGTTGGATCGAATCCCGGCCCCACTGGTCTTCACACTATGTTCCCTCTATCTGTTTCATCTTAAATTCTGTCTCTCTTTCAATAAAACTTGAAAAATACATTTATAAAATAGTCCACTGTAGTGCAGAACTGCCACTAAGGCTGTGATGTCACACACATGTATTGGGTTTCTAAAATAAACTCCTGTCTCCCCCATATACAGTATACAATGAAAATGAATTGCGCTTATAGATAGCACTTTTCCAATTATTTAAAGCACTTTACATGAAAGGGGGATGGCACCTATCTCACACACACTCTCACACACACTCTCTCACACACACACACACACACACACAGAAGCGTCATGCCCATAGATTTGTCTTGTTAAACAAATGTCATCGCTGAATTCACGTTATGTTTGCTATTTCATGAAGCCACAGAATAGAACTAGCAAAACAAATGATTTTGTATTCGGATTTCGCATTGTTTCAAGTTGAGAGATATCATTCACGCAAAGTTTTTAATGAACCCAGTAACACGGATACCAAATTCATATTCTGAGAGAGAAAGAGCACTTCATCAACTTTTAGATTGCTTAGAACACCAGTAAAATAAAGTATGCTAACTGTGAGACATTTACAATATAATCAGGAGTTTACATGATCACATCAGTCACTGGGAAAAGGGTAGGCTACGCTCAGTTATTCTGATCTAAGCGCAGTGATTGACAGTATACAGGTATTATTGCATTTTGACTAACCAATCGCAGTGAAATTAGATTAAATCTAGTCATGATCAGTTTCATATATATCATTCAGTAGCCTAAGTCTAGTAGATTGGCTTGATAGCAGCATTCATTAACATTGTTGGTTGGCTAGGAAGAAAAACTTGACGTTACACATCGTTCACTTTTGGGAAAACTGGTCCAGCCAGTAGATAGCTAGCTATCGTCAATTCAAATAAAGCAAAAATGATGTACTAATATGAAAGTAGAAACCCACCATATGGATGTCGGTTAAGAAGTTATGAATGAGGTCCTAGGCGGAGGGTTCTCGGTTGAATGTGGACGCGCATCAGACAGTCCTTGCACTTTGAAGTCCACGCCCACCGTGGCGTATAACACCGCCCACCGGGCGAAATGGCGTGAAAAGTATACCGGAATTTTTCCTTGTTTTACTATCCTTGTGGGGACTAAACTCCTAAAGCATCATTTTCTTTTAAAAATCAATGTGTATCATTAATTAAAATTACAATTGAACAGGTAAAGAGGTATGGTAACCTATGCTGAGAAATATACCTTTTTGACATACAATTAGGCTCTAGATCTACCATACACCATACCTGACTGAGAATACACCAGTGTGGTAGAGAGCTCTGGACTTTAAGGGGAAGAAAAGCTCTGCTCCAAGAGACTGAGGAACGGAAATAAGACCTAACTGTCTGTCCCTCAACTCTTTCACTTGGGTGATTCTCACAAACTTGGTATTACTCTTGGTAAATTTTGAAAAGATAAAGACAAAAAAATGTTTATTTTGTGATGGATAAAATACCATGTCAAATTATTGTCTATGGTAAATTAATCATCTTAACTGTTCAGATGTAATGATTTTTTAAAACATTTTCCAAGACCATGCACAAACAATCTAATTACTTTAACAATTGTAAAGTTAGAAAAAAACATAGCAAAGGTGAAAAGTGTGCAAATGTTTTTGATTGCCTAAGATACAGAATACTTATTACAACAATATTTCATAAAAAATGTATTTTTGATTTAAATGTTATATTTACATGTTTTTTGTGTTCTTTGGGAGTTAAGTCTGCCACAGACTTAAGTTTCTCTTTCGTTTTTGATACCTGTGAAATATGGAAATTAATCAAATTACATTCCATGATAGCCACTCAAAAAAGAGAGTGGCAATCAGTCCTCCCTATTCCTCTTGTGTAATTACATAAACAGCTAAACTCCATTAGTATGCAATTACAATGCAATAACATGATTACAGTGTTACTAGTGTAGGCTAACTACAGTGTTACAACCAGTGCCTAAAATAATGCTAATCTCTCATGCTAATTGCTAACTAGCTAGCTGGCTTGCTAAATGCCATTTAACTAAATGCACTAGCTAGGGCAAAGCAAACATTAGCTCTAATATAATAATATAATAATATAATATGCCATTTAGCAGACGCTTTTATCCAAAGCGACTTAGTCATGCGTGCATACATTTTTTGTGTATGGGTGGTCCCGGGGATCGAACCCACTACCCTGGCGTTACAAGCTCCGTGTTCTACCAACTGAGCTACAGAGGACCACTAATACAGGTTGCTAATAGTAGTTAAAAAAGCACTGTACTTTTTTCAGGAACTTGAAGAAATGCTACGGTAATGAGAAACACATGCTCGGACACATAGTTTTTGTCAGAAATATAAGTCGTTTGTAATGTGAATACCCAGAAATGATAACTGTCTTTGAGTATGTACCACTTTAAACGATATTTCATTGGTTTTAATTAAATATGTTAGTAATTTTTATAAATTAAATGCATGTAAAGTCCTACAAAATTGACCCGGACGCATTACGGTTATGAGAATATGAGTAATCATTTTATTTAAAAAACACAAAAATAAGATATAAGCCCAGAACAGAGCCAGGTACCAAGCATTTTGAGCCTTAATATGATAGTCAATTATTTACGTTTTTTGTAGAGGCTATATAGCAGAATTCATTACAGACATAGTTTTAGTTGGATTCATGAGAATCACCCACATATACTGAACTAAAATATAAACATAGCATGTAACAATTTCAAAGATTTTACTGAGTTACAGTTCATATGAGGAAATCAGTCAATTGAAATAAATTCATTAGACCCTAATCTATGGATTTCACATGACTGGGAATACAGATATGCATATCTTGGTCACAGATACACTATACAGTGGGGAAAAAAAGTATTTAGTCAGCCACCAATTGTGCAAGTTCTCCCACTTAAAAAGATGAGAGAGGCCTGTAATTTTCATCATAGGTACACGTCAACTATGACAGACAAAATGAGATTTTTTTTCTCCAGAAAATCACATTGTAGGATTTTTTATGAATTTATTTGCAAATTATGGTGGAAAATAAGTATTTGGTCACCTACAAACAAGCAAGATTTCTGGCTCTCACAGACCTGTAACTTCTTCTTTAAGAGGCTCCTCTGTCCTCCACTCGTTACCTGTATTAATGGCACCTGTTTGAACTTGTTATCAGTATAAAAGACACCTGTCCACAACCTCAAACAGTCACACTCCAAACTCCACTATGGCCAAGACCAAAGAGCTGTCAAAGGACACCAGAAACAAAATTGTAGACCTGCACCAGGCTGGGAAGACTGAATCTGCAATAGGTAAGCAGCTTGGTTTGAAGAAATCAACTGCGGGAGCAATTATTAGGAAATGGAAGACATACAAGACCACTGATAATCTCCCTCGATCTGGGGCTCCACGCAAGATCTCACCTCGTGGGGTCAAAATGATCACAAGAACGGTGAGCAAAAATCCCAGAACCACACGGGGGGACCTAGTGAATGACCTGCAGAGAGCTGGGACCAAAGTAACAAAGCCTACCATCAGTAACACACTACGCCGCCAGGGACTCAAATCCTGCAGTGCGAGACGTGTCCCCCTGCTTAAGCCAGTACATGTCCAGGCCCATCTGAAGTTTGCTAGAGTGCATTTGGATGATCCAGAAGAGGATTGGGAGAATGTCATATGGTCAGATGAAACCAAAATAGAACTTTTTGGTAAAAACTCAACTCGTCATGTTTGGAGGACAAAGAATGCTGAGTTGCATCCAAAGAACACCATACCTACTGTGAAGCATGGGGGTTCAGCCGTTTTTCTAACCTCATTATCTGAGCCATCAACGTTAGGTAGTTAGTAGCTACTGTACTTAATTACACCTACTGATTGCAGAAGACAAATGTTAGCTGGCGTCGGGTAAGTTTGGCGTTATACATAGCTTGGGCTTTGTCGAGTAAGGCTTAATTATGTATTTAGATTGTAGTTAGGTATTGTAGATAGGCCCGCAGCACGAAGCTAGCTAGCTAGCCGTTTTGTCAAACAAAGTCAACACAGTAGCCATTGCTAGCTAGCCAACACGACCAGCTAACTGTACTGCAGTAGCTAAATACAATATATTTGTGCTAGCTAGCCAACGTTTAATTTTTGCTGCGTTATGAAAGGAACTAGACACGGACACGAATTATCTGTTTAGTGTGTTATGTAATGAATGCTATTTTTATAAACAGCTTATTGCCATTAAATTGCTATAACTAATTCCTTTTTCCAAGACAAGCTTTGACCAACACACACACTCTTGCCACAAATGCACTCACACACACAGACTCACTCAAGATAAGAGATAACTAAACGCACACACCAAATCTTTACTCTGCTGAAACATTCGGAACAAAGGACCTGAGCTACAGTGTGCAAATCTCCTAGACCCAATCACAGAGGACGACGCCCGAGCAGCATGGACCAACCAGAAGACCAGATCTGCCAGGCTCAACCTACTTTACAAATAGTATAAAACATATGTGAACTGTTTTTTGGGGCTTTTTCTGGAAGTTCCCTATGAGCTGAAAGAACGAGACCGTGCACGTTTTGTACCAGACATTTTTACTCTGAATAAACTGCCGCTTGTCATACAATTTACCACCTAGTCTGAATCGATCATTCGCCGACTCTCCCTTCTCATATCCCGTTATTAACAGAAACTTGGTAGCAGTCGATGGTTGTCTAGATACACGGTCCAGAGTGGTTAATGTGGATGTGAGGGGGCGAGTTGGTAAAAGGACGATTCACGGAAAGACTGGTGTAATTATTCGGAGGGAGGACAACAATTCAACTCAGCTCGGGAAACTGATCCTAAAGTCGACTATAAAAAAAAAAAAAGGTAAGCAAAACCTGTTAAATCAAACTTTGCATATTGTCGAATAGTCTATCCAAATTTTGATCAGTATTACCGAGTGTGAGTATGAATTCTTGATACAATTTATGCATAGATGACAAACTGAAAAGCAGTGTAGTAAACATGTCTGGGAATAATTAATAAGTCGAGAGTCGGCTAAGAGAGTTGGTTCACAGAGACGGACCAAGAGAGTTAGACCGGGAGGGACTTTGTGATAAAATGTATTAAACCGTCTGGGAGAGTTGGTTCACAGAGACGGACCAAGAGAGTCAGATCGGGGAATGTGTGATAATATGTATTAAGTTTAAACCGTCTGGGAGAGTTGGTTCACAGAGACGGACCAAGAGAGTCAGACCGGGGGGAACTGTGTGGCTAGGAGAGATAGAAATGTGTATTACTTAATGACAAACGCTCCATGTACCAATAGGGTCGGATGTGTAAATGTCAACTGATAAATGTGTATTACTTAATGACAAACGCTCCATGTACCAATAGGGTCGGATGTGTAAATGTCAATTGTTTAATGGTTATTGTTCAATGATGAACATTGCTAGTAAAAAAAAAAAATATATATATATAATAAAAATAAAAAATAAAATAGGATTCCGATAGTCTTAAAGTGTATAAGCCTTATCCAAAAGCTCCAATATTCGTTAGGTGAAGGGTGTAGTTAAAGTGAACAGTGGTAAATGATAAAGTGGTAACCATTCTAAGTCCGGCTGAGACCGGTCCGACTGAGATCGGTAAGGAATAGGTTCAGAGTGTTTGAGAGATCTCTAATGTAATGTGTAAGTGTTGAAAGTATATTGATTAATGTGAAGTATTTTAAGTGACAAATATTGACTATATTGAATGAATGTCTAAATGATGTGTTTTAATGTGCTGATATAATCTGTTGGTTGCGCATTCCACAACGCCTGATAAATAAACAACACATATAAAATTCTGAGAGTACGAGGGAGGAGCTCTGAGATAAGACAGAGTACATGTCTCCAGGAATGCAGCGCTGGTATTAACCGGTGACGGGCTAAGTATATTAAGATAGTCTAATTAAGGTATTAAAATTTAAGCTGATAAAATAAAAATTAAATAAGCATAAAATACAAGATATATGATAAAATGACGACCCCAAATACTCTAAAGCTTAAATTTAACGATTTTCTAGATCAGAAGATACAAGATAGGTCAGGGGGCAATTTACAGTGGAAGTCTCTTAAGAAGGTTTGGGAGGGGGTGAAGTTGAAGTGGACACAGGCGGGTTATCTAGGGGGGGGCCCGCCAAACAGGGCCCAACTGGGGAAGATGGAAGGCGGACTGAGAGAGGCAGTGCAGGAAGCTAGAGACAGGGAGGTAGAAAAGAATAAAAGTCATTTGTTTAAAAAGGAAGGGACTAAGCAACGAGAGAGAGCAGAAGCAGAACTAAAAATAGGAACATGGGCTGTGGAGGAGGCTCTCAAAGCGCAACTGAACAAGAAACCAGAAATGATGGGGGTAGTCATTACAAAGGAGGAAGAGGCGTCTATGGAGGCCCAGCAGGGTAGCCTATCAGAGCCGACTCCACCCACGGCTCCCATCTACCCACCTCTACCAGCAGAGGTCGCCCTTGCTACACCCCCTCCATACACTCCCTTGGTGAACTCTGTCACTGGACCAAAGATACAGGCTCCAGTCTTCGTTGTGCAAGGAGGACACCTAAAGGGAAGGATGAACGTTGACCTTGAGGGGGGACACCTGACGTGTGAAGAACTCACAATAGACAGACGGCCTTCACACCATTCCACCCCAAGGGAACCGGACACAACCCAGCCACCACACCTGAGCAGACACTCAACATCAGAAGACTCCCTCCATCCTTCTTCACTCAGGGCAGACTCCCTGAGATCAACCAGGGGATCCCAGTGTGCACCACAGCTGAGCAGACACTCAGGACTAGATAACTCCCACACTTCTCCACCCAGAGCCGATTCTCCGAAATCAAACAACGAATCCCAGCGTGGACACTCCTCCCATATGCAAAGGACATCCCCAGCCCAATCTGAAAGGGGAGACAGTCTGAGGGAAGAATATGAACATTCCCTAAAGGGTGCTTGCCAGCTAGCGGAATACGCCCATTCCGTTCCCAACCTGTCCAGTCATACTGAAAGAGAATATCACATGAACCAACCTACTGAAGAACAAAAGGATGATGGGGAGGAACTTTGTGAGGAAGATCTGGAAGAAGCATCCAGAGAACTCGAATTTCTGAGACAAGTGGAACAACAAGGGGGCCCCTACCGAGTGGAGGGAGTACTGATGGGGAAGGTAACCGGACTGAGGGACGTGATAAGAAGGTCAAACCGAATTGTTGAAAGACAGCAGAAAGAAAGAGAGGCACATTCTCAGATGCCTCTTAGACTGAGTGCCACTCAGAACCGTGAGGAGTATGTGGCATGGAAAATGCAAGACCTCACTGCTCTCATGGAGCAGTTACCCAGCCTGCATGGTGGGGCGTCGGCGTGGTTGCTGCAGCTACAGACACTAACTTCAGGGGTCAGACTGGCTTTAGCGGATATGAAGGCCCTGCTGGCTAGAGCTACAGACCATACCACCATGACAGTTCTCATCCGAGATGCAGGCATGACAACTAGCCCTGGGGCCACTCCTCCTGAAACATATAGAACTCCACTTTGGGATGTGTTGAGGAGAGCATATCCTACAGAAAGGAACTATGCTACACTCACTTCCTTTACTATCAACCCAGGGGAACAGGCAGCGGAATACCTGGACAGGGCAAAAACCACCTGGAGGACAGTCCATAATGAACCCTATGATTATACTGAAACCACCCTAAGTATGTGGAAGGAAATGGTGGTGAGCGGAACCCCATCAGAAGTAAGAACCAAACTGAGGGCCACGGTAGGGTTGGGAGCCATGCCAAATGTCCAGTTCAACTCCCATGTCACCCACCACATCACCCAATACAATAAGGATAAGGGCACCGCTGACACACAGGTACAGTCACTGCAGGTTCAGCTGTTGAAGCTCCAGCTCAAAGAGGCACAGAAGAATGAAAAACCCAAGAAGCAGATGATGGCAGAAGACACGCCCGATGTATCCCAGATCATAGAAAATACTGTCACTAAGATGCTGGTTGCTACCCCTTTGACTGGTCCTGTGCCTCCATACCAGCCGCCACCACCTAGTGCATACCCAGCACAACTCACACCATACCCACAAGTGGCTTATCCAGCCCAACCAACCCAGGGGCCAGTGTATACAGGTGCTGGGTACGCCCAGCCGGGATATCCTGTGCCAGCTCAACAATGGGGTCCTAGACGAATGGGCCCGTGCTATAACTGCGGCCAACCCGGACACCCGGTAAGGCGTTGTCCGATGCCATTATCGGCCCAACAACAACACTGGATGGCCAATAGTGGGAGAGGATATGCCTATCATGGAAGAGGAGGTCCAAGAGCAGCGGCACCGGGACCTCGCTACTACCAACCTCTGTACAATCATCCGACTGCTCCAGCTGCAGCACCAACCACCCCGGCCAATCCCGGTGTATCTTTCCAGGGCATGTCCGATGGCTTCCCACCCTGGGAATGAAGTTGCCCACCATCACCTGGTGAGACAAATGGCCAGCATTTTCCCATTTACACAGAACCAACAGTGACGTGTGAGGTGGAAGGTGTTACCCATCAATTTCTGGTGGACACTGGATGTACATACTCTGCCATCAGATCTCACCAACCCCTGTCTTCGGAATCAATACAGGTGGTGGGGGTATCAGGAACACCCGAAGCTCAGTACAAAACCAACCCCTTGCTTTTTCAATGGGGACCATCAAAGTTGAAACATCAGTTTCTTTTCTGTCCAAACTGCCCCATTAACCTGTTGGGTAGGGACCTACTCTGCAGACTCGGATGCGCAATATACCTAACAGAAAAGGGAGTTGAAGTCTCTGTTTCCCAAATTCCAAGTGCAAGAGTCCTGATGCTTCCCATTCTACCAACCCCTATACCATCTACAACACAGGAAATCTACTGGCTTAGGTGTCTCCCAACAGGACCAGCAACTCCAGCTGTCCAGTTCCAGTTTAATCAAATGAGAAAGCTCATTTACTCTTTTTACCCTTACAAACCTCCCCAGACTGACTTACACTGCACACTTAATGTGACTGATGATGAAGAAACTCCCTACACTCAGGATTGGGATGAAAATATGATGCACCTTACTCCCACCATTCGATGCGTTACTATTATCTGTGGAACAGAAGGTGTCGCTGCCCCTGTCATACTCTCCAACAACCTTAAGCCTTGGTACCAGCTGGGGCCTGATTCTGCACCTCATGTTACCTTGGCTGTGGGCAACGGCCATGAAGCCAGGAGTTTGGGACAAATGATAAAAAGAGCCTCCAAACTCACCTGGGAGACTACCACCACACCTGGACTGTTAAAAGCGACCACTGAAAAAATGTGGCGTTTAACAACGGTAGACACAGAAGAACAGTGCCAACCTGAGCGAATCACACTCCCAAGACACCATGGAAAACCTTATTCTGACCATCCATCTTCACCAGCTGTTTTGGAATCCATTGACAAATCAATATGGACTCACACACCCTTTGATGTGGGAAAACTCCAGGTTCACCCAGTTACCATCACCCTTACCAACCCTGACCAGATTCCTATATATCGAACGCAGTACCGACTGAAACCTGAACAGATAGAGGGAATCAGACCTACTATCGAAGGCCTGCTGGGAGCAGGGTGTATCTATAGGACTCAGTCACCATGGAACACTCCAATACTTCCTGTTCTTAAAGCTGGGGGTGAGACATATAGGATGGTGCAAGACTTCCGAGCTGTGAATGACGTCACCACACCGATTGATCTCCCTGTTCCTGATCCTCACATCACTTTGAGCAATCTGTCACCCAAACATCAGTACTTTACTGTAGTGGACTTGGCCAATGCCTTCTTCAGTATTCCATTGGATGAAGCATCCCAGCCACTCTTTGCGTTTACCTACGAAAATCAGCAGTTTACGTATTCGGTTCTTCCCCAAGGTTACAGGTGTTCTCCCGGAATCTTCAATCATATCCTGAAGACGCACCTGGCGGAGCTGAAAATCCCGGAAGGAGTGATAATTATACAATATGTTGATGACCTGTTGTTGGGGGCTCCCACCTCAGATCTCTGCCTGGAAATAACTAAAACTCTTTTGGACTTTCTGGCAGTCAAAGGCTACAAAGTAAAAATGGCCAAGGTCCAATCCTGCAGACGTACCGTTCTGTTCCTGGGAAGGGAGATCTCAGGAGATGGTGCTGGACTCTCCAAGTCACACCGAGACACGATCTTACACCATCCAAGACCCATCACTGTCTCAGGGATGCTGTCCTTCCTAGGCTTGACTGGATATAGCCGTACTCATATCCCGGACTATACTTCAAGAACTGAACCACTGAGGGAGATCGTGAGGGAAGCTGGTCCAAGAAACCTACATGCCCCATTGGTATGGACTCCTGAAGCCTCTACCGCATTTGGCCTGTTAAAAACCGATTTATCTGTTGCTGCTGCCCTCACCTCGCCTGATTATGAAAAAACATTTCATTTGGATGTTTCTGAAAAGGAGGGGTTCACCTCTTCCGTCCTTTTTCAGAAACAAGAGGGGGAGAGAAGAGTACTGATGTACCACTCTGCTAAACTTGATCACATTGAGACAGGCCAAACCACGTGCTCCAGGTATGTAGCTGCAGTGGCTAAGGCCATTGAAAAAACCGCTCACATTGTGATGTGCCACAAGATGGAGATTCACACCCATCATGGGGTTGCGGCATACCTGATGAGCAAGGAATTCACTTTCAGTGCTGAACGGAAAAGCAAAATTCAGAACAAATGTACTCAGTCACACATCACGTTTGTCAACACAGACAAAAACATGGCTGACGCACTCAATGCAGAAGAAGGCCTGGCACACTCCTGCCAGGAAAGAGCAGCTCAGGAACTCAAGCTGAGACCTGACTTGGGAAACGAACCCATGATCCGACCTGACTTATGGTTGTACACTGATGGCTGCTGTTACAGAGGAAAAGAAGGAAACATAGCTGCATACGCAGTAGTACAGCAGTTACAGGACAAAACCCATATCACTCTGGAATCAGGAGTAATTCCCCAACCTGCTTCTGCACAATTGGCTGAGATCATCGGACTAACCCAAGCTCTGGAAAAGGCAGAAGGAAAGACGGTAAATATATACACCGATTCGGCCTACGCTCATGGAGCAGTACACACCGATGGACCTCAATGGGTCAGACGCAACTTCACCACCACAGGAAATTTACCAATCAAGCACAAGGCACAAATGGAGAGACTGATAAAAGCTGTATCCCTGCCAAAGAAGGTGGCCATCATGAAGTGCAGAGGTCATCAGGACCTCAAGAAAAGAGTCGGCAGAGGGAATGACGCTGCAGACCAAGCAGCCAAGAAGGCAGGTGGCTACACCCCGAAGCAGATGGCATTGCAGATACCACCTGCCCAGACTGAATTGACGAACCAACACATAAAGGAATTACAACTTACAGCGGGACCATATGAACATTCGGTCTGGGGACAGAAGGGGGCCACCAAAGGACCTGATGAACTGTGGAGGTGCCATGATGGCAGACTGGTGGCCCCAGCAAATCTCTGCCCTGAACTGATAAGAGAAGCCCATGGGCCCACCCATGAGGGGAAACTTAAGACTTTGCAGAAAATTTCCTACATTTGGTGGCATCCTTTTATGAAGGACATGACGGATTTGTTCTGCGACAGTTGTGAAATTTGTGGAAGTCACAATCCAAAGAAACCATACCAAACCCCAATGGGGTCCTACCCAGTGCCAAACGCATGTTTCCAAGACATCAGTATAGATTATACAGATATGGGGGCAGATAATGTGAAAAGCGGAAAGAGATATTTGCTAGTGATGGTAGATAGGTTTTCCAAATGGGTAGAAGCCATTCCAACAGCTAAGGAGGATGGGAAGTCTGTCATTAAGTGGTTACAGACAGAGCTCATACCAAGATATGGGGTCCCAAGACAAATAAGATCCGACAATGGGTCCCATTTTTCAAACCAACACCTAAGACAGGTGGAGGAGAGGTTCGGGATTGTGCACAAGTTTGGTTCTGTGTATAAGCCGCAATCTCAAGGCCTTGTGGAACGCGCTAACCAAACCCTGAAGGCTAAGATAGCCAAGGTTTGTGCAGGTTCTAAATTGACGTGGGTGGAAGCCCTGCCCCTTGCGTTGATGGCCATGAGGTCCTCACCAGGAGCAGGGACACATCTTTCACCCCATGAAATAATGACCGGAAGAGTTATGCCAGGTCCACCAAGAGAGGGAGGTCATATGCCCCCTCTTGATGTACACCAGATAGGTATGACTGACTATGTAAGGAAATTGACGGAACTGTCTGCAGCTCTCTCCAAACAGATACACAGAGTCCAAGAGGGGGAGCTGACGGGGGATCCAGAACCACTGAAGGTAAAGGTTGGCGACTGGGTAAGGATCAAGGTTCACAAGAGAAAGTGGCATGATCCCAGGTGGACTGGACCGTACGAAGTGAAGGAGGTTACTTCGCACTCAGTCCAGGTCAAAGGTAAATCAGGCGCACCTTGGCACCACTTGACACATTGTACACCAGCACCAACTCCTTCTAGAACCCTGACTGAAGTCAGAAGTGATTTAATCACATTAAATTCGGATCAAATTCTTGACACCAACACTATCTGAATATGTGGAGGAGACTCCCATCTTCAGATACTGGAGGGGAAAAACAGAGGAGGGACAGACCACCATGGGAGAGACTGGGGTGCTCTGCTCCACTCCTTGTTTTGCTGAGTGTAACTATTGGGGTTACTCTAGGAATCATACTCTGGTCAGTACAATACCTGACACATCCAACTAACTTACACTCCGACACATTGAATAACTATACCAACAGCCTACGTAACCGTACAAATCTACTCCTAAACCACCATGTACACAAAAGACAAGTTGCCTCTACCACCCTTTCCTGTGGGCCCAGACAAGTGCATAGAACCACCACATTATGCATACCCTTTAATGTTACCACCACTGCGACAGTGCCGTGGGTAAACTTGGGAAAAACTCATTATAGAAAAGGTACGGATGCTACCTACTACCGTGACTGGGACTGGTATATGACAGTTGGGGACTCCCCGAGCGATTGGACTTGGACAAACTTGGTATGTGAGACTAGATATGACTGGTCCAGTTACACCTCCACTATATTAGGACGACAATGGAGGAAACTTTTGACTTTGACGAGAAACTCTGAAGGACTTAAAATTACTATCCATCCCGATATTGCAACAGGCTGCCAAGATTTTATACTTGCTCCTCATGTAAGCAGTACCACTGCAATAGTCTATTGGAACCTTCGAATATGCCATATTAATGGCGCGAAAGCACAGGCTATTACTGAAAATAATAATAAAAACAATTCTATTATTTTATTTACAGCACCGCCCACTCTTGACGGTGCTATCCTTACAGCTACGGGGGTCTCGGGACTTACGAATAATTGGCTATTATTGTCTGAGGAGGCGGGCAAGGCCACCCACCAGAGCTGTGTGGTATGTATGGGGGCCCGTCCACTCCTTCGCATTGTACCGGCTACCTTACCTGAAGTATGTCTTCTTCCTGTTATGAAGTATGACAACCCAACTGCCAGTTGCTCTGTATGGGACAAGTTTTACCCTATTGTTATAAGTACTAGAAAGGGCCCAATGTTTTCTTCTCGGGTTGCCAGGGCTAATTTCACTTGTATTAATATGTCCCTTGGCCCTCCAATGCTGGGAGCATTACCTTATGAATGGTGTAATAACACCCATAATCCTAATGATCCCTTTCAGTCTGTGTCTAGAGCTGATGTATGGTGGTGGTGTGGAGGAAACCATCTGTATGATCGCCTCCCCGGAAATGCTACTGGTCTTTGTGCTCTTGTCTCTTTGATCCTTCCTGTTTCAGTTTATCCTATGGAAGTGAAGGACCTGATGGCCCAAATGAAGAGGGACTGGGATTCATCCCGATCCAAAAGATCGACAAGAACAGATCGATGGGACCCCACCTATATCGATGCCATAGGGATCCCTAGGGGGGTGCCAGATAAGTATAAACTCGTGGATCAGGTTGCAGCCGGTTTTGAATCATCAGTGTGCTGGTGGTGTACTATTAATAAAAATGTTGACAGGATCAATTATATTCATTTTAATGTCCAAAAACTAGGCAATTGGACCCAGCAAGGTTTTGAGGCGGTGCATGGCCAATTGGCTGCCACCAGCTTGATGGCCTTCCAAAATCGTATTGCAGTAGATATGCTGCTCTCAGAGAAAGGAGGTGTATGCACCATGTTTGGCGAACAGTGCTGCACTTTCATACCCAATAACACAGCCCCTGATGGCAGCCTGACTATCGCCTTAGAAGGCTTGAAGACTCTTAATGGTAAGATGAAATCCCATTCCGGTGTAGACACCTCCATGTGGGATTCCTGGATGGACGCTTTTGGTAAATATAAAGCCCTGGTGTCCTCCATTTTGGTTTCAATCTCGGTGTTTGCGGCCATTTTGGTTTTGTGTGGATGCTGTTGCATACCATGCATTCGCTCACTCACCACTAGGCTCATAACTAAGGCCATTGACCCAACAAGCCCTTCCCAGATGTTTCCTCTTCTTGGAGAGGGAGACTTTTTATCTTTCGAAGAGGATGAGAGTAGAACTTTTACTTAGTTTATGTCACGTCTCTTTTGAGACGTGAAGAGGGGGACTCAAAACTTTCTCTCTGAGAAAGTTTCCCTTTTCTTTCTTTTTTACTTAGTATATGACACGTCTTAAGAGACGTGTAGAGGGGGATTTGTAATGAATGCTATTTTTATAAACAGCTTATTGCCATTAAATTGCTATAACTAATTCCTTTTTCCAAGACAAGCTTTGACCAACACACACACTCTTGCCACAAATGCACTCACACACACAGACTCACTCAAGATAAGAGATAACTAAACGCACACACCAAATCTTTACTCTGCTGAAACATTCGGAACAAAGGACCTGAGCTACAGTGTGCAAATCTCCTAGACCCAATCACAGAGGACGACGCCCGAGCAGCATGGACCAACCAGAAGACCAGATCTGCCAGGCTCAACCTACTTTACAAATAGTATAAAACATATGTGAACTGTTTTTTGGGGCTTTTTCTGGAAGTTCCCTATGAGCTGAAAGAACGAGACCGTGCACGTTTTGTACCAGACATTTTTACTCTGAATAAACTGCCGCTTGTCATACAATTTACCACCTAGTCTGAATCGATCATTCGCCGACTCTCCCTTCTCATATCCCGTTATTAACAGTTAACACACTATTGGTAGTTTGTTGTAACCAAGTATTGGTGCTAAACTGTGTGTTATTGGATGCTAGCATGCTAGTTAGCTATGGCGTCATAGTTAGGCATCGTGGGCTGTTGTGGGTAGTTATTGTAGGTTAGCATTGTTTTTCGGCGGTGCCGGGTGTAGCACGAAGCTAGCTAGCTAGCCGTTTTTCGAACAGAGTCAACACAGTAGCCATTGTGTGCTGTACTGTGGCAGCTAAATACAATTTATTTGTGCTAGCTAGCCAACGTTTAATTATTGCTGCGTTATGAAAGGAACTAGACACGGACACGAATTATCTGTTTAGTGTGTTAACACACTATTGGTGGTTTGTTGTGACCAAGTGTTGGTGCTAAACTGTGTGTTATTGGATGCTAGCATGCTAGCATGCTAGTTAGCTATGGTGTCATAGTTAGCTAGCTGAATAAAGTGGGTTGAGTCTATTCCTTGAAACATTGAACCGCTGTGGTTCACAACAATTCTGATTTCTAAAGGTGGAAGTTGGGAGAGTTTTTGTTTGGGTGGTTCAGTGAAACAATTATAGTTTCTGAGGTGGAAGTTTTGGTGAGGGAGGCCCTGCTCTCTCCTCTCCCAGATGTTTAGTTCATTTCATTCCGATCTCCTCTGCATTATTGTAGCCATTTGCTACAGCCTGTCAACTATGCCTCTGCCTATCCCTGTTCTCTCCTCTCTGCACAGGCTACACAAACGCCTCACACCGCGTGGCTGCTGCCTCTCTAACCTGGTGGTCCCTGCACGCACCCCACACCTGGAGTTCCAGGTCTCAGGCAGCCTCTGGAACTGCCGTTCTGCTGCCAACAAAGCTGACTTCATCCCAGCCTATGCTAACCTCCAGTCCCTCGACTTCCTGGCGCTGACGGAAACATGGATTACCACTGAAAACACTGCTACTCCTACTGATCTCTCCTCGTCTGACCATGTGTTCTCGCATACCCCGAGAGCATCTGGTCAGAGGGGTGGTGGCACAGGAATCCTCATCTCTCCCAAGTGGACATTCTCAATTTTTCCCCTAACCCATCTGTCTATCTCCTCATTTGAATTCCATGCTGTCACAGTCACTAGCCCATTTAAGCTTAATATCCTTGTCATCTATCGCCCTCCAGGTTCCCTTGGAGAGTTCATCAATGAGCTTGATGCCTTGATAAGTTCCTTTCCTGAGGATGGCTCACCCCTCACAGTTTTGGGGGATTTCAACCTCCCTACGTCCACATTTGACTCATTTCTCTCTGCCTCCTTCTTTCCACTCCTCTCCTCTTTTGACCTCACCCTCTCACCGTCCCCCCCTACTCACAAGGCAGGCAATACGCTTGACCTCATCTTTACTAGATGCTGCTCTTCTACTAATCTCACTGCAACTCCCCTCCATGTCTCCGACCACTACTTTGTTTCCTTTTCTCTCTCGCTCTCCTCCAACACTACTCACTCTGCCCCTACACAGATGGTAATGCGCCGCCGCAACCTTCGCTCTCTCTCTCCCACTACTCTCTCCTCTTCCATCCTATCATCTCTTCCCTCTGCTCAATCCTTCTCCCTCCAATCTCCTGATTCTGCCTCCTCAACCCTCCTCTCCTCCCTTTCTGCATCCTTTGACTCTCTGTGTCCCCTATCCTCCCGGCCGGCTCGGTCCTCCCCTCCAGCTCCGTGGCTTGATGACTCATTGCGAGCTCACAGAACAGAGCTCCGGGCAGCGGAGCGGAAATGGAAGAAAACTAAACTCCCTGCCGACCTGGCATCTTTTCACTCCCTCCTCTCTACATTTTCTTAATCTGTTTCTGCTGCTAAGGCCACTTTCTACCACTCTAAATTCCAAGCATCTGCCTCTAACCCTAGGAAGCTCTTTGCCACATTTTCCTCCCTGCTGAATCCCCCCCCCCCCCTCCTCTCTCTCTGTGGATGACTTCGTCAACCACTTTGAAAAGAAGGTTGACGACATCCGATCCTCGTTTGTTAAGTCTAATGACACTGCTGGTCCTACTCACACTGCCCTACCCTATGCTTTGACTTCTTTCTCCCCTCTCTCTCCAGATAAAATCCTGCGACTTGTGACTGCAGGCCGCCCAACAACCTGCCCGCTTGACCCCATCCCCTCCTCTCTTCTCCAGACCATCTCCGGTGACCTTCTCCCCTACCTCACCTCGCTGATCAACTCATCCTTGACCGCTGGCCATGTCCCTTCCGTCTTCAAGAGAGCGAGAGTTGCACCCCTTCTCAAAAAACCAACACTCGATCCCACTGATGTCAACAACTACAGACCAGTATCCCTTCTTTCTTTTCTTTCCAAAACTATTGAGCATGCCGTCTTTAGCCAACTCTCTTGCTATCTCTCTCAGAATTACCTTCTTGATCCAAACCAGTCAGGTTTCAGGACTGGTCATTCAACTGAGACTGCTCTTCTCTGTGTCACGGAGGCTCTCCGCACTGCTAAAGCTAACTCTCTCTCCTCTGCTCTTGTCCTTCTAGACCTGTCTGCTGCCTTTGATACTGTGAACCATCAGATCCTCCTCTCCACCCTCTCCGAGCTGGGCATCTCCGGCGCGGCTCACTCCTGGATTGCGTCCTACCTGACCGGTCGCTCCTACCAAGTGGCGTGGCGAGAAGCTGTCTCCGCACCACATGCTCTCACCACTGGTGTCCCCCAGGGCTCAGTTCTAGGCCCTCTCCTATTCTCCCTATACACCAAGTCACTTGGCTCTGTCATATCCTCACATGGCCTCTCCTATCATTGCTACGCTGACGATACACAACTAATCTTCTCCTTTCCCCCTTCTGATAACCAGGTGGCAAATCGCATCTCTGCATGTCTGGCAGACATATCAGTATGGATGACGGATCACCACCTCAAGCTGAACCCTGGCAAGACGGAGCTGCTCTTCCTCCCGGGGAAGGACTGCCCGTTCCATGATCTCGCCATCACGGTTGACAACTCCGTTGTGTCCTCCACCCAGAGTGCGAAGAGCCTTGGCGTGACCCTGGACAACACCCTGTCGTTCTCCGCTAACATCAAGGCGGTGACCCGATCCTGCAGGTTCATGCTCTACAACATTCGGAGAGTACGACCCTGCCTTACACAGGAAGCGGCACAGGTCCTAATCCAGGCACTTGTCATCTCCCGTCTGGATTACTGCAACTCGCTGTTGGCTGGCCTCCCTGCCTGTGCCATTAAACCCCTACAACTCATCCAGAATGCCGCAGCCCGTCTGGTGTTCCACCTTCCCAAGTTCTCTCACGTCACCCCCCTCCTCCGCACACTCCACTGGCTTCCAGTTGAAGCTCGCATCCGTTACAAGACCATGGTGCTTGCCTATGGAGCAGTGAGGGGAACGGCACCTCCGTACCTTCGGGCTCTGATCAGTCCCTACACCCAAACGAGGGCATTGCGTTCATCCACCTCTGGCCTGCTGGCTCCCCTTCCTCTGCGGAAGCATAGTTCCCGCTCAGCCCAGTCAAAACTGTTCGCTGCTCTGGCACCCCAATGGTGGAACAAGCTCCCTCACAACGCCAGGACAGCGGAGTCACTCACCACCTTCCGGAGACATTTGAAACCCCACCTCTTTAAGGAATACCTGGGATAGGATAAAGTAATCCTTCTACCCCCCCCACAAAAAAAAAAAAAAAAAAGTGTAAAGTGGTTTTCCCACTGGCTATAGGGTGAATGCACCAATTTGTAAGTCGCTCTGGATAAGAGCGTCTGCTAAATGACGTAAATGTGCCCTTGAGCAAGGCACTTAACCCTAATTGCTCCTGTAAGTCGCTCTGGATAAGAGCGTCTGCTAAATGACTAAAATGTAAATGTAAAATAATGGGTGGAAACATCATGCTTTGGGGCTGTTTTTCTGCAAAGGGACCAGGACGACTGATCCGTGTAAAGGAAAGAATGAATGAGGCCATGTATCGTGAGATTTTGAGTGAAAACCTCCTTCCATCAGCAAGGGCATTGAAGATGAAACGTGGCTGGGTCTTTCAGCATGACAATGATCCCAAACACACCGCCCGGGCAACGAAGGAGTGGCTTCGTAAGAAGCATTTCAAGGTCCTGGAGTGGCCTAGCCAGTCTCCAGATCTCAACCCCATAGAAAATCTTTGGAGGGAGTTGAAAGTCCGTGTTGCCCAGCGACAGCCCCAAAACATCACTGCTCAAGAGGAGATCTGCATGGAGGAATGGGCCAAAATACCAGCAACAGTATGTGAAAACCTTGTGAAGACTTACAGAAAACGTTTGACCTGTGTCATTGCCAACAAAGGGTATATAACAAAGTATTGAGAAACTTTTGTTATTGACCAAATACTCATTTTCCACCATAATTTGCAAATAAATTCATTAAAAATCCTACAATGTGATTTTCTGGATTTACTTTTCTCATTTTGTCTGTCATAGTTGACGTGTACCTATGATGAAAATTACAGGCCTCTCTCATCTTTTTAAGTGGGAGAACTTGCACAATTGGTGGCTGACTAAATACTTTTTTCCCCCACTGTAGATACGAAAGTATGTGGACACCCCTTCAAATTATTGGATTTGGCTATTTCAGCCACACCCGTTGCTGACAGGTGCATAAAATTGAGCACACAGCCATGCAATCTGCATAGACAAACATTGGTAGTAGAATGGCCTTACTGAAGAGCTCAGTGACTTTCAACGTGGCACCGTCATAGGATGCCACCGTTCCAACAAGTCAGTTTATCAAATTTCTGCCATGCTAGAGCTGCCCCATTCAACTGTAAGTACTGTTATTGTGAAGTGAAAATGTCTAGGAGCCACGAAGTGGTAGGCCACACGGCTCAGCCGCGAAGTGGTAGGCCACACAAGCGCACAGAACGGGACCACTGAGTGCTGAAGCGTGTAGCGCGTAAAAATTGTCTGTCCACGGTTACAACACTCACTACCGAATTCCCAACTGCTTCTGGAAGCAACATCAGAACAAAAACTGTTCGTCGGGAGCTTCATGAAATGAGTTTCCATGGCAGAGCAGCCGCACACAAGCCTAAGATCACCATGAACAATGCCAAGTGTTGGCTGGAGTGGTGTAAAGCTCGCCGCCATTGGACTCTGGAGCAGCTGAAACTCCTTCTCTGGAGTGATGAATCACGCTTCACCATCTGGCAGTCTGATGGACGAATCTGGGTTTGGCATATGCCAGGAGAATGCTACCTACCTGCCCCAATGCATAGTGGCAACTTTAAAGTTTGGTGGCGGAGGAATAATGGTTTGGGCTAGGCCCCTTAGTTCTAGTGAATGGAAATCTTAACTCTACAGCATACAATGACATTCTAGACTATTCTGTGCTTCCAACTTTGTGGCAACAGTTTGGGGAAGGCAGCATGACAATGCTCCTGTGCACAAAGCGAGGTCCATACAGAAATGGTTTGTTGAGATCGGTGTGGAAGAACTTGACTGACCTGCACAGAGCCTTGACCTCAACTCCATCGAACACCTCTGGGATGAATTGCAACAGCGACTGCGAGCCAGGCCTAATCGCCCAACATCAGTGCCCGACCTCACTAATGCTCTTGTGGCTAAATGGAAGCAAGTTACCGCAGCAATGTTCCAACATCTAGTGGAAAGCCTTACCAGAAGAGTGGAGGCTGTTATAGCAGCAAAAGGGGGACCAACTCCATATGTTCGGATGTTCAACGAGCAGGTGTCCACATACTTTTGGTCATGTAGTGTACCTTAAATGTAATGGGCCTGACAATGGACCTCAGGATCTCGTCAAGGTATTTCTGTGCATTAAAATTGCCATAGATAAAATGCAAATGTGTTCGTTGTCTGTAGCTTATGCCTGCCCATACCATACCATGCCTGCCCATACCTTATGCCTGCCCATACATTATGCCTGCCCATACATTATGCCTGCCCATACCATAACCCCACTGCCATGCATGCTCCCTCAAAACTTGAGACATCTGTGGCATTGTGTTGTGTGACAAAACTGCACATTTTAGAGTGGCCTTTTATTGTCCCCAGCACAATGTGCACCTGTGTAATGATCATGCTGTTTAATCAGCTTCTTGATAAGCCACACTGTCAGGGGGGGATGGATTATTTTGGCAAAGGAGAAATGCTCACTAACAGGGATTACATTTACATTTTTAGTCATTTAGCAGACGCTCTTATCCAGAGCGACTTACAGTTAGTGAGTGCATACATTTTCATACTGGCCCCCCGTGGGAAACGAACCCACAACCCTGGCGTTGCAATCGCCATGCTCTACCAACTGAGCTACAAGGGACAAACATTTTAGAGAAATAAGCTTTTTGTTCGTATGGAACATTTCTGGGATCATTTATTTCAGCTCATGAAACATGGGACTAACACTTTACATGTTGCTTTTTATATTTTTTGTTCAGTGTAGAAATAATACCTCTACGTCTGTCCGCTCGTGCCCCAGGTGATGATGACCAATGTGACGTCGCTCCTGAAGACTGTGAAGGCGGTGGAAGACGAGGCCACCAAGGGCACACGGGGGCTGGAGGCCACTATCGAACACATCAAACAGGAACTGGCTGTGAGTGGCAGTGGCATACATAGAATTACTAGAATTCTAATTCAAGTCACTGTTCTGTAATTCTAATTATACAGTCGTGATCAAACGTTTTGAGAATGACACAAGTATTGGTCTTCACAAAGTTCGCTGCTTCAGTTATGAGATATTTTTGTCAGATGTTACTATGGTATACTCAAGTATAATTACAAGCATTCCATAAGTGTCAAAGGCTTTTATTGACAATTACATTAAGTTTATGCAAAGAGTCAATATTTGCAGTGTTGACCCTTCTTTTTCAAGACCTCTGCAATCCGCCCTGGCATGCTGTCAATTAACTTCTGGGCCACATCCTGACTGATGGCAGCCCATTCTTGCATAATCAATGCTTGGAGTTTGTCAGAATCTGTGGGTTTTTGTTTGTCCACCCGCCTCTTGAGGATCGACCACAAGTTCTCAATGGGATTAAGGTCTGGGGAGTTTCCTGGCCATGGACCCAAAATGTCGATGTTTTGTTCCCCGAGCCAATTAGTTATCACTTTTGCCTTATGGCAAGGTGCTCCATCATGCTGGAAAAGGCATTGGTCGTCACCAAACTGTTCTTGGATGGTTGGGAGAAGTTGCTCTCAGAGGATGTGTTGGTACCATTCTTTATTCATGGCTGTGTTCTTAGGCAAGAATGTGAGTGAGCCCACTCCCTTGGCTGAGAAGCAACCCCACACATGAATGGTCTCAGGATGTTTTACTGTTGGCATGACACAGGACTGATGGTAGCGCTCACCTTGTCTTCTCCGGACAAGGTGTTTTCCGGATGCCCCAAACAAACAGTCTTCAGCAGTCCAATCCCTGTACCTTTTTGCAGAATATCAGTCTGTCCCTGATGTTTTTCCTGGAGAGAAGTGGCTTCTTTGCTGCCCTTCACACCTGCCTGCTGCCATTCCTGAGCAAGCTCTGCACTGGTGGTGCCCCGATCCCGCAGCCGAATCAACTTTAGGAGACGGTCCTGGTGCTTGCTGGACTTTCTTGGGCGCCCTGACGCCTTCTTCACAACAATTGAACCTCTCTCCTTGAAGTTGTTGATGATCGGATAAATTGTTGATTTAGGTGCAATCTTACTAGCAGCAATATCCTTACCTGTGAAGCCCTTTTTGTGCAAAGCAATGATGACGGCACTTGTTTCCTTGCAGGTAACCATAGTTAACAGAGGAAGAACAATGATTTCAAGCACCACCCTCCTTTTAAAGCTTCCAGTCTGTTATTCTAACTCAATCAGCATGACAGAGTGATCTCCAGTCTTGTCCTCGTCAACACTCTCACCTGTGTTAACGAGAGAATCACTGACATGATGGCAGCTGGTCCTTTTGTGGCAGGGCTGAAATGCAGTGGAAATGTTTTTGGGGGATTAAGTTCATTTTCATGGCAAAGAGGGACTTTGCAATTAATTGCAATTCATCTGATCACTCTTCATGACATTCTGGAGTATATGCAAATTGCCATCACCAAAACTGAGGCTGCAGACTTTGTGAAAATTAGTATTTGTGTCATTCTCAAAACTTTTGACCACGACTGTATACCGTCACAGAGGACAAGTCTCTTTAAGATGTCACTTATAGCAGAAACATATTTGTTTCAACTCAAAATCAACCAGCGTTCATTTGAGAATACTATAATAGAATATAACTTTATTGTACATTTTTAGATGTAAATGTGATTTTCACCTCACAGGTAACCCAAGTAACCTCAATGACATAAGACATCATACACACGATATGAAATGTTTTTATATCAGTTGATGTAGTTTTTTGTCAGTAGATGTAATTACCACAGGAAGATGATAATAACCTCCAAGAACAAAATAATTACTTTTTCTCTCTTAGGTGTTCAGCTTTGGTGATCCTCCCCTCAAGACGTCCACTCCCGAGGATTTTATCCGCATGACCAAAGGCATTACCCTGGCAACGACTAAAGCAGTTGCTGCTGGGAACTCATGTCGCCAGGAGGACGTCATCGCCACGGCCAACCTGAGCAGGAGGGCCATCGCCGACATGCTGCACTTGTGCAAGGTCAGAAAGGAGTCAAGACAACCCTTAGATAGCCTTCAGAGTACCTTGAGACAACTCACTCACTCATCTTCGCTAGGTCCTTGGAGCGTAACGCCTTGACAACCTGCAGCAACCTTGAGTCAACCATTCAGTGTTTTATATTAGCAGTTAAATGGCATTATTACTTTTAGGTGGAGTATTCTGATACCTTGGAAATGCTAATGGTAAAGGTTGTTGGTGTATCTTTTAAGTTTGTTTAAGCACTCATGTTTTTTGATAACTTTCAGCAACATTTCAGTCTCCATTTTTGTTGTCAAGACCTCTGTAGTTATCATGTACTGTAGCTGTCAATGCTTCGTTATCGTTTGGAATGACGAGCTCTCTAATTAATACCTTTTGTGTAATTATCAAAATGAATACTTAGGAATACAACTAACAAAAACACAATGTTATCTACAGTAGTAGTGCAACACACCTACATATCCCATACTAATGTGTGTCTCTGTTGTCTCCACAGCAAGCCGCCTACCACCCCGAGGTCAGCAAGGAAGTGCAGAGCAGGGCCCTGCGCTATGGCAACGAGTGTGCTGTGGGTTACCTGGGCCTGCTGGAGCATGTGCTAGTGGTAAGAATGTATTTTTCTCTTATTTTAATATTATTTACGATCAGCAGTAAGAAATGGTCACTGTTTTTCAGGAAGTTTAATAAGCTGCAGAGGGTGACATAATTAGTTATCTTTCTATCATTCTCAGTGCCCACTCTATTGTATGGTCTTTTCTCCTCTTATCTAATTTCTTTCCAATTTTTGCCAGTCAAACAACATAATGTGACAGGGTAACACGTATAGAAATAGAATTACTCAAAATGGCCGCCAGTCCCACGCATCATGAAACGTTAACTTGAATAGGAATGTCCGCTCTAGTACTTTTATTTCTATGTCAACACCAAAGACAGCATAGCTAGAGGGGGGAGTCACCAATTGAAACTGCATAGTATCTGAATTAGCATAGGTTCAGATTTAGCAACCCCCCCTGAAAGGAAAGAATCCGCTCTGGATTAGACAGAGGATCCAACCACAGCTTTCCTACAGCATGACGTGTAGCTCCCAAAATACCAGACCTGCCCCTCTGCCCCCGTAACTGGGCAAAGAGTGTCAATATTGTCTCAAGGGGTGTCGCCAAGACACACAACCACCAAATAACCCCACCCACACACACACAGATTAATTTACCAAGTGAATTATGGTATATCTGGTACAATGGGATATAAAAAGTTAATTTATCTTTAAAGAAAACCAACTCGTAGCCCCTCCACCCACTCCCAATGTCAGAGGTCACGTATAATCTCAACATCCCTATTCCTGCTCAACACCCCCAGTCTGAGACTCTCAATGAGAGGTGTACTGGTCTAATTGCTGCGCGTGGAGAGCAAGGTGTTAAGCACCAGTCATGTCCATTTTAGAGACAGCGTGTAGAAATGTCCCTCGTTTGGGATGGAAGCAGTATCAGTTAACATGTCCACCAGGGATTAGGTTTCCCTGGTGACCACCAGCGCTCCGGGATTCCACTCAGGAACTAATCATCAAGGGACTCCTCAGGGTGCAGGGATATTGTAAATATATTTGAGAACTGTCAAATTGTTTGTTGCAAAATGAATATATAAAGGGACTTGAGATTTGTGCGCTTACTTGGACTTTGACTTACTCAGACTTTCATGTAAATCATGCATTGATGTCAATGGGAGATTTCTGAAAAATGTTGTCACATGCACAGATCTCAAGATAGGATTCCGCCCTGATTAACCCTTTACACTCGTGCCCGTATACGGGTAGAAAATGACAAATTTGGGCACTGATAAATGCCTAAATTGAAACGCGGCGGCTTTACAGTAACAAGCTATACATGCTGTCAGAGCTCTGGTTATTGCATTTCACAGCGCAGTATGGGTTTTGACTGAGCCATTCTGAACTTGAGCACCTCGCGGGACAAGAATTTGCCCCCATCACTCCCGCTAATTGGGCAGCTTTTGCAATTTGTTGTCACGCCCTGACTCAGGGGACTCTTATATGTTGAGTCAGGGTGTGTATATTCTTTGTTGTGTATGTTCTATGTTGTATATTCTAGTATGTGTGAATCTATGTTGTCCGGTGTGGTTCCCAATCAGAGGCAGCTGTCGCTCGTTGTCTCTGATTGGGGACCATACTTAGGCAGCCTATGGGCACTATTGAGTTGTGGGATCTTGTTCCTTGTAAGGTATGTTGTGTGTGCTACCTTGGACTTCACGTTTCGTTTCGTTTATTGTTTTGTCGATTGTTTATTGGTTTAATAAACATGTACGTATATCACGCTGCGCCTTGGTCTGTCCCGTCATTAGACGAACGTGACCGAAGATCCCACCAAACGAGGAACAAGCAGCGTGCCCAGGCGGAGCGAATGGCCATGTCACAGGTGGCCGATTTGTGGTCATGGAAAGATATATTTGCGGGGAGAGGACCATGGGCTAAGTTAGATGCCCATGCAGGAGAGGAGCAACGGCAACACGGAGGAGGCCGGTCGAGGAGGAAGCCCGAGAAGCAGCCCCAAGAAAAGTTTTGGGGGGGGCACACGGGGTGGTTGGCGGAGCCTAGGGTTAGAGCAGAGCCAACTCCCCGTACTCACGCGAAGAGGCGTATGACTGGGCAAGCTCCGTGTTATGCGGAGCTACGTACTGTGTCGCCAGTGCGCCGGCACAGTCCTGTACGTCCTGTGCTTGCACCACGCACGTGCCGTGCGAAGATGGGCATCCAGCCAGGACGGGGTGTGCCGGCTCAACGCTCCTGGTCTCCAGTACGCCTCCTCGGACCCGCATATCCTGCGCCAGTTCTACGAACTGTATCGCCAGTGCGCGTGCACAGCCCTGTGCGTCCTGTGCCAGCACCCCGCACGTGTAGTGCGAAAGTGGGCAGCCAGCCAGGACGGGTTGTGCCAGCTCTCCGCTCTAGACCTCCAGTCCGCCTCCACAGTCCGGCCCGGCCTGTTCCTGCTCCTCGCACCAAGCCAGTGGTGCGCGTCGCCAGCCCGGCCCGGCCTGTTCCTGCTCCTCGCACCAAGCCAGTGGTGCGCGTCGCCAGCCCGGCCCGGCCTGTTCCTGCTCCTCGCACCAAGCCAGTGGTGCGCGTCGTTTGCCCGGCCCGGCCTGTTCCTGCTTCTCGCACCAAGCCAGTGGTGCGCGTCGCCAGTCCGGCCCGACCTGTTCCTGCTCCTCGAACCAAATCAGTGGTGCGCGTCGCCAGCCCGGCCCGGCCTGTTCCTGCTCCTCGCACCAAGCCAATGGTGCGCGTCGCCAGTCCGGCCCGGCCTGTTCCTGCTCCTTGCACCAAGTCAGTGGTGTGCGTCGCCAGCCCGGCCCGGCCTGTTCCTGCTCCTCGCACCAAGCCAGGGGTGCGCGTCGCCAGTCCGGCTCAGCCTGTTCCTGCTCCTCGCACCAAGGCAGTGGTGCACGTCGCCAGCCCGGCCCGGCCTATTCCTGCTCCTCGCACCAAGACAGTGGTGCACGTCGCCAGTCCGGCCCCGCCCGTTCCTGCCACTCGCACCAAGCCAGTGGTGCGCGTCGCCAGTCCGGCTCGGCCTGTTCCTGCTCCTCGCACCAAGCCAGTGGTGCGCGTCGCCAGCCCGGCCCGGCCCGTTCCTGCCCCTCGCACCAAGCCAGAGGTGCGTGTTCCTAGTCCGGTCCGGCCCGTGCCTGCTCCTCGCACCAGACCAGTGGTGCTGGTCCGGCACCGGTCAGCTGCTCCACTCCGGAGCCAGAGCAGTCCGCTCCACCGGTGCCTGATCCAGTGCCAGTCAGCTGTTCCACTCAGGAGCCAGAGCAATCCGCTCCACCGGTGCCTGATCCAGCTCCGGTCAGCTGCTCCACTCCGGAGCCAGAGCAGTCCGCTCCACCGGTGCCTGATCCAGCTCCGGTCAGCTGCGCCACTCCGGAGCCAGGGCAGTCCGCTCCACCAGGGTCCAGTCCAGCTCCGGTCAGCTGCTCCACTCCTGTTTATTGGTTTAATAAACATGTACGTATATCACGCTGCGCCTTGGTCTGTCCCGTCATTAGACGAATGTGACATTTGTTTTTTTGTCTGAGGGAGGGAGATGCTGTAAATTAAGAGGACTCTATATGTATTTTGAAAGGTGAGACGTTGAGGATTATAATAAATACCGCTTTGATGTCGTACAAGCAAGCCAAACACCAAATGTGCACTTCACATTTCCATATCATAAAACTCATGTCATATACAGTGTCAACATTTATGATCACAATGTTTGATGTACAGTTCGAGATGACGTCATACCCTGTGTTGTTCTGAACAGAATGAGCCAAAGTTTGTTTATTGTGAAGAAATTTCGCTGCGACACACTCACCTGAATGACTCCTTTCACTGAACTGCATTGTGAAAGCCTAACACTGTAATATCGTATTTTATAACTTAGCTGGTCTGCCTCCTCTCCTGGTTCGGGCAGGCTTCGGCATTTGTCGTCACCGGCCTTCTAGCCACTGGCACTCCTCATCTCATCATTCCATTCAATTTGTTTTGTCTTGTTTATTACACACACCTGGTTCATATCCCCTCATCAGTACCTGTATAAATGTTCCCTCTGCCCCCTTGTCTTTGTGTGTGATAGTTTATTGTGAGGATAGTGAAGCTCGGTTGAGCTCCTTGTATTTTGTTTCACCAGGTTATTTTCCCCGTGTGCCTTGTTGGTTCCAGTGCGCCTGTTTTGCGCACTGGACTGTTTTGACGCATTACTGCGTAACTCTGTATTCCGGAATAAATCCTGTTATTCTGTGATTTACCCTCCTGCGCCTGACTCCTTCAAATCACACATCACATGGTCATGTTGTCAATAGAACAAGCTTTTAAATGATGCCCACCTGACCCAGACTGCAGGGTTGTGTTCCAAACAAAACAACTACAAGTGTGCTTGCTCTAGTTCCTCAATGGCACAGCTAAGAGAGCTAAAAAAAACAACACCTTATGGTTGAAGACTCTTCTTTGAGTCATAAAAGTGCATTGAAATTATTTAGGAACTGTGCACACTTTGGAGAGGTGTGTGGTCACTTGGAGACACCAATCAGTCCTAATTGTTTTGTCTTATGATGCACCTACCCCACATTTTCCAGGAATAGTCTTTAACATGTTACGGAATGTATCCAGAGTATTTTCAGATTTCATTATCAACAAATGCAGCGAAAAGTACAGTAAATGTAAAATGCACATAAAATCAATAGCGAAATGTTTGGTGTCAGGTGAATTGTTGTCCTCACCTTTGGTCTAATAATTTTCCCATAATTTCCAAACTGTTCCTTTTCAATTGTTACCATGGGTATGCATTTTCATATTTCTTCTGTAAGAAACATTTCAATTTAGCCCTATCCATATAGGCCAATTCCCACTAGTGTAAAGGGTTAAGTTGTTTATTACTGTAGATATAAATGAAAATGTAACCAGTGTAGTATCAAACGATATAAAGGTGATACCACATTACAAGCCATTTCCATGCACAATTTCTCACCTGGTATTTGCTTATACTTTTTACTGTGAAATTGAATGTCCATTAAAGTGTAACTGAAAGGTCCTGATGAATTTCCCCTCCATTTCCCCACCAATGTTCTGTCAATGTTCTATTAATGTCCTGTCAATGTTCCATCAATGTTCTGGGTCTCACTGTTGACTGTCATGATGTAGCCGGTGAGTAAGGCCACGTGATTGACCTGTACAAGTGTGGAGCTCCATCGACGAGTGCCTGGGATCATAGAAGGATTACTTTATCCTATCCCAGGTGTTCCTTAAAGAGGTGGGGTTTCAAATGTCTCCGGAAGGTGGTGAGTGACTCCGCTGTCCTGGCGTCGTGAGGGAGCTTGTTCCACCATTGGGGTGCCAGAGCAGCGAACAGCTTTGACTGGGCTGAGCGGGAACTATGCTTCCGCAGAGGAAGGGGAGCCAGCAGGCCAGAGGTAGATGAACGCAATGCCCTCGCCTGGGTGTAGGGACTGATCAGAGCCTGAAGGTACGGAGGTGCCGTTCCCCTCACTGCTCCATAGGCAAGCACCATGGTCTTGTAACGGATGCGAGCTTCAACTGGAAGCCAGTGGAGTGTGCGGAGGAGGGGGGTGACGTGAGAGAACTTGGGAAGGTTGAACACCAGACGGGCTGCGGCATTCTGGATGAGTTGTAAGGGTTTAATGGCACAGGCAGGGAGCCCAGCCAACAGCGAGTTGCAGTAATCCAGACGGGAGATGACAAGTGCCTGGATTAGGACCTGTGCCGCTTCCTGTGTAAGGCAGGGTCGTACTCTCCGAATGTTGTAGAGCATGAACCTGCAGGATCGGGTCACCGCCTTGATGTTGGCGGAGAACGACAGGGTGTTGTCCAGGGTCACGCCAAGGCTCTTCGCACTCTGGGAGGAGGACACAACGGAGTTGTCAACCGTGATGGCGAGATCATGGAACGGGCAGTCCTTCCCCGGGAGGAAGAGCAGCTCCGTCTTGCCAGGGTTCAGCTTGAGGTGGTGATCCGTCATCCATACTGATATGTCGGCCAGACATGCAGAGATGCGATTCGCCACCTGGTTATCAGAAGGGGGAAAGGAGAAGATTAGTTGTGTATCGTCAGCGTAGCAATGATAGGAGAGGCCATGTGAGGATATGACAGAGCCAAGTGACTTGGTGTATAGGGAGAAAAGGAGAGGGCCTAGAACTGAGCCCTGGGGGACACTGAAGTCAGAGTACAGTTGAAGTCAGAAGCTTACATACACCTTAGCCAAATACATTTAAACTCAGTTTTTCACAATTCCTGACATTTAATCCTAGTAAATATTCCCTGTCTTAGGTCAGTTAGGATCACCACTTTATTTTAAGAATGTGAAATGTCAGAATAATAGTAGAGAGATATATTTATTTCAGCTTTTATTTATTTCATCACATTCACAGTGGGTCAGAAGTTTACATACACTCAATTAGTATTTGGTAGCATTGCCTTTAAATTGTTTCACTTGGGTCAAACATTTCGGTAGCCTTCCACAAGCTTCCCACAATAAGTTGGGTGAATTTTGGCCATTCCTCCTGACAGAGCTGGTGTAACTGAGTCAGATTTGTAGGCCTCCTTGCTCGGACACGCTTTTTCAGTTCTGTCCACAAATTGTCTATAGGATTGAGGTCAGGGCTTTGTGATGGCCACTCCAATACCTTGACTTTGTTGTCCTTAAGCCATTTTGCCACAACTTTATAAGTATGCTTGGGGTCATTGTCCATTTGGAAGACCCATTTGCGACCAAGCTTTAACTTCCTGACTGATGTCTTGAGGTGTTGCTTCAATATATCCACATTATTGTCCTTCCTCATGACGCCATCTATTTTTTAAAGTGCACCAGTCCCTCCTGCAGCAAAGCACCACCACAGCATGATGCTGCCACCCCCGTGCTTCACGGTTGGGATGGTGTTCTTCGGCTTGCAAGTGTCCCCCTTTTTCCTCCAAACCTAACGATGGTTATTATGGCCAAACAGTTCTATTTTTGTTTCATCAGACCAGAGGACATTTCTCCAAAAAGTACGATCTTTGTCCCCATGTGCAGTTGCAAACCGTAGTCTGGCTTTTTTATGGTGGTTTTGGAGCAGTGGCTTCTTCCTTGCTGAGCGGCCTTTCAGGTTATGTCGATATAGGACTCGTTTTACTGTGGAT
This sequence comes from Coregonus lavaretus, assembly GCF_964263955.1. NCBI lineage: Eukaryota > Metazoa > Chordata > Actinopteri > Salmoniformes > Salmonidae > Coregonus > Coregonus lavaretus. Next base: position 1,268,409 of record NC_140011.1, on the reverse strand, counting down.
ATAGATACTTTTGTACCTGTTTCCTCCAGCATCTTCACAACCCTTTGCTGTTGTTCTAGGATTGATTTACACTTTTCGCACCAAAGTACGTTCATTTCTAGGAGACAGAACGCGTCTCCTTCCTGAGCGGTATGACGGCTGCGTGGTCCCATGGTGTTTATACTTGCGTACTATTGTTTGTACAGATACCTTCAGGCGTTTGGAAATTGCTCCCAAGGATGAACCAGACTTGTGGAGGTCTACAAAATGTTTTATGAGGTCTTGGCTGATTTCTTTTGATTTTCCCATGATGTCAAGCAAAGAGGCACTGAGTTTGAAGGTAGGCCTTGAAATACATCCACAGGTACACCTCCAATTGACTCAAATGATGTCAATTAGTCTATCAGAAGCTTCTAAAGCCATGACATCATTTTCTGGAATTTTCCAAGCTGTTTAAAGGCACAGTGAACTTAGTGTATGTAAACTTCTGACCCACTAGAATTGTGATACAGTGAATTATAAGTGAAATAATCTGTCTGTAAACAATTGTTGGAAAATTACTTTACAAGAAATGTGTGGAGTGGTTGAAAAATCTAATTGTATGTAAACTTCCGACTTCAACTGTAAGTGCTCCAGAGATATCAGTACAGTATGGGCCTACCCAGCGGGCAATTAACTGGTTGAAATGATGTCATTACAACCAGAAACTGTTCGTAAGTATGTCGTTATGACGTCTTTTCAACCAGTTTTGCCCACTTTTGTCCTCTGGGTAGTAACATCTAACTGTCGCTCATGCTGTAGTCATTCAACACAGTCAGGGTGCCCCAGGCCTGTGTGCACCGGCTTACACTCTCACGCTCTCTTTTGCTGTGTGCTCTCAGGTTGGTGCCTGCCCAGCCATTGCAGTGGATGATGGACAGTGGTCTCAATGTCTCATTTCAGCCGTAAGTGTCACTTTCATTTCTAAACCAGTATATGATAATTAAAAGGATTATCAGAAACAACCTAAAATAGCACCATGACTAAGGAATATAACTAATTCATATTTATGATGGCATCGTTTCCTCTACATGTAAATTGATAATAGAGGCATACTTGTTACCTGAGGTTAGGGCTGTGGCGGTCACGAAATTTCGTCAGCCGGTGATTGTCAAGCAAATAACTGTCAGTCTCACGGTAATTGACTGTTAATTAACATAAACACATTTAGCATCTCCTGGCTTCCACACATAGCCTACAAGCCACTGATGCAGACCTTTGGAACATCTACATTTTATGTAATGCACCCTAAAAAAATCCATGCCTTTTGCGGCCTGTGGCCGTTGTTCCCTTCTCCCTGCATGCTGCGTGCTCCGAAGCACCTCTCACTCACATGGCTCTCCATCACGTGATCGGATCTTTCTCACAGGCTACAAGTGAAGACAGCCACTTCGGGGACACAACTGCGTGTGTCCTTATCCAATTCCGAGGTGCATATTGAAGATATTGGAAGAACTGTCCACATTAATTTTTCGGCAGCCAACAAGATAAGTAGGCCTAATGAACAGCAAAAGCACTAGCCTATGTCAATCTACTATCCCCCATTGTACAAAAGTTGAACTATTCTGTTCTGTGCGAGAAATACATATTTAAAACATAGTCTGGGACAGTTGTGGGATGCGATAGATCCCAAATTAATACAACCACTAGCATCAAAAACTAATTTTTTACACAATCAGGCTGACGCAACAGATCAGAACGTTTAGCTTAAAATGTGGTAAACTATTAGGCTATTTCTTCACATTATAAGTGCAGCGATGCACACATGGCAGTAGGATTTGAGCGCGAATGTTCCATTAGCGGGAAAACACCATTATCAAAAGTGACCGCAAATCCGATTATGCATGTAATGCTTTTATTATAAAGGTGCATTTCTATGGTGAAAATGATCTTCCCCAATCTTGAAACTCACGCGCTGCTTATGTATGCCAGTTAGGCTGTACACCCATTGTAAAGCTGATTAATGTGATTCATTTTAAGAAATCATTTGGACACTAAACTGGGCATCATTCACAAGTGATAATATATAATTCACAAGTGATAGGCTAATATTGTCACTATTCTTGATTTAGACTTGTCTTTACATATACTAAATAATATATGTGTGAAATCTGTTTTGATTTAGAATGGACCATTACAGTGCCTTGCAAAAGTATTCATCGCTCTTGGCGTTTTTCCTATTTTGTTGCATTACAACCTGTCATTTAAATTGATTTTTATTTGGATTTCATGTAATGGACATACACAAAATAGTCCAAATTGGTGAAGTGGAATGAAAAAAATAACTTGTTTCAAAAAATTCTAAAGAAAAAATACAGGAGAAGTGGTGCGTGCATATGTATTCACCCCCTTTGCTATGAAGCTCCTAAATAAGATCTAGTGCAACCAGTTACCTTCAGAAGTCACATAATTAGTTAAATAAAGTCCACCTGTGTGCAATCTAAGTGTCACATGATCTGTCACATGATCTCAGTATATACAGTGACTTGCGAAAGTATTCAACTCCCTTGACATTTTTCCAATTTTTTTGCCTTACAACCTGGAATTAAAATAGATTTTTGGGGGGTTTGTATCATTTGATTTACACAACATACCTACCACTTTGAAGATGCTAAATATTTTTTATTGTGAAACAAACAAGAAATAAGACAAAAAAACAGAACCTGAGCGTGCATAACTATTCATCCTCCGCCCCCCCCCCCCCCCCCCCCCCCCGCCCTGTCTTGCTGGAAGGTGAACCTCCGTCCAAGTCTCAAATCTCTGGAAGACTGAAACAGGTTTCCCTCAAGAATTTCCCAGTATTTAGCGCCAACCATCATTCCTTCAATTCTGACCAGTTTCCAGTCCCTGCTGATGCTCTTGGGGTGTTCTCGGGGTGATGAGAGGTGTTAGGATTGCACCAGACATAGCGTTTTCCTTGATGGCCAAAAAGCTCAATTTTAGTCTCATCTGACCAGAGTACCTTCTTCCATATGTTTGGGGAGTCTCCCACATGGCTTTTGGCAAACACCAAACGTGTTTGCTTATGTTTTTCTTTAATCAATGGCTTTTTTCTGGCCACTTTTCCATAAAGCCCAGCTCTGTGGAGTGTATGGCTTAAAGTGGTCCTATAGACAGATACTCCAATCTCCACTGTGGAGCTTTGCAGCTCCTGCAGGGTTATCTTTGGTGTCTTTGTTGCCTCTCTGATTAATGCCCTATTTGCCTGGTCCGTGAGTTTTGGTGGGCGGCCCTCTCCTGGCAGGTTTGTTGTGGTGCCATATTCTTTCCATTTTTAATAATGGATGTAATGGTGCGCCGTGGGATGTTCAAAGTTTTGGATATTTTTTTATAACCCAACCCTGATCTGTAGTTCTCCACAACTTTGTCCCTGACCTGTTTGGAGAGCTCCTTTGTCTTCATGGTTCTGCTTGCTTGGTGGTGCCCCTTGCTTAGTGGTGTTGCAGTCTCTGGGGCCTTTCAGAACTGGTGTATATATACTGAGATCATGTGACACTTAGATTGCACATAGGTGTACTTTATTTAACTAATTATGTGACTTCTGAAGGTAATTGGTTGCACCATATCTTATTTAGGTGCTTCATAGCAAAGGGGGTGAATACATATGCACGCACCACTTTTCCGTAATTTATTTTTTGAAACAAGTTCGTTTTTTCATTTCACTTTACCAATTTGGACTATTTTGTGTATGTCCATTACATGAAATCCAAATAAAAATCCAAGGGGGATTAACACTTTTGCAAGGCACTGTAGAGTCAAGAAAATGCTTTGTATAATTCTAAAGTCCTAGAAAAATCGTAGGCCTATAGCCTATTTTTGTTTCCCTTACAGTAAAAACATTACAGTTTAATCCATTTGATCAACTTTATTTGTAGATTTGGTTAGTAATAGAGTTATAGTAATTAATAAAGTCCAGTTACAGCTTCTTTTGACAATGTAGAAACAAAAAATATAATAATAATATAATCAGCCAGGTGCACAGGTGAAATTATTTGCCTTATTCCTAAACAAAAGCACCAGTGCATGAACAATTGTAAAGGATGAATTGCATAAATACATATTTGTGGAATTCATGACTAGATACAATCAACAAATTACTGTTTTTATATCAGACACTGTATTGTGCCCCATAAATCAATCTCGTCTTCTCTTCATACTTCGGGTCCACAGTCAGCACACAGCTTCGAGGCTTTGTGTGAGCCAGCCCCACAAACAAATCTGTTGCACTGCAGAAAGTTTTCATGGGCCTTGTTTCGTGTGCACCTGCCGCAGGTGCCGCATAATCTCTGTGAAGTTATTGCGTGGCATGGTCTCTCAGAAAAAGTCCACCCCATACCTACTAGACCAAAATGACTCCACATTCATGCTCGGACATACAAGAGTGCAATAAATGCTTTGAGTTCATCCATAGACATGTCCCACGTACTGTTTCCTTTTCTGTGCGCATGAGCAACTGTCCAATCTGTGATGTGCTGCAACATCTGCATTTCACATAAACTCGTCACTCATTTCTACCCAAACCATGTCATCCCTCCCAGACTCCTGTCTCACCGTGGTAGTTGGGCTCACCGTCTCATTTTGGCTCTGTTCTGGTTTTTCTGCGGCGAGGCTCAGGCATCGGAGGCGGAGGCTCAAAGTCAACATCAGAATCAGATGAAGACTCTTTATCAGCAATGTTGATTTCAAGCTCAATATCCGATCCTCCATCCCGACTCCAACTCATCTAAATTCTGCAGCATTTGCAATGCTGTCAGTGCATCCATTCGTTTGGTTCGGCTTGCCATTGTGAACAACACACATTGTATGTTGTACTCAGTGTCTGATTTGACTGTCAGAGGGGAAATTATATACCATTTCCAGCCTTTCATAATAAAATAATTAGACCGCCCACAATTCTTCATCATCATTACACTATTGTTCTAAATTCAATCATCCTCTTCACCCTCATCATTCAGATCAATCAAATTCAATCACCCTCTTCACCCTCCTCATCATTCAGTTCATTGAAGTCACATGCACCATTATCAGTTTCTATCTGGTTTCTATCGCCCATTCATCCATTGACGACAAAATAGCATATCTAAATTAAAGTTTATTATGTTACTAGTTTTTGCTTAGTAGCCAGAGCAATGCTGCAGCGCGAGTGGTAATGTGCTGAATGCATGGACAGCACATTTACATTTACATTTAGGTCATTTAGCAGACGCTCTTATCCAGAGCGACTTACAGTTAATGAATGCATACATGTTTTTTTAAATTATTTTTTATTATTTTTTTATACTGGACCCCCGTGGGAAACGAACCCACATCCCTGCCGGCCAAACCCTCCCCTACCTTGGACGACGCTGGACCAATTGTTACATTTGGAAATAGAGCTGCACCTCTTGAATTTTGAGAGGTATTTGACAAAGGTAAGTGTCATAGAAACTGCAGAATATGCTCTTTCTGATACTATGTAGAAATCAAAATGTTTTACCTGCATGTGACCCTGAAGGAGGACTTGATAAAGTGATGCTCCTTTCCCTGCATCTGTCAATTACAAGATGCACCCATCTCTTCATGTACAATTTGACAACTGATAGGCCTAATATTGTCACTCATCAGATTATTGCCAAATTAATCGTGTCTATAGGCCAACTCTTATTATCTGTGAAATTTCGGTATAGTTTAGGTGTAGTTTCGATGGGCGGGCTGTGCAGTCTGATTGGCATCGTTTGTTTCCCGCTTGTCTTTCTAAATTTAATTAACCTCTTCACCCTCCTTGTGATTCAATTCGGCCTAATTTAAATTCAATTGTGAAGTATGGTGCACAATTATCGCCCATTTTTCATTAATTCAGTGAGGAGAGAGAGACGCATTAGCACCTGGCTGGGTACCAACGTCCTACAGCACATTGTCTTGGCGGGTTAAGTTTGGAATAGGTGTGCAAAAAAAACAGGTAAAAAGGCTGTAAATACTTTTCTGTTTGTGATTTCAAAATTCTGACAAATGTGCTGTAATTGTGTTTTTTACATTGCATAAAAGTATAGACTCAGAGCTAGAAAATGGTATATCATACACTGCAGTTGAGGAACAATGGGAAAGTAATTCTGCTTTGAAAGTTGATCAACTTTTGAGAGAACAGCTCACTCTGACCATTTTACTCACCCTAGCAGAGCTGGTTAGGCTGTTTTTATGTTATCCAGAGTATTGGTGTCCGTAACTGTGCTGCTGGCAACAATTTAATTATGCTTTTTTGCAAACGTTTACTGACACCGGCCATATTCAACGGGTGTTGAGCGTTCGTAAATTCATCAGTTATTCTGCGCTCTGGCACACTCAGACGAGAGTGCTCTGACTGAAATTGGAGTAGATAGCCAGAGCGAATTTACCAGCTACGTCTATCGACAGTGACATCATGAATATTCTATTGAAATGGTTACTTGCATAGTGGAGACTTTTGTTTAGAGATGTAGCTAGCTAGCTAGTTAGCTAGCTAAACAATGAACCATAATCCCAACTCATAACGTTACTACCCTGCATGAATCTGCAGGTAGCTAACCAACCAGGTTCAATATTAGCTAGCTAGCTAACATTAGGCTATAACTAGTAATGCAAATGGCTCTGAGATACAAATAATATTACTACACAGATCATACACGTAACGTTAGCTAGCGAGCCAGCCAGCTAACGTTAGCTAGCTAGCTAACAGTACGCTTTAACATGAAACAAACAACCTTCTGACAAAATTAGAAATGTGTAATATCTGACAATGTAGCTAACTAGACTATTTTACCTGTATACATGGATGGACTCTCTCTCTGTCACGGATGCCATGGTTGCCCTTAGTTTGAAGATGTGTTTTATACAACAGCCTTCTGTGTGTTCTCTTTTTGACTCCCTCTGCATGTTTGCAATCAAACGCCAGAATTTTCTCCATCTCCTTAGCTATCATATTCTAATTCCACCAGAGAGCTACACTTTTGCTTTTTGCAGTTCTACTACGTGATATCTTTCAAAAAAGCCGCGTTAGAAAGGATTACCTACACATACTGACCAGCTCATGTTATAGACAGAAGCGTGGTACATGGCAGACGAATCCGAACTCATCTCTTGGCATGTCCAGCCCACTCATTATCTCAGCCGGCTGTTGTGGCTCTGACGGGGTTGGCCAGCATTGTGTTTTATGTCAGGGCTAAGCTAACAGTGACATTCCGACCATAGAGATAAATCAGAAGGGGAGGGAGAGGGAGAGGGAATTGGAAAGGAATGCAGTGGTGGCTCTAGCTCTGCCCTGGCCAGCACGGTGCCTTCTTTCTCTCAGCGAAGCCTCAAAAGAAAAAAAGAAACGTCTCCTTGTTAGTACTGGGCTGCCAAGTGAGTCTCGGAGAAGCAAATGTTTTGCTTCAAGTGAACATTAGTGGACAGCTCATTATTGCCCTTTAAAGCAATACCCAAGCGTGAAGAGAGAGCCAAGTGTTTTTGTTCTCTCCACCAGCTCTGGCCGAGGCCGACATTCCCTTTCCAGGGGCCACTGTTTATGAATGGTAGGAGTGGAGAAGTCATGTTCTTAACCAAAAGCTATGCCTCAGTTAGTCGCCAATGTTGTACACCCCTTTGAGAGCCCAATTCGCTTTTTAAAATCCTGTCTGGAATATTATTTTTTTGAAATGTGATGAAACTCACCTAGTGAGTCTTTAAAATGCCTGTACACAGTGTGCTGAATATCACAGAAATGTGAATGTCTGTAAGCAGGTGAAGGCGGCACAGAAAGCACCCTTCAACGCCCGAGATGAGCAGGCTGTGGTGGTCAAGAGCAAGATGGTGGGCCCCATTGCCCAGGTAAGCAATGAGAGCCAACTTGAATAAGCTATGAGGGGCCACTTGAATTATTGCACAAACCTCCTATTGATGTCCATGCATGATGAACACAAAACTGATTGGAAGAATTATTTCCGCCCAGTAGATATTAGGACCTGACACCCGAATTCACATTCAGAATTCCTTTCTAAAAGATCACATACTAGGCATGTTTTATTTGTTTATGTGTGTACCTGTGTTTCAGTGTCCCTATGTGTTCATCTAGTGCCTTCAGAAAGTATTCACACTCCTAGACTTTTTCCACATTTTGTTGTATTACAGCCTGAATTTAAAATGCATTAAATTGAGATTTTGTGTCACTGGCCTTCACACAATACCCCATATTGTCAAAGTGGCATTATGTTTTTACACATTTTTACAAATTAATTACAAATGAAAAGCTGAAATGTCTTGAGTCAATAAGTATTCAACCCCTGTGTTATGGCAAGCCTAAATAAATGGGGGAAAATGGAATAGAGCTAAGCACAGCCAAAATCCTAGAGGAAAACCTGGTTCAGTTTGCTTTCTAATAGACACTGGGAGACAGATTAACCTTTCAGCAGGACAATAACCTAAAACACAAGACTAAATATACACTGGAGTTGCTTACCAAGACAACAATGAATGTTCCTGAGTGGCCTAGTTACAGTTTTGACTTAAATCTGCTTGAAAATCTATGGCAAGACTTGAAAATGGCTGTCAAGCAATGATCAACAACCAACTTGACAGAGCTTGAATAATTTTTTTAAGAATAATGTGCAAATATTGTACAATCCAGGTGTGCAAGGCTCTTAAGAGACTTACCCAGAAAGACTCAGCTGTAATTGCTGCCAAAGGTGGTTGTTGTCACGCCCTGACCTAGAGAACTCTTGTTGGTTGGGTCAGGGTGTGAGTTTCAGTTTGAGATCTATGTGATCTTATTGTATGTTGGAGATCTAGTATGTGTATGTCTAGGTTTGGCCGGGTGTGATTCCCAATCAGAGGCAGCTGTCACTCATTGTCTCTGATTGGGGATCATACTTAGGTAGCCTGGTTGCCTACATTAGTTGTGGGATCTTGTGTTCCTGTCAGGCTTGTGGTGTTATAGCCCTTAGGACCTTCACGGTTACGTCGCTTTTGTTGTTTTTGTCGAGTGTTTATTCATTCTAATAAACATGTACGCATACCACGCTGCACCTTGGTCTGACCCGTCTCTCAACGACCGTGACACATGTATTTACTCAGAGGTGTGAATACTTATGTAAATTTGATATTTCTCAATTACATTTTCAATACATTTGCAAAAATGTCTAAAAACATATTTTCACCTTGTCTTTATGGGGTATTGTGTGTAGATGGGTGCGGGGGGAAAAAAATATGTTTTGAATACAGGCTGTAACACAACCAAATGTAGAATAAGTTGAGGGGTATGAATACTTTCTGAAGGCATTGTATATGAATGAGAGAACCCACTGGCCAAAAACTGGTTGAATCAACGTTGTTTCCATGTCATTCTAACCCAAACATTCTATGTGATGAATCAACGTGGAAAACAAATTGGATTTGAAAAGAGTCATCAACGTAAGGGAATTTGTTTAACCTAAATCCAATGACATGGTGACATTTTTGTTGATTTCACATTGAATTCATGTTAGTGACAACTCAACCAAATGTAAATCAAAACTACACATTGAACTGATGTCTGTGCCCAGTGGGAAGGTGCATTCTGTGTGTTAACCAGTTGCGTTGTGTCTGTTAGATTATTGCTGCCCAGGAGGAGATGCTGAGGAAGGAGAGGGAGCTGGACGAGGCCAGGAAGAAGCTGGCCACAATCCGACAGCAGCAGTACAAGTTCCTGCCTTCCCGAGCTCAGGGAGGACGGGCAGGAGCAGTGAGGAAATATACAAATACATACACACACACACAAACATATACGTACACATATATACAGCAACGACCAATGAGATGCTCAGGGCCTACACCTGGGCTCGTATTAGCGAAAATGGGAAAAATAAACGGTATTACGCTTCAAGAGGATCAATATTGGGCCGAGATAATTAAAAAGAAATGAAAGGGGTAAAAAGTGAAAGTTGTATCAGGGTGTCTATAAAAATAAATAATCTTAGTTTATTTGTCACTTTCAATAGCATTACAGTGCCACTGATTGTTTTTGGATAATGCAAAAAAAAAAGAAAGTCCTTGAGGTAACTGCTTTGAATAGTTTATATGTGATACATTTAGCTTTTAGATTCTTTAGGCTAGCTGTTTGTTTGCATGTGTTCACTGTGGCTTCACCCTCTACTAAGTACATTTACATTCTCCTGCCAATAAATGATATTGGCCTTTACAGCTAGAATATTTTCTGTTTTTGGATTATAAAAATGCAGTCATCGAAAGGTGGGCTTCAGCGGGTAGGTGTTGAGGTCATACTGTCCCTGACTGACCAATGATTTTAACTGGCCACAATAAATCTTAAGACGGTCACCATACACCACAGAGCTCAGCTAGGTGTTTGCCATAAACTAGTGTGTGGCTTTTGTTAGATTCCAAAGAAGACACCGTTTTACGAGAACCAATGGCGTTTAATTGCATTTTGTTGTAATTTGAACCAGAGGTGAATTATTTACTTTGCGATTAAACAATTCATAGAGATGAACAAAAAGCTATGAAATGCGTTACAAATGGTATCTTCTATTAAATGTATATGTTAATAAAATATCTGTGAGTAGTTGTTTGTCAACATATGGACTTTGGCAGTTATTCTGGACCTGATGTTTCTTGTTTTATAGCCATACTTTGTTTTTAATCATGAATGACTGTTCCTTCAGGTGCTATTGAGTGGTTACATTTTATATCAGATGTAGACTGTGTAATATGCCTCTAATAGCCAACTGTAACCAGTAGATTTTTTGATATATATTTTGGGGTAATTTCTCTTGTCACAGTACAATCCTATGATGGCAATGGTATACAAAGGATATGTATCCAATGTTGTTCTTATAGCCGTTATTTACCCTGAAATCCCAGCCTATTTCACATTGTCAGAGGCCTCATTGCAACCTTCTGTCTATTCAACATATCAATGCAATGCATCAAAAAGTGCCTGCTATATGTATTTTTTTTACTGTTAACCTTTTCCCATCTTCAAGGGCACTTATCAATTTGTTTAACTTAACACAACGTCATATAAATTCACTCTTTTACAAACATATTTTCTCTTGTTTTTTTTCTTAATCAAAATACTTGATTAAGAAAATACTAACTGTTAAATATACTAAATGTGTTGATCCCAAACACAAGGAAAGCCTTTTTTTCTAATTTTTTTACCTTTTGATATTGGTACTATACAAATGTATTAACAGTGCTATGGGATCACCACCTCAATGGAACTGTAAAAGAGATTTATGGTGAAAAAAGCAGTTTTTCCAATAAACATGAAAATTTAAAATAAATCACTTTTCTATAAATGCTCCATAATATAAGGCCTGCTGTGTTGATAAACAGGCAGGTTAACATGAAAAAAGTAGACTAGCCATTGTGAATGACCATTTAATTCTGTCTCGCATGAAGTCGACTAGCCTAGTAGTCAGTCACAAATACATTTCCTCTGGGCTCCAAACTGTACCTTGTCCTTTGTTCCCCCTTCAATTTGTTTAGCAATCCCTCAGTGTATTCAGCAGTATTTCTGTCATTTTTAGTCCAAAAGATTCCGCCATTCTGCATTCAGAACTCAGAAGTATCCATTCCTTAGTTTCTCCTAATGATCCCTCTTCCATACACCTGTTGTTCGCACGCGCTGTTCACCTCCCGCCCTTTGTGCCAGTGTGCATGCTCCATCTAAAATCCTTCAACAGGTGAAGGGGTAAAGCCAGCCAAATTGTTGTCATTCGGTTCCAGGCGCGGACTGGCCATCGGGCATTTCGGGCAAATGGAATGGTGGAATGGTCCATTTTTTGCCTAGTGGGCCTGTCTAAATTGTGTTTCTTGCAAGATATTATCATTATCTGGCTAATAATGGGGGTCTCAAGGAATAACATGGGCTGGTGTGGGGGCTTCGACAAAAAAAAAAAAGTGCCGTTGTGGGGGACTCATGGAATTTTTTTTACAGGTGTGTTAGAAATGCAAGTTTAAGTTTTACCCTAATTTCAATGTTTACAACGCTGGTTGAAATTAGATCAAAACCATACTGGTTGATTACATTTTAAAAATCCAATGTATATTCCACGTTGATTCCACGTCACAATACTTCACAAATTACATTGAAACAACGTAGATTCAACAAGTGTGTGCCCAGTGAGTAGCCTCTTGACTGTTGTTATGACTAGTTACTGTTATTTTCTCCTCTATTTAAAATTACATTAGAAACCACCCCTGCCCAGCTGGATCTATCAATGAAGCCTAGGTTAAGCGACCTAACCAAGGGCGTTTTCACACACAGTTTTGAACTATAGTTCAAATCAGAGTTTGACTATTTGTTATTTTGTATTTTTTTCATTTGGTCCGGTTGGATTCAGTTTTTTGTATATATATATATACACTACCGTTCAAAAGTTTGGGGTCACTTAGAAATGTCCTTGTTTTCTAAAGAAAAGCAAATTTTTTGTCCATTAAAATAACATCAAATTGATCAGAAATACAGTGTAGACATTGTTAATGTTGTAAATGGCTATTGTAGCTGGAAACGGCTGATTTTTAATGGAATATCTACATAGGCGTACAGAGGCCCATTATCAGCAACCATCAGTCCTGTGTTCCAATGGCACGTTGTGTTTGCTAATCCAAGTTTATCATTTTAAAAGGCTAACTATCATTAGAAAACCCTTTTGCAATTATGTTAGCACAGCTGAAAACTGTTGTGCTGATTAAAGAAGCAATAAAACTGGCCTTCTTGAGACTAGTTGAGTATCTGGAGCATCAGCAATTGTGGGTTCGATTACAGGCTCAAAATGGCCAGAATCAAAGATCTTTATTCTGAAACTCGTCACTCTATTCTTGTTCTGAGAAATGAAGGCTATTCCATGCGAGAAATTGCCAAGAAACTGAAGATCTCGTACAACGCTGTGTACTACTCCCTTCACAGAACAGCGCAAACTGTCTCTAACCAGAATAGAAAGAGGAGTGGGAGGCCCCGGTGCACAACTGAACAAGACGAAAAATACATTAGAGTGTCTAGTTTGAGAAACAGGCGCCTCACAGGTCCTCAACTGTCAGCTTCATTAAATAGTACCCGCAAAACACCAGTCTCAATGTCAACAGTGAAGAGGCGACTCCGGGATGCTGACCTTCTAGGCAGAGTTGCAAAGAAAAAGCCATATCTCAGACTGCTCATCTTAATCTTTTATTTTTATTGGCCAGTCTGAGATATGGCTTTTTCTTTGCAACATTTCCTCATCAATCTACGCACAATACCCCATAATGACAAAGTGAAAACAGGTTTTTAGAAATTTTAGCAAATGTATAAAATATATATATATAAAAAATACCTTATTTACATAAGTATTCAGAACCTTTGCTTTGAGACTCGAAATTGAGCTCAGGTGCATCCTGTTTCCATTGATCATCCTTGAGATGTTTCTACAACTTGATTGGAGTCCACCTGTGGTAAAGTCAATTGATTGGACATGATTTGGAAAGGCACACACCTGTCTATATAAGGTCCCACAGTTGACAGTGCATGTCAGAGCAAAGACCAAGCCATGAGGTTGAAGGAATTGTCCGTAGAGCTCCGAGACAGGATTGTGTCGAGGCACAGATCTGGGGAAGGGTACCAAAAAATGTCTGCAGCATTGAAGGTCCCCTAGAACATAGTGGCCTCCATCATTATTAAATGGAAATAGTTTGGAACCACCAAGACTCTTCCTAGAGCTGGCCACCCGGCAAAACTGAGCAATCGGGGGAGAAGGGCCTTGGTCAGGGAGATGACCAATAACCCGATGGTCACTCTGACAGACCTCCAGAGTTCCTCTGTAGAGATGGGAGAACTTTCCAGAAGGACAACCATCTCTGCAGCACTCCACCAATCAGGCATGTATGGTAGAGTGGCCAGACGGAAGCCACTCCTCAGTACAAGGCACATGACAGCCCGTTTGGAGTTTGCCAAAAGGCACCTAAAGGACTCAAGATAAGATTCTCTGGTCTGATTAAACCAAGATTGAACTCTTTGGCCTGAATGCCAAGCATCACGTCTGAAGGAAACCTGTCACCATCCCTACAGTGAAGCATGGTGGTGGCAGCATTATGCTGTGGGGATGTTTTTCAGCAACAGGGACTGGGAGACTAGTCAGGATCGAGGCAAAGATTAACGGAGCAGAGAGATCCTTGATGAAAACCTGCTCTAGTGTGCTCAGGACCTCAGACTAGGGGTGAAGGCTCACCTTCCAACAGGACAATGACCCTAAGCACACAGCCAAGACAACGCAGGAGTGGCTTCGGGACAAGTCTCTGAATGTCCTTGAGTGGCCCAGCCAGAGCCTGGACTTGTACCCAATCGAACATTTCTGGAGAGACCTGAAAATAGCTGTGCAGCGACGCTCCCCATACAACCTGACAGAGCTTGAGAGGATCTGCAGAGAAGAATGGGAGATGCTCCCCAAATATAGGTGTGCCAAGCTTGTAGCATCATACCCAAGAAGACTCGAGGCTGTAATCGCTGCCAAAGGTGCTTCAACAAAGTAATGAGTAAAGGGGCTGAATATTTATGTAAATGTTTTTATTTCAGTTTTTTTTTTTTTATGTGCAAAAAATTCTATGGCACAGCTGTCAATTAGTTGGTCCTTAAATTAAACTGGTTTACTTTTTTATTCATCACAATTTTCTTTAGCCAATTTTTGTCTTTAATGCAGGGCCGACAGACAAGTTCCTTCCCTTCTCCCCCTTCCACTTGCCTCTTCCATTTTTGCAGTAATGCTGCAATTAGTTTGTTGTAATTCTGGATAGAGCAGACATTTCCATATATTTTTGTAAACTGCATGTATGATACAACTCCACCAGTCCTATTTATGATATAATTTATAAAGATTATACAATTTTTGTTGTAGTTTTTTTATTTTTCAAAAAATATTTGAGTTTAACTATAATATTTGTTGTTATATTTGTTCAGTCTTTTCTGGTGGATTAAACTGAAATTGCAACCAGCTTTCTATGGCTTGTTTTAAAAGTGGCGATATTTTGGAGATTATTTCATTTTCAAATAATCGAATGTGAGAGGTTGTAATCTGTATGAAGGGAAAAAGGCCATTCTTGAACACTGGGTGAGCCATTCTTACTAATCTGATAGAGAACCAGTTTGGATTTAGGTATTTTTTGTATGACTGAAGCCTTAAATATTTAGTAATTTCTGCCATCCGAATTCATATTCATTATATAAATAGGCCAGTTTAAATTTGTCTCATATAATTTAAAAAAACAAGTCGTTAGGTGTAGGCAGGGCCATAAGTAAATAAGTAAACAGTGATATGACTAAAGAATTAATCAGAGTGATTTTTCCACAAATAGACAGGTGTTGTCCTTTCCATGGTAGCAAGATCTTATCTAATTTGTTTAACTTTCTATTAAAATTGTACTGAGATCATTTCTTTCTTTTGGGATATGAATACCGAGTATGTCCACTTCATCATTGGAACATTTTAATAGTAAACTACACAGTAATGTAAAAGTTGTATTTTTTAACGATCCAATTCGGAATATGGTGCACTTATTATAATTTGGTTGTAATCCAGAGAGGTTAGACAAATGATCTATATC
The DNA here is from genome assembly GCF_964263955.1 of Coregonus lavaretus. Taxonomy (NCBI): domain Eukaryota; kingdom Metazoa; phylum Chordata; class Actinopteri; order Salmoniformes; family Salmonidae; genus Coregonus; species Coregonus lavaretus. Next base: position 1,252,830 of record NC_140011.1, on the reverse strand, counting down.
CTCTATGAGGCTGTGCAGGGATCCAAATTGCGGATTTAAAAGAAAACATGAATCGTCAGCGTACAATGACACCTTTGTTTTTAAGCCCTGGATTTCTAGCCCCTTGATATTATCGATGGCCAGAACAAACAGATATGCCAATAGTGGACAACCTTGTTTTACTCCTCTTGACATTATATACTATTTTACACCTGGGGTTACTATACATAACTTTAACCCATTGTATAAGAGATTCTCCTAAATTAAAATAGTCCAGGCATTTATACACTATATAAATTCCAGTCATACTTTATCAAAGGCCTTTTCAAAGTCATCTATGAATACCAGGCCTGGTTTCCCAGATTTTTCATAGTGTTCTATTGTTTCCAGTACTTGTTTTAGATTATCTCCAATGTATCATCCATGTAAAAAAAAAAAAAAAAACTGTCTGATTAGTATGAATAATATCCGACAATACCTTTTTAATTCTATGTGCTATGCATTTTGCTAGACTTTTGGCATAACACTGAAGTGTAAGGGGTCGGCAGTTTTTTAGAAGGACTGGACCTTTATATTTACCACCTGGGTCCTGTTTCAGTAATTGTGAAATCAGACCTTCTTGCTGAGTATCTGATAGTCTACCATTTTTATAGGAGTGGTTAAAACATGTTAATAATGGACCTTTGAGTACATCAAAAAATATTTGATGTACCTCAACTAGTATGCCATCCAGCCCTGGAGTTTTCCCGGACTTAAAGGCTTTAATTGCATCTAGAAGTTCCTCCTCTGTAATTAGGCCTTCACATGAGTCTTTCTGTACAGCTGTTAATTTTACTCTATTCATAGAAAGAAAATCCTTACAATTAACTTCAGTTAGTGTCACGCCCTGGCTCTGGGGACTCTAGTATGTTGAGCCAGGGTGTGAGTTTTCATTTGTTTTTCGTTCTAGTTTTGTAGTTCTATGTTGGCCAGTGTGGTTCTCAATCAGAGGCAACGTGTATCAGCTGTTGCTTGTTGTCTCTGATTGGGAACCATACTTAAGCAGCCAGTTTTCCCACAGTGTTTGTGGGATCTTGTTCCTGTGTAGGTTTGTGTTTTGCACCTTTGGACGTCACGTATCGATTTGTTGTTTTTGTTCGTGTAATCATTATTTAATAAATATGTTCACCTTCCACGCTGCGCCTTGGTCCTCTGTATCCGACGATTGTGACAGAAGATCCCACCAACACTGGACCAAGCAGCATGTCCGGGAGCCAGCGCCAGAGGTATCGCTAAAGGACATCAACCTCGACTGGGCCTGGCCCACGGGGAGGAGAGACCCCCAGAAATTTTTTTGGGGGGGGCTCACGCCGTGGACGACGGGGCAGCAGGAGGCCGCGATAGAGCGGTCCAGCGGGTTTGCAGAGGAGGCCGCCAGGTTAAGGGGGCCACTGGTCACAGAGGAGAGGGAAAGTGTAGAGGCACGGCGAGAGGTACTGGGGTGTGTTACCAGTCCGGTCCGGCCCGTTCCTGATCCCTGCGTAGGGCCAGTGGTGTGTGTCCCCAGTACGGTCCGGCCTGTTCCTGTTCCTCGCATCGAGCCTGTTGTGCGCGTCGTCAGCCCGGCCCGGCCTGTTCCTGCTTCACGCACCAAGCCTATGGTGCGCATCGTCAGCCCGGCCCGGCCTGTTCCTGCTCCACGCACCAAGCCTATGGTGCGCATCGTCAGCCCGGTTCGGCCTGTTCCTGCTCCCCACACCAAGCCAGTGGTGTGCGTCGTCAGTCCGGCACAGCCCGTGCCTGTTCCACCGGTGCCTGGTCCGGCACCGGTCAGCTGCTCCACGCCAGAGCTAGAGCAATCCGCTCCACCGGTGTTCAGTCCAGCTCTGGCCAGCAGGGTCAGACCGGACCAGGGGTACTTTGGGGGGTTGGAGAGGGAGTGGGAATCATGCCCGGAGCCGGATCCACCGCCAAGGCGGAGTGCCCACCCGGTCCCTCCCCTGTGGTGTTTGGTTGGCGCGCCTTTGGGGGGGGGGGGGGGTACTGTCACGCCCTGGCTCTGGGGACTCTAGTATGTTGAGCCAGGGTGTGAGTTTTCATTTGTTTTTCGTTCTAGTTTTGTAGTTCTATGTTGGCCAGTGTGGTTCTCAATCAGAGGCAACGTGTATCAGCTGTTGCTTGTTGGCTCTGATTGGGAACCATACTTAAGCAGCCAGTTTTCCCACAGTGTTTGTGGGATCTTGTTCCTGTGTAGGTTTGTGTTTTGCACCTTTGGACGTCACGTATCGATCTGTTGTTTTTGTTCGTGTAATCATTATTTAATAAATATGTTCACCTTCCACGCTGCGCCTTGGTCCTCTGTATCCGACGATTGTGACAGTTAGTGGAGATGGAGGAGACTGAAATGAAAACATATGCTTAAAGTACTTTGCTTCCTCTTTCAAAATATTGTTTGGTGAATCATGGATGACTCATTTGTAACAAGTTTCTGTAAATTATTTTTGGTAGTATTTCTATGTTGAAGATAAACAAATAATTTGTTGCGTTTTCCCCCATACTCCATTCAGTTTGCTTAAATTTTATAATGTATTACATTTGATCTTTCTTGAATAAGTTCCTCCATTTATCAAATGTATTCTGTGCCTCTGTTACAGTTTTTATTGCTATATATCTGTACTGTTAGTTCCTCTATTTCCTTTGTTAAGATGAACTATTTTGACCTAAATTGTTTGCATGGCCTCTAAAGGCATATTTAAAAGTGTAGGAAAAAGTGAGTTATAAATTCTTCGGTATTGTTTAAAAATAAGTAATACAATGGGTCGGTCTAATCCTGAATGCTGATTGGTTAAAACCGCATTCCAGCAGGTGTCCATTCCACAAGTTACCACCGGCTAAATCTATGACGTTGAAATGCCTATTTACTCTGTTCCATCTGACTGCGCAATCCACTGTCTCATCCGCCCAGCCAAGCAATTTATAAACTTTATCTCCACTATAAAAAGCTTCTAGACATTATCTCACGTTTCTTTTAGACTAACATTTAGTTTTCAACAGCGGAGATTTGTATAAACCTTGCTGTCTGTCTCTTCGACATTTGCAACATTGTTTAAATATTCAAATTTGATCTCCAGCTGTCCCATAGTAATGAACGTGTCAGGAGTCGGGACGAGACAGACAGGCAGGCAGAGTTTCTCAGCCAGTCAAAATCATGAATCAGCTGGCATCATTTTAATGGATTTATACAAAGAAATGTCAATTGAAAAAAGGTCCAGTTAGTTTAGTCTTTCCAGCTTCAGTTTGAAGTGATTGTGTTAGCTGTGTTGTTGGCTAGCTCCTCTGAACACATTTTCTATGCCAGGAGAAATCGCGCCTCATTAGCTCATTTTTATGGATGTGTCCAAATAAATGTCACTAGAAAACAGCTTAAACAAATGCAGCTATTGTTGTTATTTGGGCTGCACTATTTGCGTGACTGTAAATTAGCCGTAGTTGGCTAGCTAGCAAGCAAGGGATTAGAACGTTGCCAGACAGTATGGCAATGGAACATTTAGAACGAACGACTGGGTCGCGTCCATAGATACAGAACAAAAAGACTGAATGACTGGGTTGCGTCTCTGGCAACCGAACCGATAGAACGAACGACCAGGAGGCTTGGGTAGCCTAGATTTGTGTCGGGACTATATTTTGTGGAAGGATGCAATAGTATGAATACATTCATAAACATAAAGTTTTTTATGAAAATATGTCAATCATTATTTGAATATGTTGGTAACCCGTTGTATAAAAGTGATAATGCCCTCGAAGCCGGTGTGTGTCGACTTCGTCTCGGGCCTAACAACACCCGTGCCAATAAATCCTCCAAAAACCGGCTTCTCTGGCATTATAACTTAATTCAGTAGGCTTTGATTACATTTCCAATATCCTCACCCTCGTGGAAATTATGTAAGAGTAATGTGTAAACTAATTATTTGATGGTCCGACCGCATTCTGTCCCCTATCAACACTCTTTTAACTTTTGGTGCCAGCAAAAATGACATAAGAAAGTAGTCAAGACGACTAACTTGATTGAGCCTCCACCATGTATATTTCACTAGGTCAGGATATTTTAGCGCACATATATCCACTAGTTCCAATATATCCATGATATTCGTGATTTCCTTAAGTGCATAAGGGTGATTTCCTTTACGCTCCACTGAGGTATTTAAAACCGTGTTAAAATCTCCCACCATAATAATAGAGTCATGTATTGGTTGTAGGCTTGATTAATTATTATACACTACCGTTCAAAAGTTTGAGGTCACTTTTCTTGTTTTTTTCTGTCCATTAAAATAACATCAAATTGATCAGAAATACAGTGTAGACATTGTTTGCGCTGTTCTGTGAAGGGAGTAGTACACAGCGTTGTACGAGATCTTCAGTTTCTTGGCAATTTCTCGCATGGATTAGCCTTCATTTCTCCGAACAAAAATAGACTGACGAGTTTCAGAAGAAAGTTATTTTGTTTCTGGCCATTTTGAGCCTGTATCGAACCCACAATTGCTGATGCTCCAGATACTCAACTAGTCTCAAGAACACCAGTTTTATTGCTTCTTTAATCAGCACAACAGTTTTCAGCTGTGCTAACATCATTGCAAAATGATTTTCTAATTATCAATTAGCCTTTTAAAATGATACATTTGGATTAGCAAACACAACGTGCCATTAGAACACAGGACTGATGGTTGCTGATAAAGGGCCTCTGTATGCCTATGTAGATATTTCATAAAAAATCAGCAGTTTCCAGGTACAATATTCATTTACAACATTAACAATGTCTACACTGTATTTCTGATCAATTTGATGTTATTTTAATGGTTAAAAAAAATTGCTTTTCTTTCAAAGAAAATGACATTTCTAAGTGACCCCAAACTTTTGAACGGTAGTGTATGTATTTATATGTATGTACAGTGGGGAAAAAAGTATTTAGTCAGCCACCAATTGTGCAAGTTCTCCCACTTAAAAAGATGAGAGAGGCCTGTAATTTTCATCATAGGTACACGTCAACTATGACAGACAAAATGAGAAAAAAACATAATTTGCAAATAATTTCCACCATAATTTGCAAATAAATTCATTAAAAATCCTACAATGTGATTTTCTGGAAAAAGAAATCTCAGTTTGTCTGTCATAGTTGACGTGTACCAATGATGAAAATTACAGGCCTCTCTCATCTTTTTAAGTGGGAGAACTTGCACAATTGGTGGCTGACTAAATAATTTTTTCCCCCACTGTATCTATGTGTGCATATATACAGTATATATATATATATATATATATATATATATATATATATATATATATATATATATATATGCGAGAGAAAAAAAACATATGGGGGATTGGAAGTGATGCAGACAATTACATTGATGGAAGTTACAATCTATCTGCAATATTAAAGCTGATCTACCCCCATAAATAAAAAATATCCCCCACATAAGTCTATTACTGAAAACCATTTGGCATCTGGTGGAATCAGGCGGCAGGTAGCTTAGTGGTTAAGAGCGTTGAGCCAGTAACCGAAAGGTCGCTGGTTCTAATCCCCGAGCCGACTAGGTGAAAAATCTGTCGATGTGCACTTGAGCAAGGCACTTAACCCTAATTGCTCATGTAAGTCGCTCTGGATAAGAGCGTCTGCTAAATGACCAATTTAATTTTTTAATTTAAATATTTGTTAACAATGTATGTGGATTTGGTACCTCTGCTTGGTAGTCCTGCATGACCTCGTTAACCGTTCTCAGGTTGTGGACAAGCCTCCATTTTTGTTTGTCTGCTTTAAGTACTGGTAGTAGTGGTGTATTACAGTCACTCTGAGTTTTAACCAGTACTCCTGCTTCTATCAGTCCCTCTATTGTAGCTTGGCCAGGTCGCAGTTCTAAATGAGAACTTGTTCTCAACTGGCTTACCTGGTTAAATAAAGGTGAAATAAAAATAAAATTCTGGGTTCGATTACAGGCTCAAAATGGCCGGAAACAAATAACTTTATTTTGAAACTCGTCAGTCTATTCTTGTTCAACAGTGAAGGTGGCGACACCGGGATGCTGACCTTTTAGGCAGAGTTGCAAAGATAAAGCCATATCTCAGACTGCCCATCTTAATCTTTTATTTTTATTGCCCAGTCTGAGATATGGCTTTTTCTTTGCAACTCTGCCTAGAAGGTCAGCATCCCGGAGTCGCCTCTTCACTGTTGATGTTGAGACTTGTTTTGCGGGTACTATTTAATGAAGCTGCCAGTTGAGGACCAGCACAACAGTTTTCAGCTTGCAAGCATCCCCCTTTTCCCTCCAAACATATGGTCATTATGGCCAAACAGTTCTATTTTTGTTTCATCAGACCAGAGGACATTTCTCAAAAAAGTACTATCTTTGTCCATGTGTACAGTTGCAAACCGTAGTCTGGCTTTTTTATGGCGGTTTTGGAGCAGTGGCTTCTTCCTTGCTGAGTGGCCTTTCAGGTTATGTCGATATAGAACTCGTTTTACTGTGGATATAGATACTTTTGTACCTGTTTCCTCCAGCATCTTCACAAGGTCCTTTGCTGTTTTTCTGGGATTGATTTGCACTTTTCGCACCAAAGTACATTCGTCTCTAGGAGACAGAACGCTTCTCCTTCCTGAGCGGTATGACGGCTGTGTGGTCCCATGGTGTTTATACTTGCGTACTATTGTTTGTACAGATGAACGTGGTAACTTCAGGCGTTTGTAAATTGCTCCCAAGGATGAACCAGACTTGTGGAGGTCTACAATTTGTTTTCTGAGGTCTTGGCTGATTTCTTTTGATTTTCCCATGATGTCAAGCAAAGAGGCACTGAGTTTGAAGGTAGGCCTTGAAATGCATCCAAAGGTACACCTCCAATTGACTCAAATGATGTCAATTAGCCTATCAGAAGCTTCAAAGCCATGACATCATTTTCTGGAATTTTCCAAGCTGTTTAAAGGCACAGTCAACTTAGTGTATGTAAACTTCTGACCCACTGGAATTGTGATACAGTGAATTATAAGTGAAACAATCTGTCTGTAAACAATTGTTGGAAAAATTACTTGTGTCATGCACATAACCAACTTGCCAGAACTACAGTATAGTTTGTTAACAAGACATTTGTGGAGTGGTTGAAAAACAAGTTTTAATGACTCCAACCTAAGTGTATGTAAACTTCCGACTTCAACTGTACATTGGTGACCAGAGTGGGATCCTTTCGATACACCTATGGGGTCTTGGCATACAAATGCTCCTAGAGAGAATGGGGAATACTGAAACATGTGTCTCCATGCTTTTGGCATTGATCGTAAGCTCTCATTTCTGGTCTGCAACATTGTATGATTGTGCCCTCCACTGCACTTGATATACATTGATTTGTAGGTTACACTATATTTAGATACCTCAAATACTGCCTGAGACAACTTTGCTATTTGTTCAAATGTATATGCGTGAAAGATACATTATGGAAAACATTTCTCACAAAATCAAATCAAATCAAATTGTATTTGTCACATGCGCCGAATACAACAGGTGCAGACCTTACAGTGAAATGCTTACTTCAAATCAAATCAAATCAAATTGTATTGGTCACATGCGCCGAATACAACAGGTGCAGACATTACAGTGAAATGCTTACTTACAGCCCTTAACCAACAGTGCATTTATTTTTAACAAAAAATGTAAAATAAAACAACCAAAAAAGTGTTGAGAAAAAAAGAGCAGAAGTAAAATAAAATAACAGTAGGGAGGCTATATATACAGGGGGGTACCGGTGCAGAGTCAATGTGCGGGGGCACCTGCTAGTTGAGATAGTTGAAGTAATATGTACATGTGGGTAGAGTTAAAGTGACTATGCATAAATAATTAACAGAGTAGCAGCAGCGTAAAAAGGATGGGGTGGGGGGGCAGTGCAAATAGTCCGGGTAGCCATGATTAGCTGTTCAGGAGTCTTATGGCTTGGGGGTAGAAGCTGTTGAGAAGTCTTTTGGACCTAGACTTGGCACTCCGGTACCGCTTGCCGTGCAGTAACAGGGAGAACAGTCTATGACTAGGGTGGCTGGAGTCTTTGACAATTTTGAGGGCCTTCCTCTGACACCGCCTGGTATAGAGGTCCTGGATGGCAGGAAGTTTGGCCCCAGTGATGTACTGGGCCGTACGCACTACCCTCTGTAGTGCCTTGCGGTCGGAGGCCAAGCAGTTGCCATACCAGGCGGTGATGCAACCAGTCAGGATGCTCTCGATGGTGCAGCTGTAGAATTTTTTGAGGATCTGAGGACCCATGCCAAATCTTTTCAGTCTCCTGAGGGGGAATAGGCTTTGTCGTGCCCTCTTCACGACTGTCTTGGTGTGTTTGGACCATGATAGTTCGTTGGTGATGTGGACACCAAGGAACTTGAAGCTCTCAACCTGTTCCACTACAGCCCCGTCGATGAGAATGGGGGCGTGCTCCGTCCTCTTTTTTTTCCTGTAGTCCACAATCATCTCCTTTGTCTTGGTCACTTACAAGCCCTTAACCAACAATGCAGTTTTAAGAAAGAATACCCCCCCCCCCAAAAAAAAAAAATCCAAGAAAAAATGTTTATATATATATATATAAAATAATACAAAATAAAAGTAACAAATAATTATAGCGAGGCTATAATCAGGGGGTACCGGTACCGAGTCAATGTGCGGGGGCACCGGTTAGTCGAGGTAATTGGGGTAATATGTACATGTAGTTAGAGTTATTAAAGTGCCTATGCATAGATAATAAACAGAGAGTAGCAGCAGCGTAAAAGAGGGGTGGGGGGCAATGCAAATAGTCTGGGTAGCCATTTGATTAGATGTTCAGGAGTTATGGCTTGGGGGTAGAAGCTGTTTAGAAGCCTCTTGGACCTAGACTTGGCGCTCCGGTACCGCTTGCCGTGCAGTAGCAGAGAGAACAGTCTATGACTTGGGTGACTGGAGTCTTTGACAGTTTTTAGGGCCTTCATCTGACACCGTCCTGGATGGCAGGAAGCTTGTCCCCAGTGATGTACTGGGCCGTACGCACTACCCTCTGTAGTGCCTTGTGGTTGGAGGCCGAGCAGTTGCCATACCAGACAGTGATGCAACCAGTCAGGATGCTCTCGATGGTGCAGTTGTAGATATATTTTAAGTCTCCTTAGGGGGAATAGGTTTTGTCGTGCCCTCTTCACGACTGTCTTGGTGTGCTTGGACCATGTTAGTTTGTTGGTGATGTGGACACCAAGGAACTTGAAGCTCTCAACCTGATCCACTACAGCCCAGCCCCGTCGATGAGAATGGGGAGTGCTCGGTCATAGTTAGTAGAATAATGAATGGATTGGCAAGATTTTGGCAAGGTTAGTAGGAAAGTTAATAATTTAAATCACCTAAATATACTCACATTTACTGAACATTTAATATTTGAAACTCAAACATAGGCTCTTTATCATTCTCTGTACCTTATATTCCAGTGCGTCCAACATTATGCATGCCCACCATGGTTTTAGGCAGCTGCTATTTGAGAACTTATCTGATTTAGAAATCAAACTGTTCATCTTATTGCAGTGCACATTATACAACCGTTTTAAGCGTGCAGCTAGTTACTTGAAATAAGACATATACTCACTGACAAAGATAGCTAATGAAACACGAATTGACATTTACAGTAGTTGGCTAGGCTAGTCAAACTGTAACATTGGCTAGCTTTGAATACATTGGCTAAATGGTCAACGGAGTTACCTCTTCATACGATCAAGACAATTTGTATTGCATGCTGCATATTTCAAGTGCACTCGAAAACAGATATATATATCTTTTTTTCAGTCTTTGGGAGCTAGGTCTGTTCCTCTTCATCAGACAGCAGCTCGCGTTTTCACAAGAGGCTGTGTTTACATCGTGCCTTCATCACGAGGGGGGTATGTACGGGAGTTCTGATTGGTTCCAAGTTTAGCAGTTTGGCAAATTTGCCTAAGCAGATAGTGTTGAATATACTTTATTATAGTAATCATAAGAATGTTTTACTGTCATATACAAAAAATCAGCTCCTCCCTCGACTGGGATCGGCTAGGGCCCACCACCTACATCAGATGCGCTCATAAATGCCCTGCTACAGAGATCTCAAGTTGTGATAATGTGTGCATTTCATCAAATGCTCGCAGTCAAACAACCATTCATAATGCGTGACTCTTGTTCTTTTCCTGTGTCGTTGGGTCAGGGTGTGAGTTTCTGTTGAATTCTATGTTATTGTATTTCTAGGTTGTAGATCTAGTTTGAGATTTATATGTTTGGTCGGGTGTGATTCCCAATCAGAGGCAGCTGTCGCTCGTTGTCTCTGATTGGGGATCATACTTAGGTAGCCTGGTTGCCGACCTTAGTTGTGGGATCTTGACTCGCGTTTGGCTTGTTGTGTTGTAGCCACTGTTTGAGCTTCACGTTTCGTTGTTTTGTTATTTTGTCAAGTGTTTATTCGTATTAATAAACATGTACGCATACCACGCTGCACCTTGGTCTGACCCGTCTCTCAACGATCGTGACAGAAGATCCACCAAACAAGGAGCAGCGCCCAGGAGCAGCAGACACCCTGGACACAGGTGGGAAAGACATTTTGGACTTGGGAGGAGATATTGGCTGGTAGAGGACCCTGGGCGAAGGAGGATGCCCAGGCAGGAGAGGAGAAAGGACTCGGTCACGAAGAAAGCCTGAGAAACAGCCACAATATTATTATTTATTTTGGGGGGGGGGGGGGGGGCACACGGGGTGGACGACGAGGCAGCAGGAGGCCGTGAAAGGGCTGACTGTAGAGGAGGAGGCCGCTATTTTAGAGGTTCTCCAAGACCTGCGGATCGACAGTTTAAGAGAGGAGGCCACCACATTACGGGGGCTGATAGGGAGAATAGAGCAGGAGAGCTCCCTTAAAGAGGAGGCGCTGCAGGAGGCCCGTAGGGAGAAGGAAGTAGTGGAGGCACGGAGAGAGGAGCTGGTCAGGCAACAAAAGGAGCGTGTGTTCGTTGAGGAACCGAGGTATGCAGAGATACACACTGTGTCGCCAGTGCGCATTCACAGCCCAGTGCGTCCTGTGCAAGCGCCCCGCACGTGCCGTGCGAAAGTGGGCATCCAGCCAGGATGGATTGTGCCGGCTCAATGCTCCTGGTCTCCAGTGCGCCTCCACGGTCCAGTATACCCTGCGACAGTCCTACGCACTGGGTCGCCAGTGCACCTTCACAGCCCAGTGTGTCCTGTGCCAGCGCCCCGCATGTGCCGTGTGAAAGTGGGCATCCAGCCAGGACGGGTTGTGCCATCTCTAAGCTCCAGACCTCCAGTGCGCCTCCACAGCCCGGTACGGCCTGTGCCAGCTCCTCGCACCAAACCAGTGGTACCTGTCGCCTGCCCGGTACGTCCCGTACCTGCTCCCCGCACCAAACCAGTGGTGCGCGTATCCAGTCCAGTACGGCCCGTACCTGCTCCCCGCACCAAACCAGTGGTGCACATATCCAGTCCAGTACGGCCCGTACCTGCTCCCCGCACCAAACCATTGGTGCGTGTATCCAGTCCGGCACGGCCCGTGCCTGCTCCTCGCACCAAACCAGTGGTGCGTGTCTCCAGTCCGGCACGACCCGTGCTTGCCCCTCGCACCAGACCAGTGGTGCGTGTTCCCAGTCCAGCTCCAGTCAGCGGCTCCACTCCGGAGCTAGAGCAATCCGCTCCACCGGTGCCAGTCCCGCTCCGGTCAGCGGCTCAATTCCAGTGCCAGGGCAATCCGCTCTACCGGTGCCTAGTCCAGCCCCGGTCAGCTGCTCCAGTCCAGTGCCAGAGCAGTCCGCTCCATCGGTGCCCCGTCCATCTCCGGTCAACGGATCCACTCAGGAGCCAGAGCAGTCCGCTCCACCGGTGCTTAGTCCAGCTCCGGTTAGCGGATCCACTCCGGAGCCAGAGCAGTCCGCTCCACCGGGGTCCAGTCCAGCTCCGGTCTGCGGCTCCACTCCGGAGCCAGGGTAGTCCGCTCCACCAGTGCCTACTTCAGCTCCGGTCAGCGGCTCCATTCCAGTGCCAAGGCAATCCGCTCTACCGGTGCCTAGTCCAGCCCCGGTCAGCTGCTCCACTCCAGACCCAGAAGTCAGCCCCTCTCCAGGGTCGGGGTCTCCCACACCAGGGTCCAGACAGGGCTTGGTGCTGCGCGGGAGGATTGCCGATCCAGGCCCAGACGTCAGCCTCTCTCCAGGTTCGGGGTCTCCCACACCAGGGTCCAGACAGGGCTTGGTGCATCGTGGGAGGAAGGAGAGGGGAAGCATCGCGCCAAGGTCCAGACCAGACCAGGGGTGTAACGGGGAGGCAGAGAGGGAGAAGTCGTCACGCCCGGAGTCGGAGCCGCCTCCGAGACTCAGTGCCCACCCGGACCCTCCCCTAATGAGTCAGGTTGGTGCGGCCGGAGTACGCACTTTTGGGGGTGGGGGTACTGTCACGCCCTGATCGAGAGAACTCTTGTTAGTTGGGTCAGGGTGTGAGTTTCTGTTGAATTCTATGTTATTGTATTTCTAGGTTGTAGATCTAGTTTGAGATTTCTATGTTTGGCCGGGTGTGATTCCCAATCAGAGGCAAGTGTCACTCGTTGTCTCTGATTGGGGATCATACTTAGGTAGCCTGGTTGCCTACCTTAGTTGTGGGATCTTGACTCGCGTTTGCTTGTTGTGTTGTAGCCACTGTTTGAGCTTCACGTTTCGTTGTTTTGTTATTTTGTCAAGTGTTTATTCGTATTAATAAACATGTACGCATACCACGCTGCACCTTGGTCTGACCCGTCTCTCAACGACCGTGACAGTCATGCACATACGTCGAGAGTACCAACTCTGAACCCTTTTCGCCTGGTATTAGGAGAAAAAAACAACAGTAACCATGGAAGCCATCAAGAAGAAAATGCAAATGTTAAAACTGGATAAGGAAAACTATTGATCGGGCAGAACAAGCAGGAGACAAAAAGGGGGCAGAGGACAAATGCAAACAGGTATGGGAGTATAATGATCAAGATGATTTATTCCCTGCCTTTTCATTGCTTAAAGGGAGTGGGGCAACTGTATCTCATTCCAATAGCAAATTATATTTATTAATTTATTCATTTGAATGATTTTACTGCTCCCTTCAATGTCTGTCAACCATGAAGTGGTTTGGTCATTGACAGACAGTATTTCATCCATATATGGTTGGCCTAATCCATGTACAATCTACGATATGCAATAAACATAAAAGCCCAGTCAGTAATTTTATTGCATGATGAGCACATAATATATTTACGATTTCAAGTATGTCGTTTCTACCCCGAAACACAAAGTAAGACATGTCCAACATGTGGAAGATAGGTAAGCGTGTGTTCTAAATAATGGCATCTAAATATCCTTTTGTTAAGTTATCGGTAAGCTACTTCATACAGTTGGCTACTTCAGACTTTTGCAAGTATGACTAATAAAAGGGCTTATAGTCTCTTCAACAGTGTTTCATGGGTACAGTAGGCATCAGAGTGATGTGCTGGCTGAATTTATTAGATATCACAGACAGATCACACCATTGGCCCAGCCAGTTTGAGGTTATTATGGGCTGTGTTAAATTCCCTGAGTCGAAGCACATTGATGAGGGGCACAAGCTGACCTAAGGAGTACATACTAAGAAGCTAATGAAGCCCAGTGTGAATGAGTGACATGCCACCAGCAACCCCATAGGTGACTGTAAATCTACAGTTTAGGGGATAGCCCTTGACATAGAATCATGACATCATTGCCATAACATGCACTTTAAGGGGGGTATTTTGATGTTTCCAGATGAGTTCTTTCTCTTAGACAAAGCAGTAGATTATTACAGAGGTTCATTTTGAAATGTCAAACCAAAATTGTCAGTATTGACACAATCAAGGAATCTGAGCATACCAGTCTTCCAAATGATCATATCTCCACTGTCATCTCTCATCTTCTGTCATCATCTAACCATAGAAGGCACTCGCAACATGTTAAAATTGCAGGCCTCCCGAGAGGCGTCACTACAGACCCGGGTTCGATCCCGGGCTGTGTCGCAGCCGGCCACGACCGGGAGAACCATGAGGCGGCGCACAATTGGGCCAGTTAGGGGAGGGTTTGGCCGGCCGGGATGTCCTTGTCCCATCGAGCTCTAACGACTCCTTGTGGCGGGCCGGGAGCATGCACGCTGACTTCGGTCGCCAGCTGTACAGTGTTTCCTCCGACACATTGGTGCGGCTGGCTTCTGGGTTAAGCGAGCAATGTGTCAAGAAGCAGTGTGGCTTGGCAGGGTCGTGTTTTTGGAGGACGCATGGCTCTCGACCTTTGCCTCTCCCGAGTCCGTACGGGAGTTGCAGCGATGGGACAAGACTGTAACTACCAATTGGATATCATGAAATTGGGGAGAAAAACGGGTTTAAAAAAAAGTGGTCCGATTCTGCACTATGCAAGTGTTAGCTAACCTTCAGGAAATTGACAGAATTGAAGGTGCTTGAGTATCAACCTTCTCGCGTCCTACCACTTTTCTTTTTGGAAAATCAAGACCGGGATGGAATGACAGAAGACACTCATCATTTTGGATTCAACGCCAGTTCAGAATCAGTCACATTTTGGCCCGAGTCCTTCATGGTCTCCCTCTCAGCTGATTCCCATGGTCTATCTATGATGTTGACATTATGGCTACATAGCAGCTTAGCCCTCCTCACAGTTTAATTATCTTATCTACCTTTGGACATTGGTTACTCCCTACCATCACACATGGGAACAAGAAAGGGATACTCCTGTTTTGTCTTGAACATTTTGAATTAAAATTTGGTTGATCATTGAACACATATGCACCTTCCGAGCAGCACACTTGCGTGAAATCAGCCTTACCATAGCTTTTTAGATTTGGCAAAAGTTGAATGTGCAGCCAAAACCTAGACCTGTACAAGAGAAGAGCAACCATCTCATTCTACTGTAGCCTACCCCCTTTTTCCTTTTTCGAAGCTTCTTTATACCTTCATGATGGAGATTTGGAGCGGATCCTCTTCCTGAATAGAAAATAGCTTGAGCTTATAGTTACACGTACTGTATCAAATACAGTGAGGGAAAAAAGTATTTGTATCCCCTGCTGATTTTGTACGTTTTCCCACTGACAAAGAAGTGATCAGTCTCTAATTTTAATGGTAGGTTTATTTGAACATTGAGAGACAGAATAACAACAAAAAAATCCAGAAAAACAAATGTCAAAAATGTTATAAATTGATTTGCATTTTAATAAGGGAAATAATTATTTCACCCCCTCTCAATCCGAAAGATTTCTGGCTCCCAGGTGTCTTTTATACAGGTAACGAGCTGAGATTAGGAGCACACTCTTAAAGACCATCGGCAAGCAGCTTGGTGAGAAGGTGACAACAGTTGGTGCGATTATTCGCAAATGGAAGAAACACAAAAGACTGTCAATCTCCCTCGGCCTGGGGCTCCATGCAAGATCTCACCTCGTCGAGTTGCAATGATCATGAGAACGGTGAGGAATCAGCCCAGAACTACACAGGAGGATCTTGTCAATGATCTCAAGGCAGCTGGGACCATAGTCACCAAGAAAACAATTGGTAACACACTACGCCGTGAAGGACTGAAATCCTGCAGCGCCCGCAATGTCCCCCTGCTCAAGAAAACACATACAGTCCCGTCTGAAGTTTGCCAATGAACATCTGAATGATTTAGAGGAGAACTGGGTAAAAGTGTTGTGGTCAGATGAGACCAAAATGGAGCTCTTTGGCATCAACTCAACTCGCCGTGTTTGGAGGAGGAGGAATGCTGCCTATGACCCCAAGAACACCATCCCCACCGTCAAACATGGAGGTGGAAACATTATGCTTTGGGGGTGTTTTTCTGCTAAGGGGACAGGACAACTTCACCACATCAAAGGGACAATGGACGGGGCCATGTACCATCAAATCTTGGATGAGAACCTCCTTCCCTCAGCCAGGGCATTGAAAATGGGTCATGGATGGGTATTCCAGCATGACAATGACCCAAAACACACGGCCAAGGCAACAAAGGAGTGGCTCAAGAAGAAGCACATTAAGGTCCTGGAGTGGCCTAGCCAGTCTCCAGACCTTAATCCCATAGAAAATCTGTGGAGGGAGCTGAAGGTTCGAGTTGCTAAACGTCAGCCTCTAAACTTTAATGACTTGGAGAAGATCTGCAAAGAGGAGTGGGACAAAATCCCTCCCGAGATGTTTGCAAACCTGGTGGCCAACTACAAGAAACGTCTGACCTCTGTGATTGCCAACAACGGTTTTGCCACCAAGTACTAAGTCATGTTTTGCCAAGGTGTCAATTACTTATTTCCCTCATTAAAATGCAAATCAATTTATAACATTTTTGACGTGTTTTTCTGGATTTTTTTGTTGTTCTGGATTTTTTAGTTATTAATACTCTGTCCTTGACTTACATTACCCATTATGTTATGTGAGTCCTCTCTTTCCGTTTAGTCCCCAAGTAATGAAAGCCACCATTGGCTTGGAATGGAACCACCCTTCCTTGAAGATTTGTCTATCCCCCTGGTGTGTGTTTGTGATACCATGGAGAACATTTGCTTCCGTGGCGGCAAATAGCTAATGGTCTAATCGCTTCAGCTTTTGTTGCCGTCTACACTGACCATTCTATTAATCTATCCTGTTTAATTGACTTGGTCAGCTTCAGCCATATGGAGCCTCTCTATGAATAGTAGTATTCCCTAATACATCTTTGTTCCTAGAAGAGCAATGGTGGAACAAGCTCCCTCACGACGCCAGGTCAGCGGAGTCACTGACCACCTTCCGGAGGCACTTGAAACCCTACCTCTTTAAGGAATAACTGGGATAGTATAAAAGTAATCCTTCTACCCCACCCCCCCAAAAAATTAATACATTAATTAATAAATAAAAAAATGTGTATATATACAGTGGGGAGAACAAGTATTTGATACACTGCCAATTTTGCAGATTGTCCTACTTACAAAGAATGTATTGGTCTGTAATTTGTATCATAGGTACACTTCAACTGTGAGAGACGGAATCAAAAACAAAAATCCAGAAAATCACATTGTATGATTTTTAAGTAATTAATTTAACAGAAACCTTTGTTTGCAATTACAGAGATCATACGTTTCCTGTAGGTTTTGACCAGGTTTGCACACACTGCAGCAGGGATTTTGGCCCACTCCTCCATACAGACCTTCTCCAGATCCTTCAGGTTTCGGGGCTGTCGCTGGGCAATACGGACTTTCAGCTCCCTCCAAAGATTTTCTATTGGATTCAGGTCTGGAGACTGGCTAGGCCACTCCAGGACCTTGAGATGCTTCTTACGGAGCCACTCCTTAGTTGCCCTGGCTGTGTGTTTCGGGTCGTTGTCATGCTGGAAGACCCAGCCACGACCCATCTTCAATGCTCTTACTGAGGGAAGGAGGTTGTTGGCCAAGATCTCGCGATACATGGCCCCATCCATTCTCCCCTCAATACGGTGCAGTCGTTCTGTCCCCTTTGCAGAAAAGCATCCCCAAAGAATGATGTTTCCACCTCCATGCTTCACGGTTGGGATGGTGTTCTTGGGGTTGTACTCATCCTTCTTCCTCCAAACACGGCGAGTGGAGTTTAGAACAAAAAGCTATATTTTTGTCTCATCAGACCACATGACCTTCTCCCATTCCTCCTCTGGATCATCCAGATGGTCATTGGCAAACTTCAGACGGGCCTCGACATGCGCTGGCTTGAGCAGGGGGACCTTGCGTGTGCTGCAGGATTTTAATCCATGACGGCGTAGTGTGTTACTAATGTTTTTCTTTGAGACTGTGGTCCCAGCTCTCTTCAGGTCATTGACCAGGTCCTGCCGTGTAGTTCTGGGCTGATCCCTCACCTTCCTCATGATCATTGATGCCCCACGAGGTGAGATCTTGCATGGAGCCCCAGACTGAGGGTTTTTGACCGTCATCTTGAACTTCTTCCATTCTCTGCCTTCTCACCAAGCTGCTTGCCTATTGTCCTGTAGCCCATCCCAGCCTTGTGCAGGTCTACAATTTTATCCCTGATGTCCTTAAACAGCTCTCTGGTCTTGGCCATTGTGGAGAGGTTGGAGTCTGTTTGATTGAGTGTGTGGACAGGTGTCTTTTATACAGGTAACGAGTTCAAACAGGTGCAGTTAATACAGGTAAAGAGTGGAGAACAGGAGGGCTTCTTAAAGAAAAACTAACAGGTCTGTGAGAGCCAGAATTCTTACTGGTTGGTAGGTGATCAAATACTTATGTCATGCAATAAAATGCAAATTAATTACTTTAAAATCATACAATGTGATTTTCTGGATTTTTGTTTTAGATTCCGTCTCTCACAGTTGAAGTGTACCTATGATAAAAATGACAGACCTCTACATGCTTTGTAAGTAGGAAAACCTGCAAAATCGGCAGTGTATCAAATACTTGTTCTCCCCACTGTGTGTGTGTATGTATATATATATATATATATATATATATATATATATATATATATATATATATATATATAACAAATTAAAATTACAAATATACTCTAAAAAAAAATATATATATAAACAAATAAATTGTAAAGTGGTTGTCCCACTGGCTATCATAAGGTGAATGCACCAATTTGTAAGTCGCTCTGGATAAGAGCATCTGCTAAATGATATAAATGTAACATGTAAGCACACATTGGGCTATTCCTATTCCAGCACCGTCATTTCTCTTTGTTGCAGCCTTGATGGTGGCATGTCTATTTCCATGGGGCTGTTTTAAGACCCTCACCTTCTTCTAATTGCTGTTCCACAAAGAAAAAGGGGTCAAGGCTGGGTCTGGGCTCAGAAAATTCAAGCCCGAAACCACATGGAACGGCAGCAGTGGGATTAGAATGGCTCCCGGGCTATTTGTAACCCTGAAGCCCCGATGCCTCACATAGCTGGAGCCCAAAAGACCGGTAGAATCCGTCAGATGTAATTGAAGAATTACATTCTTCATGGGGACATAATTGTAGGTCTGATATTATACAGTGTGTGAGGTTTCAGGCTTGGCAGAATACAGTAGATTGAATACATTTGATATAAATCGGTTATGTATCTTATTGTATTTGATTCTGAGGCTTTGATGCTTTAGCAACCCTATAGACCAAATTGATTGGTCCTCTAACATTGTGTGTGTGTGTGTGTGTGTGTGTGTGTGTGTGTGTGTGTGTGTGTGTGTGTGTGTGTGTGTCTGTGTGTCCCCTAGCTGGAAGAAGAGTTGCTGGCCCTGCAGAAGAAGCTCAAGTGAGTGGAGGATGAGTTGGATAAATACTCTGAGCTGCTGAAGGACGCCCAGGAGAAGCTGGAACAGGCCGAGAAGAAGGCCACAGACGTGAGTCACGCAGGGAAATACTAGGGGTCACTATGACCATGGTGACATCAAAGCATACACACACACAAACACACACACCATATACACACTCCAGTTACAAGTATGGTAGTGCTTTGAAGGCAATGTATCAGTGCAGTGCTCAGACAAGAGCAACTGACTCAAGAGACTGCTACATTATTTGCTCCTCCTGGTTTATCACTACAGGTAATTTAGATAATAATAATCAGCATATGTTATGGCTGAAGCATCTTTTCCCCCCAAGGTATTGCCACAAATTCACCTGGTAATCAAACACTTCATTTTCATTTAGACATTTTTTCATCAAGGATGCCAAGATCCTTGCGCCATATATTTTCACCATTTCACCACTGCTGTCATTTCAGCATACTTAATGTTATACTATGTAAAAGTATACACAGCTAAATGTTTATAGGGCCATAAATTAGCATCCTATCAGGCCCTTGGGCCACACTGTCTCCCCCTGGTGTGACAAACCTGTGCTGTACAGTACTGGCAGTATGCGTCTGTCCGTCAAACCTCCCAATTATTGCAGTTCACTGATTTGAAAGGAAATAGTATAAGAAATATGGTGGAAACTCCCACTAGCCCATGCCTACACCAGTCTAATGGTTTTAGATTT
Organism: Coregonus lavaretus; assembly: GCF_964263955.1. NCBI lineage: Eukaryota > Metazoa > Chordata > Actinopteri > Salmoniformes > Salmonidae > Coregonus > Coregonus lavaretus. The sequence continues at coordinate 1,232,871 of NC_140011.1, read as the reverse complement.
CTGGGAAGTCAAATAACATTTTATTTGTCACATGCGCCGAAAACAACTGGTGTAGACTTTACCGTGAAATGCTTGCTTACAAGCCCTTCCCAATAAAATAGTATCACAAGAGTATCACACCCCTGAGGCGCCCCTGTGATGAGGGCCAGCGTGTCGGAGGTGTTGTTGCCTACCCTCACCACCTGAGGCCGGCCGGTCAGGAAGTCCAGGATCCAGTTGCAGAGGGAGGGGTTCAGTCCCAGGTTCCCTAGCTTGGTGATGAGCTTGGAGGGGACTATGGTGTTGAACGCTGACCTGTAGTCTACGAACATCATTCTCACAGTTATTTCCCCTCTTCTCCAAGTGGGAGAGGGCAGTGTGAAGTGCAATTGAGATTGTGTCATCTGTTAGGGCGGTATGCGAATCGGAGTGGCTCTAGGTTGTCTGGGATGATTGTGTTGATGTGTGTCATGACCAGCCTTTCAAAGCACTTCATAATTACAGATGTGAGTACTACAGGGTGATAGTCCTGTAGTACTGTTCTTGGGAACAGGGACAATGGTGGTCAGCTTGAAACATGTTGGGATTACAGACTGGGACAAGGATAGATTGAAAATGTCTGTGAAGACACTTACCAGCTGGTCTGCTTTGAGAATGGGCCCTGGTATGCCGTATTTTTTTATATTTACATTTTTAGTCATTTAGCAGACGCTCTTATCCAGAGCGACTTACAGTTTTTAGTGAGTGCATACATTTTTCATACTGTATGACTGTTAACCTATTTAAACATTTTGCTCACATCAGCCACGGAGAGCGAGATCGCACAGTCTTCCGGAAAGAAGGGGCTTTCACACAAGGTGATATTCCTCGAAGCGAGCATAAAAGGCATTTAGCTTGGTTGGGAGTTCTGCATCGCTGGGCAACTCATGGCTGGGTTTCCCTTTGTAATCTGTTATCGTCTGTAAGCCCTGCCACATATGACGAGCGTAAGCGCCGGTGTAATAGGATTAGACCTTTATCCTATATTGTCCTTTTGCATGTTTGTCTCGTCGGAGGTCATAGCGGGCTTTCTTGTATGCATCCATGACAGTGTCCTATTCCTTGTATGTGGTAGCTCTAGCCTTTAGCCCAGCGTGGATATCGCCTGTAATTCATGGTTTTTGGTTTGGATACATTCTTATAGTCACTGTGAGGATGACATTGTCTATGCACTTATTGATGAAGCCCGTGACTGTTGTGGTAAACTCCTCAATGCTATCGGATGAATCCTGGAACATATCCCAGTCTGTACTAGCAAAACTGTCTTGTAGCCGCGCATCTGCTTCATCCGACCACTTCCGTATTGAGTGCATCACTGGTACTTCCTGTTTGAGCTTTTGTTTGTAAACAGGAAGCAGGAGAATGGAGTCATGGTCAGATTTGCCGAAGGGAGGACGAGGGAGGGCCTTGTATGCGTTTCTGTAGATAGAATAAAAGTGGTCTGGAGTTTTAGCACCCCTAGTGGTGCAGGAGATGCCTTGGTAGAAGTGAGGTAGGACGGTTTTAAGTCTCCCCGCGTTAAAGTCTCCGCCCACTAGGAACGCTGCCTCTGGGTGAGCAGTTTCTTGTTTGTTTATGGCCCCATACAGTTCGTTGAGTGCCAGAGTGGTGTTGGCTAGGGGCGGGATGTAGACAGCCGTGATGATTAAAGATGAGAACTCTCTTGGTAGATAAAAGGGTTTGCAGCTTGCCATGAGGTGTTCTGTATCAGGTGAACAAAAGCTTGAGATTTCCTTCACACTTGAAGCAGCACACCAGTCATTTATTTATTTTTTAACTCCACCTCCTTTCGACTTCTTCTAAGCTGCTGTACGATCCTGCCGCTGCATGGAGAATCCACAGAGTACTACGTGCATAGCGTCATTATCCAGCCACATTTCAGTAAGACATAATATTGCAGCTTTTCAAGTCTCTCTGATAGCAGACTCTCGAACGAAGCTCATCCATCTTATTCTTGAGTGACTGGACATTTTCCAATAGATCGGAGAGGAGCAGCGTTAAATTTTCTCTTTGCCTCAATTTCACCAGGACTCCACCTCGTTTCCCGCATCTACTCCTGTGATGTTTTGGTAGCCCCTGAAACAAAGGAATAGGGTATGAACAGTGGAACAACTAAGTCGGAGTTGAAGTCATATTTGAAGTCGAAATTGAGGTTAGTAACTGTCGATCTGATGTCCAGAAGTGTTTGGTGGTCATATGTGAAAATAGTATGAACTTTCTGTAAAAAAATAATTAAGATAAACACGATAAAAGTCACTATATAGCAAAGTTGGTTTGGAACTGGTAAGATGTCGCCCTTCTCCGTTGGCATCATTTTTGTTTGAGTAGTGTACACTTCAGGAAAAGGAGATATTATCCCCAAGTCCCTTTCCCTCCTCTCCTGCCATTCCCATCAACTCCAGAAGGAACGCCACTGAGCAAGCGCCTTGCTGTCGACAGCTGCAGCAGAGAAAGTGCCAAACCTCGACCTGTATCAGATTCAGTAAACACATCATCAAGCTTGTCAGCACCTTGGAGTGAATGTCGTGCATATTAATGAATTTGAACAACTCCCAGTTTGATTTGGTTTGAGTTTCTTTGATTGCTGTGTTCTCTGGTCCCCACTTTGCTTGACTCTGGTCAAATACCAGTCTCATGAGTCAACATAGTGCCAGGCAGTAATACATAAAATACAGTACACTGCAGGCATACCTTTAGGCCGTATTTGTAGCCGGATAGGACTTTAGGCCCGATCATTCCCTAGCAGCGGTAGTAAACTTTAAGTAAACATTCAGTTGCTGGTGTACAGTGAGCTCCAAAAGAATTGGGACAGTGACATATTTTTGGTTGTTTTGGCTCTGTACTCCAGCACTTTGGATTTGAAATGATACAATGACTATAAGGTTAAATTACAGGCTGTCAGCTTTCATTTTAGGATATTTTCATCCATAACGGGTGAACCGTTTCAAAATTACAGATATTTTTGTACATAGGGGGAGTAGTCAAAAGTTTAATACTTGGACCCATATTCCTAGCATGCAATGATTACATAAAGCTTGTGACTCTACAAACTTGTTGGATGCATTTGCTGTTTTGGTTATGTTTCAGTTATTTTGTTCACAATAGAAATTAATATAATGGCAACCGGAGGGGATGGCTGCCGTTTTTACAGGCTCTTAACCAACTGTGCTATTTTGTTAGTTTTTTCGCATTGTTTGTAACTTATTTTTTAACTTATTGTGTACGTAATGTTGCTGCTACCGTTTTTTATGACCGAAAATAACTTCTGGACATCAGAACAGCGATTACTCACCTCACACTGGACAAAGATGTTTTCTTTAAAGAGTCCGATGCGAAGGATATACTGCTTTCTCGGGAACGGGCCCAAATCCCCATCATTTATGTGAAGAAAAGACTGAGAAAGAGGGGGCGGAGGTCGGGCTGCCTTCTAAGAATTCATAGGCGAGTGAGTAAACCTCCACTACCATCCGTTCTATTGGCCAACGTGCAATCATTGGAAAACAAAATGGATGATCTACGATCAAGAATATTCTACCAACGGGACATTAAAAATGTCATATCTTATGTTTCACTGAGTCGTGGCTGAATGACGACATGGAAAATATAGAGCTGGCAGGATTTTCCATGCATCGGCAGGACAGAGAAGCTACGTCTGGTAAGACGAGGGGCGGGGGTGTGTGTCTATTTGTCAATAACAGCTGGTGCCCGATGTCTAATATTAAAGAAGTCTCGAGGTAGAGTACCTTATGATAAGCTGTAGACCACACTATCTACCAAGAGACTTCTCATCTATATTATTCGTAGCCATCTATTTACCACCACAAACCGATGCTGGCACTAAGACCGCACTCAACAAGCCATATAAGGCCATAAGCAAACAAGAAAATGCTCATCCAGAAGTGGCGCTCCTAGTGGCCAGGGACTTTAATGTAGGCAAACCTTAAATCTGTTTAACCTACTTTCTACCAGCATGTCACATGTGCAACCAGAGGAAAAAAAACTCTAGACCACCTTCACTCCACACACAGAGACGCATACAAAGGTCTCCCTCGCCCTCCATTTGGCAAATCTGACAATAATTATATCTTTCTGATTCCTGCTTACAAGCAAAAACTAAAGCAGGAAGTACCAGTGACTCACACAATACAGAAGTGGTCAAATGATAGTCCCACTAAGCCCAAACCAGATGGGATGGCATAACGCTGCAGAATGCAGTGGTAGCCATGCTGTTTAAGTGTGCCTTGAATTCTAAATAAATCACAGACAGTGTCACCAGCAAAGCACCCCCACACCATAACACCTCCTCCTCCATGCTTTACAGTGGGAAATACACATGCGGAGATCATCCGTTCAACAACACCACGTCTCACAAAGACACGGCACTTGGAACCAAAAATCTCCAATTTGGACTCCAGACCCAAGCAGGTCTCTTTTTCTTATTGGTGTCCTTTAGTAGTGGTTTCTTTGCAGCAATTCGACCATGAAGGCCTGATTCACGCAGTCCCCTCTGAACAGTTGATGTTAAGAGGTGTATGTTACTTGAACTCTGCAAAGCATTTATTTGGGCTACAATATCTGAAAATATCTGAAACTGGTAACTCTATTGAACTTATCCTCTGCAGCAGAGGTAACTCTGGTTCTTCCATTCCTGTGGCGGTCCTCATGAGAGCCAGTTTCATCATACCGCTTGATGGTTTTTGCGACTGCACTTGAAGAAACGTTCAAAGTTCTTGAAATGTTCCGTATTGACTGACCTTCATGTCTTAAAGTTATGATGGACTGTCATTTCTCTTTGCTTATTTGAGCTGTTCTTGCCATAATATGGACTTGGTCTTTTACCAAATAGGGCTATCTTCTGTATACCACCCCTACCTTGTCACAACACAACTGATTGGCTCAACCGCATTAAGAAGGAAAGAAATTCCACAAATTAACTTTTAACAAGGCACACCTTTTAATTGAAATGCATTCCAGGTGACTACCTCATGAAGCTGGTTGAGAGAATGCCAAGAGTGTGCAAAGCTGTCATCAAGGCAAAGGGTGGCTACTTTGAAGAATCTCAAATATAAAATCTATTTTTATTTGTTTAACACATTTTGGGTTACTACATGATTCCATGTGTTATTTCAGGCACACCTGTTAATTGAAATGCATACATCCTGAGTGGTGCAGTGGTCTAAGGCAGTTGGTAGAGCATGGCATTTGCAACGCCAGGGTTGTGGGTTCGATTCCCACGGGGGGCCAGTATGAAAAATAAAATTTAAAATAATGTATGCACTCACTAACTGTAAGTCGCTCTGGATAAGAGTGTCTGCTAAATGATTAAAATGTAATTCCAGGTGACTATCTCTTGAAGCTGGTTGAGAGAATGCCAAGAGTGTGCAAAGCTGTCATCAAGGCAAAGGGTGGCTATTTTAAGAATCTCAAATGTATTTTGATTTGTTTAATACTTTTTTGGTTACTACATCATTCCATATGTGTTATTTCATAGTTTTGATGTCTTCACTATTATTCTACAATTTAGAAAATAGTAAATATAAAGAAAAACCCTTGAATGAGCAGGTGTGTCCAAACTTTTGACTGGTACTGTAGGTACTAGGCGGTGTCAGAGGAATGCCCAAAGAATTGTCAAAGACTCCAGTCACCCAAGTCATAGACTGTTCTCTCTGCTACCGCACAGCAAGCGGTACAGGAGGGTCAAGTCTAGGACCAAAAGTCTCCTTAACATCTTCTACCCCCAAGCCATAAGACTGCTGAACAATTAATCAAATGGACACCCGGACCATTTACATTGCCCCACCCCCTCCATTTGTTTTCACACTGCTGCTACCCGCTGTCTATTATCTATGCATAGTCACTTTACCCCTACCTACATGTACAAATTACCTCGACTAACCTGTACCCCTGCACATTGACTCGGTACCGGTACCCCCTGTATATAGCCTCATTATTGTTATTGTTATTATTTTTTACTTTAGTTTTATTTGGTAAATATTTCCTTAACTCTTTCTTGAACTGCGTTGTTGGTTAAGGGCTTGTAATTAAGCATTTCACTGTAAGGTCTACACCTGTTGTATTCGACGCATGTGACAAATAAGGTTTGATTTGAATGGTAAATATTGTGTCATTTTGGAGTCACTTCTTTTGTAAGTTACAAACACACAAATATCATACCCCACCCAAAAGTGATCTCATGTGTTAAGTTCTTGGCCATCATTCCTCACTTCTAACATTGTGGATGTATTCAATGACATGTCCAATGTGTTTCCTTCATTGAAGATAATATTGAACATTTGCTCTAAGAATCAGTCCTCTTATCAAGCCCTTTAACTTAGAGAGGTCTGCCATTATTGGAAAAGGCAGTCAACTAAGACCACTCAATTATTAACATCTGTCACCCCCAAACTGGAGGCAAATTACATGTTATGGACATACAGCATTGAGAAATCCTTCAAAGGTGGAATAACATTGATTGGACGTGGGGGAAATTGGAAGAGTGGGGGGAGTCGGAGGAGAAATGTCGTCTCTAGACAAGGCAAGAACTAGATGTATGTCAGGAGAAGTGCAGTATTATCATAAGGAGAGTTATACTTGGAATACGGAGGAGGAATAGAGGGGAAAAGAGAGGCAGAGGAGGTCTAAGCGAGAAAGGGAGGAAGAGGGTGAGCTTCAGTCAGTTAAAAATGGCGGGAAAAAGGGAGAAGGTTTGTTAAAGAAGAATGGTATAAAGTGTAAACAGAGTGAGTTGAAGACAGGAGGAGAAATGGAAGTGAATGAGGGCAAAGTATTGGAGTTGGTAGGTGTGGTGAAGTTCTCGGAGCCCGAGGTTTGCACCGAGGGTCAGGATGAAGATAAGTCTGTGACAGTAGGAGTGACGTTTTTGGAAAAAGTGGATCCATTTGTGGTTTCAGGGTGGATGAAAACAGAGTTGGGTGCTGTGAAATCGGTGAGGGTAACCAGAAGTGGTCTAGTGATAATTGTTTGTGTTTCTGCTGGTCAGAGGGAGCAGGCGCTCCGTGTTAAACGAATGGGGGCAAGAAATGTGAATTGTTTTGCTCTCAAGAAAAGGGCGCCAATGAAAGGCGTGATTACTGGGTTAGCAGTAAATGTGAAAGCGGACCAACTGAAGGGGAAGATTCCCGGTGTTGGTGATGCTCGTCGTTTGGTGCGATGCAGACAGGGTGGCGTGAGTGGAGAAACAGAAGAGTCATTGTCTGTTCTTTTGAGTTTTGATGTTGAGTCTTTCCCCGACAAAGTCATGTTAAGATATATAAGTTATCCGGTACGAGCTTTTGTGCCGAATATATTGCGTTGTTACAGGTGTCAAGCTTATGGGCATGTGGCAGCAGTGTGTTGGAGGGAGGTTCCTAGGTGTGAGAAGTGTGCAGAACGGCATGAGACACAGGAATGTGTAGCATTGGGGAAAGTAGTGGTATGTGTTAATTGTAGGGGTGCCCATGGTGCTGGGGATCCGAAATGTCCGGTGCGAGAGAGGCAGGTTGAGGTTTCCAGGGTTAGAGTAGTGTAGAAGTTGTCATATGCTGAGGCAGTGAAGAAAATAGAGGAAGATGGGTCAAGGGGGAGGGATCCTGAGAGGAATGGTGTGAGTAGTAGATATGTACCAGTATAGAGGGATAAACCAACAAGTGATATATGTTTCAGTAAGATTGGATTTTTGGCATTTATAGCAATGGTTATCAACTGCACTGCAGGGATGGAACGTAAGTCGCAGAAAATAGAGGTTGTGGTGGCAGCTGCAGAGAGGTATTTAGGTTTGCGAGACTTGACATCCGAAGAGTTACAGGGTGTGTTAAGTGGTGATGTCCCATCCTTTCAGGCTGTTGTTCTGAAGTAGGAATAAATATATTTAAATAGTGGAGTATGGTAGTTATTGTTATTTTTTGAGAGTGTAGTATTAGATGGTAGGGTATTTGTTGAATTTTTAATTTTTTAAAGCAAAGTATAAGGGAGTTATACTGCAGTCTAGTAGGTGGCGGTAATGCAACATTTACTGAATGCCAACCGCCGTTAAACCTCAATGAAGAAGAAGTGGAATAACATTATTTATAGACTGCCGCTATTAATTGTGACCGGCCTGTGACATCATTTGAAAAGGAATGTAACTTTTTACCCTATGCACTGAATTCCGAAAACGCATCAGCTGAAGCAGGCAGCAGAGTGCAAGCAGGTCGCAATATTACCAAGATCGTTTAGGCTTACATAAAATAAATACATTTTATATATTTATTGTTACATTAATCATTTGGATACTGGTTACAAATGGCGTGACAATCTCAAGGTACCGCTATAGCGCTAAAGGCAACACGACAACATCGCATTCATTGCAGCTTTTCCTGTTGAATATAATTGTTACATAGATACATTTGCAGTGGTTGTAATGACATCTATTGAAGCCGCGAAAAGGAAAATTCAGACATTGCAGCAACAAGCTGATGATGCGGAGGACCGTGCCGAAACGCTTCATAGAGAGGTGGATGCGGAGAGACAGGCAAGAGACAGGTTAAGAGACGCCTGAAATAAAATCGATCAGTCTGAGTTGTAGCCTACCAAGCACCAGTACCATTTTTCTAGGCGAGCATGGATCAGCCCACAAAAACATTGCTTATACAGTGGCTTGCGAAAGTATTCACCCCCCTTGGCATTTTTCCTATTTTTTTGCCTTACAACCTGGAATTTTTTTGGGGGGGTTGTATCATTTGATTTACACAACATGCATACAACTTTGAAGATGCAAAATATTTTTTTATTGTGAAACAAACAAGAAATAAGACAAAAAAACAAAACTTGAGCGTGCTTAACTATTCACCCCCCCAAAGTCAGTACTTTGTAGAGCCACCTTTTGCAGCAATTACAGCTGCAAGTCCCTTGGGGTATGTCTCTATAAGCTTGGCACATCTAGCCACTGAGATTTTTGTCCATTCTTCAAGGCAAAACTGATCCAGCTCCTTCAAGTTGGATGGGTTCCGCTGGTGTACAGCAATCTTTAAGTCATACCACAGATTCTCAATTGGATTGAGGTCTGGGCTTTGACTAGGCCATTCCAAGACATTTAAATGTTTCCCCTTAAACCACTCGAGTGTTGCTTTAGCAGTATGCTTAGGGTCATTGTCCTTCTGGGAGGTGAACCTCCATCCCAGTCTCAAATCTCTGGAAGACTGAAACAGGTTTCCCTCAAGAATTTCCCTGTATTTAGCGGCATCTATCATTCTTTCAATTCGGACAAATTTCCCAGTCCCTGCCGATGAAAAACATCCCCACAGCATGATGCTGTCACCACCATGCTTCACTGTGGGTGATGAGAGGTGTTGGGTTTGCGCCAGACATAGCGTTTTCCTTGATGGCCAAAAAGCTCAATTTTAGTCTCATCTGACCAGAGTACCTTCTTCCATATGTTTGGGGAGTCTCCCAGATGGCTTTTGGCGAACACCAAACATGTTTGCTTATTATTTTCTTTAAGAAATTGCTTTTTTCTGCCCACTCTTCCGTAAAGCCCAATCTCCGCTGTGGAGCTTTGCAGCTCCTTCAGGGTTATCTTTGGTCTCTTTGTTGCCTCTGATTAATGCCCTCCTTGCCTGGTCCGTGAGTTTTGGTAGGCAGCCCTCTCTTGGCAGGTTTGATGTGGTGCCATATTCTTTCCATGTTTTTATAATGGATTTATTGGTGCTCCTTGGGATGTTCAAAGTTTCGGATATTTTATATAACCCAACCCTGATCTGTACTTCTCCACAACTTTGTCCCTGACCTTTTTGGAGAGCTCCTTGGTCTTCATGATGCCGCTTGCTTGGTAATGCCCCTTGCTTAGTGGTGTTGCAGACTCTGGGGCCTTTCAGAACAGGTGTATGTATACTGAGATCAAGTGACACATCATGTGACACTTAGATTGCACACAGGTGGACTTTATTTAACTAATTATGTGACTTCTGAAGGTAATTGGTTGCACCAGATCTTATTTAGGGGCTTCATAGCAAAGGGGGTGAATACATATGCACGCACCTCTTTTCCGTTATTTATTTGTTTGTAATTTCACTTCACCAATTTGGACTATTTTGTGTATGTCCATTACATGAAATCAAAATCAATTTAAATTATAGGTTGTAATGCAACAAAATAGGAAAAACTCCAAGGGGGATGAATACTTTTGCAAGGCACTGTACAAGGACTACAATAATGCAATATCGCAACAGATGTCTGCAGCCGCTGGGTGCACACACAGGGGGGGCTGAAAATGTGTTGTGTTTTACACAAAGTGTACATTTGGAGAGCTGCAGTTGTAGGCTAGAGCCCAGCTTGCCTGGAAACCCGACGTTGAATTGCATTGAAATCTATGTCGGCAGAAATGAGCGTTTGAATCAGGAAAGTTTCATCTCACCACCTCACAATCCAGAATGTTGAATAAAATGATATTTTAATGTACTTTACCTGTTGTCAGTGCGGTTGGTCCTTTTGGCGGAAAGAATGTGAGACAATATATCCACAGGAAACTAAATGACAATTTCTATCACCTGAAGCAAGTCTCTAAGAGCTTTGTGCACCAGGATTGTACAGTATATGCCCATTAATTGTTTTTTAAATTCTTCAAGCTCTTGTCAAGTTGATTTGTTGATCATTGCTAGACAGCCATTTTCAAGTCTTGCCATAGATTTTCAAGCCGATTTCATTCAAAACTGTAACTAGGCCTCTCAGAAATAGTCAATGTCGTCTTGGTAAGCAACTCCAGTGTATATTTAGTCTTGTGTTTTAGGTTATTGTCCTACTGAAAGGTGAATTTGTCTTCCAGTGTCTGTTGGAAAGCAGACTAAACCAGGTTTTCCTCTAGGATTTTGCCTATGCTTATAGCTGTGTTCCATTTATTTTATCCTAAAACACTCCCTATTCCTTGCTGATGAAAAGCATACCCATAACATGATGCAGCCACCACCATGCTTGAAAATACGAAGTGGTCCCCATAGAGCCACTGCGCAGTGTGTATCCATCAGAAGATTCATTTTGAGATGCTTTCAGTGTTTGAAAAAGGTTCTAAAGCTAACACTGAAAAGACAATCAACAAATGTGTTATTCAGTATCCATGGTCTTTCAATGGCGAAAACTAGGGACAGCTGAAAAAAATGTATGCCAGAAGGATTAACCAAATGGCATATTGAGGGAGATTGCCCTTTGCAGTATGAAACTTTGATATGGTTAGAAGTATTGTGAAACCCAATTCCTGAGGGATTAACTGATACCGAATGCATCAATATGAACGGTGTATGTACTGCATACATTGTGCGTTTTTTAATGCCAGCACAAATCTGTTATTTTAGTTAGGGGCGATTTAATTTTTCAACTGACACCCATTCAGTATCAATGTCTGTATGTAATAAAATGACCCTTCGAGGAGATCGGCGATCTTATGATATAGTAGCCCTGTTGATAAAATGTGTTTATCTGTGTGGATAGTCATTGTATGCAATATATAGGGTGCATTCAGTGATGTGAAATGTTCTGAACGTTGCAGATAATAGAATGAATAGAGCTAACACTATTCCCTGGACTACTTTTTTATTCAAACCTTACACCCTCCTGCATAGACCAGTGTGAGTGCTACAGGTGAGTGCTACAGCATGTTGTGCTACATTCTAGCTGACTGAGTGTTCTCTCTCCAAACAGGCAGAGGCTGAGGTGGCTTCCCTGAATAGGCGTATCCAGCTTGTAGAGGAGGAGTTGGATAGGGTCCAGGAGAGACTGGCCACTGCGCTGCAGAAGCTGGAGGAGGCCGAGAAGGCTGCAGACGAGAGTGAGAGGTTGGACTTCCGTCTCCTGTTATAGTCCAGCTATTCTGCTCTAGGTCATGGGAAATGAGTCCTAAGTGCTGAGTTCCAAAAGTTGTAGCCTATTAGTGTCCCATCCTAGTCTCCTTTTCTTTGGCACAACTGATCAGGTGAAAGGACTGGATGGAATTTTACACTTTCACTTACATTCCCCAGTTCTTTCAGACTAGTAGTTGTGGAAGGAAGGAGGGAAGAAAAGGTAACTATTTAAGACATTCAACAAGTCCCAATAGTTTTTCAGCATTACTTTCACATCAGTTACCATTAGCATAGTAGCATAACAGAGTAGACTGGTCAGAAAGTATTTGATATGAACGTGCACATCATACTGTAAGTCTGTTTTCCCCCAACACCCATGACTCGTCTCTGTCCTGTTGCCTGTGGTGTCCCCCAGAGGAATGAAGGTCATAGAGAACAGGGACGACAAAAGACGAGGAGAAGATGGAGATGCAGCTGAAGGAGGCCAAACACATCGCTGAGGAAGCTGACTGCAAATATGAGGAGGTGGGTGTCCTTCTGCCCTAAAGTATTGGTGGTGTTCTAGGTGGTATTTTTTGCAGATTGTTATATCATGTTTACCATAGTTTCTGAGATGTTACCTTCAACAGTGCGACTGCAACCAAGACGACCTGGAACGTGCCCATTAACTAAAGCCCGACTACTGTAGAGCTGTGTCATACATGCTGGAATACACCACTTTTCATGACATCTATCCCCTACAACAAGCACATCAACGTCTGATATGAACATTTATTTGATTAAGATTATTTAGAAAATGGAAGCAGTACATGGTAAATTACACCTGTGGTGTTTCTTTAGAACAGTACACACACACACACTGCACACCCCCTTCCCCCCTACAGCATCAGGTTAGCCTGCAACATGTGGTGTCGGAGATCAAAGGAGGCCCCTCATCCGTAGCAAACTTCATATTCCTGCCTTTCCATGCTTTTATTATTAGTTTCCCCTTACCTCTGCCCGGGCCTCAGTATCCTAGCATGACAAGATACATTACCAAGGATTATGGCAGTTCTTAAGGAAACCATTGTCTTTATTGACCCAATATTTTTCAGTTTCAATGCCCCTTTACCTTCGATATGTCAAGTAACTCATATTTTCTATAGTAAACTTTAATTTTTAACGTAACAGCACTCAATGGGTCTGTTTCCAGGACCCAGATTAAACCTAGTCATGGACTAAAAAGCATGCTCGATCTCCATTGAATGCGATTTTTAGTCTAGGATTAGGCTTAATTTGGGTCCTGGAAACCAGCCCCCCAGTGAAAAGAGCAAAATGTTGTTTGCTTAGCTAAAGGTCATACACAGGTACTCCATTTTCCCCCACTAATAGTTAGGATTGGGGGATGGGAAGCTGATCTTAAATCTGTACCTAGGGGAAACTTCACCCTGGAGCCAGGTACCACCCAACCTCAGTCTATGACCCCTCCCTATCAATCCAAGGACACTGTCAGTCTAGCCTGTTGATTACTCCTGGCCCGGAGCTTAGACCTGGAGTTCACATGAGCCCACATCCCAGCCAAGGGAATTACACACAAAGTAGCTGGCCAATGGATTTATACAGAATGAGACCTGTAATTGACAGCCCTCCCTCCCACTAATAACACACAGCCAATCTAGTGCACTTCCCCACTGACAGCACCAGCTGCACACTGGGAGCTGGCCACTTACAGCATATCATGGGGGTTATAGTTGAAGAAAAAGACTAGGGCTAGGACAGACTCTAAGCTAGGTTCAGGACTGTTGCTTCCACCATGGTGCATCGATCAGAATGCAAATAAGGAAATGGAGCAGGAATCCAGGTTTAGGGGCATTTATTACACAATTGAACAATGGAACAAAGAGAGCACATGGGGGGAGGGTTTGGATGAGGTTAGGAGTCGGGGCTTGTAAAGCCTGTAGGTAGGTAGGATGTGTTAGGAATTGAGAATTATAAGGCCTTGGAGATGGGATGTGGATAACAAGAATGTGGTGGTCTGGAAGGGAGATACAAAAGGGTAATATTAAGAACACAACAAAGGTGCAGACATGACAAAGTAGTGCCAGGTCACAATGGGGAATAGGCTTAACATCCAATTTAGGAGACTGCCAGGATAAACATAAAAGGAGCAATAGCATTAGCATAGATATAAAGGATACAACATCAGTTCAGGCAGCATAATATACATAGTTAACTTACATTTCTCATAGAATATACTGTGTGTATATGCACCCGATTTAAGAGAATCTCCAAGACACATTTATTTGAAAATGTCTGTCCTAACATAATCACTGCAAGGCAGAAAGACATAAAACAGTTAATTCATCTTACTTCTTATCCCAGAGTTGGCTCAAAGTATTCTCAGAGAAGACTTTAAATTGGTGCATATTTTATGTTAATCTACTATACTTATTACTTTTCTAGTAGGCAACACGGTCAGCATTGCCTTAAATGTGCTGACCCTTCACATTAAAGACATTACATTTATACTATCCCCCTCCCCTCCCCCCTTTCCAACCCTTTTGAATCAAACCAGGCACCGACTTCAACATCGAGGGTCTTTCACTGCCGAGGAGACCGCACCACCAGTGGGCCTTGTTTCATGAGGAGTCGCCCAAAAACAACTACAAGCTCTTCCATGAGTCTCTCTTTAACCACACGGTCACCTTCAGCCATCACTCCTACCTGCCCCTCACCTCCCAGTAACTAGAAAGCCTGGAGGACCTCACCTCTCAGACCCACCTGGTGCCCCTCACCCAGAACAACAAGCTGAGGAAGACACTAGCCCCTGTGGTGTATGTCCAGTCAGACTGCGAGTCTGCGACCCTCGGGACGCCTATGTGAGCGAGTTAATGAAGCACATCCAGGTTGATTCCTTTGGACAATGCCTCCACAACAAAGACCTGCCTCCACATCTGAGGGACTTGACCGCCATGGAAGAGCAGGCCTTCTACCAGATCCTGGCCTTTGAGAATGCCATTTGTGATGACTACATCACCGAGAAACTGTGGAGGCCTCTCAAGCTCCGGGTGGTCCCCGTGGACTACAGGGCTCCCATAGTTGCGGAGCAACAGGAGTTTGTGGTCGTCTTGGTCGAGCCCCCAGAAAAACTGGCTTTGTATCTGAAGAGGTTAGATGAGGTTAACGGGGAGTATGCCAGTTATCTGGAGAGGTAGTCGAAGCGTGACGTCTCCAACCTGGAGTTGGTAAAGGAGCTGAAGGAACCCCCTTGGGATGTCCAGGATCTGACACAGGAGAACTAAACTCAGCAAAAAAAGAAACGTCCTCTCACTGTCAACTGTGTATATTTTCAGCAAACCTAACATGTGTAAATATTTGTATGAACATAACAAGATTCAACAACTGAGACATAAACTGAAGTTCCACAGACATGTGACTAACAGACATTGGATAATGTGTCCCTGAACAAAGGGGGGGTCATAATCAAAAGTAACAGTCAGTATCTGGTGTGGCCACCAGCTGTATTAAGTCAGAGGCAGTTGTGTCATAATTTCACTGGAGTCATGGTATGTGAGTGATTCTGAAAGTGAGACTGGTCATGAATGTCTGGTATTTCTAACAAAAACTTCCCAAACAGACATTTAATCTTCCTTTAACCAAATTCCTTCAGGAGTGTACAGCTCTGTCACATCCAGGAATTGGGAAATGTCATCACCATTTTTAATATTTAAAGCAACAGTGTAAGGCTTTATGTTTGTTTTTACATTTGTATTGTATTTTTACACTCTAATAAAACGTCTAATAATGTTCTAGGTTCAATGATTTATTGAATAATCAGAAAGTACACATTAATTATGTACAGCATAATGGAAGCAAAACAAACGAAAACATTAGACCATATTAACATTTAGGGATCTATTTTCGGCTGGTGTTATGGAGGCGCTTGTGTCAACCGCACGTTTGTTTGCAATTTCGTCATGTAAAAACTGGCGCACAGGCATTTTCCAACCCTAACGCCAGGTTAGGCAATTTACCTGTCTTATATCAGCTCACTTGCGCTCAGATGGGCGTAAAGGACCTTTTTGAGGTGTGTCCTGAAAGAGCTAACATTCCCTTTTTATCTATGCATTATAGGCAGGCCCCCATTACTATAGCCATGCAGGTCCTGTTTTGGATGTGCGTAAAACCCCCTCCTTGATGTAGGCTACGTGTCCATGCCCATCATGAAACGAGAGATGAGAACCTTGCCTTGTATTTAGAAGTGATCTGTAATCTGTAGAAATGGCTTGTTTTCTGTTTTATATGTTCAAAACCCAAGCCCTCCCTTAGGCCTCCTATAACGAAGGCTGGTTCAACAGCAATGTTGATGTAAAAAAAAAAAAAACCTGATCACTTGCTTTTCGTAACATTTTATTACAACCAAACTCATTAGAGTGATTCACCTTGCTGGTATTATGGTGACAACGTCTGTGGCGCGCTTCCAATGCAACTTCTGGAGATATGTGAATGGGATCTGAACTATAAGATGGTTCCGATTATGTTCGTAATACATAGGCCTTTTTGGAAGCGGTATAACATTGAGTAGACATACTCCCTTTCTATTTATATTGGATTTTTGTCCAGCTACTGTGAAACGTTTGGTTGTGCGTAAAACCGTCCACAGTCTGCGTTGTTATAATATTAAATGCCCACGGGGAGAAATTATGTTGTCTGTAAGTGTGACATAGCCTGTTTCAAACAAGTTGTTGTTTCGTTTTGATTAGAATTATTTGTTCTCTTTTTAGGCCTTATCAATAGTAAATATAATCTTGCTTATTGACAATGTTTGGCATGTCCATGCTCTGCCATAATACAATTTACAGTAGGCCTAGCCCCTATATCAGTGTGAATGCTATTGAAGACATGCAATTACTTAAAACAATGTGGACTGCAAATGGGTTAAAGGTAACGTATTTAGCAAAGATAGGTCTAAATGTTATTTCATTTCTGTAAGCCATTTAACAAACTATAACGGACTAACATTGGAATTGGAGTTGATTCCATGTTCCAGGGAAGGGAAATCTTAACGCCACAGTATACAATGACATTCTAGACGATTCTGTGCTTCCAACTTTGTGGCAACAGTTTGGGGAAGGCCCTTTCCTGTTTCAGCATGACAATGCCCCCGTGCACAAAGCGAGGTCCATACAGAAATGGTTTGTCGAGATCGGTGTGGAAGAACTTGACTGGCCTGCACAGAGCCCTGACCTCAACCCCATCGAACACCTTTGGGATGAATTGGAACACCGACTGCGAGCCAGGACTAATCACCCAACATCAGTGTCCGACCTCACTAATGCTTGCGTGTGAATGGACGCAAGTCCCCGCAGTAATGTTCCAACATCTAGTGTTAAGCCTTCCCCGAAGAGTGGAGGCTGTTATAGCAGCAAAGGGGGGACCAACTCCATATTAATGGCCATGATTTTGGAATGAGATGTTTGATGAGCAGGTGTCCACATACTTTTGGTCATGTAGTGTTTTTCGCCATGGAGCACATTCTGATTTGCCAGTGAGGGGCCAAGCCTCAACACAGCCACAACTTGTTTATTCATCAAAACCCAGCCGATGCTTCAAGTGCACCGATAATTGTGATAGTGAATAAAAAAATAAAAATAAAAAATAGGAAAATGACACACCCCTGAACCAATAGCGCTACCTCCTTCGATTTACCTTTATTTGCGTTAGGTTTGTTAAAATAGAGCCCATACAGTCATTTAAAATGACTGTATAACTCAAACTTAAAGTCATTTATTGAATGATATAGACCTCATTGTGTGAAATATGAACTGTGTGTGTGTGTGCACCTTTCTCCTATGTCTAATGGACGGGTTGGTTGTTTAGGAACAAAACGACGCATGCACAACTATGGGGGAAAACAGACTGGGTTGGCTTAGATTGTTGACAACATGTAAACTATACTGAACAAAAATATAAACGCAAAATGTAGTGTTGGTCTCATGTTTAATGAGCTGAAATGAAAGATCCCAGAAATGTTCCATGTGCAAAAATGTTTTTACATCCCTGTTAGTGACATTTCTTTGCCAAGACAATCCATCCACCTGACAGGTGTGGCATATCAAGAAGCTGATTAAACAGTATGATCATTACACAGGTGCACCTTGTACAGTTTTGTCACACAATACAATGCCACTGATTTCTGCAGGAATGTCCACCAGAGCTGTTGCCAGATAATTGAATGTTCATTTCTCTACCATAAGCCGCCTCCAGCGTCGTTTTAGAGAGTTTGGCAGTACGTCCAACCGGCCTCACAACCGCAGACCACGTGTATGGCGTCGTGTGGGCGAGCGGTTTGCTGATGTCAACGTTGTGAACAGAGTGCCCCATGGTGGCGGTGGGGTTATGATATGGACAGGCATAAGCTACGGGCAACAAACACAATTGCATTTTATCGATGGCAATTTCAATGCACAGAGATACCGTGACTGGATCCTGAGGCCCATTGTCGTGCTGTTCATCCACCACCATCACCTCATGTTTCAGCATGATAATGCACAGCCCCATGTTGCAAGGATCCTGGAAGCTGAAAATGTCCTACATACTCACCAGACATGTCACCCATTGAGCATGTTTGGGATGCTCTGAATCGGCAAATGGTGGTCACACCAGATTCTGACAGTTTTTTCTGATCCACGCCCCTACTTTTCTTTTAAGGTTTCTGTGACCAACAGATTTATATCTATATCGATATTCCCGGCAGGTAGCTTAGTGGTTAAGAGCGTTGTGCCAGTAATCGAAAGGTTGCTGGTTCTAATCCCCGAGCCGACTAGGTGAAAAATCTGTCGATGTGCCCTTGAACAAGGCACTTAACCCTAATTGCTCCTGTAAGTCGCTCTGGATAAGAGCGTCTGCTAAATGACCCAAAAAAAATAAATATCCATAGATTAGGGCCTAATGAATGTTTTTCAATTAACTGATTTCCTATGAACTGTAACTCAGTAAAATCTTAGAAATTGTTGCATGTTGCGTTTATACTTTTGTTCATTATATATTTTGTTTCCAATGTTTATTGAAAATATAAATAAATGTGCACAATGAGCACTTATTGTTTCTCAAATACATCGTTACAGTTGTTGGTCAGTTAGCCAGCGAATTTTTGCCATAATGTACTGTACGTGACATCAGTCAAAACAAGACATGGTATCAAGAACAAGATAAAATTAGATGAAACGAGCCACGTACAATTCCCCACATGTCAACTTCGTGTCATTGTTGCTAGCTATCTGACCATCCAGAATCACAGCAAGACTTCTGCACTATTGAAGCGTGTGCATCGTTTTCGTGACATTGCCAGCTAACCTGTCTATGCAGCATACTATTTTACCAAAAAACATCTGTCTTCAGACATTCACTGTACTCCTTAAAACCCTTTCCTGCAATAAAAATGCCCAAATCGCCCTCTAGTGGCCTCATGGGTGTAACGTTATTAATATTTTTCATAATTTTATAATAAACCTGCCAAAAAAATATTTCAATATTTTGTGATGTATGTAATATTGGGATGCAAACTCAAAATTGAATACATTTCAAATGACATGCTACAGGTATCTTCTTTTTTTAAAGCCCATAACCATGTGTGTGAGGTGTACAGTGGGGAAAAAAAGTATTTAGTCAGCCACCAATTGTGCAAGTTCTCCCACTTAAAAAGATGAGAGAGGCCTGTAATTTTCATCATAGGTACACGTCAACTATGACAGACAAATTGAGATTTTTTTTCCCAGAAAATCACATTGTAGGATTTTTTATGAATTTATTTGCAAATTATGGTGGAAAATAAGTATTTGGTCACCCACAAACAAGCAAGATTTCTGGCTCTCACAGACCTGTAACAACTTCTTTAAGAGGCTCCTCTGTCCTCCACTCGTTACCTGTATTAATGGCACCTGTTTGAACTTGTTATCAGTATAAAAGATACCTGTCCACAACCTCAAACAGTCACACTCCAAACTCCACTATGGCCAAGACCAAAGAGCTGTCAAAGGACACCAGAAACAAAATTGTAGACCTGCACCAGGCTGGGAAGACTGAATCTGCAATAGGTAAGCAGCTTGGTTTGAAGAAATCAACTGTGGGAGCAATTATTAGGAAATGGAAGACATACAAGACCACTGATAATCTCCCTCGATCTGGGGCTCCACGTAAGATCTCACCCCGTGGGGTCAAAATGATCACAAGAACGGTGAGCAAAGATCCCAGAACCACACGGGGGGACCTAGTGAATGACCTGCAGAGAGCTGGGACCAAAGTAACAAAGCCTACCATCAGTAATACACTACGCTGCCAGGGACTCAAATCCTGCAGTGCTAGATGTGTCCCCCTGCTTAAGCCAGTACATGTCCAGGCCCGTCTGAAGTTTGCTAGAGTGCATTTGGATGATCCAGAAGAGGATTGGGAGAATGTCATATGGTCAGATGAAACCAAAATATAACTTTTTGGTAAAAACTCAATTCGTCGTGTTTGGAGGACAAAGAATGCTGAGTTGCATCCAAAGAACACCATACCTACTGTGAAGCATGGGGGTGGAAACATCATGCTTTGGGGCTGTTTTTCTGCAAAGGGACCAGGACGACTGATCCGTGTAAAGGAAAGAATGAATGGGGCCATGTATCGTGAGATTTTGAGTGAAAACCTCCTTCCATCAGCAAGGGCATTGAAGATGAAACGTGGCTGGGTCTTTCAGCATGACAATGATCCCAAACACACCGTTCGGGCAACGAAGGAGTGGCTTCGTAAGAAGCATTTTAAGGTCCTGGAGTGGCCTAGCCAGTCTCCAGATCTCAACCCCATAGAAAATCTTTGGAGGGAGTTGAAAGTCCGTGTTGCCCAGCGACAGCCCCAAAACATCACTGCTCTAGAGGAGATCTGCATGGAGGAATGGGCCAAAATACCAGCAACAGTGTGTGAAAACCTTGTGAAGACTTACAGAAAACGTTTGACCTGTGTCATTGCCAACAAAGGGTATATAACAAAGTATTGAGAAACTTTTGTTATTGACCAAATACTTATTTTCCACCATAATTTGCTAATAAATTCATTAAAAATCCTACAATGTGATTTTCTGGAGAAAAAAAATCTCATTTTGTCTGTCATAGTTGACGTATACCTATGATGGAAATTACAGGCCTCTCTCATCTTTTTAAGTGGGAGAACTTGCACAATTGGTGGCTGACTAAATACTTTTTTTCCCCACTGTATACTTTTGTTTCAAAATACATTTGTTTAAGACAACCAAGAAACACTCTGTGTGACCCTGATTTAGCCCACTGCAGTAAATTGTTGTTAATTAAACAGCAGTGTAGAGCGTGTACCCATGATAATCCAATTTCTCACAGATCCCTTTTTGTTTAATGGAACATTTCTCATCATTCCAATGTCCTTGACCTGATGAAGCATATGCAAACTCTCCACATTCCTGGTCTGTTCCTTAGTTGCTGTGTTCAGTGGTGTGCGGTCCACCCATTTCCGGATCCCTTCAGTAACTGAGTTAGTGAGACAAATCCAGACGTTTTTGCCCGCTATTTATGATCTCTGTAGTTTTGTCTGCTCTCATTCCAGACTTTAGTCTTATTGGTGATGTAATAACAGCTGATTTCAAACTCCCTCCACCCTTGGGGACAGTGTCTCCCTGTGATCTTCTTGTTCAGCATTTCGGTCTCCTTCTGTAGCTGGTCTCTCTCTTTAGTCAGGTTGTTGTAACTGGTCAATTGGTTTCTCTGGAAGACACACACCAATGATCCCAACCAGTAGGAGAACACATAGCAGCCCCAGACACACTGCAGCAACTCTGGGGTGTCTTCATCTTGTCATGATAGGGTAAAACAGTTCTACTAAGCTCACAAGGCCCTTTTAGATGTATTTTTCTTAATTTTGTTTTGTACCACTGTGTCCTTTAGAGGGAGCTATGGGGCTTTGGATGACAGACAAACAAGCATTATTTATCCCACAAGAGAATGATCAATTTTTACTCTTCAGATTCCACATTGGAATTTAAGAATGGGTTAATTTACAACAGCAACAAATACCCTTAGATATGCAGGTGTGAAACATAGCTAGACTGTATTGTTTCACTACAATATGTAGTACCTATTATTTTAATAATTAAACACATTGATTATATGGTTATTACAACTCCAGTACATTGATACCGATATACTGGTTAGTCAAAATCGGTAACGTTATTGTTACTGACCATATACTGTGATCCATAACAATATATTTAATTTTGCAAATATGGACAAAAGGACTGTTTTAAAGATTTTAATTAGTTGAGACCAGGGGAGCGACCAAGAACAAAAGGCTGTCATGTATTTTCATACCTGATGGACAGGTTAGCAAATACAGGCTCCAGAGTTAGACATAAGCCTCACTCCCAGGACGATTGAGAAGAAGCACCTTGTTTAAGAACATCAAAGCTCTGCCCCAATTTCCACATATGACACACAGGCTAGAGGGAGAGTATTGTTCAATTAAACCCTTGCTTCCAATCCAATGTGCTCTTATAAGCAGAGTTATATTTCTTTGTATACAAAGTTGTGAGGACATATTGTAATATCAGGGTGGGGTCTCCCAAAACCTTAGAAATCCCAACGCATGTTGTTTAACCATTTCTTAGCAGTAAGCCATTGGAACACAGAACCTTTAATACATGACAGACAACGCATTACTGGGGGCAAACTACCCGCCCTCCAAGACACCTACAGCACCCGACGTCACAGGAAGGCCAAAAAGATCATCAAGGACATCAACCACCCGAGCCACTGCCTGTTCACCCCACTATCATCCAGAAGGCGAGGTCAGTACAGGTGCATCAAAGCTGGGATCGAGAGAATGAAAAACAGCTTCTATCTCAAGGCCATCAGACTGTTAAATAGCCATCACTAGCACATTAGAGGCTGCTGCTGCCTATTGAAATCGCTGGTCACTTTAAGAAATGGAACACTAGTCACTTCAATAATGTTTACATATCTTGCACTACTCATCTCATATGTATATACTGTATTCTATTCTATAATATTCTACTGTATCTTAGTCCATGCCGCTCTGTCATTGCTTGTCCATATATGTATATATTCTTAAATTCCATTTGTTACTAGATTTGTGTGTATTGGGTATATGTTGTGAAATTGTTAGATATTACTCGTTAGATATTACTGCACTGTCAGAGCTAGAAGCACAAGCATTTTGCTACACCCGCAATAACATCTGCTAAACACGTGTATGTGACAAATAACATTTGATTTGATTTGATTTGAGAAATAGAGGCCCTTAATGCTCATTCACTCTTTGAGGTTATAAATTATGGAAACATGGTGCCTGTGCAAATGGAGGCTAGGGCCCTGAATGGCCACAGCTCTGCAGAGGGGAAGACTATGTACAGTACAGAGCGGTCTTATACTTTGCACTGTCTGATAGATTTATCCTCAAACTAGGTCAGTTTGCCACTCGCTTGCTGTGGTTTATTTTGTTCAGCTCTCAAGTGAAATCCTAAAGTTCTGGCTCCCCGTACCTGGGGAAATAGCAGCCATTATACCTTAAATGTCGGTTTCCCGGATATCGATATATATGCAGTTGCTACATCCATTTCTATACTTATAAATGTGTTATATATACCCATTGATTCTTAAAGAATATAACTTATAAATGCCTCATGAGCTTACTTAAACTGTCATACCCCACCAGAACCCAAAATATATGCTTTACTCCAATGTAAACAAAGTTAATTTAAACAAACATAGCCTCAAAACATGGTTAAAATTATATTTTTATATCATGGATGGTCAGTCCTTGCATACATAGCTTTGTCTATGAATTTGAGAGTGGTTACATTTCTCCACCCCATCCCTCAGCTTTTTACTGAAACGGGGCGGGCGGATGTCTTTGTTATTGTTTCACTGGACTAGTCCGTCTCCAGAGTTGGAACAAAAATATTGTTTTATAAAAATATGTAATATTACCGAAATTATGCAATAGATGACCTATTTCTGTCTATATTGGGTCCGTTTTTTTGTTCTTTGAAGAAAGTCAAGTAATATTGCAGTGCCGTACATCACAATATAATGTGTTATCAATTGACATTGTTCATAAAGTAGTTAGAAGTAGTTTCGCAGTGCTGGAAGGATACCTGCAAGATAAGAAGATTTAGGGATAACTGAACTTTTCCATGATAATCTTTACCGCAAAACACATTCAAGCAGCAATGTCAGTTATGAGTCTGACAAATGTAAATCCAGTGTTTTCAAAGTGTTTTGTAATGTCTGCTTGGACAAAATCATGCAAGAGGAGTTTATTATTTTATTTTTTTATTGAACATTTACCTTTGTGGGATGCTACACAAGAAGATAATTGATAGAGTCTTTTACTCTCTGCACCTCATGTTAACTCTATTCTTCTGACCCTCACTTTTCACCTGACTGATAAGTCACATGCCTCCCATTTATCTAGCAACAACCCAAATACACCTAAAATGAAACATCTAAAAGGGCTTTTTTAATGGCATATTTGCTCTATGCATCAAATACCTCTTTGCTGGGTAAGGGTCTGGAACGTACTATATTACATGCTCCGCTATAAGCATTATCTGCCTTTTGGATGACTTGTGAAAATATTGCACCATCAATAGACACATTTCACTCCAGAGTCCAGACTGGAGAAATCTAAATCTCGAAATGATGGAGAGGAATTATCTTTGGTTAGTTTTTCCCCTATGAAAGTAATAGACCATCACATCCTATATATTTTAATAGTAGTCAAATGCGGCCTTTTGATTTTACTGCAATGATACCCTACGAGAGGGTTGGTAATACCAAAGATGATTATATTGAAAAGATAGTCGAGTGACCGCTCTAACAATGGAAATATATGTCCTCAAAGATGGAAGGCAGGCGGTAGGAGGCGAGATCAGGTGGATAATTCTAGTCCATGAGAGGGCAGATACGCGTGTGAATAACAGGCACAACTAACGTGTTTTTATCAAAGTTGCTGGAATGCCACATGCGTCCACTTATATCAGTACATTTGTAACAACCTAAACATTACGAAGCTTCCATTAGATCAAATAAGCCTAACGTAATTCGACACTCTCTCACAGACCTCCATACAAAAAATACCCACTTGGTCTGCTTATCTCGTGCGGACAGATTTTGGGCGGCGTAAATTATCTTGCTTAGCCTCTTCATCTCGGTTAATACTCAAGAAATAGATCTAAGAAAAATATGTTAGTCGCTTCATGGTGTGCAGAGTGGTGGGTGGTGGGATGGGGGTGTCTCTGCTGTGTTTAGATCAATTCCATTTCAGTTGCAATCAATTCAGGAGACGAATTGAAATTCAATTCGAACTGATAATTCCTCTTTGAAAATAATTAACTTTTTCAATTCATCTTCTAGGGTGGCTATTGACTGGAATTGTCAACAACCCTGGACCATAACCATTGTCATTCAAGGTAGCCCCCTGCAAATGGACATTTGCTAAATAATTTAGGTTTCTTGATTGACTGGCTGACCAACAAATCAGATCGCTCCATTTCATAGCAACTAACCACCTCTAGTCCCAGACTGTCTGTCAAGCTCAGGTTTTGAACTCATTGGAGTCCATGACTATTTACCATAACCTAGAAACACTAAAACAATTGTATAATTTTCTAAACTTTATAAACTATTACATTTAACCCTATAAGTCCCTAGATTCCAGCAAAAATCGGCTTCTCATTTATCTGACTTTCATTTATCTGCATGTCCAGCCCTTAAACACTGAGTGTACAAAACATTAGGAACACCTTCCTAATATTGTGTTGCACCCACTTTTGTCCTCAGAACAGCCTCAATTCGTCGGGCATGGACTCTACAAGGTGTCGAAAGCGTTCCACAGGGATGCTGGCCAATGTTGACTCCAATGCTTCCCACAGTTGTGTCAAGTTGGCTGGATGTCCTTAGGGTGGTGGACCATTCTTGATACACATGGGAAACTGTTGAGTGTTAAAAACACAGCAGCGTTGCAGTTCTTGACACACTCAAACCGGTGAGCGTGGCACCTACTATCATACCCCGTTCAAAGGCACTTATCTTTTGTCATGCCCATTAACCCTCTGAATGGCACACATACAGTACACAATCCATATATCAATTGTCTCAAGGCTTAAAAATCCTTCTTTAACCTGTTTTCTCCCCTTCGTCTACACTGATTGAAGTGGATTTAACATGTGACATCAATAAGGGGTCATAGCTTTTACCTGGATTCACCTGGTCAGTCTATGTAACGTTTTGTACACTCAGTGTATTTAGACTCCCAATTAAGTGTTTTACCATGTTCTTTTCAGGACAACCAGGGCTACAAGTGACACAACACAATATGACAAACAGTTGTATTCATGAGTTTTATTGACAAATGTAAATAAAGAAATTATGTCCGCCAAAGCAAAAACCTGATAAAAATGAAGTTATATGAAGTACAGAAATGGTTTGCTCACTGGGAAATGAATATGATGACTCAGTATTATAGACACTATGTCCTGGGTTTTCCTATGATCTTCTACAGAGAAGAACCTCTTACCTTCTAATGACTCAGTATTATAGACACTATGTCCTGGGTTTTCCTATGATCTTCTATGTAGAATAACCCCTTACCTTCTAATGACTCAGTATTATAGACACTATGTCCTGGGTTTTCCTATGATCTTCTATGTAGAAGAACCCCTTACCTTCTAATGACTCAGTATTATAGACACTATGTCCTGGGTTTTCCTATGATCTTCTATGTAGAAGAACCCCTTACCTTCTAACGACTCTTGTGTAGCTTGTAAGTGTCATAGAGCAAAACGTGCGTGTTCGTGAGAGTCTCAGCTTTTTATAGATAGCTTTTAATAGTTTGTAGTCATTGTATCATTTCAAATCCAAAGTGCTGGAGTACAAACAACAAAAACATTTCCACAGTCCCAATACTTTTGGCGCTCACGGTATGTCATTCTTTCATTACATGTGTTTTCACTCTTCAGCGCCTTCACCTGTCTCTTCAGCTCCTCCCCCTGGCTCTCACTGGCTGTCACTCTGGACCCCATGTTCCTCACCTCCAATCTCTGTTGGACCAGCATGTCTCTTTGCTCCTTTAGCTCAGTCCAGATGTCAGGCTGGGTGGTCATCTGTTCAACATTACTCTCCCTGCTCTGTCCCCATTCACTGTGAACCTGTTGGGTGATGTCATTCTTTCTGATCCCTCCGCTCTCTCACTGAGCCCATGCCCCAGACAGAACAGCAACACCAACAGAACTATAGCACCTCTCATTCTGAAAATAATTTATCTCCAGAACTAATGTATTCTACTGAGCTCAGCCCCCTTCTTTATATACAAACTGGTTTTGGTGAACCAATGCATGGGAATTTTAACTGGTGTTCTTATTGGAACTTGTGTGATGTAACAACTAGGGTTGCAAAATTACCAGGTTTTTCACAAGTCCTGGTTGGAATATCCCTGGATCAGGAGGGAATAAGCAGGAAATCCAGGAATCGTCGAACCGGGATTTCTGGAAAACCTGTGAAACCTTGGGAAAGTTACCATAATTTTGTAACCCTAAACACAACACAGATAAAGATTACTTTAGCCTTTTCTAGTTTTGTGTTGCTGTCACCTATTGATACGGCTGTTTTTGGGGATGATTTTGATTACCGGTAAGTTCAAAAGTAAGATCCAGAGTTTGTGGATCAATGGTTGAATTGACCAATGGTATAATGACCATATTAAAAGTATATCCATAGCTTTATCCTAATATTTTATAATGAGGCCTTTGCAGCCTTGTTTCCTTACTCTAGTGCATTGGTGACCAGGACATCGAACTTCTTTCTAGTAGACCACATAAACGTTTTCAAAATGTATGCACAAAAAATATATATTTTGGCAATTCACAGCGTTACCATCAAGTCTGCTTAAAAATAATGAGGTCCACAGTTCTGAAGCCCCATATGCTTTTCATACAGGTTAGCTTCTTTGTCGAATATTACTGCACAGCCAAAATATTTAAAAAACTGCTTGATTTACATTAAATTGGACCAACCCGCGGCACTATAGCTGCTACATTTGTTTTCCAGACTGTCGCTACTATAGGAACCGTCTGCAGTTTGTACATGTACATTTCCATGCTTGCGAGACCTGTAACAGACCTGTAACAGAATATTCTCTGTTGTTCCAGTGGTAGTATTTTTTTTACTACTTTTTTTCTATGAAGTTGCGGTTACATTTTTAATATGAGTGCTGGACCAAGCAGCAAGAAACCGAAAATATACCACTTTCACACTGAGTGGGAGGAAGATTATTTTGACCAACGCTTTCAAGACTTTGCGACCCTGGAATCTGTGGCAACATTTATGTGCTTTCTGTTTGGTGTGGAAGTTGATTTTGACGAAATTGCAAAAAACATTACATAATTGTTTCACATGGAGACATCAGCCGTCGAGAATGAAATTTTGGGCATCGGGGGAACACTTTTGGAACCTTATCGTGAAGGAAAAATATCCAAACATGAGAAAAGTTGCCATGTACTTGACAGCATTTTTTGAATCTACCTACCTTTGCGAGTCAACATTTTCAGACATGAAGATCATCAAGTCAAAATACCGGTCCACTAAAACAGATGATCACCTGGACACCTGCTTGAGGCTAGCAATCAGTAGCTACAACCCAGACTATGCAAAGCTTGCTTACAGCATGCAGTGCCAATCATCCAATCAATAAGGTGAAATGTTATTTAGTATTGGCGGGGGGGGGGTAGACCGCGTTAGGAACAGGGTGGAAAAAGTAGATCCTATGTAACTAAAGTCTGGGCACCCCTGCTCTAGTGTATGCAACCCAACACCAGCTAGTCAGTATAACCAGCAGAGACACAGTAAATTGGACCATCATTACACAACTTTCCCTATGATGTCCTTATTAGCTGTACTGGGTTCATCTTCAGGGAGGGCTGCCAGTTTGAGGACATGTTCTGAAAACATACGCTCTATGGGTCCTAAATGGCACCCTATTCCCTATATAGTGCCCTACTTTTAAACAGTGCCCATAGTAGTCGTGCACTTTGTAGGGGATTTGGGATGCCATGCTTAATCTTTGCCTCCCTGCGAAACCATCATTATTACCAGCTCCCACAACCACTTCAAAGTTGTAATTATGGGCTAATTAGTAACTTTCCTTTTCACTCTCTTAAGCAGAATAAAACTGATTGTGTCTCTAGGGGGATCAGGGAGAGGAGTTCAGAGAGCAGCTTTCAGTTCAAGCTCCTGATACATCTCATACTGATGAGCTAAACTAGGCTCTCTTCAAATGTAACAGAGCAGCTAAAATCTAAACACTTCATAAGCTGTACAAGAGTCATTCATTTAAAAGGGTTTACCCTGCTTATAACTGTCATATTAACTTGACCATTAGCAGTGCAAGATTTATTTAATTTATATTTGCAGCATAAACACACACGCACACACACACATGCACACACGCTGAACTGACCGCTCAAAACACTTAATATTTATTTATATCAAAAACAGAGCAGAATAGTTTGGATTGGAGACCAGAGGTCATATAAACAGTAGTGAAGCAATCTGTGGTTTCAAACTCCATCAGCCCAATCTCAAAGGGACAGCCAATAGACATTTTGGAACTTTCCAACACCTGTGGTCAGGGCTGCATTTGCATTGTTTGTCACTTAAAGAGTCAAGGGATTGCTTTGATGGGCTGAAATGCTTCATGTTCTTTCATAGTCAAGCATTTCAGACAAATTAGTTTAAATTCCAACAAGAAGATTAGCCGAAGAGAACAAAAAATCTATGTGAAAGACATTTGATTGCTAGAGGGAACTCAAACTAGCAAAACTTTTCTAACAGTGATCCAAAGTCTTTATAATGGTGTGCAAATATATATTGCATCTTGATCTCTGAATGTTATGTATTTCAAATCACTGCATCCCAATGCTAGGGTAGAGATTTGTTATTTTACATTTTTGATTTTCAACTGCTTTCTTTTTCTAGTGAGTTTCCCCAACAACTATGCAACAGCTTTAGAAAATATATCTGCAAGCAGCAATGCTGGGGTTAAAGCTGTGGGCCTACTGTGCCACCATCAGGACAAATTGGACACATCGCCCTAGGATGGAGCTACCTCTGTACTCCTTACTACGCTTGCCTACGCTTGCCAAATATCAGAACTCAACATCGAACAGATCATGCAGTATGCTTTCAATGGATTTTGGACAATCTTTATTAATGTTGACTACTTTAAACATCTTCTCCAGAACCGATGGACCGATTGGCACCAACTTTAGTATATAGGATCTATGTATCCATGTCTTTAAATGCATTTTCTAGGACTCTATCTCAAACAATATGGCCTCTATGAGCCAATGAACTTGCATGACTGTTTTTTTCCTGTCAAACAGCGCCACCATGTGGCCAAACTGAACATTACTTTACAGGTTAGCCAAATTTCATCAATCTGAGTCAAACCGATCAAGAGATATAAACAAGTGCCCGTTATACCACCACTGTGTAGTCAAAAATATTGCGTTGAGACCTTGGTCCATAGATGCTAGATATCAAGTTTTGTGCAGATCGGTAATTCGGTGCTAGAGGAGTAGCGTTTTAAGTGTTTTTCACAAAATTCAAAATGGCGGAAAATCCATAATAGCACCACCATCAGTACAAATTGGACACATTGCCCTAGGATGAGCTACTTCTGTACTCCTTATCACGCTTGCCAATTATCAGAACTCAACATCAAACAGATCATGATATATGATTTTATGTACACTGCTCAAAAAAATAAAGGGAACACTTAAACAACACAATGTAACTCCAAGTCAATCACACTTCTGTGAAATCAAACTTCTCAGTTCCTATGCTTCCTGGCTGATGTTTTGGTCACTTTTGAATGCTGGCGGTGCTTTCACTCTAGTGGTAGCATGCGACGGAGTCTACAACCACACAAGTGGCTCAGGTAGTGCAGCTCATCCAGGATGGCACATCAATGCGAGCTGTGGCATGAAGGTTTGCTGTGTCTGTCAGCGTAGTGTCCAGAGCATGGAGGCGCTACCAGGAGACAGGCCAGTACATCAGGAGACGTGGAGGAGGCCGTAGGAGAGCAAAAACCCAGCAGCAGGACTGCTACCTCCGCCTTTGTGCAAGGAGGAGCAGGATGAGCACTGCTAGAGCCCTGCAAAATGACCCACAGCAGGCCACAAATGTGCATGTGTCTGCTCAAACGGTCAGAAACAGACTCCATGAGTGTGGTATGAGGGACCGATGTCCACAGGTGGGGGTTGTGCTTACATCCCAACACCGTGCAGGACGTTTGGCATTTGCCAGAGAACACCAAGATTGGCAAATTCTCCACTGGCGCCCTGTGCTCTTCACAGATGAAAGCAGGTTCACACTGAGCACATGTGACAGACGTGACAGAGTCTGGAGACGCCGTGGAGAACGTTCTGCTGCCTGCAACATCCTCCAGCATGACCGGTTTGGCGGTGGGTCAGTCATGGTGTGGGGTGGCATTTATTTGGGGGGCCGCACAGCCCTCCATGTGCTCGCCAGAGGTAGTCTGACTGCCATTAGGTACCGAGATGAGATCCTCAGACCCCTTGTGAGACCATATGCTGGTGCGGTTGGCCCTGGGTTCCTCCTAATGCAAGACAATGCTAGACCTCATATGGCTGGAGTGTGTCAGCAGTTCCTGCCAGAGGAAGGCATTGATGCTATGGACTGGCCTGCCCGTTCCCCAGACCTGAATCCAATTGTGCACATCTGGGACATCATGTCTCGCTCCATCCACCAAATCCACGCTGCACCACAGACTGTCCAGGAGTTGGCGGATGCTTTAGTCCAGGTCTGGGAGGAGATCCCTCAGGACACCATCCGCCACCTCATCAGGAGCATGCCCAGGCATTGTAGGGAGGTCAAACAGGCACATGGAGGCCACACACACTACTGAGCCTCATTTTACTTGTTTTAAGGACATTACATCAAAGTTGGATCAGCCTGTAGTGTGGTTTTCCACTTTAATTTTGAGGGTGACTCCAAATCCAGACCTCCATGGGTTGATACATTTGATTTCCATTGATAATTTTTGTGTGATTTTGTTGTCAGCACATTCAACTATGTAAAGAAAACAGTATTTAATAAGATCTAGGATGTGTTATTTTAGTGTTCCCTTTATTTTTTTGAGCAGTGTATTTTGTACCATTGTCAACGGTGTTGACTACTTTAAACATCTTCTTCTCCAGAACCGCTCAACTGATTGGTACCAAATCTGGTATATAGCTTCTATGTACCCATATCTTTAAACACAGGACTCTAGCTCAAACAATATGGCCGCATTAATGGCCAAACTGAACCATACTTTACAGGTTACCTAGACTCATATCCCCGGGCATGTGTGCCAAATTGTATCACTCTGAGTCATACAGATCAAGAGAAAAATATGCCCGTTATGGCGCCACTGTGTGGTCGATGTGAATTTACTTGCGTATGTTGAGTCTTGACAGTGTTTGCAACATGTGTACCAAGTTTAGTTACAATACGAATATCAGTATCTGATTTATATGCATTTATGTGCCAGACCACGCCCATGTGAAAGTTTATTGGTCAATAGTGGCCATGTTGTTTGCGGTACTAGTCTAAAAAATATTGCTTTGAGAGACCTTGGTCCATAAATGCCACATATCAAGTTTTGTGAAGATCGGTCATCGGCCAGAGAAGTAGTGTTTTTCACAAAATCCATCGTGGCGGACCTTATGGGTCCTTGAGGCAATTTTTTTCCTTGTGAGGAGAGGGACCTATTCATAGCTGCGGGGATTAGTTTGGGGTTGAGAGTGCTGCAGAAAAAAGTTTTTGCCCGCGCTGAAGAGTTCTATATCGGTCCTCTAATACAGGACTAGTAAAGGCCCAGTGCACTACTTTTGTGATTTTTTAAAATCTAAATGTATTTGAGTGTTTACCAGCATTTGTAACTTGAGTCTGATAATTTACATGTACAAATTACCTCGACTAACCTGTAACCACGCACACTGACTCGGTACCGGTACACCCTGTATATAGCCTCATTATCAATTCAAAATCAAATCAAATGTTATTTGTCACATTCACCGAATACAACAGGTGTAGACCTTACCGGGAAATGCTTACTTACAAGCCCTTAACCAACACAATAAACCACTTGGATTAGGCACCATTACGCACATCACTCTCCCCATCACCATCACCATTCCCACACTACCGGAGCACCACGAGGAGCTGTCATTCCACATCGTCACGTCACCACTTCACCGGATCGTCTTGGGATTGCCCTGGCTCAGACTACACAACCTCACCATCAATTGGATTACCAAAAGTATCACAGCTTGGTCCATCTCATGCTGGAAGACCTGCCTGCCGGTGGTTGGTTGTTCCACATCACTGGAGAGTCCGGATTCCGCCCTCCAGCCCAACATTCCACGTGAGTATGCAGATCTCTCCGATGTCTTCTCTTCATCAAAGGCTATGTATCTCCCTCCTCACAGGCCCTGGGACTGCGCCATTGACCTGCTGGAGGGTAAACACCCCCCGAAGAGTCGCATTTACTCCCTTTCCATGGTGGAGACTTAGGCCACGGAGAAGTATGTGGCAGAGACCCTGAAACAGGGGTTCATCAGATGCTCTACCTCTCCTGCCTCCGCCAGCTTCTTCTTCATGGCCAAAAAAGACAGGACTGAGATTGTGCATTGACTACAGGGGGCTGAACGCAGTCACCACCAAGTACCGGTACCCCCTCCCTCTGGTTCCATCGGCCACAGAGCAGCTACGAAGGGCCCGGTACTTTACCAAGTTGAACCTGAGGAGTGCCTACAACCTGATCCGAATCCGGGAAGGAGAGGAGTGGAAGACTGCATTCAGCACTACCTCAGGCCACTATGAATACTGCGTCATGCCCTACGGCCTCGCCAACGCACCTTCTGTGTTCCAGTCCTTCGTCAATGACATCTTCCGAGACATGCTGAGTAGACAGGTGGTGGTGTACATCGACGATATCCTGATCTACTCGGTTACGTTCGATGAGCACGCCAGGGACGTCAGAGCTGTCCTACTCCGCCTCTGGGAACACAGCCTGTTGGTGAAGGGGGAGAAATGTGAATTCCACCAAAAGGCCATCTCCTTCCTGGGATACAGGATCAGTCCTCAGGGGGTGTTCATGGAAAGAGCGAAGACGGACGCCGTCAGGTCATGGCCAGTCCCCACCACCATCAAGGGCCTACAGAGCTTCCTGGGCTTCGCCAATTTCTACCGGCGTTTCATCAGGTCCTTCAGCTCCATAGCCTCCCCGCTCACCTCTCTCCTTAAGGGTGGGCCTCAGAAGCTGGCCTGGAACCCTGAGACTGACGCTGCCTTCAAGAGGCTGAAGGAGAGGTTCACCACAGCGCCCATCCTAAAACACCCAGATCCATCTTGTCCTTTCATCCTGGAGGTGGACGCATCTGAGGAAGGTGTGGGTGCGGTCCTCTCCCAGCGGCAAGGTAAGCCAGAGAAATATCCCTGTGCCTTTTTCTCTAAAAGGCTTACCCCCGCAGAGAGGAACTATGGAGTTGGAGAGAGGGAGCAGTTGGCGGTGGTCCTCGCTCTGGAGGAATGGAGACACTGGCTGGAGGGCGCAGTCCATCCATTCCGGATTCTTACTGACCACCGGAATTTGGAGCACATACTGGCAGCGAAACGGATGAACTCTCATCAAGCCAGGTGGGCCCAATTTCTTACTCGCTTTCAGTTCATTCTGTCCTACCGCCCAGGATCCCATAATGTGAAAGCCGACGCACTCCATACCGGAGAAAGGAAGGATCTGGGGGGTCCTATCCTGCCCCCGTCTCTCATCGTTGCACCTGTCATTTGGGATGTGGACGAAGACATCCGCCTGGCGACTCAGGAGGACCCAGCGCCTGCAAACGCCCCTCTGGGGCGCGTGTATGTACCCACCAGTGTCCGTGACCGCCTGCTTATCTGGGTGCACACCACCCTTACGGCAGAGCACTCCAGTATTACGCGCACCCTGCATTCTCTATCACAAAAATACTGGTGGGCCACTGATAAAGAAATGTGTGAGTAAGATATGACTAAAATGTCACACCCTCAGTTAAACTAATAATGTATGACTATTAGTAGACTAGAGCTTAGAGAGTATTTGTGTCTTGTAATTAGGCAAGCAGAAGTGCAAAACGTTGAAACCAATAACAGGAGACCAGTTTCAAAAACAGATGTCCCCACACAGGGAAGGGGAGTGAGAGGCTTGCAGAATATTGTGAGAACATTGAAAACTATGTATGGGAATAGAGAAAAAATGCAGCCTGCCCGAGCAAGGAGTAGGCTATGATAAGAACATGCATGTGTATGTGTGTGTGTGTGTATGTGTGACCTGATGGTCAGGAGAGCAGAGGATAACCACATGAGCTAAACCCAGGTGTGAGTTTACAAGATGTGTACAGTGGAAAAATACAGCCCGCCTAAAGCGGGGTGGGATTTTTCCTCTGACGTGTGTGTATAAAAAGATTGTGCGTCCATTTTGGGACAGAGCGCTCTTATGAATAAAGGCTGACCATTGCAGAAAGGGGTCTTTGTTTAATTCATTATTTAAACTAGAGATTTACAACCTATGGGAATTATTCAAACATTTAAGAAGTAGTTGACTTCAACCATTGAGAAAACAAAATTCTCGTGACAGCCACCTTGGCTACTGATGTCTCTTGCTATGTCAACTCCTGTTCCGTATGTGCCCAAACGAAGACACCTCGGAACACCCAGGCAGGCAAACTAGTTCCTCTACCAGTGCCTCAGCAACCTTGGTCACACCTGTCCATAGCCTTTGTCACCGACCTCCCACGTTCTGACGGCTTCACCACAGTCATGGTGGTTGTAGATTGGTTCTCAAAATCATCCCGTTTTTTGCCACTAACTGGTCTTCCTTCTGCTCTCCAGGTTGCTGAGGTCCTGTTCCAACAGGTCTTCCAGCACTATGGACTTCCGAAGGACATCGTCTCGGACCGTGGCCCCGAATTCACCTCCCGAGTGTGGAAAGCTTTCCTGTGGAAGATCGGGGCCACGGCCAGCCTCACTTCCGGGTATAGGCCTCAGTCAAATGGGCAGGTGGAGTGCATGAACCAGGAGCTGGGGAGGTTTCTTCGTTGCCACTGTCAGGACCGGAAGGGTAAGTGGAAGAGGTTTCTTCCCTGGGCAGAATATGCCCAGAACTCCGTTGTTCACTCCTCCATGGGGCTCACTCCCTTCCAATGCATCCTGGGGTACCAGCCGGCCCTAGCCCCTTGGACACCCAGCCAGACCAATGCGCCTGCTGTTGACGAGTGGTTCCGCAGGACCGGACAGGTTTGGGACGCCACCCATGTCCGTCTCCAGAGGGCCATTCGTCGGCAGAAGGACCAAGCTGACCGCCACCACAGTGAGGCTCCCGTATTTCAGCCTGGTGATCGTGTCTGGCTGTCCACTCAACCTCCCTCTCCGAATTGCAAAAAAAGTGTTGCTACTGCTCTAGGACAATTATGCCATGCTGACTCTCTCTGACTCTGAAAATGAATCCGATGATGAGGAAATCCCTTATTTAGGTAAAAACATTTTCATTGAACCAGACATTGTAGAGTCTTCTAATGACTGTGATGGGGAAGAAACGGCGATCAAGTGTTGTCACGGAAGAAGTTGACCGAGTTTTGAAATCAGTGGAAGCAGAGTATGATAGCTAAGGAGATGGAGGAAATTCTGGCGTTTGATTGCAGATATGCAGAGGGAGTCAAATAGAGAACACAGAAGGCTGTTGTATAAAACACCTGTCTCCGGATTACATCTTCAAACTAAGGGCAACCATAGCATCCATGACAGAGGGAGAAGTGTTCATCCATGTGTAAGAGAGTCTAGCTAGCTACATTTTCAGATATTATACATTTCTAATTTTGTCAAAGTCATTTTCATTGCAAGTTAAAGCTAACGTTAGCTGGCTGGCTGGCTCACTAGCTAACGTTACATGTCTGATCTATGTAGTAATATTATTTGCATTGCTAGTTATAGCCTAATGTTAGCTAGCTTTAGCTACCTGTAGATTCATGCATGGTGGCTAGCTCTGACAATCATTTTGTATTGCTAGTAGTATGGGTTGGTATTATTGCCATGTTGAAAACAACTGGAAACTCGGAACTGGGAACTCCGGAAATCTCAGACTTCCAACTTCAGTGCGTTCAAGACAACTGGGAACTCCAAAAAAAAGCGAACTCCGACTGGGAAAAAACGTTTTGAACGGTCATCCAATTCGGGAACATTCTGACCTGAAGATCACCGACGTCGTGATTTGACCTCGAATTTTTCCAAGTTCCCAGTTGTCTTGAAAGCACCATTAGGTTAATTGTTAAGCTAGCTAGCTACATGTCTAAAGGAAAGGCTCCACTTCGCCAGATGATTACATGACCCGTCATGTTAGACAGGTGTGTCTGGGGGTGATTACGGTCATCTATTTTAGTTCATGAACATGTGTTCATGTCTAGACAATAGTGACCCATCCACTTAGCTAGATGTGGCTGGGGGGTGGTTAAAGCATTTAATTCACATGACCCATCAATTTAGATAAGTGTGTCTGGGTAAGCATCATCTAATAATTATAAAATATGTATACAATATTCATTGGGACACTTTCTATTTTTTATATTGCTACTATGCAAATATGCAAGTAACCATTTCACTGTACAGTTTACACCTTCAGTATCCTGTGCATGTGACAAATAAACTTTGATTTGATAAAGTGTGTGTTTACCAGAGACGGTAATGTGAAGAACAACGTGACCTGCACAAAAGGATAGTATTTTTTTTACTACTTTCACCTCTTTTAGTCTTGAAATCTTTGGTTGTTTACCACACTACCTTATTCACTTTGTTTAGCGCATGGCCTCACATGTGAATCCTTAAAGAGATGGGTGGGGCTAAGGCTTAAGTTGGTGTGAACGATGCTGAATGGGTGTACTGATCTCTGACCGTCTCTTCATTAGTCACTTAGTTCAACAGAATCAATCAATTAATCAATCAATTAATATTTTCTTGTAGCCTATATGCACATATAACATATACTGAGTGTACAAAACATGCTCTTTCCATGACAGACTGACCAGGTGAATCCAGGTGAAAGCTATGATCCCTTATTGATGTCACTTGTGACCTCTGTGATTGCCAAAAAGGGTTTTGCCACCAAGTACTAAGTCATGTTTTGCAGAGGGGTCAAATACTAATTTCCCTCATTAAAATGCAAATCAATTTATAACGTTTTTGACATGCTGTTTTTTTTGTTGTTGTTATTCTGTCTCTCACTGTTCAAATAAACCTAACACTAAAATTATAGACTGATAATTTCTTTGTCAGTGGGCAAATATACAAAATTAGCAAGGGATCAAATACTTTTTTCCCTCACTGTATGACATGTCTTGAAATATGAAGACAGATGGATATAAAGTACATTTACATTGTAATACTTCTGACAGCCAACTTTCTAACTCCGCCCATAACTTCTGGACTTCATAACATTTCCAGAAGGCATGGATTATTGAGTCGTTATTAGTTGTACACTTCAAACCTGACTCTGCCGTTGTGCTGTAGAATTTGTGAATTTTGTCTCGTATAATATGTTCTAAACATTCATTTATACTGGATTAAGTGTACATTTTCCTTAACTGTAATCTCATTAGTTATGTTCCAATATTGTGCCAATATCAGTTCTTTTTAGTATTGGTTCCAATAGTTGTTGTTTTTTTCTAAGAGATTGTGTTTTGTATACGTTACCTATCGTATGCATATCATTTTCTGACTCAAATACAGTAGGATTTGTCCAAAATATTTAAAATCTACATTTTGTGATATAAAACTTTTCAGTTGCATTTATTTGGAAATACTGTACATTATATATACAAAAGTATGTGGCAAATTTATGCCCTGCTAGAGCTGCCCCAGTCAACTGTAAGTGCTGTTATTGTGAAGTGGAAACATCTAGGAACAACAACGGCTGAGCCGCGAAGTGGTAGGCCACACAAGCTCACAGAACGGGACCGCCGAGTGCTGAAGCACGTAGGGTGTAAAAATCGCCTGTCCTCGGTTGCAACAGTTACTACCGAGTTCCACATGTCAGCACAATAACTGTTCGTTGGGAGCTTCATGGCCGAGCAGTTGCACACAAGCCTAAGATCACCATTCACAATGCCAAGCGTCGGCTGGAGTGGTGTAAAGCTCGCCGCCATTGGACTCTGGAGCAGTGGAAACGCGTTCTCTGGAGTGATGAATCAGCCTTCACCATCTGGCAGTCCGACGGACAAATCTGGGTTTGGCAGAGAACGATACCTGCCCCAATGCATAGTGCCAACTGTAAAGTTTGGTGGAGGAGGAATAATGGTCTGGGGCTGTTTTTCTTGGTTCGGGCTAGGCCTCTTAGTTCCAGTGAAGGGAAATCTTAACGCTACAGCATATGCAATGACATTCTAGATGATTCTGTGCTTCCAACTTTGCGGCAGCATGACAATGCCCCCGTGCACAAAGCGAGGTCCATACAGAAATGGTTTGTCGAAGTCTGTGTGGAAGAACTTGACTGGCCTGCACAGAGCCCTGACCTCAACCCCATCGAACACCTTTGGTATGAATTGGAATGCAGACTGCGAGCCAGGCCTAATTACCCAACATTAGTGCCCGACCTCACTAATGCTCGTGGCTGAATGGAAGCAAGTCCCCACAGCAATGTTCCAACATCTAGTGGAAAGCCTTTATTTCCTATTACTAGGTCATTTACGGTTTCTATGCCTTTAGTTTTCCATATGGACCAATCTATTTGTGAATTCTGAAAAGCTATCCAAGGGCCTACGTTTATTATCCATATAAAATACAGTTTAGCAATCTACTACTGACTCATGTTTTCCAGATCAATAGGCTACCTGGCGATTTGATTGATACTTTTCATATTTCAGATAGGCCTAGTTTGGGTGCCTACTGACGATATGCCTAAAGATGAGCTCTAACAAAAAATTGCACTGCCTTCAATATTTTGGGATGAAGATGTAACATATTCTGGGAATTTATTACGATATTTGTGAGGACGAACAGGGCTACCTGGCTGGCAACGAGCACTCTGCAGGCAGGCTGTCCTCCAAAGTGATGGCGCGGTGCAGACATGCTTTACATCCGATCCTGCAACCTCCCGTACAAGTAGGCCTTATGATTTTGCTTGCTCTGGACTCCAGAGAAGTGACATGATATACAGTTTCTCTTGCTGATATTGGCTGCTAACTGCCCCAGTATCTCTGCGTTAGAGATGTCAACGATGTGTCTCCTCTCTAACGACCAGGAAGCTCAGATTCAAACTCCCATTAGACAGCTCTACAAGCGTTATAATGTCAAAATTCGTTCATCACTCATCAAATACGGAATTTTGCTGAGCAACTATCTTCATTTACTCTCGTTACGGCCGGTATGTACTTCCAAAAAGATATAAATAAAATGTATAAATAACCGAAAAAATGCCCCTTCGATATGTACTAGTTCTAACCCTAACCTTAAACCTTACCCTAACCCTTACTCTAAACCTAACCGTAACCTTAGCAAGCAGTTGCTTATCAACAGATAGTTTGTTGATAGTATGACCATATGTAGAGCATCTACAGATGGAAAATCCAGACCATCCAAATAAAGTGTGACCTCGTCTTTGAAGGAGAGGAAGTGCCAGAGGGGGAGGCTGTGTTTTACAGGCTAAATGATCATATTAGATATCTCTTTATCCTCTAAATCAGGGCTCTCCAACCCTGTTCCTTGAGAGCTACCCTCCTGTAGGTTTTTGCTCCAACCCCAGTTGTATCCAACCTGATTAATTTGATCAACCAGCTAATTATTAAAATCAGGTGTGCTAGATTAGGGTTGGAATGAAATCTTACGGGATGGTAGCTCTCCATGAACAGGGTTAGAGAGCCCTGCTCTAAATGTTCCATTTTAGCCTTGATACTTAGATTCTAATTTCTCTGGTCTTCATTTCCTCTCAGACATTAAGGTATGAGCCACAGGTATCTATGAGTTGCTTAAAGGGATAGTTCACCTTTTTATTGTTTTGCTTATTTTCGATTTCCCTATATGGTGTCAGGGGTGTCATTTCATCCAAATGGTTTATAAGTTCATTAGCTGGTTACAGTGGGGAAAAAAAGTATTTAGTCAGCCACCAATTGTGCAAGTTCTCCCACTTAAAAAGATGAGAGAGGCCTGTAATTTTCATCATAGGTACATGTCAACTATGACAGACAAAATCAGAAAAAGAAATCCAGAAAATCACATTGTAGGATTTTTAATGAATTTATTTGTAAATTATGGTGGAAAATAAGTATTTGGTCAATAACAAAAGTTTCTCAATACTTTGTTATATACCCTTTGTTGGCAATGACACAGGTCAAACGTTTTCTGTAAGTCTTCACAAGGTTTTCACACACTGTTGCTGGTATTTTGGCCCATTCCTCTATGCAGATCTCCTCTAGAGCAGTGATGTTTTGGGGCTGTCACTGGGCAACACGGACTTTCAACTCCCTCCAAAGATTTTCTATGGGGTTGAGATCTGGAGACTGGCTAGGCCACTCCAGGACCTTGAAATGCTTCTTACGAAGCCACTCCTTCGTTGCCCGGGCGGTGTGTTTGGGATCATTGTCATGCTGAAAGACCCAGCCACGTTTCATCTTCAATGCCCTTGCTGATGGAAGGAGATTTTCACTCAAAATCTCACGATACATGGCCCCATTCATTCTTTCCTTTACATGGATCAGTCGTCCTGGTCCCTTTGCAGAAAAACAGCCCCAAAGCATGATGTTTCCACCCCCATGCTTCACAGTAGGTATGGTGTTCTTTGGATGCAACTCAGCATTCTTTGTCCTCCAAACACGACGAGTTGAGTTTTTACCAAAAAGTTATATTTTGGTTTCATCTGACCATATGACATTCTCCCAATCCTCGTCTGGATCATCCAAATGCACTCTAGCAAACTTCAGACAGGCCTGGACATGTATTGGCTTAAGCAGGGGGACACATCTGGCACTGCAGGATTTGAGTCCCTGGCGGCATAGTGTGTTACTGATGGTAGGCTTTGTTACTTTGGTCCCAGCTCTCTGCAGGTCATTCACTAGGTGAATGTGTGGTTCTGGGATTTTTGCTCACCGTTCTTGTGATCATTTTGACCCCACGGGGTGAGATCTTGCGTGGAGCCCCAGATCGAGGGAGATTATCAGTGGTCTTGTATGTCTTCCATTTCCTAATAATTGCTCCCACAGTTGATTTCTTCAAACCAAGCTGCTTACCTATTGTAGATTCAGTCTTCCCAGCCTGGTGCAGGTCTACAATTTTGTTTCTGGTGTCCTTTGACAGCTCTTTGGTCTTGGCCATAGTGGAGTTTGGAGTGTGACTGTTTGAGGTT
Organism: Coregonus lavaretus; assembly: GCF_964263955.1. Lineage (NCBI taxonomy): Eukaryota > Metazoa > Chordata > Actinopteri > Salmoniformes > Salmonidae > Coregonus > Coregonus lavaretus. Next base: position 1,190,557 of record NC_140011.1, on the reverse strand, counting down.
GTGGACAGGTGTCTTTTATACTGATAACAAGTTCAAACAGGTGCCATTAATACAGGTAACGAGTGGAGGACAGAGGAGCCTCTTAAAGAAGAAGTTACAGGTCTGTGAGAGCCAGAAATCTTGCTTGTTTGTAGGTGACCAAATACTTATTTTCCACCATAATTTGGAAATACATTCATTAAAAATCCTACAATGTGATTTTCTGGATTTTTTTTCCTCAATTTGTCTGTCATAGTTGACGTGTACCTATGATGAAAATTACAGGCCTCTCTCATCTTTTTAAGTGGGAGAACTTGCACAATTGGTGGCTGACTAAATACTTTCTTTCCCCACTGTATGTAGCACCGCTAGATGGTTCAATCTGTTTCCAGCTTTGCTACATAGGCTAATCCAAAAATGGTAGTCAGGAGTTCCAGCTAACAAACTTAAAAACAGTTCCATTCCATTCCATCAACAGCCGTTGATATTCCGAAAGCCATCCAGCGAACAGACAACAACAAAATTCAACCATTTTGCTAAAAAAAACGATGACCATTTATTGACATTAACAACAACTCTTAAAGGACTTGCACCAGGATTCAATCAAAGGCACACTGTCAAACATTGCTCCTTTAAAAGCCAATTTCCTCGATGTTAGCAGAGATTGCATTCATGCATTCAGCTGCGGATGTCACCTCTCAGTCAAGAGGGGCAAAGATCCTCAGGTATTCAGAAGGATTGACTTCACTGGTTTTGACCTCATTATCTGTCAAGTGGGGATTCAGCCTTGTCCCTAAAGTGCAATCCTCTTATGTGAGTCAGTGTTAGCTACATCAAAGAGAATGATAACAAGATGGGTAAGCAAGGTATTTGCTGATTACATCAAGAGGACTATATGACAGGAATGTGGTCTGACAAAGGACACTGTGTTTGAATCCAGGGGACATGCCTGGGCAGGTAGATGAAACTGACGAAACGCTGAGGATATAGAATATTTTTCAAAACCCCCATGGCTGAACCACCATCCATGTGAAACAATATCATGTACTTCTGAACTGTGGTGCATTATGGCCACTTGCAGGAAGAGAGCCACTGTGTGTTTTAATAGCGATTTGTATATCCTCAATTAATTGTCGTGCTGAAAGGTGAATTAATCTCCCAGTGTCTGGTGGAAAGCAGACTGAACCAGGTTTTCGTCTAGGATTTTGCCTGTGCTAAACGCCATTCCGTTTATTCTTTATCCTGAAAAACTCCTCAGTCCCTAACGATTACAAGCATACCCATAACATGGTACAGCCACCACTATGCTTGAAAATATGGAGAATGGTACTCAGTAATGTGTTGTATTGGATTTGCCCCAAACATAACACTTTGTATTCAGGACACAAGTTAATTGCTTTGCCACATTTTTTGCAGTATTACTTTAGTGCCTTGTTGTAAACAGGATGCATGTTTTGGAATATGTTTTATTCATAATTTTCACAAGAGGCTGAATGTATCTCAACGGAGAAAGCATCCAAGTGCGCAAAAGAGTGCCCCTCTGTCTCTGTATGTGTAGGCCATCTGTCTGATGCGGTCTGATCATAAAGAGTATGACATTGTTGTCGGTTGAGAGAATGCCAAGAGTGTGCAAAGCAGTCATCAGGGCAAAGGGTGGCTACTTTGAAGAATCTAAAATATTACATATTTTGATTTGTTTAACACTTTTTTGGTTACTACATGATTCCATATGTGTTATTTCATAGTTTTTATGTCTTCACTATTATTCTCCAATGTAGACAATTGTGAAAATAAAGAAAAACCGTTGAATGAGTAGGTGTGTCCAAACTTTTGACTGGTACTGTTGTAATTTGGCTTTCTTTCTGTCTTGGCTTCCCCAGTGATTTTACCCACACACCTCTACTGCAGAAGGTCACAGGTTCTAATCTCGCTGGTGCCCTTTCTCAAAAAAGGTATAGCCCTGATTACACCTTGCATTAACATGTGGTTGTCGTGATCTGGTCAATATGATCCAATCCCTATCTGTTCTATTGAAATGCATTCCTGCGTTTGGCATTTTGTTGTCATGCATATTCCACAGCAGTAGCAGTAATTTAGAGCTGGATTCAATACGTATCGCAGCAGTGTCACGGAAGATTCGTGTTACAGCTCAATTTAAATTTAAAGGCAATGTTCCCTCGTTCGCGGAGACTTCATTCACAGTAAACGCTGCATACAGTATGTAGTCTCAATCAGAAATTACCTTTACATTTTAATGAGGATCTTCCGTGATACGGATTGAATCCAGCCCTTACTTCACATCTGTGCTCAGCTGCTTTCATTCCCTCTTTGTGATGATTATGGCTTGACATGACAGAATATCAGTATTGGCCTTTATTTTAACAACAAAATGAAGGTGTGCTGTTCTATCATATGAGATGTTATTGAGACAATCACTACAAAAAAAATTATCCATAATATGGATGGTTTTGGACAGTGGTGGAAAAAGTACACAATTGTCACATTTGAGTAAAAGTAAAGATACCTAAATAGAAAATGACTCCAGTAAAAGTGAAAGTCACCTAGTAAAATACTTCTGTAGTAAAAGTCTAAAAGTATTTGGTTTTAAATATACTTAAGTATCAAAAGTAAATGTAATTGTTAAAATATACTTAAGTATCAAAAGTAAAAGCATAAATCATTTCAAATTTCTTATATTAAGCCAACAATATGGCAATTTTTTTTTATTTGCGGATAGCCACGGGCACACTCAGACATAATTTACAAACGAAGCATGTGTGTTTAGTGAGTCAGCCAGATCAGAGGCAGTAGGGATGACCAGGAATGTTTTCTCAATAAATGCATGAATTTGATAATTTTCCTGTCCTGCTAAGCATTCAAAATGTAACGAGTACTTTTGGGTGTCAGGGAAAATGTGTGGAGTAAAAAGTACATTATTTTCATTAGGAATGTAGTGAAGTAAAAGTTGTAAAAAAATATAAGTACTAAAGTAAAGTACAGATACCTCCTCAAAATAGTTAAGTAAAAATACTTTAATGGAAAACTTAAGTACTTTAAACCACTGGTTTTGGACAATATTTAGGACAGAGACAAAGGCTTTGAGCTGGTGGCCCTCAAACACAAAACATTGGTTTAATATTTTTATTTAAAAAACAAAGTCCTCAAGGTTTTCATGGTGTTTACATGAATTGAAAGCAATGCATCAAGGGGTATGCCAAGCTGAACTTGACCGAATATTTTGTTCTGATTTCTAGACACACAGCTAATCATCAGTGTGTAAGTACACTCAAAGTACTTGTGCATTTTTTTATTTGAATTTATTTATGTTGAATAACATAGCAGTATCAATGCTTAGAGGCAAACAGACATTTGACCCTATATAGAAGACAACATACAGTGGGGAAAAAAGTATTTAGTCAGCCACCAATTGTGCAAGTTCTCCCACTTAAAACGATGAGAGAGGCCTGTAATTTTCTTCATAGGTACACATCAACGATGACAGACAAAATGAGGAAAAAATTTCCAGAAAATCACATTGTAGGATTTTTTATGAATTTATTTGCAAATTATGGTGGAAAATAAGTATTTGGTCAATAACAAAAGTTTCTCAATACTTTGTTATATACCCTTTGTTGGCAATGACACAGGTCAAATGTTTTCTGTAAGTTTTCACAAGATTTTCACACACTGTTGCTGGTATTTTGGCCCATTCCTCCATGCAGATCTCCTCTAGAGCAGTGATGTTTTGGGGCTGTTGCTGGGCAACACGGACTTTCAACTCCCTCCAAAGATTTTCTATGGGGTTGAGATCTGGAGACTGGCTAGGCCACTCCAGGACCTTGAAATGCTTCTTACGAAGCCACTCCTTCGTTGCCCGGGCGGTGTGTTTGAGATGATTGTCATGCTGAAAGACCCAGCCACGTTTCATCTTCAATGCCCTTGCTGATGGAAAGAGGTTTTCACTCAAAATCTCACAATACATGGCCCCATTCATTCTTTCCTTTACACGGATCAGTCGTCCTGGTCCCTTTGCAGAAAAACAGCCCCAAAGCATGATGTTTCCACCCCCATGCTTCACAGTAGGTATGGTGTTCTTTGGATGCAACTCAGCATTCTTTGTCCTCCAAACACGACGAGTTGAGTTTTTACTAAAAAGTTATATTTTGGTTTCATCTGACCATATGACATTCTCCCAATCCTCTTCTGGATCATCCAAATGCACTCTAGCAAACTTCAGACGGGCCTGGACATGTACTGGCTTAAGCAGGGGGACACGTCTGGCACTGCAGGATTTGAGTCCCTGGCGGCATAGTGTGTTACTGATGGTAGGCTTTGTTACTTTGGGTGGGTGAGATCTTGCGTGGAGCCCCAGATCGAGGGAGATTATCAGTGGTCTTGTATGTCTTCCATTTCCTAATAATTGCTCCCACAGTTGATTTCTTCAAACCAAGCTGCTTACCTATTGCAGATTCAGTCTTCCCAGCCTGGTGCAGGTCTACAATTTTGTTTCTGGTGTCCTTTGACAGCTCTTTGGTCTTGGCCATAGTGGAGTTTGGAGTGTGACTGTTTGAGGTTGTGGACAGGTGTCTTTTATACTGATAACAAGTTCAAACAGGTGCCATTAATACAGGTAAAGAGTGGAGCACAGAGGAGCCTCTTAAAGAATAAGTTACAGGTCTGTGAGAGCCAGAAATCTTGCTTGTTTGTAGGTGACCAAATACTTATTTTCCACCATAATTTGCAAATAAATTCATTAAAAATCCTACAATGTGATTTTCTGGATTTTTGTCTTCTCAATTTGTCTGTCATAGTTGACGTGTACCTATGATGAAAATTACAGGCCTCTCTCATCTTTTTAAGTGGGAGAACAATCACAATTGGTGGCTGACTAAATACTTTTTTCCCCCCACTGTATATAAAGGCATAAGGGGACAGAAAAACACAATGGATACAAAATATAAAAGTTCCTACTTTTCAAATACATACCAACCCAAAATATAAAACACTGATTAATATATGCAATCTGTAATTAAAAGATAACATAAGGCCCACAAAATAAATAAATAAATAATATAAATACATACATCTGTTGATACATTTCAGATTGGGCCATCATCATTACAACCGTATAACTTAGGGGGGGTGGGAAGCCTTCATACCATAGTGTCATGCTAATGCTAGCGACAAGCAGATTGGAGACTGTCGATTGTGAAGAGGAAATTACCATTTGGAAACCCTGAATCTTTAAGGTTTGGTTATGAAGCCCCAAAAGTGATCATGTAGTAAAGAGAACTTGTCTAGTTACCTATTCATTATAGTGATCAATTATTGGTGACAGTCTTCTGCAGGCCATGACTTCCCATTCAATCCATATCTCATGTGGTTCCTGTCTAGCATGACTCCTAAACGTATCCTTGGGATATAACATAAATATTATATAATAAAATAGGTTAATGTCGATGATATTATACAGAGATAACACAAAGTCGGACAGTTGAAAACAAATATGTACTGTATGAACACAAAATAACATTTTGGATAATGTAACATTTTCCGTGAATGTTTAGAAGGACAAAAATGCAGAACTTGACTAACATACTAAAACACAGTTGAAACAAACGAAAAAGCTTTTGCTATCTACCTTATTTCAAATTGGTGCTGTATCTTTGATCCCCAGAATGCACTACCCACGGATGTGTTGTTGAAAGACTGACAAAGACTGACTAAGGCACTGCATCGCAGTGTTGCAGCATCACTACAGCCTGGGGTTCGATCCCAGGCTGTGTCATTACCGGCCGTGACCGGGAGTCCCATAGGGCAGCGCACAATTGGTCCAGCGTTGTCTGGGTTAGGGGAGGGTTTGGCCGGGGGTGCTTCACTTGGCTCATTGCGCTCTAGCGACTCCTTGTGGCAGTCGTCAGTTCAACAGTGTTTCCTCCGACACATTGGTGCATCTGGCGGGTGGGTGTTAAGAAGAGCGGTTTGGAGGGTCATGTTTCGGAGGATGCATGACTCGACCTTTGCCTCTCCCGAGCCCGTTGGGGAGTTGCAGCGATGAGACAAGATTGTAATGACGAAATTGGGGAGAAAGGGGGAGGGGTTAAAAAAAAGAGGGGAAAAAAAGAAAGACTGACCAAGTGAGTCATATATTAAATCATTCATTCAGTACATGTCTCTACAATTTACAAAAGTCATGAGATGTGAATATAGTGAGAGAATCTTACAGAGTATTACTTAACCAGAGATGAGTAAATACATTCATTACTTATCATCTCATAATAATTTGATCTATTATATAGAACGCAATATAGAGTATAATGGTAAGGATAGATATAGTGCATTCATTAAATGTCCCAAGATACTAAATCAAACCTTTACCCAATTTAACTTTTTTGATTTAATTCATTCTTCTAGTATCAACGGATTGATACATGTTAATCAGATTACACATTCAACATTCTTGCTAGGTGATTGACTTGGTAATTGATGTATTATTAGCTAACGTGCCAAGAAAAGCATAAAGTCTAATCAAATGTTCTTTTACCATTTGTCAACCAAAAGTGAGTAGGAAAATCGTGAAATCCTGTATAATATTTTGGTGCTGTATTAGGTAAACACTAAATACTTTGTTGTATGCACCTCTGTTAGTAGGCTATGACAGCATTACTGTAAATGAGGAGAAAATGACATGCACTTGAACACATAAGCAATACCACAGATTCAGTAGTATACCATTGTATGGAGCTTACAGTGAGTAGTTCATACACGTCATTATAGTACATGCATAGTGCTGGTGGATTTTTTTGTTTTAAGAGTCAAGTAGAAATGCCAACAGCGAGATGAAAGTGTTCACCCCCTTGGCATTTTTCCAATTTTTTTGCCTTACAGCCTGGAATTAAATGGATTTTTTGGGGGGTTTGTATCATTTGATTTACACAACATGCCTACCACTTTGAAGATGCAAAAAATGTTTTATTGTGAAACAAACAAGAAATAAGACAAAAAAAAACAGAAAACTTGAGCGTGCATAACTATTCACCCCCAAAGTCAATACTTTGTAGAGCCACCTTTTGCAGCAATTTCAGCTGCAAGTCTCTTGGGGTATGTCTCTATAAGCTTGGCACATCTAGCCACTGGGATTTTTGCCCATTCTTCAAGTAATAACTGCTCCAGCTCCTGGTGTACAGCAATCTTTAAGTCATACCACAGATTCTCAATAGGATTGAGGTGTGGCCTTTGACTAGGCCATTCCAAGACATTTAAATGTTTCCCCTTAAACCACTTGAGTGTTGCTTTAGCAGTATGCTCAGGGTCATTGTCCTGCTGGAAGGTGAACCTCCGTCCCAGTCTCAAATATCTGGAAGACTGAAACAGGTTTCCCTCAAGAATTTCCCTGTATTTAGCGCCATCCATCATTCCTTCAATTCTGACCAGTTTCCAGTCCCTGCTTGATGCTGCCACCACCATGCTTCACTGTGGGGATGGTGTTCTTGGGGTGATGAGAGGTGTTGAGTTTGCGCCAGACATAGCGTTTTCCTTGATGGCCAAAAAGCTAAATTTTAGGCTCATCTGACCAGAGTACCTTCTTCCATATGTTTGGGGAGTCTCCCACATGGCTTTTGGTGAATACCAAACGTGTTTGCTTATTTTTTTCTTTAAGCAATGGCTTTTTTCTGGCCACTCTTCCGTAAAGCCCAGCTCTGTGGCGTGTACGGCTTGAAGTGGTCCTATGGACAGATACTCCAATAACCGCTGTGGAGCTTTGTAGCTCTTTCAGGGTTATCTTTGGTCTCTTTGTTGCCTCTCTGATTAATGCCCTCCTTGCCTGGTCCGTGAGTTTTGTTGGGCGGCCCTCTCTTGGCAGGTTTGTTGTGGTGCCATATTCTTTCAATTTTTTAATAATGGATTTAATGGTGGTCTGTGGGATGTTCAAAGTTTCAGATATTTTTTTATAACCCAACCCTGATCTGTACTTCTCCACAACTTTGTCCCTGACCTGTTTGGAGAGCTAGTTGGTCTTCATGGTGCCACTTGCTTTGTGGTGCCCCTTGCTTAGTGGTGTTGCAGACTCTGGGGCCTTTCAGAACAGGTGTGTATATACTGAGATCATGTGACAGATCATGTGACACTTAGATTGTACACAGGTGGACTTTATTTAACTAATTATGTGACTTTTGAAGGTAATTGGTTGCACCAGATCTTATTTAGGGGCTTCATAGCAAAGGGGGTGAATACATATGCCCGCACCACTTTTCCGTTATTTATTTTGTATAATTTTTTGAAATAAGTTATTTTTTTCATTTCACATCACCAATTTGGACTATTTTGTGTATGTCCATTACATGAAATCCAAATAAAAATCCATTTAAATTACACGTTGAAATGCAACAAAATAGAAAAAACGCCAATGGGGGATGAATACTTTTGCAAGGCACTGTACATGGCCCAGAGTCGTGATGCAGTTCCCTTAAGCACACCAAACGGAAATTAAAGGCACCATTGATATTTTTCTCCATTGAAATACTGTGAACCATTGGTACATACTAGTGTATGGCACATGTTTGTACACATTTTTATTTATTTATAAAATACTTTATTCACTTCTTCACTAAAATAAACATTTTTTATCTTCTCTTTTTTGTGTGGAAATATTTAATTCATAGAAAATAAAGGTTTAGTAGTGATTCTGTACTATTTCTTTTTGAATCTGACGTATTTTTCGAAACAATATTTTTCATTTTTCACCTTATACAGCAATTGGATCTTGGTTGGTGATAACGCTGGATAACCTGCCTTGCAGGTCATCCTGTGGGGAGAGTCGGAGTGCTGGGTAAGTCCTGCTACTGTCTGTGAGCGGCTCCACACCTGCAGCCATGGGGTCCTGTAAGCTTAGGAAGGGCGTGTCCTCTCCCACGCGATAGTCCTCCTCCGTCTCGCTCTCCGAGCTGCTCCCTCGGTCGTTGGACTCCGTTTTGTTGCCCACCGCGTGGCCGTTGGGCTTTGTTCTTTTGGCCCGGCGGCCATTGTAGCTGTTAGTGAGTTTTTTAGTGAGGCTTTGCGGGGGAACGGGTGGTACCGCGACCATGGCGGCGACCGCCTCATACTCCTGCGTGGTCTCGTAGTCATCGTCCTCGACAATCCTCAGCGGGCTGTGCGGGGGGCTGTGGACCTTGTGGCCATGGTTGTAGTGGGCAGAGTTCCTCTTGGACTTGCTGTGGTGGTGGTGGTTGGGGAGCGGCGGCTTGTCACGGGGCCACGGCGGGGTGGTGAATAGCAGGGGGTGCTCCTCTTCGCCAGAGGGGCTGACTGCCATGCTGGACATGGGGGCTGACATCTCCGAAGGAGGGGAGCCCGGGGTCACGGGAGAGAGCAACTCCACAGGAGACAGGCAGGTTGGGGTGGTCATTGCTGATACATACCTGACAGACAGATCCAAAAGAGAAGCCACTATCGATTAGGAACATACAAGTGAGAATACACAACTGTATGTATTGACACCACTAGAATCATTGTTTTGGACATATTCTGTTAAAACAAGAGCTCTAGCACTTCTTTAACACATGCTTTTTAGCTAAATGAAATAAATCCAAAGCATTGCATTTAATTCCCTATAGGTACAGTCAAATCCTCAAGTGCACATCCAATGAGCATAGGCTCCTTTAGAGTGCAGTGCAATTCACCAGTCTCCACTCAAATACTTTTTTTTTTTTTTTACTTTACTCTGCTCTAGTTCAGGATGCACATTCATTCCAGATCCATTTCATCAATCAGATGTATGACTGTATAGGCCTTTCTCTTAGTATGTGTTGGGAGGACAGAGACACTGATGTGAAGAGCATTTATCTCCGTCTGCCCCGGCCAGTCATTAGAGTTATGTGCACAGATGGGTCCTCTCTGACTCAGTGTGACCTGTGACCTTTGCTGCTCAGGGACAGGTGTGCTACCTGCTGCGCTGTCTGCAGCTGGACTCTGACAACATGGTTACACCTGCGCTCATCAGCACCACATTGATTTACTAATGGGGATTGATGAAGTCGTCATTGTCCATTAGGTTTGATCTCAGAAGGACTGTTTGTGAAGTCTAAATATAGGACAGCTCATAGGAAACCTCTAATAATATACAGTGGGGAGAACAAGTATTTGATGCACTGCCGATTTTGCAGGTTTTCCTACTTACAAAGCATGTAGAGGTCTGTCATTTTTATCATATGTACACTTCAACTGTGAGAGACGGAATTTAAAACAAATATCCAGAAAATCACATTGTATGATTTTTAAGTAATTAATTTGCATTTTATTGCATGACATAAGTATTTGATACATCAGAAAAGCAGATCTTAATATTTGGTACAGAAACCTTTGTTTGCAATTACAGAGATCATACATTTCCTGTAGGTCTTGACCAGGTTTGCACACACTGCAGCAGGGATTTTGGCCCACTCCTCCATACAGACCTTCTCCAGATCCTTCAGGTTTCGGGGCTGTCGCTGGGCAATACGGACTTTCAGCTCCCTCCAAAGATTTTCTATTGGGTTCAGGTCTGGAGACTGGCTAGGCCACTCCAGGACCTTGAGATGCTTCTTACGGAGCCACTCCTTAGTTGCCCTGGCTGTGTGTTTCGGGTCGTTGTCATGCTGGAAGACCCAGCCACGACCCATCTTCAATGCTCTTACTGAGGGAAGGAGGTTGTTGGCCAAGATCTCACGATACATGGCCCCATCCATCCTCCCGTCAATACGGTGCAGTCGTCCTGTCCCTTTTGCAGAAAAGCATCCCCAAAGAATGACGTTTCCACCTCCATGCTTCACGGTTGGGATGGTGTTCTTGGGGTTGTACTCATCCTTCTTCTTCCTCCAAACACGGCGAGTGGAGTTTAGACCAAAAAGCTCTATTTTTGTCTCATCAGACCACATGACCTACTCCCATTCCTCCTCTGGATCATCCAGATGGTCATTGGCAAACTTCAGACGGGCCTGGACATGCGCTGGCTTGAGCAGGGGGACCTTGCGTGCGCTGCAGGATTTTAATCCATGACAGCGTAGTGTGTTACTAATGGTTTTCTTTGAGACTGTGGTCCCAGCTCTCTTCAGGTCATTGACCAGGTCCTGCCATGTAGTTCTGGGCTGATCCCTCACCTTCCTCAAAATCATTGACGCCCCACTAGGTGAGATCTTGCATGGAGCCCCAGACCGAGGGTGATTGACTGTCAACTTGAACTTCTTCCATTTTCAAATAATCGCGCCAACAGTTGTTGCCTTCTCACCAAGCTGCTTGTCTATTGTCCTGTAGCCCATCCCAGCCTTGTGCAGGTCTACAATTTTATCCCTGATGTCCTTACACAGCTCTCCTGTCTTGGCCATTGTGGAGAGGTTGGAGTCTGTTTGATTGAGTGTGTGGACAGGTGTCTTTTATACAGGTAATGAGTTCAAACAGGTGCAGTTAATACAGGTAATGAGTGGAGAACAGGAGGGCTTCTTAAAGAAAAACAAACAGGTCTGTGAGAGCCGGAATTCTTACTGGTTGGTAGGTGATCAAATACTTATGTCATGCAATAAAATGCAAATTAATTACTTAAAAATCATACAATGTGATTTTCTGGATTTTTGTTTTAGATTCCGTCTCTCACAGTTGAAGTGTACGTATGATAAAAATTACAGACCTCTACATGCTTTGTAAGTAGGAAAACCTGCAAAATCGGCAGTGTATCAAATACTTGTTCTCCCCACTGTATATAAAAAACTATTTTATTCAGGAGAAAGAAAGGATAACATGGCAATGTAAATACCACAAATCTTGGGTTAAATCTTGGTTAACTGTATATTTATAAAACAAATCCATAATATATAAAATGTATGTTGTTCCCAAAAAATTATTACCAAGTATAATCTCTAAAACATACATTATTCTTAAATGGATATCTCTATTTAACTCTGATCATTAAGACGTGGCAGACACTATCACTAATCGCAAACCCTCCATTAGGTGTATGGGCTGAAGGGAGGTTGTGTGTAAAGCGGCACGTAGCACCATTAGCTACATTAGGGCGTCTTTCTCCTACCTCTCGCTGTACAGCGAGTCCCTGTAGGAGTCTGGCGTGTCTCGAGTGTCCTTTAGGTAGGCACTCAGGTCTCTGGCGCCGGCCGTGGCGTTCAGACGACCCCGGTGGCTGGGCGTGGCGTGCCGGCTGTTCTCCGCCGATGACATCACCAAGACAGAGCGGCTGTGAGAGAAGGCACTCTCGCTGTGGTCGTTGCTCCAGCTGAGGTGGGGAGACAGAGGAGAATGAAGAGGGGAATTAATTGCTTCTCTTAAATGAAGGCAAAACACTGGCTGCTTCAGACACTGGCGTAAGCTGTAAACACAGTAAATCATGTCTATGGCAAACCTGGGTTTAAAATCTAAATATATGCATATTTGTCTCTGTTTCAGCACCAATTGGTAGATTATTTAGATTCAGGAAAGTATTTGTGAATCATAAAAAACTGGTTTGGAGAGCCTTTACACAAACGGTGTTTTGATTCATCTGAAAATTGCCACATTCAGTTCTTCAACCCATTGTAATGTTGGAAGATTAGTGTACATATATTTATAATAGGGAGAATAGTGTACCATAGTAGGCTATACCCTCGTCTATTGTCTGCACTAACCATGGAACTGTGTGATGACACGGCCAAGTATTGCGCCATGCGTCGGGTTCAAACTGTTCCATAACTGCTCCATAACAATTTAATTAGCCATAAATATTATCGACTGTAACTAATGATCCTCAGCAACAACCACAAGGCTGTGACGGCGTTTACAGAAGAAGCAAATGAAGGTAAACGAAACAATGTAATTAAATCGAATGATAATGTAGGCTATACAGTACCAACTGAAGGGAACTAACAATAAATTGGCAGTTAAATATGTGTGGTTCTTAGGCCTACTGATCGTAGATACTGGTAGTCGTACCGGGCTCCACGAGGGGGCTAAAGAGGGCTTTACCCCCTCAGTTCCAACTTGTGCCTCCTCAGTTGTAGTTTTATGTCCCTATATAAAAATAGCAAAAAAGTTCAAATGATTAACCCGGCCACCAACTCTGCACCCTCTGCTGCAACTTGCCCATACCCCCCCCCCCGCTTCTCCTTCACACAAATTCAGACAGCTGATGTTTTGAAAGCGCTGCAAAATCTGGACCCCTACAAATCAGCTGGGCTAGACAATCTGGACCCTTTCTTTCTAAAACTAGCCGCCGAAATTGTCGCAACCCCTATTACTAGTCTGTTCAACCTCTCTTTCATAACGTCTGAGATCCCCAGAGATTGGAAAGCTGCCGCGGTCATCCCCCTCTTCAAAGGGGGTGACACTCTAGATCCAAACTGCTACAGACCTATATCCATCCTGCCCTGCCTTTCGAAAGTATTCGAAAGCCAAGTTAACAAACAGATCATCGACCATTTCGAATACCACCGTACCTTCTCCGCTATGCAATCCGGTTTCCGAGCTGGTCACGGGTGCACTTCAGCCACGCTCAAGGTCCTAAACGATATTATAACCGCGATTGATAATAGACAGTACTGTGCTGCCGTCTTCATCGACCTGGCCAAGGCTTTCGACTCTGTCAACCACCGCATTCTTATTGGCAGACTAAATAGCCTTGGTTTCTCAAATGACTGCCTCGCCTGGTTCACCAACTACTTCTCAGATAGAGTTCAGTGTGTCAAATCGGAGGGCCTGTTGTCTGGACCTATGGCAGTCTCTATGGGGGTGCCACAGGGTTCAATTCTTGGGCCGACACTTTTCTCCGTGTATATCAATGATGTCGCTCTTGCTGCTGGTACTCTCAGATCCACCTCTACGCAGACGACACCATTTTGTATACATCTGGCCCTTCATTGGACACTGTGTTAACAAACCTCCAAACGAGCTTCAATGCCATACAACAATCCTTCAGTAGCCTCCAACTGCTCTTAAACACTAGTAAAACTAAATGCATGCTTTTCAATCGAACGCTGCTGGCACCCGCCCACCCGACTAGAATCACCACTCTCGACGGGTCTGACCTAGAGTATGTGGACAACTACAAATACCTAGGTGTCTGGTTAGACTGTAAACTCAACTTCCAGACTCACATAAAGAATCTACAATCCAAAGTTAAATCTAGAATCGGCTTCCTATTTCGCAACAAAGCCTCCTTCACTCATGCTGCCAAACATGCCCTCGTAAAACTGACTATCCTACCGATCCTTGACTTCGGCGATGTCATTTACAAAATAGCCTCCAACACTCTACTCAGCAAATTGGATGTAGTCTATCACAGTGCCATCCGTTTTGTCTCCAAAGCCCCATACACTACCCACCACTGTGACCTGTACGCTCTTGTTGGCTGGTCCTCACTACATGTTCGTCGTCAAACCCACTGGCTCCAGGCCATCTATAAATCACTGCTAGGCAAATCCCCGCCTTATCTTAGCTCATTGGTCACCATAGCAGCACCCACCCGTAGTCTGCGCTCCAGCAGGTATATCTCACTGGTCATTCCCAAAGCCAACACCTCCTTTGGCCGCCATTCCTTCCAGTTCTCTGCTGCCAATGACTGGAACGAATTGCAAAAATCTCTGAAGCTGGAGACTCTTATCTCCCTCAATAACTTTAAGCATCAGTTGTCAGAGCACCTTACCGATCACTGCACCTGTACACAGCCCATCTGAAATTAGCCCACCCAACTACCTCATCCCTATATTGTTATTTATTTTGCTATTTTGCACCCCAGTATCTCTATTTTCACATAATCTCTTGCACATCTAGCATTCCAGTGTTCATACTATTGTAATTATTCTGCACTATAGCCTATTTATTGCCTTACCTCCATAACTTGCTACATTTGCACACACTGTATATATATTTTCTGTTGTATTTCTGACTTTATGTTTTTTACCCCATATGTAACTCTGTTGTTTTTATTGCACTACTTTGCTTTATCTTGGCCAGGTCGCAGTTGTAAATGAGAACCTGTTCTCAACTGGCTTACCTGGTTAAATAAAGGTGAAATAAAAAAAATAAAAAATTGAGTGACAGGTTGGCGCCAAATAAATCTGTATACTCTGCTGCGCTGTCAGCACAATGGACAGAGCGCGCAGTGGTGTGTGTAGGGAGGCTATGGAAAGCCACTGGGGCGGTTAGGTATGACTCCATTGCGTTTTCATAAAAAGCGGGAAAAAACACTTCTCTTCTCTGTGGTAGGCTAAGTGAATAATGTGATATGTGTCTTCTCTGCCTGTAATATTTGATTTAGATTTATAAGGGCGGGGTCAAGTTTACCAGTCAGGCCCTGGTGAGGACACCGTGTTGGAGGCCGAACTGTCTCTTTCCTGCTCCTCTGCTGTTCTTATAGGGGGCCATATGATAGGGTGTGAGGTTTTCATCCCGACATTGACTGACACTGAATTGATTATGAACGAGCTCTCTCCAGAGCCTGGAGAGGAGAGGGTGTGCTCTGACCCTTTCCCCAAGCTTGGAGATGAAATGACTGCGCTGCAAAATGTTTATTGGTTTGGAATGGAAGATATGTCACTGCTGGGGGGTCTGGAGACAACTCCAGGGTCCACTGTGTATCGTTCGGGAGAGAACACTCCCTTACCTGCTTCAACAAAGGCCCATGCGAGGAAGTTTGTGCCCTCGCATCGCCAAAAAGTTAGAGGACAGTGTTCAAGGCCTGGGCAAAGTGTTCACATGTCCATTAGTTTGGGTAGTGTGTGCGTTTACGGAGGGTGGTTGGAAAATACTGAACCGTAATGATTTCGGTTGAAGGGAAAATGACCACTGATACGTCCTGGCAATGTTTGAGGTTACTACTTATGTGTGAGGAATGTGTCTCGAGCATAATTTTAAAATGTTGAGACCAGAATAAGGGGAGGGGTGTGTGGCAAACACTGCTAGAAGGCCCCTATTCTGCGTTGATACAGTGCAGGGGAGAAAGGCTACAGATTTCGCGCCAACCTGTCACTTCAAAAGCACTCAATGATCTCGGAGTCTCTGCATTTGAACACTATGTTTATTGTGGTATATAGCACAATATGTGCAGAATTCAATATAATTCCAACCATGAACCCCAAAAAACGTAGCCCCCTCACCGATATAAACTGCCCCTTGGCACCGGGTCTGCTGATAGAGGTTAATATTTAACATGATAGAAATAGGAAACAGAAAGGTGGGGTAGCCTATGATTAAGATATTCGAGAGTGCCCATCCCTGCAAGTTAAAAGGCTGTACAGTTTAAATTCTGCATAATGGCACAGCATTTCATAAACTTTACTGTGGGAAAGTTGATATGCTTCAGTTTGCTACCATATGACTGGTTTCACATTCTCCAGCAATTATAACGTAAAATAGATCTCAAACAAGTGTCATTTATATTTACAATTCCCTTATCCAAACGGATTACTCATTTACCTAGCTCTTATCAATAGCTCTTATCAAGTTGTAAATTACAGTGCATGGAGAATGGTGTTATTTATATCGGAAATAATAAAGTAGATGCTATTTCCACTTGGAACCGGTAGGTTCGCTAGACCTTATTCATGGTTTCCTCGCCTGTAAAGGTGGTGGAATTATAAGGGCAGTAAATCAAGGTCAGAATACGGCGTATCTGTAGACACACTTCCTTTATTCGATCTCCACCCCAAACGGATAGCAGGTGAATAACACGCTATTCTCATGCTTAAATTCAAGGTCAGAATACACATAGAGAAAAAAGTGCATAAAAAGGGAATTACGTTCAATTTACGTGCCTTAACTCGGGTCGGAATTCCCCCCCAACGTGAATTAATTGCTTTTCAAACCCCTGACATTAACGGAGGGAAAAGAGGAAAATAGGAAAGGAGGAAAAGCGGGGGTGGGTGGGGGGAAATGAGAAGGACTTGCGTAGGGCGGTAACGCGGTAACGCATTCTGACAGTTATGACACACTGAAGGAGATAAAAAGAACACATTCTATAATAGGACTTTATCTTAGACACATTATTACAGTATCTTCTTAAAGCCAGCGCTATAGTTCACCTCTTTCTAAAAGCAGACAACTTTTACAAATGGGAGGAAAGGAAGAAGGAAAGCTGTCGTGTATAGGGTTACCTTTGACTGGAGGTGTGGGTGACCGTTGTGGATTGATGCGCTGATGATGTGTACTGGCTCGTGGAGAAGGACGTTTCCGTTTCCTTCACGAGTAGATGCTGTGTGGGCAATGCATTTTTAGACATAAATTGCTATAAGAAGGGAAACGTAAACAATCAAATGAAGCATCAATAATATGGCCGTGAAATCACGTCATGTGATTATGAAATGTGCAGATACTGTAGCTCTATTTACTCTGAAACAAATCAACAAAAATATATTCAGTGCCTTAAAGTATTCACACCCCTTGACCTTTTCCACATGTTGTTGTTTTACAGCCTGAATTTCAAATGGATTAAATTGAGATTTTGTGTCACTGGCCTACACACACAATAGCCCATAATGTCAACGTGGAATTATGTTTTTCGAAAGGAAGGAAACCGCTCAGGGATTTCACCATGAGGCCAATGGTGACTTTAAAACAGTTAGAGTTTAATGGCCGTGATAGGAGAGAACTGAGGATGGATCAACAACATTGTAGTTACTCCACAATATTAACCTAAATGGCAGGATGAAAAGGAAACCTGTACAGCATATGTTCTAAAACCTGTTTGCAATAAGGCACTAAAGTAAAACTGCAAAAGTTGTGGAATAGAAATTAACTTTATGTCTTGAATACAAAGCATTATGTTTAGGGCAACTCCAACACAACACATCACTGAGTACCACTCTTCATATTTTCAATCATGGTGGTGGCTGCATCATGTTATGGGTATGCTTGTCATCAGCAAGGACTAGTGACATTTTTAGGATAAAAAGAAACGGAATAGAACTAAGCACATGCAAAATTATAGAGGAAAACCTGGTTCAGTCTGCTGTCCAACAGATACTGGGAGACAAATTCATCTTTCAGTAGGACAATAACCTAAAACACAAGGCCAAATATACACTGGAGTTGCTTACCAAGATGACATTGAATGTTCCTGAGTGGCCTAATTACAATTTTGACTTAAATCTATGGCAATACTTGAAAATGGATATCTAGCAATAATCAACAACCAACTTGACAGAGCTTGAATAATAAATAAAAAAATAATGTGCAAATATTGTACAATCCAAGTGTGCAAAGCTCTTAGAGACTTACCCAGAAAATTTCACAGCTGTAATCGCTTCCAAAGTTTATTCTAACATGTATTGACTCAAGGGGTTGAATACCTATGTAATCAAGATATATTAGTGTATTTTTTTAATTTAAATGTTAGAATTTTTCTTACACTTTGACAGGGTATTTTGTGTAGTTCATAAAAAAAAGAAAAGACAAACTCATTTTAATCCCAACTTGTAACACAACAAAGTGTGGAAAAAGTCAAGGGGTGTGAATACTTTCTTAAGGCAATGTATATTTGAACGTTAGCATAAGAGTTGGCCTAGTCACTAGACATAAAGACATAAATTAGACATAAATTAGCTACGTGAGTGACTTACATTGACAAGCTGGACGTTTTCAAGGGAAGGGTTATAAGTCGTACGTCCATTAGCCATACTAGCCATGCTGTTTCTCTCATTTCGTAGGCTCTGCCTCAGACGATCATGGAGCTTTTTCCTCTGCTTTCTGTGCATGTAAAGACAAACTGCATTGTGAGACTGACCAGCCATTTAGCCTTTGCAAAAATCAGAGGGATGACAGATTTTGTCAAAGGTTGACATCAGATGTTGTGATCGTCAATAAAACATTTAAAATGTTCAAATCTGTAGGCTATTACCTCAGAGAAAACTACAAAATATGTAATAAGGATACTAGTAAATACTGATTTTGAGTTTTGCGTAAAAATGTGACGTGAATTACTTTGTTTTGCAGTAGGCAACCACACACATGATTCCAACCACTAGGAGTGCAATGCAGATTCCTGTTATTGTTAATACACGTTTCTGATACAGCTCCTCAGCTTCTGGAAAAGAGGACAATGCATTCTTAAAACTCCACAACATGCAGGCCTAACTGTCACACAAACCAAACTCTACTCAGAAATCCCAAGGGAAACGAACAAACGTGTTTTAGTTTTATGTATTATGGTTATACATTCACAGAAACAATCAAACCGGGGCACATTCAGCAGGACGCAACGTTTTAGAGGAATCACGTTGGCTTTATTCATGTCATTTCTATCTGCAATGTTCAACAATGTTTGGCTACTGAACATGGCCCAGATGTAACATCGTATTAGTGGGTGTTGGCTGTTAACCGAGACGGAGGAAATCGAATAGATTGATCTGAGGAGGCAGTTCTGCTAAATCCAGTTGGAATGCGAGGAAGTGTTAGTTCAAGGTCGGGCTCCGTAATCATGACTAGGCAAACCACAGAAAATGCATTCTCCACAATGCATTCTAACCAGCCCAGGTGTTACTAATACAACAGATGCATACTTTATATAAAATATTGTTATTCATCAAGACAATTAAAATCACTCCTTTGTGTAATGTTAATATTCTAATACTGCAAACAGTGCAACATTGTTTGTTCACAGGACCCAGCGCTTGGAATTATGGAATATTTTCACAGATTACAAGTCACCAGATTAGGGGATCAAGTGAAATGTATAATTATATGAACTGTTCAGTTATCGCACCTAGTTCGTACTCTACTCCCTTTAAAAAAATTGGTCGGTTCACCTCAGTATTACGTGTCCTGTGAACAAATGATGCTACAAACAATCACTTTTTGAAATGAAGAACAATTCTTTGGTAAATTGTTCAGTTAACATCAACATCACTTAAAAGACCCACAGCAAAAACAGACATCACTCCGATGAGACAAGGGGAGGAACCATGAGATGACAGGAGAACAAAGGGGATACTGTTGGGGGATGGACACATATACACACACACATCCACACGGTACAGTAGGAAATAGGAAGACAGGAAAGAAGGAGCTGAAATGAATGGGCAGCAAGGGAGGACGCTGTCAACGTATTTGGCATGACATACTAAATACTGGTTGGACCAGAGGAGGGATCAGGGGAGATGCAAGGGAAAGGCAAAAGCATGAGCTGAAGGGATCTGAACATACAGCATAACCACACTGCAGTCTCTATGGGCACCTACTCTGTCTAATGTGTGTCTGACAGAACAACAAGAGATACAGTCTACTGTAGCTCAAAAGTTTGAATGAGTCTAATGTGAGTTTATGGTGGTGATTTGAGGACCTACTCTTTGTTTGTTTGTATGTGTGCAGGTTAATTTGACTATACGCTAACACATTGAGGTTTTCCAAAAATGTATAATTGAAGGTGTCATTACCAAGCATTGTAGATGCTGGCTGCACCATGCGGCTTCGAACTTGAGTGAAACAATATGACTTTAATCACATTGCCATTTTTGGCCATGCTGCCAGAATAACAGCATAAAGGCTTGGTAGATTGGCAGCATATTTGAACTAAATGTATGTTTATTATTCTATTACAAATATGGTATGTTATGGCTGTATGATCCCTTCATTGGCACAAGGAAACTGGCTGGAGTTGAAGGGGCAGGCTCAAGCTTCTAATCCTACATCTGCAAACTAAAGAGAAAGGAACTATCCATACCCATAAATTCAATCCCAAGATGTTCTGCCAATGCAGAAAGGTGACAAAAAGAAAATAGGTATTTTTCAGATGAGGTGTTATTTAGAACTATATTGCTCACAAAATGTCTACTCAGTGTTTCTACAGAGAATGGAATGATGCATTATAACTGACTCTTTCACCTTATAGAATAATTCTATAATCATTCTAGAAGAGGGTTTCCCAAACTTGGTCCTGGGGCCTACCATAGGTGCATGTTTTGTTGTTTGCCCTAGCACTACACAGCTGAACAAAACATGCACCACTCGGAGGCCCCAGGACCAAGTTTGGGAAACCCTGTAATAGATGAAACACAGAATGATAATAATAAGGAGAAAAGGCTTAAGTGTACAGTACATACTGTGTATTTCAAATAGCTTATTTGTGAATATCCACTCTATTATAGTCTAACAGCTAACTAAGTGCTAAGATGATTTTACCACAACAAGGGAAAGTAATAAAAGACCTAAACCCATCGAATACATGAGTTAATCAAAAATGCATTAAAATGTATCCATCCGATAATCGCTACCATGAGAGGAACTTTCTCAGTACAGTGGCATGCGCATGCAAACATCACTTTGCTTGCTTTACCAATGGTAATGTCACTATACGGTCATTCAGGCAGGTTTAGGGGCACTAGTTAGGCCATTAGCAGTTCAATTTTAAACACTACGGCATGTCCTACACCTCTCATGCTGTGTGAGGATCATGCACTATTTCCATTCCCAACATTCCCATTGCCTTATTCTAAAATGGATTAAATTCCAATGACACTGTTACGTACTGTGATGTACTTCCTATTCTTTCTTTGACAATAGGCTACAATTATCATACTGTTATTTTGGTTAATAGCTGTGTCATTGAAGGAGCTCTAATGTCATTATAAAGTTGTATAAACTGACGCAATGAGGTAGTATAGGAACAGAAGGCATATCTTTCCTTGAGTAAATCTGACTAATATTCAAATATCTTGTTTGTCCTTAAAAATTATGCAAAACATAAACACATGGCTGGTCTGCATGGAACAGATAGCAACAGCAGCATTCCTTTTGATTAGCTCCTCCAATACACTAGCTGACATCTCAGGGAGACACAAAATACAACTCCCTCTGTTCCTTTGCTTCCTCCACACTCATTACATCTCAATAGGCATCTTTTTTTGTTCCACCTCGTAGATAAAGCATGGTTGTTTGCTGCTGTTTTGCCAGGCAGTGGTGTGTATTCATGGATGCCAAGGGAAGCTAGGCTTATCCAAATATTTGATCAATAAAACATTTTAAATGACAAAATAATGTATCTTTCGTCTCTCTGTGTTTTCACAATTTTCTGTTAATTCACAAGTGGCTGAATCTCACCAGAGAAATCATCTGGTTTTCTTGGTGTTCAATACAAGTTTGTTCCGGCAAACCCACTCCCCGATATTTCCCAGATCTACCTGTAGAGCTTGCTGTACCTGTTGGACCGATTGTCTTGCTGTATAAATTGTATCATCTGCAAATATAGTAGCTTGAGTTTCAGATAAGGCATAAGTAAGGTTGTTGGTATATATTAAACAAAGAAGTGGCCCAAGGCAACTGCCCTGCGGTATTCCACAGTTTAAAGCATTGATATAGGTGGACTGTTTCCTGTCAGTTAGATATGACTGTACCCAATTCAATGCTGCCTCCGTAAACCCATAATAATAATTTTGTCAAAATTATTTCATGATACACTAAATCAAATACTGCACTGAAATCTAAAAATAGTACACCCACAAACCTGCCATTATCCATAGCATTGAGCCACTGGTCAGTCATGTCAACCAATGCAGTGGTAGTGGAATGGTTTTTGCGATAAGCATGCTGATTGGCTGTGATCAGATCATTATTTTCCATGTACTCCCATTTTGCCTCCTTACAATACCCTCTAATATCTTACTGAGTGAAGGGAGTAGACTGATTGGTCGACTATTGGCAGGAGGAATGGGTTTTTTGCTGTCTTTTGGGATTGGACACAGTTCAGCATGCTTCCATACATTTGGAAATGTCCCCTTTTCCAGTGACCAATTCAATATGTATTTCAGTGGAGTCTGGGGAGCATCATAGCGAAGTACAATATTGTCCATAAGATCATAACCTGTAGATGTACCATTGAGTAATGACTTCAATAGGTTTAACACCTCCACTACTGACACCATTTGTAGACTAAAATAACAGTTTTTTTGCTCATAATATGATCATCAATCCATTGGACAATAGCTTGTTTGGAAGAATGGGTGTTTACATTATCGCTCAGTAAATTAATTGTCTTTGTAAAAAAAATCTGCAAAATGATTGGCAATATCAGCTGGTTTTGTTATTGTTCTCATCAACCTCCACACTAGATGGGCATGATGAGATAGATGTACCAAGTAAGCCCTTAACTGTATTCCATTCCTTTTCTGAATAATTTTTGTAATCAATAAAAGCATTTTTATAAAATATATACAGTGGGGGAAAAAAGTATTTAGTCAGCCACCAATTGTGCAAGTTCTCCCACTTAAAAAGATGAGAGAGGCCTGTCATTTTCATCATAGGTACACGTCAACTATGACAGACAAATTGAGGAAAAAAAATCCAGAAAATCACATTGTAGGATTTTTTATGAATTTATTTGCAAATTATGGTGGAAAATAAGTATTTGGTCACCTACAAACAAGCAAGATTTCTGGCTCTCACAGACCTGTAACTTCTTCTTTAAGAGGCTCCTCTGTCCTCCACTCGTTACCTGTATTAATGGCACCTGTTTGAACTTGTTATCAGTATAAAAGACACCTGTCCACAACCTCAAACAGTCACACTCCAAACTCCACTATGGTCAAGACCAAAGAGCTGTCAAAGGACACCAGAAACAAAATTGTAGACCTGCACCAGTCTGGGAAGACTGAATCTGCAATAGGTAAGCAGCTTGGTTTGAAGAAATCAACTGTGGGAGCAATTATTAGGAAATGGAAGACATACAAGACCACTGATAATCTCCCTCGATCTGGGGCTCCACGCAAGATCTCACCCCGTGGGGTCAAAATGATCACAAGAACGGTGAGCAAAAATCCCAGAACCACACGGGGGGACCTAGTGAATTACCTGCAGAGAGCTGGGACGAAAGTAACAAAGCCTACCATCAGTAACACACTACTCCGCCAGGGACTCAAATCCTGCATTGCTAGACGTGTCCCCCTGCTTAAGCCAGTACATGTCCAGGCCCGTCTGAAGTTTGCTAGAGTGCATTTGGATGATCCAGAAGAGGATTGGGAGAATTTCATATGGTCAGATGAAACCAAAATATAACTTTTTGGTAAAAACTCAACTCATCGTGTTTGGAGGTCAAAGAATGCTGAGTTGCATCCAAAGAACACCATACCTACTGTGAAGCATGGGGATGGAAACTTCATGCTTTGGGGCTGTTTTTCTGCAAAGGGACCAGGACGACTGATCCATGTAAAGGAAAGAATGAATGGGGCCATGTATCGTGAGATTTTGAGTGAAAACCTCCTTCCATCAGCAAGGGCATTGAAGATGAAACGTGGCTGGGGCTTTTAGCATGACAATGATCCCAAACACACCTCCCGGGCAACGAAGGAGTGGCTTCGTAAGAAGCATTTCAAGGTCCTGGAGTGGCCTAGCCAGTCTCCAGATCTCAACCCCATAGAACATCTTTGGAGGGAGTTGAAAGTCCGTGTTGCCCAGCGACAGCCCCAAAACATCACTGCTCTAGAGGAGATCTGCATGGAGGAATGGGCCAAAATACCAGCAACAGTGTGTGAAAACCTTGTGAAGACTTACAGAAAACGTTTGACCTGTGTCATTGCCAACAAGGGGTATATAACAAAGTATTGAGAAACTTTTGTTATTGACCAAATACTTATTTTCCACCATAATTTGCAAATAAATTGATAAAAAATCCTACAATGTGATTTTCTGGATTTTTTTTCCTCATTTTGTCTGTCATAGTTGACGTGTACCAATGATGAAAATTACAGGACTCTCTCATCTTTTTAAGTGGGAGAACTTGCACAATTGGTGGCTGACTAAATACTTTTTTCCCCCACTGTATATATATATTTTTCTTATGATATAATTTAACTGCATAATTGCGTAGTGTTCTATAATTCTGTTAATCAATTTCTAGTTTAGATTTGGCTGCTAAGACTTTTGCCATATTTCTTTGAGAAAATGCCTCACCCAGTTCATCAATCCATGGAGATGGACGAGCCCCAACTGTACTCTTTCTTACTGGGGCATGATGGTCCATTACCTCAGTGAGCAAATCAATAAAACATTCTGTAATGTGATTTAAATCATCCTCTAGATAAATCAGCTCCAAGGGTACAGCAGCCAAATCATTTTGATTTGAAATCACATGATTAAATATTTTTAAATTTCTCTTGACCACAAGAGGTTGGGGGTTTCTTTGGAACCTTGGTGTTCATGGTTATGGTCACAATATTATGGTCTGTCCAGCCCACTAGCGTTGATCTGGCTTTTAAGCATTGCAATGATATATTACAGAAGATCAGATCAATGCACGTGTCTGAACGGTGACCTAACTTAGTTGATGATCTAGTAGTATAATTAACGATTTGTTTCAAACCACAGCTCTCTGCATATCTCATTAATTTAGTTATATTTGAATTATTATGATCCTTCCAATTTATATTAAAATCACCCAAGATAAATACATCTCTGTTACTATCTGTGGCCTGGTCAAACCCAGTGCATAAGTCATCCAGATAGGACACCTTAGAGCTAGGAGGTCTATACACACATCCTACCAATATGGGTGCCTGGTGAGGCAGATGTACTTGAGCCCATAATGCCTGAATTTGACATACATTAACGTCATCCCTCCTCTTAAAAGGTATATGATTCTGAATGTACAGTGCTACACCCCCACCATTCCTATCCCTTCTAAGTAGACTACAGTTGAAGTCGGACGTTTACATACACTTAGGTTGAAGTCATTATAACTCGTTTTTCAACCACTCCACAGATTTCTTGTTAACAAACTATAGTTTTGGCAAGTCGGTTAGGACATCTACTTTGTGCATGACACAAGTAATTTTTCCAACAATTGTTTACAGGCAGATTATTTCACTTATTATTCACTGTGTCGCAATTCCAGTGGGTCAGAAGTTTACATACACTAAGTTGATTGTGCCTTTAAACAGCTTGGAAAATTCCAGAAAATGATGTCATGGCTTTAGAAGCTTCTGATAGGCTAATTGACATCATTTGAGTCAATTGGAGGTGTACCTGTGGATGTATTTCAAGGCCTACCTTCAAACTCAGTGCCTCATTGCTTGACATCATGGGAAACTCAAAAGAAATCAGCCAAGACCTCAGAAAAAAAATGGTAGACCTCCACAAGTATGGTTCATCCTTGGGAGCAATTTCCAAATGCCTGAAGGTACCACGTTCATCTGTACATACAATAGTATGCAAGTCTAAACACCATGGGACCACGCAGCCGTCATACCACTCAGGAAGGAGACGCGTTCTGTCTCCTAGAGATGAACGTATTTTGGTGCGAAAAGTGCAAATAAATCCCAGAACAACAGCAAAGGACCTTGTGAAGATGCTGGAGGCCCAGGCCGAGGGAGATTGACAGTTATTTTGTGTTTCTTCCATTTGCGAATAATCGCACCAACTGTTGTCACCTTCTCACCAAGCTGCTTGGCGATGGTCTTGTAGCCCATTCCATTCCTTGTGTAGGTCTACAATCTTGTCCCTGACATCCTCGGAGAGCTCTTTGGTCTTGGCAATGTTGGAGAGTTTGGAATCTGATTGATTGATTGCTTCTGTGGACAGGTGTCTTTTATACAGGTAACAAGCTAAGATTAGGAGCACTCCCTTTAAGAGTGTGCTCCTAATCTCAGCTCGTTACCTGTATAAAAGACACCTGGGAGCCAGAAATCTTTCTGATTGAGAGGGGGTCAAATACTTATTTCCCTCATTAAAATGCAAATCAATTTATAACATTTTTGACATGCGTTTTCTAGATTTTTTTGTTGTTATTCTGTCTCTCACTGTTCAAATAAACCTACCATTAAAATTATAGACTGATCATTTCTTTGTCAGTGGGCAAACGTACAAAATCAGCAGGGGATCAAATACTTTTTTCCCTCACTGTAGGCTGAATTCTTGACTAGCACATAATGCATTGATGTCCTCTCATAGTATATCCAAGATATCAAGTTTGGCCAAGCCTTTCATTGATGGATTTCAAGAAGTTAACATCCATATCCGTAAACCTCTCCCCACTCTCCACTCTCCTGTCAGGCTGTATCACCGCCTGGTATGGCAACTGCACCACCCGCAACCGCAGGGCTCTCCAGAGGGTGGTGCGGTCTGCCCAATGCATCACCGGGGACACACTGCCTGCCCTCCAGGACACCTGCAGCACTCGATGTCACAGGAAGGCCAAAAAGATCATGAAAGACATCATCCACCCGAGCCACGGCCTGTTCACCCCACTATCATCCAGAAGGCAAGGTCAGTACAGGCGCATCAAAGCTGAGACCAAGAGACTGAAAAACAGCTTCTATCTCAAGGCCATCAGAATGTTAAAAAGCCATCACTAGCCGGCTACCACCCGGTTACTCAACCCGGCACCTTAGAGGCTGCTGCCCTATGTACATAGACATGGAATCACTGGTCACTTTAATAATGGAACACTAGTAACTTTAATAATGTTTACATACTGCTTTACTCATTTCATATGTATATACTGTATTCTACTGTATTTTAGTTAATGACACTCCAACATTGTTCATCCTAATATTTATATATTCCTATATTCCATTATTTTACTTTTAGATTTGTGTGTAATGTTGTGAATTGTTAGATACTACTGCACTGTTGGAGCTAGGAACACAAGCATTTCGCTAGACCAGCAATAACATCTGCTAAATATGTGTATGTGACCAATAAAATTCGATTTGATTTGTAGCCCATGTATCTGATGCTGTCTTTAACAAAAGAGTATAACATGTTGCCGCCGTAGCATTTGATTGATTGATGCCAGCAAGCGTTTGGCCTCCCTTGATAAAATGTTTTGCCAATCAGCGTTGAGCTGAGCTCAACTCTGTGTTGTCCTGGTGTAGCAAAATGCCCCCCAAGGGAGGCCAGTTTGGATTTGGCTTCACACCAATCAAACCACTTCCTAAGCAAAACGTAATTTTCAGAAAAACATGTCTGTTTCTGGTCTGCTTGTGTTGATGTCCTTGTCTCCCGAGTGGCGCAGTGGTCTAAGGCACTGCATCGCAGTGCTAGCTGTGCCACTAGAGATCCTGGTTCGAATCCAGGCTCTGTCGTAGCCGGCCGTGACCGGGAGACCCATGGGGCGGCGCACAATTGGCCCAGCGTCGTCCAGGGTAGGGGAGGGAATGGCCGGCAGGGATGTAGCTCAGTTGGTAGAGCATGGCGTTTGCAACGCCAGGGTTGTGGGTTCGATAAAAAATAATATATGTGCTAACTGTAAGTCGCTCTGGATAAGAGCGTCTGCTAAATGACTAAAATGTAAATGTAAATGTCCTGCAGTAGCTAGCCTGCTAAATCGGCCCTTTCCTAAGCCATGGATGGAGATGGGGATTTGGACTTGTGGTTTTTACTTAATTCTCTGTATAGGCCAATGATTATGATTGCGATTCTGATCTTACCATAAATTAATATGTTGTGCCACTGTGCTGAGACGATTGAAGTTCAACATGTAGCCTAGACGTAGCCTATTAGGCTCACGTTAACTAGCTAGCTAACTTAGCTGGTTCATTGTTGCCCTTGCGAGGAAGTTAGGCTAGCAAGCGTTTTAGCTACAGTAGGTAGCCTATGACAACAAAAACAAAAAGTGTACTGTATGACAGAGCCATAGACCATTTAGCCAACACGAAAGAGAGAAGGATGGCATTGGCGTTCAACTGCTCTACAACGGTGAGTCAAAGAAAAAGGATTTTACATGCACACACACACACAGAAATCAGTATCATGATATTTAGCAACATTGATTGGACTAAATTGTTTTTGGTATCTTTAAGTTTGTTTTCAGTCTATTAAACTAAAAATATATAGCCTTGTTGATTTGATGATGTTTAAGTTGAAATGGTGCTGGAATAGCGGAGGCAGTGCTCCTGTTGTCTTTTTGCTCACTTGCGGTTACTCCGTGGTTCTAAATCAGTAGTTGTTTAGTAAACTGTTGAAAACATGAACTTGCTTGACCATGCTGCAGGTGATATAACTGTTTGTTACACGCAATATTTGCTTTGTGGCCTTCACCGGACAGATGTTGCTATTCGGTTTTGTGATGAAACAAACATACTGTATGTGTAGTTGAATTTATTCCGCCACTGTGTGACTAGGGCTGTGGCGGTCACTAAATTTCGTCAGCCGGTGATTGTCAAGCAAATAACTGCCGGTCTCACAGTAATTGACTGCAATTTACATAAACGCATTTAGCATCTCCTGGCTTCCACACATAGCCTGCAAGCCACTGATGCAGAGCTTTGGAACATCTACATTTAAAAAAGTATAATAAATCCATGTAATATAGCCTACACCTTCACAATAAATCCATAATTTATTTTAGACAGGTCTAAAGAAAAATTATATGAAGAAAATGTAGTCTATTTCAGAAGATCAGATAGCATACTCTGAGTTGTCCTTATGTTAGGTCCTGATCTGGCTATGCCATATGGCTGTGGGCTACACTAGTTCATTTAGCAGACAAGATTTTCTTAGAATTCTGTGGCATTATTTTATATTATTTTATAGTATGAAGAATACAATTGAACAAATCTGAATAAAATAGAAAGGATATTTTCTCCAAACGATATGAGGGAGTGTGCACATGCGGCTATTCTGTGTTGAATGGTTAACAAAGAAATAGATACTCCTATATGCTTAATTTAGAGTTATTAATGTAACTATTTAGTTGTTCTACAAATGTTGTTTTGATTTTTAATACATTGTAAGGCTGCTTGATGCGACTCTAATGATGACTTGAAAAAAGTCTCATGAAAGGAATGAGCTCTGCACACACTTAATCAGTCTCTCATTCACAATTTGACAAACACTTGATAATGCCTCGAATTTCCCTGCGGCATCCCCTTTGTGTGGCCGTAATGCCCCCTAAAGCAATCCATGCCTTTTGCGGCCCGTGGCCGTTGTGCCCTTGGACTAAATATAATAATTATAATTCCCTTTTCCCTGAGTGCTGTGTGCTCCGAAGCACCTCTCACTTACATGGCTCTCCATCACGTGATCAAGTCATTCTCACAGGATACAAGTAAAGACAGACACATCTGGGACGCAACTGCGCACAATTCCAAGGTGTATATTGAAGAACTGCCCACATTTACTTTTCGTCAGCTAATAAGATGAGTAGACCTAACGAACAGCAAAAGCACAAGCCTATGTCAATCTACTATCCCCCATAGTACAAAAGTTGACCTATTTTGTGTGAGAAAGAAAAGTTCCAAACATAGTCTGGGACAGTTGTGGGATGCGATAGACCCCAAATTAATACAACCACTAGCATCAAAAACCCTTTTTTACGCAATGTTGATAAACTATTAGGCTATTTCTTCACATTATAAGCGCAGCAATGCGCATACGGCAGTAGGCTATAAGCGCAAATGTTCCATTAGCGGGAAAACACCATTATCAAAAGTGACCATAAATGCGATTATGCATGTAATGCTTGTATTATGAAGGTGCATTTTTATGTTGATAACGATCTTCCCCAAACTTGAAACTCACTCGCTGCTTATGTATGCCAGTTAGGCTCTATACCCCATGTAAAGCGGATTAATGTGCATAATTTTTAAAAGTTATTTGGCCACTTTAGTTGTGATACAAACCTTGTCAAAACATATAGGCCCATGGGCTAGGCTACATGAGGTGTGCGACTATGATTAGAAAAAGTTGCAAAGAAAAGGCATTGTTTCTTGCCTTACACTGGGTATCATTAACAAGTGATAATATATAATTCACAAGTGGTAGGCTAATATTGTCACCCATTACCTCCACTAACCTGTACCCCCGCACATTGGCTCGGTACTGGTACCCCCTGTATAGCCTCGTTATTGTTATTTTATTGTTACTTTTTTATTGTTATTTTATTTCTTGAACTGCATTGTTGGTTAAGGGCTTGTAAGTAATCATTTCACGGTAAGGTCTACACACCTGTTGTATTCGGCGCATGTGACAAATACAATTTGATTTGATCTGACTATTCTTGATTTCATCTTGTCTTTACATATACTAAATATGATATGTGTGAAATTTGTTTTGATTTAGAATGGACCATTATCATGCACCTGTCTTGAAACAGGGGCAGAGGAAAATATACATGTCATCAGCGAATGGAGGACGCTTTTCCTGTGGTTCATTTTCATGCCAGCCAGCTAGGCTATACTCTTGTTGTAAAGAGAAGCAATGTGCTTAACCTTAGGAAAGTTGAGAAATAAATATAGTAGGCCTAGCCTATAGAAAACTGATGGGATCCTCCTCTTTTTCATAGAAGCCATCACGCTGTTTTCTCACGCAATTGCATAGCCTATGGTAATGCTGCGCAACATGAGCTCATGGGCTCTCATGAAGTGTTTGATTAGATATTCGATCATATTTGCATTGATGTCAGAGTGGTTAGAGGGACAATAGAGTGCTGAGTACCAGGCAGTTTGCAAGTTTGGTAGGCTACTAATGACCATCGGCAGCATCAGAGCTTGGAGAAGCCTAATTACCGTGACTAAACGGTCACATGGAATTTGACTGCCTTCATGACTCGTGACCGCCGGTGTAGCAGTAATACGGTCACCGTTACAGCCATGTGTGTGAATGTTGTATTTTTGTTGTCACGGCCTTATTGTATATCACGGTGGTGTATGAACGAATGGGTTAAAGCTGGTTTATACTTTGTCTATCGACATGTCTGTAGACAATTATAATGTGAAAAGTGTCACTGGTCAAAATGACATTTAATTTATACTCTGGTAGAATGTATGTAGACCGTCGCTGCGACTGTCGGTTTCCTTGTTGCAGACAGATGAAAAAAGTTAAACTTTGACCCTGTCGCTGCGTTCGTTGTCATAGTTACCTGACTGAGCCAGCAATGAGACAATGCTCAATTTCTACAATTCTCCGGTAGAATGCCCTGCTTTTATTTCGTCACACAACTGTAAGCTATTTTCTTTAATTAGCTCACCATTAACTTATAAAGAATGAGTCTATTTTACTGTAATAATGAATAAAAATTAGCTAAAGTTAAGATGTTGTCAGATATGATATGGTCATTATTTGAACTAGCTAGCCAGCTAACGTTAGTTAGCTAGCTAACAAGCTAGAAGCAAACCAAAACATTGTTAAGAAAGTTGTTTTTAGTTGCCTGGTTTGCTAGATTGACTTATACTACATTCATTTTTAAACTGATGGGTTTATTGGTGTTAAAATACCCCAGTTATGCTATTTTGGATCACCAGGCTGCTGTTTTTGTGTTTATACTTTTTCATAAAGTCAACAAGTTGGATGTCGGACGACAATAGAATGTTCATGATGTCACTGCGACAACTGTCTACAGACATGTCAATAGACGAAGTATAAACCATCCTTTATAGAGCAAACAACGCAATTATCACAACATAGGTTGTAATATGGCTTTTTTACTGGCTTGGCTTGGCTTCCTCAGTGATTTTACACACGCACAGCAACTGTTGCCAGGTAACCTATGGTAATTGAGGTAATTGGACTGTAAGGTGTGTCATAGTGATAAAGTGCACTGGGGCCCGGTGCCTGGGCGGCTGCCATTCATCTCCCTCTCTTGCCTCTTCATGACATCAAAGACGTCTCTTTAACAGGGTCTGTTCAGGTTTTTTACAGTGCCTCCATGATCAACAAAGTCCCCCACCCACCTCCAATAAGTGTAATTGCTCTTCAGATAATAAAAGATATTGCCGGTTTAGGTTGGTCCCTGTCAAAGGCGGTAAGCATCGATATAACCACACTTTCCCCTGCCTCCTATTTGAAGGTTCAAGTTTGGAAAGTTGAATATACATACACTACCGTTCAAAAGTTTGGGGTCACTTAGAAATGTCCTTGTTTTCCATGAAAACATACATGAAATGAGTTTGAATAGGAAATATAGCAAAATGCATAGGAAATGTAGTCATTGACAAGGTTAGAAATAATGATTTTTTATATAAATAATAATTGTGTCCTTCAAACTTTGCTTTTGTTAAAGAATCCTCCATGTGCAGCAATTACAGCCTTGCAGACCTTTGGCATTCTAGTTGTCAATTTGTTGAGGTAATCTGAAGAGATTTCACCCCATGCTTCCTGAAGCACCTCCCACAAGTTGGATTTGCTTGATGGGCACTTCTTGCGTACCATACGGTCAAGCTGCTCCCACAACAGCTCAATAGCGTTGAGATCCGGTAACTGTGCTGGCCACTCCATTATAGACAGAATACCAGCTGACTTCTTCTTCCCTAAATAGTTCTTGCATAGTTTGGATCTGTGCTTTGGGTCATTGTCCTGTTGTAGGAGGAAATTGGCTCCAATCAAGCGCCATCCACAGGGTATGGCATGGCGTTGCAAAATGGAGTGATAGCCTTCGTTCTTCAAGATCCCTTTTACCCTGTACAAATCTTCCACTTTACCACCACCAAAGCACCCCCAGACCATCACATTGCCCCCACCATGCTTGACAGATGGCATCAAGCACTCCTCCAGCATCTTTTCATTTGGTCTTCGTCTCACAAATGTTGTTCTTTGTGATCCGAACACCTCAAACTTCGATTCGTCTGTCCATAACACTTTTTTCCAATCTTCATCTGTGCAGTGTCTGGGTTCTTTTGCCCATCTTAATATTTTCTTTTTATTGGCCAGTCTGAGATATGGCTTTTTCTTTCAACTCTGCCTAGAAGGTCAGCATCCCGAAGTCGCCTCTTCACTGTTGACGTTGAGACTGGTGTTTTGCGGGTACTATTTAATGAAGCTGCCAGTTGAGGACCTGCGAGGCGTCTGTTTCTCAAACTAGACACTCTAATGTATTTGTCCTCTTGCAAACTGGTTAGAGCCAGTTTGCACTGTTCTGTGAAGGGATTATGTCACGGATTCAGCCGAGGCTGCTCCTCCTCCTTGCTCGGGCAGGCTTCGGCGTTCGTCGTCACCGGAATACTAGCTGCTGCCGATCTATGTTTCTGTGTTCTACTTGTCTTGTCTTTATTGTTCACACCTGGTTCCCATTAGGTATTGATTACTTCCCTATTTAATCCTCTGGCTCCCACTGTATGTTGTGCGTGTTTGTTCATGTTTGGTTGTCGTCTGGTGAGCGGGTTTGTTTCCTCCCTGCGTGGAGGTTATGTTATTTACGTTACCTACGAGTAAAGTACGTTTTCGATTAGCTCTACCTGTCTACCATCCACCCGGCTCCCTTAGGATACGAGAGCGTGTCCGCCCTCATCTCCTGTCTGTCTGGAAGAGCGCTCGAGTGGGCCAACGGCGAGTGGGGAAGAATATACGCAGCGTCAGTACGCTATGAGGATTTCACCCGCCGCTTTCGGGCGGTATTCGATCATCCACCGGAGGGGAGAGCGGCGGGGGAACGTCTATTCCACCTCAGACAAGGGAGGAGGAGCGCACAGGACTTTGCACTGGATTTCAGGACTCTGGCTGCCAGCGCAGGGTGGAATGAGAGGGCCCTGATCGACCACTACCGATGCAGCCTCTGGGAGGATGTTTGTCGGTGCAGGGACACCACCATTAACCTGGACCAACTGGTGGACATGTCGATAAGGCTGGATAACCTGTTGGCAACCCTAGGACGTCCAGATCATGGGCCGTCCATTCCATCCCCCAGCACCTTCGACTCTACTCCTATGGAGCTCGGAGGTGCTGCACTTAGGGAGACCGGAAGGAGGGCCATCTCCTGCACCAACTGTGGCCGAGGAGGACACACTGCTGGTCGGTGCTGGGGAGGGTCTTTCAGGAGTCGAGGCGGTAGGCAGAGCACTGGTGGACCGTCTCAGGTGAGTAGGCACCCGACTCACCCAGAGCTCTCTGTTGCGCATACAGTATGTGTATTGATATTGTATTTCCAGAGTTTCCCCTCATTCCCAGCATAAGGTGTTCGTAGATTCAGGCGCAGCTGGGAACTTTATTGATCGTCAGTTTTCCCGTAGTTTAGGGATTCCTATTGTTCCTGTTGATGTGCCCTTCCCTCTACACGCCTTAGATAGTCGCCCTTTAGGGTCAGGCCTGATTAGGGAGGTCACAGCTCTACTCTGGATGAAAACGCAGGAGGGTCATGAGGAGAAAATGTGTCTTTATCTGATTGATTCTCCTGCGTTTCCAGTGGTGTTGGGGCTTCCCTGGTTAACTTTTTTTGACCCCACGATTTCATGGCAACAGAGGACTCTCAAGGGATCTTCAAGTCAGTGCTAGGGGAGGTGTGTAGGTGTTTCCATAGGGGCAACTATGGTGGAAAGTCCAAACCAGGTCTCCACCATGCACATTCCCCCCGAATATGCCGATTTGTCTCTCGCCTTCTGTAAAAAGAAGGCGACTCAATTACTACCCCATCGACACGGGGATTGTGCGATAAATCTCCAGGTAGGCGCTGCACTTCCCCGGAGTCATGTGTATCCCCTGTCACAGGAAGAGACGGCGGCTATGGAGACATATGTCTCCGAATCTCTGGGGCAGGGATACATTCGGCCATCCACTTCACCTGTTTCCTCGAGTTTCTTTTTTGTGAAGAAGAAGGATGGAGGTTTACTCCCGTGCATTGACTACCGGGGTCTCAATCAGATCACTCTCAAGTACAGTTATCCACTACCGCTCATTGCTAGTATGACGGAGTCATTGCACGGGGCGCGCTTCTTCACAAAATTGGATCTCAGGAGCTCGTACAACCTGGTGCGTATCCGGGAGGGACATGAGTGGAAGACAGCAGTCAGTACAACCTCTGGGCACTATGAGTACCTCATCATGCCATACGGGTTGATGAATGCTCCATCAGTCTTCCAATCCTTTGTTGATGAGATTTTCAGGGACCTGCACGGACAGGGTGTAGTGGTGTATATTGATGACATTCTCATATACTCCGCTACACGGGTCGAGCATGTGTCCCTGGTGCGTCAAGTGCTTGGTCGACTGTTAGAGCATGACCTGTATGTGAAGGCGGAGAAATGTCTGTTCTTCCAAGAGTCCATCTCCTTCCTAGGGCACCGCCTGTCCGCGTCAGGGGTGGAGATGGACATTGACCTCATTTCGGCCGTGCGTAATTGGCCGACTCCAACCACGGTGAAGGAGGTGCAGCGATTCTTGGGTTTTGCCAACTACTACCGGAGGTTTATCCGGGGCTTTGGTCAGGTAGCGGCTCCCATTACCTCCTTGCTGAAGGGGGGACCGGTGCGACTGCAGTGGTCAGCTGAGGCGGACAGGGCTTTTGGTCATCTGAAGGACCTGTTTACCTCGGCTCCAGTGCTGGCTCATCCGGATCCC
The DNA here is from genome assembly GCF_964263955.1 of Coregonus lavaretus. Lineage (NCBI taxonomy): Eukaryota > Metazoa > Chordata > Actinopteri > Salmoniformes > Salmonidae > Coregonus > Coregonus lavaretus. The sequence goes on along the minus strand of NC_140011.1, from coordinate 1,154,374 downwards.
TCCTTAGCATTCCAGGTTGAGGTGGGCACGTCCGAGGCTGGGATAGGAGCTGTACTGTCTCAGCGCTAGGGTATGCCACCAAAGCTCCGCCCCTGTGCTTTCTTTTCTAAGAAGCTCAGTCCGGCGGAGCGCAACTATGATGTGGGGGACCGGGAGCTGTTAGCTGTGGTTAAGGCTCTGAAAGTGTGGAGGCATTGGCTTGAGGGGGCTAAACACCCTTTCCTCATTTTGACTGACCATCGCAATCTGGAGTACATCCGGGCGGCGAGGGGATTGAACCCTCGCCAGGCAAGGTGGGCCATGGTCTTCACTCGTTTTGTGTTTACTCTTACTTACAGACCAGGTTCCCAGAACGCTAAGGCAAACGCCCTGTCCCGACTGTATGACACAGAGGAGAGGTCCATTGAGCCCACTCCCATACTTCCGGCGTCGTATCTGGTGGCACCGGTGGTGTGGGAGGTTGACGCGGACATCGAGCGGACGTTACGTACCGAGCCCACTCCCCCCCAGTGTCCAGAGGGTCGTATGTACGTGCCGCTTGAGGTTCGCGATCGATTGATCTATTGGGCTCACACATCACCCTCCTCTGGTCATCCTGGCATCGGTCGGACAGTGCACTGTCTTAGTGGGAAGTACTGGAGGCCCACTTTAGCCAAGGACGTGAGGGTTTATGTTTCCTCCTGCTCGGTGTGCGCCCAGTGTAAGGCACCTAGACACCTGCCAAGAGGGAAATTACAACCCCTACACGTTCCACAACGGCTGTGGTCCCATCTATCAGTGGATTTTGTTACGGACCTTCCCCCCTCACAAGGGAATCCCACGATCCTGGTCGTTGTGGATCGGTTTTCTACGTCCTGCCGTCTCATTCCTATGCCAGGTCTCCCTACGGCCCTACAAACTGCTGAGGCCCTATTTACACACGTCTTCCGGCACTACGGGGTGCCTGAGGATATTGTATCGGATCAGGGTCCCCAGTTCACCTCAAAGGTCTGGAGGGCATTCATGGAACGTCTGGGGGTCTCGATCAGCCTGACCTCAGGTTTTCACCCCGAGAGTAATGGACAGGTGGAGAGAGTTAGCCAGAATGTGGGTAGGTTTCTGCGGTCCTATTGCCAGGACCGGCCGGAGGAGTGATCGGGTTTTATCCCCTGGGGACCCCGATCCGATACAATCCCCAGAGATGGCCCAAAACTCACTCCGCCACTCATCCACTAACCTTTCTCCCTTTCAGTGTGTGTTAGGTTATCAGCCGGTCCTGGCACCTTGGCATCAGAGCCAGATCGAGGCTCCTGCGGTGGATGAGTGGTTTCGGTGCTCAGAAGAGACCTGGAACGCTGCCCATGTACGCCTGCAGCGGGCCATCAGGCAACAAAAGGCGAGCGCCGACCGTCACCGCAGTGAGGCCCCGGTGTATGCACCGGGGGACCGGGTCTGGCTCTCGACCCGAAATCTGCCCCTTCGCCTGCCCTGCCGGAAACTGGGTCAGCGGTTTGTGGGGCCATTTAAAGTCCTGAGGAGATTGAACAAGGTTTGTTATAGGTTACAGCTTCCTCTGAATTACCGTATTAACCCCTCGTTCCATGTGTCTCTCCTCAGGCCGGTGGTAGCTGGTCCACTCCAGGAGTCTGAGGTATGGGAGGTTCCTCCGCCCCCACTGGACATCGAGGGGGCACCGGCGTACTCGGTCCGTTCCATCCTGGATTCGAGGCGTCGGGTGGGGGGCCTGCAGTATCTCGTGGAGTGGGAGGGGTACGGTCCGGAGGAACGGTGCTGGGTCCCTAGGAGGGACATCCTCGATCCCTCCATGTTGAGGGATTTCCACCGTCGTCATCCGACTCGCCCTGCGTCGTGTCCTCCTGGCCGTCCCCGAGGCCGGTGTCGGCGCAAGGCTGGAGCCGCACGTCAAGGGGGGGTACTGTCACGGATTCAGCCAAGGCTGCTCCTTCTCCTTGCTCAGGCAGGCTTCGGCGTTCGTCACTGGAGTACTAGCTGCTGCCGATCTATGTTTCTGTGTTCTACTTGTCTTATCTTTATTGTTCACATTTGTTCCCATTAGGTATTGATTACTTCCCTATTTAACCCTCTGGTTCCCACTGTATGTTGTGCTTGTTTGTTCATGTTTGGTTGTCGTCTGGTGAGCGGGTTTGTTTCCTCCCTGCGTGGAGGTTATGTTATTTACGTTACCTACGAGTAAAGTACGTTTTCAATTAGCTCTGTGTCCTGCGCCTGACTTCGTCCTACCGCATCACACTGATATCCTGACAGAGTAGTACACAGCGTTGTACGAGATCTTCAGTTTCTTGGCAATTTCTCGTATGGAATAGCCTTCATTTCTCAGAACAAGAATAGTCTGACGAGTTTCAGAAGAAAGTTATTTGTTTCTGGCCATTTTGAGCCTGTAATCGAACCCACAATTGCTGATGCTCCAGATACTCAACTAGTCTCAAGAAGGCCAGTTTTATTGCTTCTTTAATCAGCACAACAGTTTTCAGCTGTGCTAACATAATTGCAAAAGGGTTTTCTAATGATTAATTAGCCTTTTAAAATGATAAACTTGGATTCGCAAACACAACGTGCCATTGGAACACAGGACTGATGGTTGCTGATAATGGGCCTCTGTATGCCCATGTAGAGTTGAAATGGGAAGTTTACATACACCTTAGCAAAATACATTTAAACTCCGTTTTTCACAATTCCTGACATTTAATCCTAGTAAAGATTACCTGTCTTAGGTCAGTTAGGATCACCACTTTATTTTAAGAATGTGAAATGTCAGAATAATAGTAGAGAGAATTATTTATTTCAGCTTTTATTTCTTTCATCACATTCCCAGTGGGTCAGAAGTTTACATACACTCAATTAGTATTTGGTAGCATTTCCTTTAAATTGTTTAACTTGGGTCACACGTTTCGGGTAGCCTTCCGCAAGCTTCCCACAATACGTTGGGGTAATTTTGGCCCATTCCTCCTGACAGAGCTGGTGTAACTGAGTCAGGTTTGTAGGCCTCCATGGTCACACACACTTTTTCAGTTCTGCCCATGTCACGCCCTGGCTCTGGGGACTCTGAAATGTTGAGCCAGGGTGTGTAGTTTCTGTGTTATATTTTCTATGTTGATGTGCTAGATCGTTTAGATCTTTGTTGGCCAGGGTGGTTCCCAATCAGAGGCAGCTGTATCTCGTTGTCTCTGATTGGGGCCCATACTTAGGCAGCCTGTTTGGCACTAGTCGGTGTGGGATCTTGTTCCGTAAAGGTTTGTTTTGTGTAACCTAGGACTTCCCGTATCGTTTGTTTGTTGTTTTGTGTCGTGTTAAGTACTTAATAAAAATGTACGCTTATCACGCTGCGCCTTGGTCCGTATCTTCCGTTAACGATCGTAACAGCCCACACATTTTCTATAGGATTGAGGTCAGGGCTTTGTGATGGCCACTCCAATACCTTGACATTGTTGTCCTTAAGCCATTTTGTCACAACTTTGGAAGTATGCTTGGGGTCATTGTCAATTTGGAAGACCCATTTGCGACCAAGCTTTAACTTCCTGACTGATGTCTTGAGATGTTGCTTCAATATATCCACATAATCTTCCTTTCTCATGATGCAATCTATTTTGTGAAGTGCACCAGTCCCTCCTGCAGCAAAGCACCCCCACAACATAATGCTGCCACCCCTGTGCTTCACAGTTGGGATGGTGTTTTTCGGCTTGTAAGCGGCCCCCTTTTTCCATTATGGCCAAACAGTTCTATTTTAGTTTCATCAGACCAGAGGACATTTCTCTAAAAAGTATGATCTTTGTCCCCATGTGCAGTTGCAAACCATAGTCTGGCTTTTTTATAGCGGTTTTGGAGCAGTGGCTTCTTCCTTGCTGAGCGGCCTTTCAGGACTTGTTTTTACTGTGGATATAGATACTTTTGTACCTGTTTCCTCCAGCATCTTCACAAGGTCCTTTGCTGTTGTTCTGGGATTGATTTGCACTTTTCGCACCAAAGTACGTTCATCTCTAGGAGACAGAACGCGTCTCCTTCCTGAGCGGTATGACGGCTGCGTGGTCCCATGGTGTTTATACTTGCGTACTATTGTTTGTACAGATGAACGTGGTACCTTCAGGCGTTTGGAAATTGCTCTCAAGGATGAACCAGACATGTGGACGTCTACCATTTCTGAGGTCTTGGCTGATTTCTTTTGATTTCCCCATGATGTCAAGCAAAGAGGCACTGAGTTTGAAGGTAGGCCTTGAAATACATCCACAGGTACACCTCCAATTGACTGAAATGATGTCAATTAGCCTATCAGAAGCTTCTAAAGCCATGACATCATTTTCTGGAATTTTCCAAGCTGTTTAAAGGCACAGTCAACTTAGTGAATGTCAACTTCTGACCCACTGGAATTGTGATATAGTGAATTATAAGTGAAATAATCTGTCTGTAAACAATTGTTGGAAAAATTACTTGTGTCATGCACAAAGTAGACGTCCTAACCGACTTGCCAAAACGATAGTTTGTTAACAAGACATTTGTGGAGTGGTTGAAAAACAAGTTTTAATGACTCCAACCCAAGTGTATATAAACTTACGACTTCAACTGTAGATATTCCATAAAAAATCATCAGTTTCCAACTACAATATCCATTTACAAAATTAACAATGTCTACACTGTATTTCTGATAATAATGTTGTTTTCTTTCGAAAACAAGGACATTTCTAAGTGACCCCAAACTTTTGAACGGTAGTGTAAGTTTGAGCGTTCATTTCACCATCTTTCTTCTGTTATTGTTCCATTCAATCGCGATATAAATAACACAACATCAGTTAACTATAATGAACTGCTTTAAATTTCATCCAACTCAACAAAACAAGCAAAAAACGTAACATGCGAGAATCAGGTATGGGATACATACAACATTTAAAAAACGAAGCAACAGGAAGTAGCGCTGATTGAGCATGCTCCAATCACAAGCACAGACAGAAAGAGGAAATAGACGTACTGTAGAAGCTGGCCATTACGTAGTTTTGGCAGCGATCACCAGTAAATTCATTTGGACACCTGAGAGGGAAACAAAAGAGACACAGACAGAAGAGAAGAAAGTAGAGAAGATGAGTTTACACCAGATCTACTGAAGACCCACGTGCATCGCTGGTGTTGTCAAGAAGACCGATATGTCTTGCAAACATCGCCGGTCATGTTTGCGAAAACATACGTATTCCAGAGAAAAGTCTCAATCAATGTCTTATTCAACAGGCCTTGAATTTCAGCAAATATTTGGCTCATGCATTCTGATTCCAGGGAGATTTAATTGATTAGAATAAGCAGTGGACACCATGCCCGAATAATTGTCTGATTATCAACCTCTATTGATCAAGGAAAGGAAAGGAAATTGAGTCAGAATGAGTGTGTGTGTGTGTGTCTATTAGTCATTTGGAGGCCGTTCTACTCCACTCCATACACACACACACACACACACAAAAACACACTCACACTCACACTCACAACAAATTGTGTGGACGGATTGGCCGTTTGGCTCTGGGAGAGACAGTGATTGAAACTTTGGAAAAGGTATGAAACACCAGAGAGGACACGTATGGCTGGGTTCACTTGAATGCACATACGTTTTGGGTTTATGACTCTCACAGGCACAGTGGTTTGACATCGCTTCCCTGTGTATCCCGTTAAGCACCTGGGGGGGGGCAGAGAGGGAGTGAGACGCACAACACAGCACTGACACAGTACACAGATGTAACAGATAACAAGCACGTACGCACGCACCCACGAACACACACGCACGCACAAAAACATGGTAACACAAATGTATGGAATCCAGGTGATTAAAAGTTATTGTCCAGCACTTCCATTGACTTACTGTACCTCTTCATATTTTGTCAACTTTTGCCTGTAGAGTGCATTTGTTGCAAAACATAGTAGCCATAGTTATTCAGTGGTTCAGATTTACCCTTTGTAATTACCTCAATGGTGTTTTCTTTTTTTGTTTTTTTTAGGGGGTAGATCAGCTTTAATATTGCAGATAGATTGTAACTTCCATCAATGTAATTGTCTGCATCACTTCCAGGAGGGATTTTGTCCCACTCCTCTTTGCAGATCTTCTCCAAGTCATTAAGGTTTCGAGGCTGACGTTTGGCAACTCAAACCTTCAGCTCCCTCTACAGATTTTCTATGGGATTAAGGTCTGGAGACTGGCTAGGCCACTCCAAGACCTTAATGTGCTTCTTCTTGAGCCACTCCTTTGTTGCCTTGGCCGTGTGTTTTGGGTCATTGTCATGCTGGAATACCCATCCACTACCCATTTTCAATGCCCTGGCTGAGGGAAGGAGGTTCTCACCCAAGATTTGATGGTACATGGCCCCGGCCATCGTCCCATTGATGCGGTGAAGTTGTCCTGTCCCCTTAGCAGAAAAACACCCCCAAAGCATAATGTTTCCACCTCCATGTTTGACGGTGGGGATGGTGTTCTTGGGGTCATAGGCAGCATTCCTCCTCCTCCAAATACAGCGAGTTGAGTTGATGCCAAAGAGCTCGATTTTGGTCTTATCTGACCACAACACTCAATCACCCAGTTCTCCTCTGAATCATTCAGATGTTGGCAAACTTCAGACGGGCCTGTATATGTGCTTTCTTGAGCAGGGGGACCTTGCGGGCGCTGCAGGATTTCAGTCCTTCACGGCGTAGTATTTTACCAATTGTTTTATTGGTGACTATGGTCCCAGCTGCCTTGAGATCATTGACAAGATCCTCCCGTGTAGTTCTGGGCTGATTCCTCACCGTTCTCATGATCATTGCAACTCCACGAGGTGAGATCTTGCATGGAGCCCCAGGCAGAGGGAGATTGACAGTTCTTTTGTGTTTCTTCCATTTGCGAATAATCGCACCAACTGTTGTCACCTTCTCACCAAGCTGCTTGGCGATGGTCTTGTAGCCCATTCCAGCCTTATGTAGGTCTACAATCTTGTCCCTGACATCCTTGGAGAGCTCTTTGGTCTTGGCCATGGTGGAGAGTTTGGAATCTGATTGATTGATTGCTTCTGTGGACAGGTGTCTTTTATACAGGTAACAAACTGAGATTAGGAGCACTCCCTTTAAGAGTGTGCTCCTAATCTCAGCTCGTTACCTGTATAAAAGACACCTGGGAGCCAGAAATCTTTCTGATTGAGAGGGGGTCAAATACTTATTTCCCTCATTAAAATGCAAATCAATTTATAACATTTGTGACATGCGTTTTTCTGGATTTTTTTGTTGTTATTCTGTCTCTCACTGTTCAAATAAACCTACCATTAAAATTATAGAATGATCATTTCTTTGTCAGTGGGCAAATGTACAAAATCAGCAGGGGATCAAATACTTTTTTCCCTCACTGTAATCATTGTCTCCCCGGCGGAAATCTACTTCAATAATGTTGAGAGATTTTGACAAGGCCGGCCCATGACGACGGCAACATGAGGAAGTTATTCGAATGTACTGCCGTTTCAAATAACCCCATGGGTCAGGATGTAAAGCATCGCTTCCATGATGTTCTGTCCATTCCATGTTGTGTACCTGTTAGAGAATCCCTGCTCCGACTGTTCAGGCTTCAGCGAATCGGGCTCCACATGGGGACCCCTGGCAGACAGATTATTTTCGTAGATAGTTATTTCTGAGGAAGACCGACAGGTTATTTTTTTCCCCTCCCTCCCCTCCAGTGATGGCATGCTGCATCATTTACTGAAAGGAAATAACAGCCCCCAGAGACAGCAGCATTTTTGTGCTTAGTCACTGAAGTATTTAATTCGAACCTCAATCTGTCGGTGGACGGTAAGAGTCTGTCTTATGTATGTATTGGATGGCCCAGACCCAAAGTGTATCCTTGGCTATGTCAAGCCTTGTGTCAGGCACAAAGAGGGAGGAGCTGCAGTGAACTGCAGTGATCTTTCTTGTCACGCATTTGCTGCTGCAAGGGACGCAATAAAACCATGAGGTATCACCACCTCACCATGTCTTTTGAAAACTACTGGATGTTCTAACCACAGATGTAAAGATGTAATATACAAATTGGAGATGCTGTAGTGTTTCTAAAGGGTCAATCCACTTTGCTATACAGTAACTGACTTCAGACCACAGTGTACTTCAATGCCTTTGGTCAATTGGTCTGGATAATATAACATTTTACCTCAGAAAGATTTTATGTGAATGACGGTGATGTAGAATGTGGACAGGACCACAGAGAGGTGGTTCTCTTGTCAAATACAGATGTCAGCGATATATGATGTTGACTCTCATACGGAGCATGTAAAGTGCATGCCAGCTTGTTTGCTGCTCGGGATGATTCGCCTACTCATTTGCCTTGAGCTGAGCACTGAAGCTCTCAGAGACTGAGAGTCATAGAGGCTCAAGCGACATGGGGGTTTGTCTTCTAGCACTGGGAAAGCACATCAAGCCCCGTCCTGCCTCAGGCGCTCATCGGCTCTATCGCTTGGATCAGGGCTGAAATACAGTGGCTTGCGAAAGTATTCACTCACCTTGGCATTTTTCCTATTTTGATTGTTTAAACCTGGAATTATAATGGATTTTTTGGGGGTTTGTATCATATGATTAACACACAATGCCTACCACTTTGAAGATATAAAATATTTTTTATTGTGAAACAAACAAGAAACAAGACAAAAAAACAGAACTTGAGCGTGCATAACTATTCACCCTCCCAAAGTCAATACTTTGTAGAGCCACCTTTTGCAGCAATTACAGCTGCAAGTCTCTTGGGGTATGTCTCTATAAGCTTGGCACATCTAGCCACTGAGATTTTTGCCCATTCTTCAAGGCAAAACTGATCCAGCTCCTTCAAGTTGGATGGGTTCCGCTGGTGTACAGCAATCTTTAAGTCATACCACAGATTCTCAATTGGATTGAGGTCTGGGCTTTGACTAGGCCATTCCAAGACATTTCAATGTTTCCCCTTGCTTTAGCAGTATGCCTAGGGACATTGTCCTGCTGGAAGGTGAACCTCTGTCCCAGTCTCAAATCTCTGGAAGACTGAAACAGGTTTCCCTAAAGAATTTCCCTGTATTTAGCGCCATCCATCATTCCTTCAATTCTGACCAGTTTCCCAGTCCCTGCCGATTAAAAACATCCCCACAGCATGATGCTGCCACCACCATGCTTCACTGTGGGGAGGGTGTTCTCGGGGTGATGAGAGGTGTTGGTTTTGCGCCAGACATAGTGTTTTCCTTGATGGCCAAAAAGCTCACTTTTAGTCTCATCTGACCAGATTACCTTCTTCCACATGCCTTTTGGCGAACACCAAACGTGTTTGCTTATTTTTTTCTTTAAGCAATGGCTTTTTTCTGGCCACTCTTCCGTAAAGCCCAGCTCTGTGGAGTGTACGGCTTAAAGTGGTCCTATGGGCAGATACTCCAATCTCCGCTGTGGAGCTTTGCAGCTCCTTCAGGGTTATCTATGGTCTCTTTGTTGCCTCTGATTAATGCCCTCCTTGCCTAGTCCGTGAGTTTTGGTGGGCGTCCCTCTCTTGGCAGGTTTGTTGTGGTGCCATATTCTTTCCATTTTTTAATAATGGATTTAATGGTGCTCCCTGGGATGTTCAAAGTTTTCTGATATTTTTTCATAACCCAACCCTGATCTGTACTTCTCCACAACTTTGTCCCTGACCTGTTTGGAGAGATCCTTGGTCTTCATGGTGCCGCTTGCTTGGTGGTGCCCCTTGCTTGGTGGTGTTGCAGACTCTGGGGCCTTTCAGAACAAGTGTGTATATATAGTGAGATCATGTGACACTTAGATTGCACACAGGTGGACTTTATTTAACACATTTTGTGACTTCTGAAGGTAATTGGTTGCACCAGATCTTATTTAGGGGCTTCATAGCAAAGGGGTGAATACATATGCACGCACCACTTTTCCGTTATTAATTTTTTAGACGTTTTTGAAACAAGTGATTTTTTTCATTTTACTTCACCAATTTGGACTATTTTGTGTATGTCCATTACATGAAATCCAAATAAATATCAATTTAAATTACAGGTTGTAATGAAACAAAATAGGAAAAACGCCAAGGGGGTTGAATACTTTTGCAAGGCACTGTACACCCTTGACAACAAGAGCGCTATGCTGGAGAATAAATCAATGAACACGGCTGATCCTGACACCAGCACCATGTCAGCACAGGGTCATGTTCAGGAGGCTACGTGATGGAAAACATTTTTAAAAAATTCGCAACAAAAGTATGAATTTAGTGTTTCTTAATGGACAAGTCCAGGTAGTCCCTCCCTGTTAGAGTCCGTTTAGTTACATTTGGTGCCTAATGAACATGACCCAGCTCTAGGGTTCCAATGAGGACAAGGAAATGGGGAAGAAGACAGAAAGAAAATCTCATCAATTCAACATAGCCCCAGATTTGGGGTTTGTTTTTCTGAAATGGAGCGCAGCGGTTGGGCTGTGGCGATGAGAGGAGCCGGCATTAATAATGTAGGGATGCAGAGAAGCCTGTGGATAGGGACCTCCACCTGCTCCGCTCTCCAAACTCTCAGCCCAGTTAGTGTCACGCTAAGCATCCGTTAGAACATCCATCCAGCTGCCCAAAAAGCCCTATCAAAGTGCAGAAGCAGTACATTTGTACACCTCTGTGATGTCTTGTGCACTCCTTCTATAATCTCTGCTCAGGTCGTTGGATTGTTTAATGATTTACTCCAAAACATTCAGCTGACACCTATGCTTTACTGTAAAAAGACTGCGCTTTCCTCTGATTTCCCAGTGAAGTGAGGCAGTGCTCCGTTTTCCCCACAGAACTGGTGGGAGAGCTCTAAAATTAATATTGGCACAGTATGGGCCTTAAAAGCTATGGTGCCTAATATAGCAGGCATAAATGGGGCTTGACAACACAGCATTCTAACAGATCATCACTTCAAACATGATAGATGTTATGACAGCATCTACTGTAACAACGTGTGTTACTTTTTGACATGTATAAAATAGCAAAGTAGTGTTCTGAAGTCGGCATCGGCAAACTTCTATAATGATACATCATGTGGGAGCACAGTAAAATAAGAAGAAATAGCAGCTATAAGCCATCAGGAATTGTATTAGTCATCAAGTCAAACATAGTCAGCATAGTATGCAGTGTGTGGTGTGGATGGTGTTGTGTTTCATCATTTCCTACCTGCAGAGGAACTTGGACCTGCCAGGGGTGATGTCCAGGGTGAAGCACTCCCCTCCGTTTACGCAGTAGTTCTTCTGGCTGTCACTGCAGCGCGTCATGTGGCTGGAGGTCTTCACCACAGCAGTGGTGCTGGTGGCAGCTGCAGGAAGATACCAGGGGGCAATTAGCTGGAGAGGAAATGGATCCAGTCATCCCAGTAGACCCCTGGGGAGTGTTCAGCTGAACACTAGCGCTTAGCACAAAGCTACATTGGCCTCTCTGTGTGCTCAGTGTACATCCATGATTTATACCCGTGCCCTTTGTTATAATAATAATAATAATAATAATAATAATAATATGCCATTTAGCAGACGCTTTTATCCAAAGCGACTTACAGTCATACGTGCATACATTTTTGTGTATGGGTGGTCCCAGGGATCGAACCCACTACCTTGGCGTTACAAGCGCCGTGCTCTACCAGCTGAGCTACAGAGGACCACAAAATGGCGGAACACAAAATGAATGGGAAGAAAATGGCAAGAGATATAGTAAACAAACCGACAAAGCACACGGTTCAATGATTTGATTATTGATTACAGCTATCCTTGACAGTAAATATATCGGTAAAATGCTTCACCGCACATATGCCTTTACAACATAAAGTTGTACATATATCTTGACAAGAAATAAAAGACACCTCTTGCGGTAGAGCGATCATTTCAACAACTCAAATATGAATGTGCTATTCCAGAGCCCAATTGTGTGAGAGAAGTCCTGAAACAATGATGAAAGACATTACATCCTAGCATACACTTGCTTTAAAATTGAAAAATGCTACAATAAAACAGCACTGAGAGACATTAAGAGCAGTGATATAACACAAATATGAATAAAACATTTATGACTAAATGCTATCAAGAGAAAAAGCCTACCACAAGATTGCACTACTTGCTCTCTATCTAATTACTTCAAACCTAAAATCTCCATCTCAAACGCCATTCACCTATAATTTCCAATAGTTCTAAATGCATTTAAGAATGGTTATCTTATCTTCAATGAACCAGCATTGGAATTAGAGTCCCTGAGCTCACCTGTGATGTTTCTGAAAAGTCTCGAGACGTGGAGACGCATTTCCCCTTTTCTGCCCATCGGAGCAGCTCAGGCCAGTGCCGTCCCAGTGGATCAATAGGCTGTAGCTCTAAGCACTCTGTCTGCTGGAGGTCTCTAATGCCTCTCCCCACTACCTGTCCTCCCCAGTCTGCACTGTGTGAAAGCCCATAAACATTTTAAATAAGCACTTTTCCTCCCTTAACCCTCTATTTCGTCCGGACGTCACTTCTGGCATCAGAAGTCTTTAAGCATCGGAAATGCAACGGATGCAATTGCCGGCCGAAAAGACGTCAGAGCTCGATGACTAGGGGGTTGAATGAGTTCTCTTGCAAAACAAATATGCAAAGAGTAATCAAGACACCTGCCAGAGCGAGATCGTGTTTTGACAAACAGACATACTTACTGGCATAGATGAACGCTCTAATCGGTCTGACAGTGATTAGGGCAAAAAAACGTCCCGTCTCGTGCCGTGAATCACCCGCCGGACCATCTCCGGCTCAGAGCACCACAAGGGCAGGAGGAATATACCTTCACATACAAATTATTGGCTTAATGACCACTTTTTGGTCCTGGCTAATTCCAGCCGGACGAGGTGAGCATTGCTGCATCTTTTCCTCCTTTTTAAAAACCCTCCCCACCCTGATGTCTTTTACTACCTCATTCCCCATTTGCAATGGTAAGAGGATCGTGACCCGGATGCCAATGTGACTGGTTTAGGCCCCATTGGTGATTCCGTTCGATTCCGGCGTAGTGCCGTGCCAGTGTCTCCTTCCTGACAGACAATTGAGTTAACTCATAGATTATTATTGAGATGACGCAATGATATCATAGGTCACAGACCCCATCAGGTTACATTTTGTACATAGAGACATTACCTTTCGACTAAATGCAATTCAATCTCTAGGGGCCATATCCTTGTTTCCCAGTAAACAACCAACACTGGTTGAATAATTGACCACGCAACAGATTGCTTATTTTCCTCAAATCTAATTACTTGCTATGCCACCATTAAATCTACTGCATGCAGCAATGGGAGCAGAAAATCAATCAAAAGTCTGCATCCTACTCTTCATTCTAAAAAACAAATGTATGCTCACCTCTGCATACAGATAGACTAGCTAATATGATAAATAATCTCTCCTCACAGACACCAATACAATTACATTAGGGATTAAATAAGCGACAAGTTTAAGGTATGACACACTCAACTAATCATGAATACCAACCATTCACTTTTTCAAATCCACCAACTTTCAGGGGCTAAATTGTAGGGTGGTTTATCTATCAGAAGGTTTGAGCCTTTTCAGCACTGCAACTACAAGACTGGCAACTGGACCTACCTAAGATATCTCTGTTAGATAAGGGTAATTGCCCAATGAAAAAAAAAAAATCTGATTGCCATTACTGACCTTTTCAGCTTTTATTTGGGACCTTTCAAAATGTCAACCAGCTACTGATACAAACCCCATTACTGACATTGATTCAATCAGCAAAAGTCAGCATTGTACTGTATGCATTAGAACTGGCAAAGGTAAACGATCAGTACAAAATCAGTCACTACACACCATACTTCCTTGTACAGTCTTGTTGTTAATCCAGTATCAAAACAGCGAGAAATATGGTTTGAAATATTGTTAGTCTTGCAGCAGAAGCTTAATGAGAGAAGAGAGCGAGGGTCATGAGGGCTATATTTAAGAATGCTGCAGAGCTTAAGCTGCATGTTTTTTCCCCATTTTGTCTGATGGAAGCATGCAGTGGAAGAGATAGATTCAGCTCTATAAAAAAAAAATGTGGGTGGTATTTCAGAAACCCAAAACCGGGGAGCGGAGACACTGCATGAGGGAATGTCTCGTCCTTCTCCTGCACTGGCCCTTTGGGCCAATGGCGGGCTGGTGGTGGATTTTTGCAGACCCTGCAGTCCAATGCAGCTTACCGTATGCTTCCCAGTCGAAACAGTTCACGCATATACACTATATATATACTGTATAAAGTATGTGGATACCCTTTCAAATTAGTGGATTCGGCTATTTCAGCCACACCAGTAGCTGACAGGTGTATAAAGTCGAGCACACAGCCATGCTATCTCCATAGACAAACATTGGCGGTAGAATGGCCTTAATGAAGAGCTCAGTGACTTTCAACATGGCACTGTTTTAATATGCCACCTTTCCAACAAGTCAGTTCGTCAAATTTCTGCCCTGGTCAACTGTAAGTGCTGTTATTGTGAAGAGGAAACATCTAGGAGCAACAACGGCACAGCTGCGAAGTGCTAGGCCATTCAAGCTCACAGAATGGGACCGCCGAGTGCTGAAGCGCGTAAAAATCCTCTGTCCTCGGTTGCAACACTCACTACCGAGTTCCAAACTGCGTCTGGAAGCAACGTCAGCACAAGAACTGTTCGTTGGGAGCTTCATGAAATGGGTTTCCATGGCTGAGCACTTGCACACAAGCTTAAGATCACCATGCGCAATGCCAAGCGTCGGCTGGAGTGGTGTAAAGCTCGCCGCCATTGGACTCTGGAGCAGTGGAAACGCGTTCTCTGGAGTGACGAATCACGCTTCACCATCTGGCAGTCCGACGGAAGAATCTGGGTTTGGCGGATGCCAGGAGAACGCTACCTGCCCGAATGCATAGTGCCAACTGTAACGTTTGGTGGAGGAGGAATAATGGTCTGGGGCTGTTTTTCTTGGTTCGGGCTAGGCTCCTTAGTTCCAGTGAAGGGAAATTTTAATGCTACAGCATACAATGACATTCTAGACGATTCTGTGCTTCCAACTTTGTGGCAACAGTTTGGGGAAGGCCCTTTCTTGTTTCAGCATGACAATGCCCCTGTGTACAAAGCGAGATCCATACAGAGGTGGTTTGTCGAGATCGGTGTGGAAGAACTTGACTGGCCTGCACAGAGCCCTGACCTCAACCCCATTGAACACCTTTGGGATGAATTGGAACGCCGACTGTGAGCCAGGCCTAATCGCCCAACATCAGTGCCCGACCTCACTAATGCTCTTGTGGCTGAATGGAAGCAAGTCCCCGCAGCAATGTTCCAATATCTAGTGGAAACCCTTCCCAGAAGAGTGGAAGCTGTTATATCAGCAAAGGGGGGACTAACTCCATATTAAAGCCCATGATTTTGGAATGAGATGTTCGACAAGCAGGTGTCATGTAGTGTATTATGACAAAACATTTTGACTTTTTGTTTGTTTTGGTCTTCTTTCAGCAGTTCGTTCACACAAAATGTTTTCTTGAGGCAAGTCTAAGTTCAGTAGTCGAAGTCTACGTCCCTTCGTCGGTGATTGGTCAACAGTATTACCCCTAGTTGGAGTGGGAACTATGGACAGGATCCTTCATTGAAGTGCGACGACTAGTTTTCATGCAAATGTTTTCACTTAAGAAATGCTGCACCAAACATCTTAGTTGCACAACTAAGACCTCCTTGGCAAAAACGTCAAAATTAATTACAGATTTCTTGATTTATCTTAGATTCATTTGGACTATTTTGAGAAAGTGTTATTGGCTATGTTGTTGCTACGGTGTCTCAAGAGGGACAAACAGTAATATTGCAGCTTTTTTCTCTTTTTTTTTTTATAGCTAAAAGGGACTATGCAAGCGCAGACGTTCGCTTTAGCTTAGCCAAATCCTGCTAGGAGCAGTAAGAACCTAGTCTGCGGGAGCCTTAAGTGTGGTCAAGGGCAGACCGTAATGCAATGTGCCAGTGGACCTCTGTCTCATCACGACTCATCACCACAGAGCTGCGACCAGAGGTTAAAACCTGGTCAACTCAGTCGCCGAGATACGTGCATAGAACATAATACAACATGGTCCATGGGCAACTTATTGGACATTACTCTTGCCTACTATACAGTATGTAAGATCTCATCTCTGTTTATTGGGAAACACTGAACATGGGCTATAACATTACGCAATACTTAACATGAGCTGTAACATATGTAATAGACGTCATATCTTTACACATACACAAACTGGACCAGAATAAAAGATGATCATGTAGGCTATGTTTTGTCATGTATATGAGAGCATCCCAACGGCATCATGGATCTTAGTTTGACAAGAGTGTTTTTAGTAAATAGAAGTATGGTGGCAGTGCAGAGTACCACTGGAAATTGCTGTTTACAATGATGCAGGAACATGTAGTAGATTGTTCAAATCAAGGCTGGGTTTTGGACATTAAGAAACCCCAAAACCTTAAGACAAATACTTGATGAAAATAAGTTATTTTTGCATGGACATTTATTTTTTACCTAGAAGGCTGAAAAAGCTAAATGTTAAAGCAACACAATCTTGTTTCCAAATTAATGGCATTCATTTATTTTTTATCTATTCCTTTTTCTCATATCAAGGATGCTTCCTCCTGCATAGATCGATCATTATTCGTGTGCTTTGAGTCTGACTGCAAAATTATTACCATCAAATGACACAGGCGCCAAAATTAAGGAAACACTGCCAAAATAAAGGAAACACTTGAGTAAATGATGGACACAAAGTATATTGAAAGCCGGTGTATTCACACAGGTGTGGTTCCTGAGTTAATTAAACAATTACCTTCCCATCAAGCTTAGGGTCATGTATAAAAATACCCAGTTGCCCATTATTTAGGCTACCATGGCTAGAAGAAGAGATCTCAGTGACTTTGACAGAGTGGTCTCAAAGGAGTATAGGGGGTTTAAAGGGTGTGTGTATGTGTCTCATTCACCAGATCTCAACCCAAGCTTGATGATTAGTTGATTATTTGAATCAGCTGTGTAGTGCTATGGCAAAAAACAAAACGTGCACCCCTTGGGGTCCCGAGGACCGAGTTTGGGAGACCCAGCCCTATTAAGACACTATGTTGGTGTTTCCTTTATTTTGGCAGTTACCTGTATATCGACTGCTATTTTACACAACCACCCCCACTGATATCTAAATCATATTTGTTATCACATAATCTAATAAATGTTGAGTTATCAAGACTATTAAAGTAACTGCCCAGTTAAAATCTCACTTTTAAAAAATCGTATTCTGTTAACTCATATCCAAATAATGTTGTTGACTCGTCCTATACTCCTATTTGTGGCCAAAGCATAATTTGGAGAGAAGAAAATCATAAAAAACCCCAACTCAAACTTATATCTCAAACAGACCGTTTAAAAAATGATTGCTATTTTCTCATAGAACATGATGTCACCTCCCTGAGGAGGATGAGATGGCCAATCAGCGGTCTAGAGGAGGACGAGCTGGCCAATCAGCGGTCTACTTACGTGAATAATTTTTATCATCGTTATACGCCCACATCATTCTGTTGTTGGGGTACGGCCACACCATTCCAACACACACACAGAAAAGCTGCTTATCAACATAATTAATTAAACATTTTTGGAAGGGAAACTTCACTCATATCGTAAGTAATTATAGGTCTTACTTCATAGAAATCTGGAAACTCCTGAGTGGTACTCCTGAGTGGCGCAGTGGTCTAAGGCACTGCATCGCAGTGCTAACTGTGCCACTAGAGATCCTGGTTCGAATCCAGGCTCTGTCGCAGCCGGCCGCGACCGGGAGACCCATGGGGCGGTGCACAATTGGCCCAGGGTAGGGGAGGGAATGGCCGGCAGGGATGTAGCTCAGTTGATAGAGCATGGCGTTTGCAACGCCAGGGTTGTGGGTTCAATTCCCACGGGGGACCAGTATAAAAAAATATATATATATTTATTCACTAACTGTAAGTCACTCTGGATAAGAGCGTCTGCTAAATGACGTAAATGTAAATGAAACACTGGGCAGTTACTTTAATGACCTGAATGAATTAGTAATATCTTCTCTGCAACTTTTGTTGCCACAGCTCTGGTCAAAGGTAGTGCACTATATTAGGGAATAGGGTGCCATTCGGGAATTATTATGTGACATAAATAATAGTGTGACAGGCCATTATGGGAAACAGAGTGCACAGAACTACTGCATCAAACTTTTTATGAGGCACCATCAGTGATGTTTTGACAACGCTTTGTTGAGTGTCCTGTCTAAAATGGCTACGAAAGACACTGCCTGAATCATCGGCGCTCACAACAATGTTCATGTCGTGATCATCACTGATCAATTCCGGTTTGTTTCAAGGGAGTCCTTTGGGTGGAACACATGCGCACACACACAAACACAGCACAAATACACACAACACTGTCTCTGTTTGGGCAGCAAGGTCACTCTCTCCTCTCCCCTGGTGGGCCAGTCCCCTGTGCTACCGTAGGGGTGTGTGTTTGGCAGTGTGTGGCATCTGATGAGGACGGATGGCCAGCAGGCCAAGTGTGCCTCTGTGTGTGCATATGCATGTGTGTGTGTGTGTGCGTGTGTGTGTAGCCTGGGCTGTCAGATGATTAATATCACCACGGCTAGACCAAGTTCTACATGGGACTACATGACGATACCGTTTACTCCCCATTTTATTTAGTTAATTATCATTTACCCACTTATTAATGCGTTCCCAAGGTTGATCAATGCTCAGAACGCAAAAAATATTGTTCTAATCGCGCCTGCCTCTCTGCACACAAGTGGAATCATGATTCAGGTATGCTCGTTAGGTTCGCCTGCTCCCCCCGGATTTGCCTTGTTAGCAGCACATTCATTCACCACTCTGTCTAACGGCAAACTCCGCCCACGGCCCAGGCCGAGACGTGAAACAAACAACCTCAGTCCAGATCAAAGGTGAAAAGTGGCAAGTAGAGAGAGACGCCGCTGACAGTGGCCTTGCGAAATGCCTGACATAAGGCAATTTTTTTAACGTACCTCGACTCCTGCTGTGTCAACAGACATCCCCCAAACCCCCCCAAAAAACAGATGCTCTGAGAATGAGTGTACAACTGGTAAATAGTCGCTGATATTTCAGTCATATAGCTACCTAGCCCACTCAAGGGCTCTGGCCAGATAGCTAGCTATAACTAGCTGGCTAGAAGGATGAAGTTAAAAGCTAACATTAAACGGAACATGACCTCAGCAGGAGCAGTTGACTGACATTAAGCTCGCTATAATCTTAGCAAAAGATAGGCTAATATAAGTTCTCATAACAAAATAACTTTGCTTTAAACAGAGTAGTGAGACAGTGGTGATGCAGGCTGCAATGCAGGAGGCAAAGTAGACACAGGGCGCGTTCAACATTGCAGCCGACATTAAACCCCCTAGAGTTGATGTCCGCTCCCCTGTGGAAATCTAATTAGCATAATAAATAAATTCCCATCAAAATCCGCCTGTTTAAGCTAGGGATATGTATTTTGCAGGGCTGCGTCTCAATCCATGGGAAACACTCTTTTCACGCCTCTTCGATACCGAAGTGACTGTTTTGTAGCAGGTTAGGAGAACTTACTCAGCAAGTTAGCATCATTAACATAGCAGGTTAGGAGACTGAGGTTAAGGTTAGGAAAAGGGTTAGGATTAGGGAAAATGCTCTCCTAACCTGCTACAGAAATCCCTTTGTATGTGTCCCCTCAATCCACCGCATCCGCCGATGTAGTCCTTCCGCATCTGTTTGTCAGACCAGAAGTCATCCCGAAAATTGGTCTTCTCACAAAAACGTCTGTAGGGTCCGAACGGTTTGGTCTACAAACTAATACGACCCCTCTTGCGAACACGATGTTGTTCTCTGTTTTGCTCTACGACCCACACAAGCGTCACGGGACTCATCTGAAGTCCTGTGCCTCCTGTAGCTCAGTTGGTAGAGTATGGCGCTTGCAACGCCAGGGTTGTGGGTTCGATTCACATGGGGGGCCAGTATGAAAAATTTATGCACTCACTAAACTGTAAGTCGCTCTGGATAAGAGCGTCTGCTAAATGACTCAAATGTAAATGTAAGTCGGTACTGCCAATCTACCAACTTCTGTCTGTAGCGTCCGAACAGTTTGGGCTACATACTAATATGAGCCCACCATCGGAAAGTGAGACTCTCACGAACACAGCCATGTCAGTTGTTTTGCCCTACGACGCCCACAAGCCTCGTCTGAAGGTAGCCCAGTACCAGTTAAAAAAATTTATGGAGTGTACAAAACATTAAGGACATGTGCTCTTTCAATGACAGACTGACCAGGTGAAAGCTAATATCTGTCATTGATGTCACTTGTTAAATCCACTTCAATCAGTAGATGAAGACCGGTTACAGAAGGATTTTTAAGCCTTGAGACATGGATTGTGTATGTGTGCCATTTAGAGGGTGAATGGGCAAGACAAAAGATTGAAGTGCCTTTCAACGTGGTATGGTAGTACAGTGCCTTCGGAAAGTATTCAGACCCCTTGACTTTTTCCACATTTTGTTACATTACAGCCTTATTCTAAAATGGATTAAATGCTTTTTTCCCCTAATCAATCTACACACAATATCCCATAATGACAAAGCAAAAGCCGGTTTTTATAAATTATTGCAAATGTAACTATCTAAGCCTTATTTACTGTATATCGTGTTGTTGTTTCTACTGTAGCATACTGTATGTATGTGTGGACTGTATGTATGTGTGATTCTTGCATAGATTGTAATGTAATATGATGTGTGTAAAATACTTTTGAAGATTGTACGGATTATGATGAGCTAATACTAAGCTATTTGCCAGCTTTGTGTGGCGCCATGTTTGTTGACATTATACAATGCATGCTGGTTGTCACGTAAGCGTCTGTCAGACCAAAGATGTTATAACAAAACGAGGTGAAGGGATGGTTCACTCGACTGACTTTCAAGACAACTGGGAACTCGTAAAAATACAAGGTCAAATCATGACTTCAGTGATCTTCAGGTCGGAAAGTCTGAGCTCTAGAAAGAGGCCCGAGTTCCTGAGTTGGAATTCCGACTTGGATGACCATTCAAAATTATTTTACCCAGTCGGAGCTCGTTTCCCGTTGTCTTCAACACACTGAAGTCAGAAGTCGGAGATTTCTGAGTTCCCAGTTCCAATTTCCAGTTGTTTTCAAAGCTGCATCAGATTGTAACTATGGTACCTCAGGGTTGCCAGCTCAGACCCCCATTCCAGGGCTTTTATTTTTATTTAGCTTATAAACTTCTCCTGTGTTTGCCCCCCATTTACGGATAAATCCCCCATTGTAGTAATATTTCCTGCATCATATCCCCCCATGATACCGTCCCCCATTCCTACCCCCCTCCTCTACTTGAAAACCCCCCACAAATTAAATGAACCCCCCACAAACCCCGTAAAATGGTGTCCTCCAAATCTGGAAACCCTGTTTAGCTTTCGCGCTACTGTTAGGCTAGGCAGTGAGCTTGTATTTGGGGTGATGATCTGTGAGGTGATAACATTTGATTTGCTTTGTAATTTGTCAAAAACAGTAAACGACTTGTCAAGTCATGTGCTCCAGTTCTTGTATACACTGTAACAAGTACATCGAAGGTTTGTAATATGCTGAAAAGTGGCCAAACTAAGTTCATATTTTTCAAGCAATGGGAGCAGCCATTTTTGACTTTGACTTTGTTTATTTGCATCTTATAGTGAATGGCATTCTGGGATTAGGGAGTTTTCGCTTGTCAAACAAACAAACAAATAAACATTGCTGCCATCATAAGGAATTTAGCTGCTGTTAGCTCAGCTGATACGCATCTCTATTCTAAACAATATTACATTTATTTCTTGTGCTCATCAGAGATGTGGTACATTGTAAACAAGTCTAGCTGTTAGGTCGCTAATTTATGTAGTTTTTTTTGTCAGCGCAACCTGTTATTTAGATTGGTTTATGGAATGAGTTTGGCTGTGGATGTGTTCCTTGTGATGCTTGGATGATGAAGTTTGCATTTATCTTTTACAATAAAAGGTGAAATTGAGAAATAAAGTTGTGAAGACCTTTAATTTCCATCAGTACAAAACATTGTTTAGATGCTTTTCGGATCACAATGCTGTTTAGACACGTTTTGTTGCATCGTACATTTTTTTGCTACTGTTCCAATCACATATTTGCGATGGTACGCTACAGGGACCACTCAATAATGATCACAAATATGTGATTGTACGCGTCAAAGGGTTAAAGGATTGCTGTAGATCGTGAGTTATTCAATTTCTTCTTGCCATTATTTCGTTTTTTTCCACGTTCATTTTATAACCTGAGATTTTTGAGTATTCTGAAAATGTTTTTATCAAAGGGGGCATTGAGTATTCAATATTGGTCAGGTATATCAGGAGATCATCTGCAAATAAGTTTAGTTTATATTCATGTTTACCAATACTGATACATGTTACGTTTGGGCCCTGGTTAATCCTTTCTGCATGCGGTTTAATTGCCAGTGCAAACAGGAGGGGAAAAGGGGACATCCCTGTCTTGTGCCTCTTTCTAAAGCAATTTATAATAAAGCAATTTAATCAGATAATGAATTATTCGTGTATATTTTTGCTTTAGGACATTTATACAATATTTGTATTCCATTTATGATTTCAGCTGGAAAGTTGAAAGCTTCCAAAGTTGAATAGAAAAGGCCATTCAAGACGATCAAAAGCCTTTTCGGCATCAACAGCAATTATTGATAAATCTATATCTTGTTTTTTGGCGTATTGTATTAAACTGAAACATGTTCTTGTATTTCTTTGTAAGTGTCTATTTTTAATAAACCCTGATTGATTGATATGTATCAAGTCTAGTAAGACTTTTGCCATTCTATTGCTTATAAGCTTTGTTATTATGTTATTGTCACAATGTATTACATTTATGGGTCTATAGTCACCAAGGGACTCTCCAGATTTTCCTTGTTTTAAATTAACTGAAAAAACTGTTTGATACATGGAACTAGGAAGTACTGAATTAGGTGATGTGTGTTGTTATTTCTGTAAATAGGGGGGCTACTTTTCCCAAAATGTTGAATAGAATTCTATTGGAAAGCCATCCATTTCTGGTTCTTTTCTCCGTGCAAATGTTTAACAGTATCTAATATTTATTCTTGGGTGATCTCTGTTTAAAAAAAAGAAAATGTCTGCTGACAATTGCTTCAGAGTTGTTGAGTCTAAGAAGGCTATAGGAGCCATCGCACTGTTGTTTAATTCTGATTTATAAACATTTCCATATAACTTTTAAAATGGTCATTAATCACATTGTTGTTCCTAATTACAGCTTTTGTATCTTTATCTTAAAACATTATAACTGGTTTAGCATGTATATGTTTTGTGAGAGCTGTAAGGTATTTACCAGGTATATTTGCCATTTAGTAGTATGCTTTATTTGAGTTTAACCTGTAGTTGTGTGTTCTCTTCAGAAGTAAAAGACCGTATTCCTGCATAAGTTCAGAAATTGTATTTTCTTCTTTACCCTGTAAAGATTTTTTATGGGCTTTTTCTTAAAATAGCGATGTATTTTTCTTTCATTTTAATTTGTAAATCAGATTCAACTTTAGTATGAGATTATCATTCCCCTAACGTACACCTTAAAGACATCCCAAATTATATCGGGGGTCGGCTTTTCTCTGTCCTCAATGTCTACATTTGTAATGGTAAAGTTTATTTTATTTTTGTTAACATATTTAATACAATTTGAGTCCAGAAGATGCGCTCTGTTCTTTCTACAAATCCTGTCACTAAATGCATTTTCTATTGGTGTAGTTACGGATGATACCGGTGAATGATCCGATATCATTATATCATGACTTTTTGAATCCAGTAAATTGTTGAGTGCATTTTTGGAAATAAAAATGTAGTCAATTCTTGAATAGCTTATCTTACTTTGAGAAAAAAATGAGTATTCTTTTGTAGTTGGGAATAGTAATCTCCAGGTGTACTGTAAATCATTTGTAGAGATTAAATTGTTCAGCCTCTTTGGAGACTCCCTAAATTTGCCTTTTTTATTACTACATCTGTCAATCTTATCAAATGTATGATCTAGGTCACCTGCTAAAATAATAGTTCCTGTCTGGATTTTATCGAATATAGCTTGAATTCCAACCCAGCTCCTCTTTAAATGTTAAATTTCTAATTTTTTTATATGTAACTCTTGCAACAAAAAAAATACATCTAGTGACAATATCTTTAGGTGTTCGAAAACCACATGCTTTTTTTCCCCCCATCATGGAGCCTGTGGACATTCCAAGTGATAAGTTGAATGTTAACCTTTTCTGTTCCATCTTATCATTGAAGAACCAAGTAAAACATTTGAACAGACATGGCATATGAGGGCAGTCGGCATTCCATAGAATGGGAGGATCATAGTATAAATACATAGTTATTTTATACATTACATACAGTGGGGAGAACAAGTATTTGATACACTGCCGATTTTGCAGGTTTTCCTACTTACAAAGCATGTAGAGGTCTGTAATTTGTATCATATGTACACTTCAACTGTGAGAGACGGAATCTCATCAGACCACATGACCTTCTCCCATTCCTCCTCTGGATCATCCAGATGGTCATTGGCAAACTTCAGACGGGCCTGGACATGCGCTGACTTGAGCAGGGGGACCTTGCGTGCGCTGCAGGATTTTAATCCATGACGGCGTAGTGTGTTACCAATGGTTTTCTTTGAGACTGTGGTCCCAGCTCTCTTCAGGTCATTGACCAGGTCCGGCCGTGTAGTTCTGGGCTGATCCCTCACCTTCTTCATGATAATATAATAATAATAATATGCCATTTAGCAGACGTATGATCATTGATGCCCCACGAGGTGAGATCTTGCATGGAGCCCCAGACCGAGGGTGATTGACCGTCATCTTGAACTTCTTCAATTTTCTAATAATTGCGCCAACAGTTGTTGCATTCTCACCAAGCTGCTTGCCTATTGTCCTGTAGCCCATCCCAGCCTTGTGCAGGTCTACAATTTTAACCCTGATGTCCTTACACATCCCTCTGGTCTCGGCCATTGTGGAGAGGTTGGAGTCTGTTTGATTGAGTGTGTGGACAGGTGTCTTTTATACAGGTAACGAGTTCAAACAGGTGCAGTTAATACAGGTAATGAGTGGAGAACAGGAGGGCTTCTTAAAGAAAAACTAACAGGTCTGTGAGAGACGGAATTCTTACTGGTTGGTAGGTGATCAAATACTTATGTCATGCAATAAAATGCAAATTAATTACTTAAAAATCATACAATGTGATTTTCTGGATTTTTGATAAAAATTACAGACCTCTACATGCTTTGTAAGTAGGAAAACCTGCAAAATCGGCAGTGTATCAAATACTTGTTCTCCCCACTGTATATAGAGCGTGTTGGCATGTTGGCAAACAGACATTTTACAAAAAAACATAAAGCAAAGTACGTCTGTATTGGAGGCAATATGCCTTTTTAGATCGGACTCCTCTGTTAATGTCCCCCAAAAAAGACTGGTACATTGTACATACATACTTTTGACGAAAGACTGCCCCTTAAATACTGTGGTTTGTTTATTTTACCTTATAAATTAAATTAAAGTATAGTGGCTGGTGGAGGTCTACTTGGGGTGAGTGGGTCCTCAGAGAGACTGCGATGGGATAAGTGGAGGCCCCACGCACACCTCAGAAAAGTGTCTGATGCCCTCCCAGCACCCCATCCCAATCCCCCGGATATAGCCCATCTCCATTCTCAACAATAACCACCATTAAATCTGAATTGTTATGACAAACAAGGAATTGTCACGTTCGTTTAAGGACGGGTCAGACCAAGGTGCAGCGTGAAATGTGTACATGTTTATTTAAATAATAAACACACGACAAAACAACGAAACGTGAAGTCCTAAGGCTACACATAAAACAAGCCTACTCACGGAACAAGATCCCACAACTAACGAGTGCTAATAGGCTGCCTAAGTATGATCCCCAATCAGAGACAACGAGCGACAGCTGTCGCTGATTGGGAATCACACCCGGCCAAACATAGACATACAATCCTAGAAAGCAACATAGAAATACACAACATAGAATATTCATACCCTGACTCAACATATAAGAGTCCCCTGAGTCAGGGCGTGACAGGAATAATAATGGTTCAACATCCTTTCCTAATCTGTGCAGAACCCTTATTCATTTTACCACAGGTTTACAAGTCATAAAACGTAATCAATTAATAGAAATACAATTAAATTGTAGTATCCTACCGTAAAACTGACTATCCTACTGATCCTTGACTTCGGCGATTGACTCCTTGACTCTATTTGCACATCATATCTTGCACATCTATCATTCCAGTGTTAATATTAATTGTAATTATTTTGCACTATAGCCTATTTATTGCCTTACCTCCATAACTTGCTACATTTGCACACACTGTATATATATTTTCTGTTGTATTTTTGACTTTATGTTTTGTTTTACCCCATATGTAACTCTGTGTTGTTGTTTTTATCGCACTGCTTTGCTTTATCTTGGCCAGGTCGCAGTTGTAAATGAGAACTTGTTCTCAACTGGGTTACCTGGTTAAATAAAGGTTAAAAAAAATTAGTTATTCCTTCTATCTCTCCTAAAAAAAAAAAAGTTATTCCTTCTATCTCTCCTAAACCAAATCCATCTCTCTCCACCACCCCTCCCTATTCTCCCCCCTTTATCCCACCCAAGCCACACTTATCCCAACCTTACCCACCCTTGCCCCCCCCAAGCCACACTAATCCCAACCTTACCCACCATTGCCCACCCAAGCCACACTTATCCCAACCTTACCCACCCTTTCCCCCCCAAGACAAGCTTATCCCAACCTTACCCACCCTTGCCCCCCCAAGCCAAGCTTGTCCCAACCTTACCCACCCTTGCCCCACCAAGCCAAGCTTGTCCCAACCTCACATCCTTACCCACCCTTGCCCCCCAAGCCAGGTTTATCACCACCTCCCCTCCTTGCCCCCCAGTTTATCCCAACCTCCATCTTTTCCCATCTCCCCACTTCTCATATACATCTACACCCCTCTTATACATCCACCCACTCATCCATTCACACACACAACATACGGCACACCCACTCTCTCCCGTCCTCACGCACAAATCCACATTCACCCTCCCTCACTCTCCCATTCATATGCACAGACACATACCCACACATATACCCACTCACACCCTC
This sequence comes from Coregonus lavaretus, assembly GCF_964263955.1. NCBI lineage: Eukaryota > Metazoa > Chordata > Actinopteri > Salmoniformes > Salmonidae > Coregonus > Coregonus lavaretus. The sequence continues at coordinate 1,127,175 of NC_140011.1, read as the reverse complement.
TCGCCCACACACACACATCTCCATAGAACAATTACTGACTTACATGCTATATTTCCTCTTATATTTTCCTTTCAGTGTCCATGTATCTCATTGGTATCAGCTAATTCTATCGTTACTTCCTAGAGAAGAACAGTTACTTGGGGACAATTAAGTCGACATTGTATTAAGGGGAGGGGGAAGGAATATTGTCTCAATTAACGATAAGCTGGTCTTTGGCATCACTGTATGTAGCCTAGTGTGCATTTAATTTTTTTCCGCTTCTGCCTCTGCTCAGGGCACTGGGCTCTCTTTCAACTGGAAAGGTTTCCTGCAGCCTGTTCAGGGTTTAATCGGTGCTCGTGAACTCCATTCTCTGTGTTCCCTTCCATACCCACAGTTTTGCCAGGAATCAGATTTGAGACTTGATTCCTTTTTCCTCCAGTGACTGTCTGATCGGAACATCTTTAATCTTATCAAACACATGAATAACTTGTTTCTCTTCGAATGGGTATGGATAGGGCTGTTGCAGTGACCATATTACCGCCACACTGGCAGTCATGAGTCATGACCGCAGTCAAATTCCACGTGACCGTTGACTCACGGTAATTTCCTCTTATGCACTCTGGATATGCGTTGGTATTACCCAACTCGCTAATGGCCTGGTACTCAATGTGCTATTGTCCCTCTAACCACTGACATCAATGCAAATGCAATCAAAAATCACTTAAACATAATCAAAACCGTGTCATGCTTTTAAAACTCACCTCACAGTGATGATCAATTTAAAGAAAGAAGTTCAACAACAGGTTGAAACTGAGTGGAAAACATGGTTGTTGTGGATGTTATTTCAAAGCCAAACATCACAAAATGGACAACGCTTTCTAAGGTGATGATTAATTCAAAGCATTTAAGACGTTGCATGTAAACACCCATACACATATTAGAGCTTATGCATTGCTTATGTCAATATATGAGCCCAAGCCCCCCGCAAAAAACATGAATTAAAATAATGATTGTGCAGTCATACAATACAAAGCCTAATAGCCTACCACATATTACACATGGCAGAAAAACATTTTTAAAAAATTAAGATTTAAGATGTCTTTGGTACATAATTGCCTACAACACTGCTGGGTTTTTCACACTCAACAGTTTTCCATGTGTATCAAGAATGGTCCACCACCCAAAGGACATCCAGCCAACTTGACACAACTGTGGGAAGCTTTGGAGTCAACATGGGCCAGCATCCCTGTGGAAACGCTTTCTACACCTTGTAGAGTCCATTCCCAGATGAATTGAGGCTGTTCTGAGGGCAAAAGGGGGTGCAACTCAATATTAGGAAGGTGTTCCTAATGTTTTGTACACTCAAGTGTATATTTAGGCCTATTTCTCAGCTGCTCCGGTTTCGGCATGATTTAAACTGCGGGAAAGCCGCCTCTATTTGCTATTTGCATGCGGATGACATGTCTTTTTTCTCCTGCCCCTGTTCCCACCAAAACGAAACAAATGTTATATATTAGTAAAGACAAGATTGAATTGAGAAGTCTGATGGGTGAAAATATGATCACTTGAGAGAACAGGGTGTGCAGCCTGAGGCAAGGAACAGAGCGCAAGTTTTACAAAAAATAGTCAATAACTGATAGTTGGATCATGCAGCCCATATATGTTTTGATTTCTAAGACATTCTAAGGTTTGAATCATTCACAACAACATTTTCTAAATAACTCAAAATCTACAGTATAGGACCTGTTTCAAATGATCACTTTTACGTATGCCATCTGTAAAAACGAATAAAGTTGTTTAATTACGAGCCTAGTCGGTTTAGCCACAGAAATAGACAGGAACCTTCCCGCTAGCCATGATTGGCTGAGATAATGAGTGGGCTGGACATGCCGAGAGATTAGTTTCAGATTGGTCTCCGGTGTAGCATCTTGTGTCTATAAAATGAGCTGCTCGTTATGCGTAGATACTCCTTTCTACTGCAAATTTTTTCGAAAGATATAACGTTAGCCATAACGTTAGCCATGGAGAACTGCAAATATGTTGCTACCGCGCTCAATAACATTGCTGCCCTGAATTTATCAGCCGCTATCGACAAAGGTCAGTGGGAAAAAGTTGTGATGGACTACTATCTGGAGGACGATCGTGCCATGCTGACTCTCTCTGACTCTGAAAATGAATCAGACGATGAGGAAATCCCTGATTTAGGTAAAAACATTTTCATTGAAGAAGATATTATAGAGTCTTCTGATGACAGTGATGGGGAAGAAACGGCGATTCACAGTGTTGTTGTCACGGAAGAATTTGACCGAGTTTTGAAATCAGTGGAATGTCTGGAAAGTGACTTGACACAACGGGCTAAGCAAGCTGTACAAATGAAATGGAAACGACTCAGGATGTCTTATTTAATGAAAGGGGGTGCAGTCTGCCGTGAAGCGTTCATCCATGTATACGGGTAAGAGTCTAGCTACAGTTTCAGATATTATGCCATTTTACATTGCTAGTTATAGCTAGCTGACATTAGATGGCTGGCTTGCTAGCTAACATTACATGTGTGATCTGTGTGTAGTGATGTTATCTCAGAATGCCATTTCACATTGCTAGTTATAGCCTAATGTTAGCTAACTACAGTGAGGGAAAAAAGTATTTGATCCCCTGTTGATTTTGTACATTTGCCCACTGACAAAGACATGGTCAGTCTATGATTTTAATGGTAGGTTTATTTGAACAGTGAGAGACAGAATAACAACAAAAAAATCCAGAAAAACGCATGTCAAAAATTTTATAAATTGATTTGCATTTTAATAATAATAATAATATGCCATTTAGCAGACGCTTTTATCCAAAGCGACTTACAGTCATGCATGCATACATTTTTGTGTATGGGTGGTCCCGGGGATCGAACCCACTACCTTGGCGTTACAAGCGCCGTGCTCTACCAGCTGAGCTACAGAGGACCACTGAGGGAAATAAGTATTTGACCCCTCTGCAAAACATGACTTAGTACTTGGTGGCAAAACCCTTGTTGGCAATCACAGAGGTCAGATGTTTCTTGTAGTTGGCCACCAGGTTTGCACACAACTCAGGAGGGATTTTGTTCCACTCCTCTTTGCAGATCTTCTCCAAGTCATTAAGGTTTCGAGGCTGACGTTTGACAACTCGAACCTTCAGCTCCCTCCACAGATTTTCTATGGGATTAAGGTCTGGAGACTGGCTAGGCCACTCCAGGACCTTAATGTGCTTCTTCTTGAGCCATTCCTTTGTTGCCTTGGCCGTGTGTTTTGGGTCATTGTCATGCTGGAATACACATCCACGACCCATTTTCAATGCCCTGGCTGAAGGAAGGAGGTTCTCACCCAAGATTTGACGGTACATGGCCCCGTCCATCGTCCCTTTGATGCGGGGAAGTTGTCCTGTCCCCTTAGCAGAAAAACACCCCCAAAGCATAATGTTTCCACCTCCATGTTTGACGGTGGGGATGGTGTTCTTGGGGTCATAGGCAGCATTCCTCATCCAAACACAGCGAGTTGAGTTGATGCCAAATAGCTCGATTTTGGACCACAACACTTTCACCCAGTTCTCCTCTGAATCATTCAGATGTTCATCGGCAAACTTCAGACGGCCCTTTATATGTGCTTTCGTCAGCAGGGGGACCTTGCGGGCGCTGCAGGATTTCAGTCATTTACGGCGTAGTGTGTTACCAATTGTTTTCTTGGTGACTATGGTCCCAGCTGCCTTGAGATCATTGACAAGATCCTACCGTGGAGTTCTGGGCTGATTCCTCACCGTTCTCATGATCATTGCAACTCCACGAGGTGAGATCTTGCATGGAGCCCCAGGCCGAGGGAGACTGACAGTTCATTTGTGTTCCTTCCATTTGCGAATAAACGCACCAACTGTTGTAACCTTCTCACCAAGCTGCTTGGCGATGGTCTTGTAGCCCATTCCAGCCTTGTGTAGGTCTACAATCTTGTCCCTGACATCCTTGGAGCGCTCTTTGGTCTTGGCCATGGTGGAGAGTTTGGAATCTGATTGATTGATTGGTTCTGTGGACAGGTGTTTTTTTATACAGGTAACAAGCTGAGATTAGGAGCACTCCCTTTAAGAGTGTGCTCCTAATCTCAGCTCGTTACCTGTACAAAAGACACCAGGGAGCCAGAAATCTTTCTGATTGAGAGGGGGTCAAATACTTATTTCCCTCATTAAAATGCAAATCAATTTATAACATTTGTGACATGCGTTTTTCAGAATTTTTTTGTTGTTATTCTGTCTCTCACTGTTCAAATAAACCTACCATTAAAATTATAGACTGATCTTTTCTTTGTCAGTGGGCAAACGTACAAAATCAGCAGGGGATCAAATACTTTTTTTCTCTCACTGTAACTAGCTAACATTGAACCTATTTGGTTAACTTTAGCTAGCTATGACAATCAGTTTGTATTGCTAGTACTCTATGGATTGGGATAATGGTTCATTGTTTAGCTAGCTACATGTCTAAACAAAATACCCCAAGTTAAAGCTTACTGTTAGCTAGCTAGCTAGCTGACGACCCATCAAGTTAGCCAGGTGTGTCTGAGGGTGATTACAACTATCAGGTCTTCAGATCTGCCAATCTGCCAGAAGCTGTTAAATCAGCCAAGCTGAAGAAGCAAGAGGAGCATCTCCTGCTTGTTCAGAGTGAGCAGTCTGTCTACCAGAAGATCATTGCTGAATGCAAGACCACCTGTCAAGACCTGCAGTTGTCTCTGGGGGCCCCTACTGAACCAGCAAACAAAGTACAGTGGCTTGCGAAAGTATTCACCCCCCCTTGGCATTTTTCCTATTTTGTTGCCTTACAACCTGGAATTAAAACAGATTTTTGGGGGGTTTGTATCATTTGATTTACACAACATGCCTACCACTTTGAAGATGCAAAATATTTTTTATTGTGAAACAAACAAGAAATAAGACCAAAAAACAGAAAACTTGAGCGTGCATAACTATTCACCCCCCCCAAAGTCAATACTTTGTAGAGCCACCTTTTGCAGCAATTACAGCTGCAAGTCTCTTGAGGTATGTCTCTATAAGCTTGGCACATCTAGCCACTGGGATTTTTGTCCATCTTCTAGGCAAAACTGCTCCAGCTCCTTCAAGTTGGATGGGTTCCGCTGGTGTACAGCAATCTTTAAGTCATACCACAGATTCTCAATTGGATTGAGGTCTGGGCTTTGACTAGGTCATTCCAAGACATTTAAATGTTTCCCCTTAAACCACTCAAGTTTTGCTTTAGCAATATGCTTAGGGTCAAAGTCCTGCTGGAAGGTGAACCTCCGTCCCAGTCTCAAATCTCTGGAAGACTGAAACAAGTTTCCCTAAAGAATTTCCCTGTATTTAGCGCCATCCATCATTCCTTCAATTCTGACCAGTTCCCCAGTCCCTGCCGATGAAAAACATCCCCACAGCATGATGCTGCCACCACCATGCTTCACTTTGGGGATGGTGTTCTTGGGGTGATGAGAGGTGTTGGATTTGCGCCAGACATAGTATTTTCCTTGATGGCCAAAAAGCTCAATTTTTGTCTCATCTGACCAGAGTACCTTCTTCCATATGTTTGGGGAGTCTCCCACATGGCTTTTGGTCAAACGTGTTTGCTTATTTTTTTCTTTAAGCAATGGCTTTTTTCTGGCCACTCTTCCGTACTGAGATCATGTGACAGATCATGTGACATTTAGATTGCTCACAGGTGGACTTTATTTAACTAATTATGTGACTGCCAAAGGTAATTGGTTGCACCAGATCTTATTTAGGGTCTTCATAGCAAAGGGGGTGAATACATATGCACGCACCCCTTTTCAATTATTTATTTTGTAGATTTTTTGAAAAATGTGATTTTTTTCATTTCACTTCACCAATTTGGACTATTTTGTTTATGTCCATTACATGAAATCCAAATAAAAATCCATTTAAATTCCTGGTTGTAATGCAACAAAATAGGAAAAAACCCAAGGGGGATGAATACTTTTGCAAGGCACTGTAAGCAACATTTCCTACTTTATACTGATTTAAAAATAAATGTATTTATATATATATATATATATATATATATATATATATATATATATATATATATACACTACCAGTCAAAAGATTGGACAAACCTACTCATTCAAGGGTTTTTCTTTATTTTTTAAAATTTTTACATTGTAGAATAATAGTGAAGACATCAAAACTATGAAATAACACATATGGAATCATGTAGTAACCATAAAAGTGTTTAACAAATCAAAATATATTTGAGATTCTTCAAATAGCCACCCTTTGACTTGATGACAGCTTTGCACACTCTTGGCATTCTCTCAACCAGCTTCATGAGGTAGTCACCTGGAATGCATTTCAATTAACAGGTGTGCCGTCTTAAAACATAATTTGTGGAATTTATTTCCTTCTTAATGCGTTTGAGCCAATCAGTTGTGTTTGTGTAGAGGGGGTATACAGAAGATATCCCTGTTTGGTAAAAGACCAAGTCCATACTATGGAAAGAACAGCTCAAATTTCCAAAGAGAAATGCCAGTCCATCATTACTTTAAGACATGAAGGTCAGTCAATCCGGAAAATTTCAAGAACTTTGAAAGTTTCTTAAAGTGCAGTCGCAAAAACCATAAAGCGCAATGATGAAACTGGCTCTCATGAGGACCGCCACAGGAAAGGAAGACCCAGAGACATCTCTGCTGCAGAGGATATGTTCATTAGAGTTAACTGCACCTCAGATTGCAGCCTAAATAAATGCTTCACAGAGTTCAAGTAACAGACACATCTCAACATCAACTGTTCAAAGGAGACTGCGTGAATCAGGCCTTCATTTTTTACATTTTAGTCATTTTAGCAGACACTCTTATCCAGAGCAACTTACAGTTAGTGAGTGCATACATTTTTTTCATACTGGCCCCCCGTGGGAAACAAACCCACAACCCTGGCGTTGCAAGCGCCATGCTCTACCAACTGAGCTACACAGGGCCTTCATGGTTGAATTGCTGAAATAAAACCACTACTAAAGGACACCAATAAGAAGAAGAGACTTGCTTGGGCCAAGAAACACGAACAATGGACATTAGACCGGTTGACATCTGTCCTTTTGGTCTGATGAGTCCAAATTTAAGATTTTTGGTTCCAACCGCCGTGTCTTTGTGAGATGCAGAGAAGGTGAACGGATTATCTCTGCATGTGTGGTTCCCACAATGAAGCATGGAGGAGGAGTTGTGATGGTGTGGGGGTGTTTTGCTTGTGACACTGCCTCCACAATCACCCAACATCAACCCAATTGGTTTGGGATGAGTTGGACTGCAGAGTGAAGGAAAAGCAGTCAACAAGTGCTCAGCATATGTCGTAACTACTTCAAGACTGTTGGAAAAACATTCCTCATGAATCTGGTTGAGAGAATGCCAAGAGTGTGCAAAGCTGTCATGAAGGCAAAGGGTGGCTACTTTGAAGAATCTAAAATATATATATTTAACACTTTTTGGGTTACTACATGATTCCAATGATTAGGTGTGTCCAAACTTTTTACTGGTACAGTGTATATACATAGTGTACTGTATATATAGATTGCATTTTGATTACTGTTACAGTGCTATTTGGTTCTGACATTTCATGATACATTATTTATTTTAATGTTTATTATTCGTGTACATGTTTGATATTTTACTGTGTAGCAATCAGCTTGAATCTCAAACCATGCTACAATTAAAAGTTCAAAGAAATACTGTGTTCCTATGAGAGTGAAATGTGAGCAAGTGAGCAAAAGAGGGATATATTGTCATATCCACAAAACCAATTCAAATAGACCCAGAATAATGTTCAGAATGTCCAAATAGAATCCCAACAATAAAATTGTCCCCAAGTTAATCAAAAACCAAAAATGAGCAATCCCCCTTCAAAATCCAAAAATACAAGTAATCCAATAGACACAAAAAAATACAGTCAACAGGATCAATTTCACCGAATTGTTGAGGAAGAGGGAAATCCAGCCTGGTGGAGATTTCCTTACATCAGCTCAATGTTTATGCTCCAAAATGAACAACATATCGTTGAGGTTAACAATCCACAAGAATGAGCAACAATTATCATCTTGAATGGTTAAATCTTAAAAGGTTTTCCAAACAAATAGAACCTCAGCCAGGTACACACCAAACACCCCCCTTAAAGGGATAGTCCCAAAAAAATGACAATTACATTTACATTTACATTTTAGTCATTTAGCAGACGCTTTTATCCAGAGCGACTTACAGTTAGTGAGTGCAAACATGGTGGTCATCTTAGCTTTGCCAGTGTAAATAACGCAGTCAGAACTGGCAAATACATAATATACTGTAGCAGCATTAAAATACACATAGAGGTTTAACCTTGCAAGGTTTTTAAAACTTTAAACCAGACATAATTATATGTCTATGTGCCTATCACCTCACACTTGTGGCAGCGACACAACTGCATTGTTAGGTGCTAGTGACATAAGCATTTCGCTGCACCCACTATAACATCTGCTACATTGTGTACGCGACCAATAAACTTTGATTTGATTTGGGACTTAAAATGGAGTGAAATATAAAGACAATTTAATGTTATTCTCATGTATATCAAAATATATATTTTTTAACTGCTTTACAGAGAGTAGTGAGACAGAGAGTGCTGAGGCAGACAGTGTTGAAGATGAGGCAGGTTGCAATGCAGCAAGCAGAGAGAGAGGTTAGTAGTACAGTGGTTCCCAAACTTGGGGTCAGGGACCCATTTGGGGTCCCATGACATTTAAATGGGGTCCCGAGAGAGAATATGTAATCTTATCAAAATTTTAGAGTCAACTAAGCACATTTTACACTGGTGCACTTTAGCAGTTTACAATACAGAAAACTGAATTGCAGTGCAGCTCACATGAGATACTAAGAACATGAACGTGATTAAAAACATAACACATTTCAATATAAACATCTCCACATCCTGATGTGCATTTTGTGTCATTTTTAACTACATGAAAATGCAATCAAACAATACAGTTCCAAAAATGTCATATGTTTTGGTTTATATCGTTGATTGTTCGTTTTATCTCAATCACCCATTGGTGTTTATAGTTTACCCACTTATTTTTTTACAACTACGTCGCTGACGATGATGGATGCCACTCTACAACCTAAACATCACCGGGACCAATATGTTGATGTGGTCTTGTGTGGCTCAGCTGGTAGAGCATGGTGCTGGAAATGTCCCGGATCATGGGTTCTATTCCCGCTGGGGACACCCGGATGCACTTACTACTGTAAGTCACTTTGGATAAAAGCATCTGCTAAATGGCATACACATGTGCAGTGACTGCAGGAATATGAGTTCACTGAGCTGAGGGCACCACATTGGCTTGCGGATGGGGAGGTTAGATTCAAATCCTTGAGGTTAGATTCAGGGATGAAGCCTTGAGGTGAACGTCTTCCAGTTCAATGAGTTCAAGTTTTGTGTTTAAAATGCTGGGCTGGCTTGCATTGTTAATGTAGCTGTGAATTCAAGTGACTGTGCAGTCAGAAAAAACACACCCAGGGGCAGCATTCTGATTAAGTAAAAAAATATCGTTTTCTGAGTTAATCTACACCTATTCTTTCCATTTCGCACCGTAACTAATGATAGTGAAAGAAAAAAGGGATTGGATAGAAAAAGAAAAGTGTTTTCTTCCCACATTCCAATGGCTGTTGACAGACTGCTTTCGACCCCCTGGTGTCTGTTTAGTCAAGAGCCCAATTGGATTTCTCCGACCAATGGAGTGGGTTATAATCATAACCACCCCCCTCATCCCCTTGGGTTGGCTTTGCTGTCTGCTTCTGGGGCTACAACTTGAGCTGATGGATAATCTAATAGACACACCATGGAGATGCTGTGTCTGGGCGGAGGACTATTTTTGAGCAGATGTCTCCTCTTATTCGGTAAAGACTTTAAAGGGCTCCTCTTCAGAGGGCCCAACTAACGAGGCGAGATTACAGTTAGAGTAGAATTAATTAGTGAATAATTTATGAGTTTATAGACTTTGCTCCAACTTTCACAAGCTAAATGAGGTATCCTTTTGGGCATAGTAGCCACCCATATTATTTCCTCTATATATTTGTATTGATTTAATTCAGAAATAGTAAGTGTATGATAACTATATTAACTGTGTGTGACACCACATGCCAAGGTCAGTGAGGGTACAGTACATTGGTTGCGAGTAATGAAACACTTCTGTGCCACATTTCACACTAGTGGTAGTGGCAGGTATAATTAACTAGACGAGTGCATGTGAAGATAAGTGGATGTTATTGTCATCTGATAAACTAGAGTACAATTATGTAAGTGATTAATAACTGGGCATTATAGAGACAAACACCATGTAGCCTTCTTATAGATTAAATTGGAAAACATTAGCAGGCTCAGGAGTTAATAGCCTGTTCATTTTTCTGGGACCTGAGACTCAGAAACGCTGGTTTGAATTAATAAACCAGTGTCGCTAGCAGCAGCTAGGAGGTTATGGAATAACTATTTAATCTCTAGCCAACTCGCCATCGCTTCAACATCCAGAAAACACTGAAATGCTCGCAGATAGAGTATCCTATCCACAACCCACATCCCTTGGGGATCTCAGCACCAAATTATCTGCTTATCTGCTCTGTTAAAGAGTAGGGAGGAAGCACATTGTCTCCGACCACTTCCTGTGAGTGCGAGGCTACTCCAGGCTATAGGTTAACAGTTCAGGGCTACCAGACATGGGGATCATCTGTTTTAATCAGCAGTGTCATATGATTGGCTAATTACTCTCATGCTGTCTTCTGTTTATTTTCGGTCAGGGTTTTGTGCACAGGGATGAGGCGCCTCATCATATCACAGCTGTTGACAAGGAATTGGTTTGTGTTCTCCCACACCTTAGAAATGTTGTACTTTTGCCTCACCTGATGATCAAAAAATTTCCTGATAAAATAAGAAATACTGGCAACTACGATTTTGTGTTCCAATTGCTAATATTAAGACCATACAGAATATGACATTGCTATCTATTGCAGATAGGTATGCCCATTGTAACTCATTTATTTGTCTCAGTTATGATCGACTTACCAATGTGAACATTCTGATAAATATATTTATTGGTGTAAAATCTTTAAATTAATCGTAAAACAAGTACGGGAACACTGATACAAATCTCCCAATTTATCATAAATAAGTACGAGAATGAACACCAACAGCCACTCGATAGACATCTCTTGGAATGCAACAGACTTTCCACATGGTCCTCTCTAGTCTGGCTAATGAAGATAACAACCTCATCTCAGGTCTATAAACCCTGCATGTGCTGTGGATGTGCTGGTTGAGTGAGAGATGAATGGATGCCTTGGCAAAACCGCAGCAGTACTCCCAGTGTGTGGAGGCCTCTGGGGCTGCTCTTCTCCCAGCAAGGTGTTGAGTCATTAGTGAGACCAGCCAACCTGATTGCTCTCTTTATTCTAGCGCCGGGGCTTTCAGCAGTGCTCGTTCCTGCTCAGACATACTGAGGCCTCCCTGACTTGACAGATTTGAACAAGAGGATGGCTCTGAAAAACCAACGGGAGTCTATGGAGAGTCAGCTGGGGGCAAGCCCAGAGGAAGGCATTGGGAAGAGGAGCAGGTTTCGCTGGGTACTCTACTTGGGGCTTTTGTATCCACTGTAGCGTGTAGACTCAGCAATGGCTGGAAATGGACGAAAGGCTGTGAAGGATGAAAATAAACATAACTGACCATCACCATTTTACAACTAGATTTGTCGGGTTGCAACATTTTCCCAAATTCCCAGGTTTTTCTGAAATCCCGGTTGGACGATTCACAGAATCATTAAGGAATAAGCAGGAAGAGCATCATTCAACTTGAAAGGTTCCAGAATTGTGCAACCCTAGATGGGATGGGAGTGACCATTCTCAGATCCAACCCGAAACTGTCAAAGATGAACAGTGGATAGCGGTGAGATTTGCTCTACCGTGTATCCTTAAAACAATGCATGTTGTCACTTCCAAAGCCCTGAGAGAGAAAGAGACACGTTGAAGATATGTTTATGGTAATTAGAGACTAGCTGAGCCTTGAAGAGGCAAAGCATTGGAGGGGTATCAATTTGCCTTTAAATATTAATGTCACTGGCCAACTTTGCAGTAGGTATAAATCAACCCTGGCTCCAAAGTAAAAAATGCCTATTACAGGAAGATCTTTAATGGCAATTTACATTTTAGTAATTTAGCAGACACTCTTATCCAGAGCGACTTACTTTCATACTGGCCCCCCGTGAGAATTGAACCCACAACCCTGGCATTGCAAACGCCATGCTCTACCAACTGAGCTACATCCCTGCCGGCCATTCCCTCCCATTCCCTGGGCCAATTGTGCACCGCCCCATGGGACTCCCGGTCGCAGCCGGCTACGACAGAGCCTGGATACGAACCAGGATCTCTAGTGGCACAGCTAGCACTGCGATGCAGTGCCTTAGACCACTGCGCCACTCGGGAGACATGTTCTCACTGCGCAAACATGTCTCAGGGCTGAAGAGAAATCTTACAATATGGCTGGGGCATCTCCACTGCCCACTTACATCTTTCATCTCTCTGCTTGTAGGCAGAAAATGAGAAAATGAGAGGATTCAGTTACAAACTCAAAATAATATATTGGGTTCGAAGACCATGTTAAGCTTGGTTTTGGATTTTCTGTGGTATTGTTTGAATGAATCCCTGTGAATCATGCACTGGCTAAAGAGGTTGTCCAGTTACCCCTTGTTGCATAACGCTGAAGCATCAGGACTCTAGCCTCTCCCACTCCAAGCTTTGCATTGACATGCACATCTACAACAATGGGGGATTTTGAGAACACATGCTGTGGATATGGGAACCTTGGCAGCCCCATCATTCTTCACCGTCCCTGGATTAGGTTTAAATCCCGCCTGATCTACGGGCCTGGCTAAACTGGATTTGTTCTCTTCCAGGAGACTCTCATCCACAGTCTGACTGACACCCACTGTCACTCTCTTCCATCCCTTCAAGGCTGAGGAGGCACTAGCATATGGTCATGTGGCAACAGGGGCACTCTCATTACATTCTCAATATATAGGGTCACTGTTAAATAGTGAAGAGGATTTTCATTTCACGTTATTTGTAATTTACAAAGAAACTGGAGTAATCGGATTTCACGGAAATTAATGGTCTATGGTCATTGACCTAGCTCTTCATCATTAAAATCATGATCTACTCTTATTTAACCAAGTAAGCTGATTGAGAACACATTCTCATTTACAGCAATGACCTGGGGAAGATTTGCATTGGGGGGCGGTTGAGGGGCTGAATGAGCCGATCGGAAGCCTAGGATGGATGCACTAATAAGTTAATCAAAGTGTAAAAAAATATATATACATATGTAACACTATTGTTTCAAGGAGCTTTGATTTTAATGATGCACTTTTCAAGTACTTACTCTCACTTGAAAAACACAAGGGTAAATCGAGGCAGAACCATGAGGGGATTGCGGAAACGGAGTGACAGGGGACTTAATTTAAGAGGCAATGTTTGATGAAAGCGATTCAGACAATAGCAGTATACCATTTCAGGACTGCTTGACCATGTAGCAATAAAACTACGCATGCAGGGTATCTGTTCAAAAACCTTCCAAAGGGTTCATATTTTATTATCACAAACCTGAAAGGGTACATCTTATCATAATTCTCCTTGAAAAGTAAAAGCGATATCCATACATTCATTTCTGGTGATCAAGTCAAAGGTTACTCTTGTTGGCTTTGAACAGTTCCCTTACCCATTCGTAATAGCAACTGAATTAAGCATATGGATAAATAGCAAAAGCACAACCACACAAATGTATTGAATACAGCAACGTCCATTATGGGTGCTTTTAATAAGTGCTCTTGTTATTTCCTCATGTAGAATAATGAGAATCATTTTCCAAGCAGCACCCCAGTTTAATGACTTGGTTAAAGGGATAGTTCACCCAAATTACCAAATGCCATTTTAGTTTCCTTACCCTGTAAGCAGTCTATGGACAAGGTATTACAGCAATCCATGCGTTGCTTTACAGAGATCCACTTATTTCAGCAAAAAACTGCAGTTGCAGTGGGCTAAGGAACTGGACACTGGAAAATTGGTAAAACATTGCCTACCCTAGTGTTTTTTACTGTCTCACCATAATCACTGATAATGTTACTTCTCATGGCCGACCACATTTATTGGCATTTTAATGTCTTATTCTTTATGGTGGTGCTGCAGCGGATGCAAACACATCGATATTTTGCCATCTTTTTGTCAGAGAGTGCATTTCATACAGGCCCCCGGTGAGACTTTATGGTACAGTAGAATAGATACGTCTATTCCCTAGCTGGCTGTATTATGATTGCCAAAACACTTCAATATTGTGTGGAGTAGCACAGCAGTCATGTAAGAACTGTATCAAGGTACGGGATGGGCAGGGAGACTTTGTAGGAAGGGACATGTTCAAATTGGCATATGAGGCAGTAATGAAACTGACTGTTGGCCAGTGTCCAATACAGCAAATGGCCTGAGAATGAAACAGGGAAAAACAACTTGTGGCCATCGGTCTTAGTGACAGGACCACACCTAGTGGAGCCAATACAGCCCGAACCCAGAGGACAGTCCGGCACAGGGTGGGATCCAAAACAGATTGATTAGGGAGTGAACGTTATTTATAATAAGGGTTACATGGAGAAAATCGGACCTTTCTGAAATTAAAATGGATGGCCCTCCCTTCAGCAAAATAATGTTTTACCTAAACCCTCCCTGAACACTTGAAAAAAACAAGCGACCATCCCCTATACCCAAAATAATAATGAAAACATGAAGTGCATAGCAGAGAACATGCCTACCGTTTCCCCTCACTTCTTGGACAGAACAGAGCCTTAGATATGTCGTTTTAGAAACTGTTCTTTGTCCTGTAAGAATTACATGGCAACGCAGGAATTTTGATAGTGCACAGGGCTGCGAGCTAGAAGGTTGTGGGTTCACAGTCCACCGTGGACAAGAGTAGGGGTGGAAACAACTCCTTTATAGTAAAAGCATTGCATGAATCTATCATCGTATTTGCTGGTCCGAGAAAAAATTGCCTTTTATAAAAATGTCATGCAATTCTACATATTAGCAGAATATTTTTTTATACCACACAAATTACCGAAATTACAGGCTAAGATTGGACAGAGAGATAGGCCTGTGTTCATCTTATCATATTTCTCCAATGCCAAATCAGTGTTTTGTTGTTTGCAATGAAACTGTCCCTGTTAGCAAATAATTAAATCTTACACATTAGGAATCTGAGCATGGTACTTTCAAAAGTTAGACCTACCTTTCCACCCCAGACACAGAG
The DNA here is from genome assembly GCF_964263955.1 of Coregonus lavaretus. NCBI lineage: Eukaryota > Metazoa > Chordata > Actinopteri > Salmoniformes > Salmonidae > Coregonus > Coregonus lavaretus. Next base: position 1,111,824 of record NC_140011.1, on the reverse strand, counting down.
TAGGCCTACTGAACCAGAAAAATGTGAGCTTTAACTCCTGGTTACTCTGCTTCCATGGCTTAACCCAACGTGAGAAGGTCACAAGTATTTTCCTAAAAGCTGTCTGGGTTTAAACATCTTCTATTATACAGAAAGTGAAAAACAGAATTAGACTACTTCCCAAGCAAAGTCCATTCTTTGTGTCCTCGGCCATAGAAGGTTGTAGCTCAGCAAATGAATGTCAAAGAAACAAAACAATGATATCCCCCTAAGCTCCGGAGTCACATCTTTCCCGGGTATTTTACAGCTTGGTTCTAGCATAAAGCATTGTGGACCCAAGGGCTGTTATACAGTGGGGAAAAAAAGTATTTAGTCAGCCACCAATTGTGCAAGTTCTCCCACTTAAAAAGATGAGAGAGGCCTGTAATTTTCATCATAGGTACACGTCAACTATGACAGACAAAATGAGAAGAAAAAATCCAGAAAATCACATTGTAGGATTTTTAATGAATTTATTTGCAAATTATGGTGGAAAATAAGTATTTGGTCAATAACAAAAGTTTCTCAATACTTTGTTATATACCCTTTGTTGGCAATGACACAGGTCAAACGTTTTCTGTAAGTCTTCACAAGGTTTTCACACACTGTTGCTGGTATTTTGGCCCATTCCTCCATGCAGATCTCCTCTAGAGCAGTGATGTTTTGGGGCTGTCGCTGGGCAACACGGACTTTCAACTCCCTCCAAAGATGTTCTATGGGGTTGAGATCTGGAGACTGGCTAGGCCACTCCAGGACCTTGAAATGCTTCTTACGAAGCCACTCCTTCGTTGCCCGGGCGGTGTGTTTGGGATCATTGTCATGCTGAAAGACCCAGCCACGTTTCATCTTCAATGCCCTTGCTGATGGAAGGAGGTTTTCACTCAAAATCTAAAGATACATGGCCCCATTCATTCTTTCCTTTACACGGATCAGTCGTCCTGGTCCCTTTGCAGAAAAACAGCCCCAAAGCATGATGTTTCCACCCCCATGCTTCACAGTAGGTATGGTGTTCTTTGGATGCAACTCATCATTCTTTGTCCTCCAAACACGACGAGTTGAGTTTTTACCAAAAAGTTATATTTTGGTTTCATCTGACCATATGACATTCTCCCAATCCTCTTCTGGATCATCCAAATGCACTCTAGCAAACTTCAGACGGGCCTGGACATGTACTGGCTTAAGCAGGGGGACACGTCTGGCACTGCAGTATTTGAGTCCCTGGCGGCGTAGTGTGTTACTGATGGTAGGCTTTGTTACTTTGGTCCCAGCTCTCTGCAGGTCATTCACTAGGTCCCCCCGTGTGGTTCTGGGATTTTTGCTCACCGTTCTTGTGATCATTTTGACCCCACGGGGTGAGATCTTGCGTGGAGCCCCAGATCGAGGGAGATTATCAGTGGTCTTGTATGTCTTCCATTTCCTAATAATTGCTCCCACAGTTGATTTCTTCAAACCAAGCTGCTTACCTATTGCAGATTCAGTCTTCCCAGCCTGGTGCAGACCTACAATTTTGTTTCTGGTGTCCTTTGACAGCTCTTTGGTCTTGGCCATAGTGGAGTTTGGAGTGTGACTGTTTGAGGTTGTGGACAGGTGTCTTTTATACTGATAACAAGTTCAAACAGGTGCCATTAATACAGGTAACGAGTGGAGGACAGAGGAGCCTCTTAAAGAAGAAGTTACAGGTCTGTGAGAGCCAGAAATCTTGCTTGTTTGTAGGTGACCAAATACTTTATTTTCCACCATAATTTGCAAATAAATTCATAAAAAATCCTACAATGTGATTTTCTGATTTTTTTTTCTGAATTTGTCTGATCTGATGTTTTAATTTCTTCAAAATCTTAAGCTAACAATGGGTAGGTCAGTGCTTTTTGCCGTTTTCTTTTTTAAAAGGTAGTCCTATGGCATACCCTCTCATACCCGTTAAATTAGAGTCCTGGTTTTAACTTAACAGCCCTTCACTGACACAGAGGTAGGCTATTTAAAGAGTGGTGGGTGTAAGAATTGGCCAACAAATCTATGGATATAGCACTCTATAGCCTAATTTCATCTGTTAATCAGGTAGGCCTACCTCTTATTTCTTAAATAGGAAGAAATAGGCTCCAACACAAAGTCCTCTTGTTGTTAGTAAAGTCTAATGAAAATGAATTGCAGGGCCTTGCAAAAGTATTCATCCCCCTTCGGGTTTTTCCTATTTTGTTTGCGTTACAACCTGTAATTTAAATAGATTTTTATTTGGATTTCATGTAATGGACATAAACAAAATAGTCCAATTTGGTGAAGTGAAATGAAAAAAATCACATTTTTCAAAAAATCTACAAAATAAATAACGGAAAAGTGGTGCGTGCATATGTATTCACCCCCTTTGCTATGAAGACCCTAAATAAGATATGGTACAACCAATTACTTTCAGAAGTCACATAATTAATTAAATAAAGTCCACCTGTGATCAATCTAAATGTCACATGATCTCCGTATATATACACCTGTTCTGAAAGGCCCCAGAGTCTGCAACACCACTAAGCAAGGGGCACCGCCAAGTAAGCGGCACCATGAAGACCAAGGAGCTCTCCAAACAGGTCAGGGACAAAGCTGTGGAGAAGTACAGATCAGGGTTGGGTTATAAAAAAATATCCTAAACTTTGAACATCCCACGGAGCACCATTGAATCCATTATTTTAAAAAATTGAAAGAATATGGCACCACAACAAACCTGCCAAGAGAGGGCCGCCCACCAAAACTCACGGACCGGGCAAGGAGGGCATTAATCAGAGAGGCAACAAAGAGACCAAAGATAACCCTGAAGGAGCTGCAAAGCTCCACAGCGGAGATTGGAGTATCTGTCCATAGGACCACTTTAAGCCGTACACTCCACAGAGCTGGGCTTTACGGAAGAGTGGCCAGAAAAAAGCCATTGCTTAAAGAAAGAAATAAGCAAACACGTTTGGTGTTTGCCAAAAGCCATGTGGGAGACTCCCCAAACATATGGAAGAAGGTACTCTGGTCAGATGAGACTAAAATTGAGCTTTTTGGCCATCAAGGAAAATGCTATGTCTTGCGCAAATCCAACACCTCTCATCACCCCGAGAACACCATCCCCACAGTGAAGCATGATGGTGGCAGCATCATGCTGTGGGGATGTTTTTCATCGGCAGGGACTGGGGAACTGGTCAGAATTGAAGGAATGATAGATGGCGCTAAATACAGGGAGGACAATGACTCTAGGCATACTGCTAAATCAACACTTGAGTGGTTTAAGGGGAAATGTCTTGGAATGGCCTAGTCAAAGCCGAGACCTCAATCAAATTTAGAATCTGTGGTATAACTTAAAGATTACTGTACACCAGCGGAACCCATCCAACTTGAAGGAGCTGGAGCAGTTTTGCCTTGAAGAATGGGCAAAAATCCCAGTGGCTAGATGTGCCAAGCTTGTAGAGACATACCCCAAGAGACTTGCAGCTGTAATTGCTGCAAAAGGTGGCTCTACAAAGTATTGACTTTGGGGGGGTGTTAATAGTTACGCACGCTCAATTTATTTGTGTTTTGGTCTTATTTCTTGTTTGTTTCACAAAAAACAATATTTTCTTTAAGTTACTTACAGTGAGGGAAAAAAGTATTTGATCCCCTGCTGATTTTGTACGTTTGCCCACGGACAAAGAAATGATCAGTCAATAATTTTAATGGTAGGTTTATTTGAACAGTGAGAGACAGAATAACAACAAAAAAATCCAGAAAAACGCATGTCAAAAATGTTATAAATTGATTTGCATTTTAATGAGGGAAATAAGTATTTGACCCCCTCTCAATCAGAAAGATTTCTGGCTCCCAGGTGTCATTTGTACAGGTAACGAGCTGAGATTAGGAGCACACTCTTAAAGGGAGTGCTCCTAATCTCAACTTGTTACCTGTATAAAAGACACCTGTCCCCAGAAGCAATCAATCAATCAGATTCCAATCTCTCCACCATGGCCAAGACCGAAGAGCTCTCCAAGGATGTCAGGGACAAGATTGTAGACCTACACAAGGCTGGAATGGGCTACAAGACCATCGCCAAGCAGCTTGGTGAGAAGGTGACAACAGTTGTTGCGATTATTCGTAAATGGAAGAAACACAAAATAACTGTCAATCTCCCTTGGCCTGGGGCTGTATGCAAGATCTCACCTCGTGGAGTTGCAATGATCATGAGAACGGTGAGGAATCAGCCCAGAACTACACGGGAGGATCTTGTCAATGATCTCAAGGCAGCTGGGATCATAGTCACCAAGAAAACAATTGGTAATACACTACGCTGTGAAGGACTGAAATCCTGCAGCGCCCGCAAGGTCCCCCTGCTCAAGAAAGCACATATACAGGCCCGGCTGAAGTTTGCCAATGAACATCTGAATGATTCAAATCAACTCGGAGGAATTCTGCCTATGACCCCAAGAACACCATTCCCACCATCAAAAACATGGAGGTGGAAACATTATGCTTTGGGGGTGTTTTTCTGCTAAGGGGACAGGACAACTTCACCGCATCAAAGGGACGATGAACGGGGCCATGTACCATCAAATCTTGGGTGAGAACCTCCTTCCCTCAGCCAGGGCATTGAAAATGGATGGGTGGATGGGTATTCCAGCATGACAATGACCCAAAACACACATGGCCAAGGCAACAAAGGAGTGGCTCAAGAAGAAGCACATTAAGGTCCTGGAGTGGCCTAGCCAGTCTCCAGACCTTAATCCCATAGAAAATCTGTGGAGGGAGCTGAAGGTTCGAGTTGCCGAACATCAGCCTCGAAACCTTAATGACTTGGAGAAGATCTGCAAAGAGGAGTGTGACAAAATCCCTCCTGAGATGTGTGCAAACCTGGTGGCCAACTACAAGAAACGTCTGACCTCTGTGATTGCCAACAAGGGTTTTGCCACCAAGTAATAAGTCATGTTTTGCAGAGGGGTCAAATACTTATTTCCCTCATTAAAATGCAAATCAATTTATAACATTTTTGACATGCGTTTTTCTGGATGTTGTTGTTGTTATTCTGTCTCTCACTGTTCAAGTAAACCTACCATAAAAATTATAGACTGATCATTTCTTTGTCAGTGGGCAAACGTACAAAATCAGCAGGGGATCAAATACTTTCTTCCCTCACTGTAAATCTGTCTTATTGTGAGGTCAATAACTCTGAGAAATACATTGTGGGCAAGAAATCAATTATAGTAGTAGCAAAGTTGACCTCAGTTCCTCCTTCTCATCTTCGCGCTCTCCTCTTCAAACTGAACAGAACATAGGCTATAGGCTAGTCTGCGCGCAAGATATTGCATTTTTGGAATAGGCCTAATCCCCCCCAAAATCTGATAATTATTGGACTCTCATCCTGAACTGCCTCTGTAGGCCTACACAGCACATTATTGGTTAGGCAGCACAAAAAAAGGTTTTAATCAGCAAGAGCAGAGCAGGCTGGGGCTCAGGGTTTGAATATCCATTGCAGTGTGTAATGCAGCCTAGTTTTATTTACACCATCCTATCAGCGCAAAAGACTAGGAAGTACATTTTCGTAGAAATATAACTTTCCTCTGTGCTTCTCCGAGCATACACTTTGCAGCCTATAGGCTATGGATAATTTTATTGAGACCACACTAAATAGCCTATAGGCACACTTGATATTGTGCGCCCAGCAGAGAATCATAGATGAGGGGCGGCATCGGGCACACATCATTATATAGCCTAATAAGCAAATAATTCTAAAACAATATTGACATTTCATCAATTACATGACACTCCCCTGGACTACATAAAAAAATACTAAACCCTCCCCTTGACTAAAATTGAAAAAGCATGACCCTCCCCCATTTCCCTCCAGGTACCTTTCTATAAATGTCGATCCATCCCTTACGGTGGCACTCCACAACTGAGCCATTGTCTCATACTGGCTACACTGAAGGTGGAAATACAAGTACTATAGTCTGAAACAAAGGTTATGAAAGGTTATGACAAAGGTACAGTGATGTAGGTTTTCCATTGTCTTTTTGTTGAATAGCTGATAGAGCCTATATCTTCTGGTCAAGGCTTTGGTGATAACAAACATACCAGGACCATGTTCCACTCTGTGCCAATCGAAATTCCTTCAGAAGCTATGACATTGAGTACATTGGAAGACCATTGATTGTGGATGCCCATCCAAGCCCTTGTTTTACCATGGGTTCATCTAATGATTGATAGGTTAGATAAGTAGTAAGGATTGGCTAAGGACCTCAAATTCTTACCCATTTAATTAGCTTTAACAGCTTCTTTATCATGAACTTCACCTACCTCAGAGAGAAAAAGGGTTTGGTGAACAGTTACATGACAGGTGAACCCTAAAAATATCCATTTGGGGAGCACTTTGAACAGATCTGTCCTAAATACAATTTCTCCCAGCCAGACACAGTTGGTTTTAAACCCTCTTCTAGCTGTTCTCTGTATTATTTATTTAGGGCAGACACCGCATTTTTTTCAAACCGGAGATTCTAACAACACCTCAGAGCGAGATCGAGAAAAACTTTTCTATCTGGTAGCTAAAAAGGCACTCAGGTTTGAGGATAGGTATTTATGGGGATACCTCAGGTTCAGCGCAGGGGCCAACCTGATGGCTCATCATTAGGTAATGGACCTTGTTTGATAAACAACACAATGGATGCACTTTCGTCAGCAACGAAGTGTATTAATCACCAAAAGGAACCAATGTTTTAAGTGGATAATTCTCAAATTCTGCACTGTATTCTGGCTTCTGTTGACATATGAATGATCGTAAATAGGTTGGGGAAAAAATACAGAATCTACAAATTTTCTGAAGTAGAATTCTGTAATTCAGAAATAGGAGATAAAATGTACCGACGTCAGCCAAACCTGAAGGTTCATAAATGGCCAGACACAGAAGAGGTGAGGCATTTCAATAAGAAGGACTTGGAAGACATACTGTTTTCAAATTTGCTGAGTCGCTAAATGGGAACAAAGGAACGCACAAAAAGCCATTACAGTAATCCATTTTGAATGGAAAAATAAAATGGCGGCGGTACCTTAATCGATGGCAAAACTGCCAGCTGTCAAAAACATGGGAGGATTTATCACACCTTCAGCCTGTGATGTCATGGCGGCATCCGGCCGAAGGGACAGAGGGATTGTGTCCGTGGCTACATGCATTTCTTTCTAATGCATTCCATTTCATCCCACAATACATTATACATCCTGGCCATGACATATAATTATACTGAACAAAAATATAAAAGCAATATATTAAGTGTTGGTCCCATGTTTCATGAGCTGAAATAAAAGATCCCAGAAATTTTCCATATGCACAAAAATAGTATTTCTGTCAAATGTTGTGCACAAATTTGTTTACATCCCTGTTAGTGAGCATTTATCCTTTGCCAAGATATTCAATCCACCTGACAGGTGTGGCATATCAAGAAGCTGATTAAACAGCATGATTATTACACAGGTGCACCTTGTGCTGGGGACAATAAAAGGCAAATTTAAAATGTGCAGTTTTGTCTCACAACACAATGCTGCAGATGTCTCAAGTTTTGATGAAGCGTGCAATTGGCATGCTGACTGCAGGAATGTCCACCAGAGCTGTTGCCAGATAATTGTATGTTCATTTCTCTACCATAAGCGGCATACAACGTCATTTTAGAAAATTTGGCTGTACGTCCAACCAGCCTTACAACCGCAGACCACGTATAACCACGCCAACCCAGGACCTCCACATCCGGCTTCTTCACCTGCAGGATCATCTGAGACCAGCCACCCGGACAGCTGACGAAACTGAGTATTTATGCACAGTACCTCAACTTTAGATAATGATGAGTATCCAAATTGAGATGAAAGAGGGACTTTGCTAAAGATTGACATGACCTCCTACTGTAATTATCAGAGAATAGCAAAGCAGACAGTGGAGAGAGCAATGTGAAGAGGGAAGGCTGATGGCTGAATGAAACATTGATGGGAGCACATGGAACCTCTCTAAGATCATTTATTCATCAAAAAGGAGGATAAAAAAGAGAAATAAACACCTTACGTGTCAGTCAGACACAATGGGGACTGTAGTGTATGGATTCTAAAGTGGTGGGAAGAGCCCATTAAGATCTAAAATGGGACATCTCGATTTCCTACTGAATGAAAGCTGTTACAACTCATTCTAATTGCCATGTTAGGATATAATGATAGCAATCTGTTGTCCTTGCAAGCTGCCAGTCGCACTGGTAATCTCTAATACCACTACAGAGCATTTGGATTATACCATGACTGAAAGAAGGACTGACCAACATAAAATATAATATTGTAGCAAGTGCTATAGGCACATTTGTGTTCAAGTACAAGTCTTTGTCAGTCAGAGAGCAGTGTTGAAATCTACAAGAAATGGGAGTGTCAAAATAAGGATTATGTTTTTCTAAAAGTGATATGTGGAGTAACATTGGCAATGGGAATGGAAAACTTTGTGCATGAATCAATTCATGATAGCAAACTCAAATTCTATTGTGAGGCTGAAGCATTGCCTAAATCAATGCAACGATGAGCATGAAGCTATGTGAATTTGTATATACATTATTTCAGGGTTTCCCAAACTCGTCCTCGGGACCCCAAGGGGTGCACATTTTGGTTTTTGCCCTAGCACTACACAGCTGATTCAAATAATCAACTAATCATCAAGCTTTGCTCATTTGAATCAGCTGTGTAGTGTTAGGGCAAAAACCAAAATGTGGGGTCCCGAGGACCGAGTTCGGGAAACGCTGCATTATTTGGTGAAGCTGTATTCTTACGCAAAATGAAACCACAAAGGCAAATATGTGTGTACTGATTTAAGGTGCTGTCAGGTGGTAGCTACATCACCTCGACTGGTTTATTATCGATCTTTACAAGACAATGTGAGAGAAAATATTAAACTAAGTGTTGTTATTGATATCCAATTTTAAGTCAAGTGGAAGGTACCATTAAATCACTGCCTAGGTTAAGGAAGAAGAATACTACCAATTCAAGACAATCAATCATATCTCAGGGTCATAGAGAACACAAAGACAGAAATACTGAAGATCAATGTTGGCAGGAGGCCAGCACCCACAATTATTTTACATCGAGAGAAACTTGATCTAGGTTAAATTTTCATGCAGTAAAACTAATTTGTATTTTGAAGCTTTGGAAAGAAGAATATAAAGTTATGAAGCTTCTTTCTTGTTATAGAGCTGGGCTTAGGCCAATGTATGAGCTAGCTCAGTGAAAACAAACTAATGCCCAGGTGCATTGTCAAGGATAGTTCACTGAAGGAGGCCATTGAATTATGAAAATAAATCCCACAGTGGTAATTTTATTAGACCCACTTCTTCTCCGCTCTCCCTCTTCCATTTCTTTCACTTCAGCAACGACTGCTTCTTGTCATAGCAATACGTAATATAATTAATGTTAATGTAACCATGCCTATTTAGCATCAGTGAGATACAACAACCCAAAGGGCAGTGTGTATCTAAAACTGCCCAGCTATCATGACCCCATTGGCCCAATGTGAGTATTCTGTGGGCAAGGTGGGCACGGGCTAGCCCACACCAAGCCCACACCAGCACAACACGGGCTAACCCATCTCAGGCTAGCCCACATTAATGTTTTGGTGGTGTCGGAGGTGGAACTGCTTTGGCGTGTCGGAGGTTGAATTGCGGTGAGCAGCATTGTCATGAAGCCCCACTCTCGTTAGAAGTTCAAAACGAGAAAGTGTAGGCTATATAGAAATAATTACGCTCAAATTGAAAAGTTATTCAACTAAATAATGAAGATTTCTATAATCCTAATTGAGGTGTAGATTACATCTCACATTCCAGTGTTCAAACTTGTAAACAAGGCTGCATGGAATTTCTGTTAATGTGACTTTGTGCAGCCAATGGCAATGTCTGCTTTATGCCGGGAGTGGATTTGACAGCTCTAACACAGTTCCACCTTCGACACCGCCAAAACAACAGCTACACGGATGTTGGCTAAAGCAGATCTGATTGAATCGAGCCCTAAGTGTTCTGTTGTGTGATGCCAATTATTTTCAATCTTGTACACTGCCAATGATGAAGTATTTAAAAAGACTTAAACAAGTGCATGTGACATATGAGAAACTGAACAGTTTATTTTGTAAAAATATACTGTATGTTTGATAGCAACAACTTGGTTGTCTTTCTGATACAATATAACACATTAACTGAATATCTTTCAAGCTTAAAGTGATACAATTTATGCATTGTAATGAAAAAATTATACAACTCTGCAGAAAGGTGCATTGGCCCAATGTGGGCAGCCTGCATGGGGCCAATATTTTAGCCCCCATTGGGTCCACATCGTGCCAATGAGGGCATGTTTGCTGGGTGAACACTATAGAAACCTGTTAATCTCTAAGCAGTGTGATCATGTAGGGGTGCATCATGCTATATCAGGTATTTTCTATGAGCCACAGGGATTAATATTTGTAAATGGGAACAGAAAATGCTTACCCCGAATGTCCATATTTGGATATCTCACAACAAGATGGCTTCCTATACCTACTGCCTTTATTCAGTTCCGGCCTCTATTGGGAATAACTAATTGGATTACCTTGAAATTAATTTTCTGCTGTGCTGCTGCTGTAAATGTGCTGTTTCCTGAAGAGAATGTGTTGAGAAGATAGTTGAAGGGGTTATTTACCCAAGTAAAGACTTTCTAAACAGAACAGCGAAAGACCATTGAGTGTTTATGTGTGTTATCTGTCAAACCGAGGCAGAGGCCCCTCTGTTCTGTGAATACACTCCAAAGTAGTGTTGCTGAGACAAGGTAATATTTAATAGGAATATCAAACTCTAAATTATACAGAACTCGAGTGAAGAAGTGTTTTTGTTTCCTCCTTCAAAATATAATTTGGTGAATCATGGGTGACTCCATCATTTGTAACCAGTTTCAGTAAATTATTTTTGGTAGCATTCCTATGTTGAAGATGAAAAAAGATTTTGGTGCATTTTTTCACCATATTCCATCCAGTTTGCTTTATTTTTATAATATATTACACTTGATCTTTCTTGAATAAGTTTCTCCATTTCTTTTTGTTTTTCCTCTAATTTATTCTGAGCCTCTATGTTACAGTTTTTATTGCTATATATCTGTTCTGTCAGACCTTCTATTTCCTTTGTTACTATGGACTCTTTTGACCTAAATTGCTTTTGTTTTCGAGATGAGTACTGAATTGCATGGCCTCTAAAGGCACATTTAAAGGTGTCCCATACAATAAGGGGATTTGCTGTACCTATGTTATGTCGGAAAAAAACAGTTATAAATTCCTCTGTCCTAGTTAAAAACAAGTTATCATCCAATAGGCTTTGATTCAATTTCCAATATCCTCGCCCACAAGGAAATTCAGTAAGAGTAATGTATATGCCAATTATATGATGGTCCGACTGCATTCTGTCCCCTATCAACACTTTTGGTGCCAACGAGAATGACATAAGAAAGAAGTCAAGACAACTGGCTTGATTGAGTCTCCGCCGTGTATGTCTCACTAGATCAGGATATTTAAGCCTCCATATACAGTGGGGAAAAAAGTTTTTAGTCAGCCACCAATTGTGCAAGTTCTCCCACTTAAAAAGATGAGAGAGGCCTGTAATTTTCATCATAGGTACACGTCAACTATGACAGACAAATTGAGGAAAAAAATTCCAGAAAATCACATTGTAGGATTTTTAATGAATTTATTTGCAAATTATGGTGGAAAATAAGTATTTGGTCACCTACAAACAAGCAAGATTTCTGGCTCTCACAGACCTGTAACTTCTTCTTTAAGAGGCTCCTCTGTCCTCCACTCGTTACCTGTATTAATGGCACCTGTTTGAACTTGTTATCAGTATAAAAGACACCTGTCCACAACCTCAAACAGTCACACTCCAAACGCCACTATGGCCAAGACCAAAGAGCTGTCAAAGGACACCAGAAACAAAATTGTAGACCTGCACCAGGCTGGGAAGACTGAATCTGCAATAGGTAAGCAGCTTGGTTTGAAGAAATCAACTGTGGGAGCAATTATTAGGAAATGGAAGACATACAAGACCACTGATAATCTCCCTCGATCTGGGGCTCCACGCAAGATCTCACCCCGTGGGGTCAGAATGATCACAAGAACGGTGAGCAAAAATCCCAGAACCACACGGGGGGACATAGTGAATGACCTGCAGAGAGCTGGGATCAAAGTAACAAAGCCTACCATCAGTAACACACTACGCCGCCAGGGACTCAAATCCTGCAGTGCAGAAGTGTCCCCCTGCTTAAGCCAGTACATGTCCAGGCCCGTCTGAAGTTTGCTAGAGTGCATTTGGATGATCCAGAAGAGGATTGGGAGAATGCCATATGGTCAGATGAAACCAAAATAGAACTTTTTGGTAAAAACTCAACTCGTCGTTTTTGGAGGACAAAGAATGCTGAGTTGCATCCAAAGGACACCATACCTACTGTGAAGCATGGGGGTGGAAACATCATGCTTTGGGGCTGTTTTTCTGCAAAGGGACCAGGACGACTGATCCGTGTAAAAGAAAGAATGAATGGGGCCATGTATCTTTAGAATTTGAGTGAAAACCTCCTTCCATCAGCAAGGGCATTGAAGATGAAACGTGGCTGGGTCTCTCAGCATGACAATGATCCCAAACACACCGCCGGGCAACGAAGGAGTGGCTTCGTAAGAAGGATTTCAAGGTCCTGGAGTGGCCTAGCCAGTCTCCAGATCTCAACCCCATAGAACATCTTTGGAGGGAGTTGAAAGTCCGTGTTGCCCAGCGACAGCCCCAAAACATCACTGCTCAAGAGGAGATCTGCATGGAGGAATGGGCCAAAATACCAGCAACAGTGTGTGAAAACCTTGTGAAGACTTACAGAAAACGTTTGACCTGTGTCATTGCCAACAAAGGGTATATAACAAAGTATTGAGAAACTTTTGTTATTGACCAAATACTTATTTTCCACCATAATTTGCAAATAAATTCATTAAAAATCCTACAATGTGATTTTCTGGATTTTTTTTTCTCATTTTGTCTGTCATAGTTGACGTGTACCTATGATGAAAATTACAGGCCTCTCTCATCTTTTTAAGTGGGAGAACTTGCACAATTGGTGGCTGACTAAATACTTTTTTCCCCCACTGTATATATATACTGTAGCTATTTAAAAATATCTATCTATTCAAATATCTTTCATATCATATTTTCCATCATTATCAATTAATACGGTAATACTGTTGGCAGTTCATGTGTAGGATTTTAACCTATAACCCAGATTGCCATTGTATTACATTTTTGATAAGCAATTCTTATTTTAGCAAACAATTATTGTGGTTCATCCTATATTCTCCCTAACATCCTTACCCCCTTGCAACAGATGTGGGATAAACACACACGCACATACTCTAACACACTCAACCCCTTTCCTCCACAATCAACCATAAAATCAGATGCTCAACGGTTGTTACATCCCAGAGCCCAACTCAAGAAAGGACCTGATTTATGAATGCATATACGAATGCATATACAGTTACAGCTGTTTGAGAAAGCATGCAAGATTGAGCAAAACAATGTGAGATTTGATAAATCTATGTCAAGTCCTAGGTGATGGAGATCAGATCCACCCTCTTCACCTGAGACACAAACACTCTGGTCCCCCGTTGTAACCATTTTTCCCAAGCATTTCCGTGCAGTCAGACCTTTGATTATTTTGTGCCACCTGGGCCACAATGATAAGCCCTCTCTCTGATTGTCCGAGTGTGACCCCCTCCCCATGGGTTACTGCAGCCAGTGTTGCCAGCACTGCCACTACCTGGGTGGGGGTACCCTACCGAAATCCCCACCGGCTAGGTACAAGGTCGTCAAGGTTCTCATTAGCAGCTTTGAGAATTTCCTTGTATATTATGCTCTCCCATCAGGGGGCTCTGGCTTTGTAGGACAAACCCTGCCAAATTTGGCAATGATTGGACGCTCATATCTCTGTCCTCTTTGTCATAAACAGTGTACACGTTCAAGTTGGATTTTGTCGACAGCCTCGAGTGGAATTTAAAGCGCTGTCAGAAAGAAGTCCTTCACAATTTTTTCTGTAATCTCTCCCTCTTATTCCTGGATACCCGTAAGTACTAGATTTTCTCTCATCGATCTAGTTTGTATGTCTCCTTTTTAAGTTCCTTAACGTCCGTTTCCATCCTAGTGACTGCCCCTTTTAGTTTTTTTGTATCGCTCTCCATTATCGCAGCTTTTTCGTCACTCATTTCAAGACTCGCCATCAACTCTTTTACATCATTACTGACCAACTCTAGTATGCCCAGTTTGTCATTTATCAACTTCAACAGGTCGCTTTCCACACTTACCAGTCCCAGTGGTGAAAAGCATAAATCATCTGTATCAGTCGAGGAGTCGCGTTTTCTCTTGGAGAATGATTCTCCTCGTTTATCTTCCGTCATGTTTGGGTGTTGCGTGTTGTAATATTTGTCGATACATTTCTCTAGCCTTATAATTTGTTTTGTGTTATTATCCAGATTGAATGTTATTACCCTCGAATATATGAAATGTTAATATTTAGTCTAACTTACTGATATTGAATATTATGTTTTTATGTTAAGGTGATTTGTACCGCTGTGTATTCAATACGCCATCTTGTATACCTGCCCTCTACCGGAAGTTCCCTCGAGTGAAGAAGTGAATTAAACTTAATGCGGCTACGCACATGAAATAATTCTACAGTATACTATGGTGATACTATGGTATCTTTGACATAGAAGTGGAGGCTTTCTCCTTGAAGAAACCTACTGGAGAAATACTAAAAGAGCACCTTTTCCATAACCTGTAGGTAGGACAGGGGTCTGACCAGATAGTTCAGAACAAATTCGATACTGTAGTATTTACTATAGTTAGAAAAGTGTAGTATTTTTGCGGACCGTAGTGTTTTTGCGGACATTACTGTGGTATTTACTACAGTGTTGTTTTGAGGATAATACTGTAGTATTTACTATAGTATTCTACAGTATATTACAACATTCTATAGTAAGTAAAACACATGTTCAAGGGATACTACAGTGTGTAGTATAGTATTCTACAGTATACCACAGTCTATTACAGAATTCTATAGTAATTACTGTAATATTCTATAGTAAATTGTAATATTTTTTCATGTGGGTAAACCAAAATGGAATTAAAAATGTTCAGTTCAACCCAATCTGAACATGTGATAAAGAGGGTGCACCAATTGTATTATTGTAATGTTACAGTCAACCAGCCGAGCATGCCATGTACTTGCAACATTGAGTTATTGTTGATGGAAAATATCTTAGTTTTTTCAGTGAAATGTTTTGCAGAACAATTGCAGGTGTGTTGTAGGTGGCCTACAACACCAACTGTCTCATACACACATGCCGTCATAGGAATGTCTGACAGACAACTTTGATACACCTCTACCCATATTGACATGGCATCCGTATTGGCGTATTCGTTAGCTTCCTTCCCATTTTCTAATTTGCTCAATGTGTCAGAGGATGCGACAAATCACTATCACTTTCACTGTGCTTCCTGGTTGGACAGCTGACCTGCTCTCTGTGTATTGATTTGGTCTGAGATTACCAAAGCAGCCGATCACATTTCCAATTTAAAAACCGAACATTGATCATGCAGCTTAAAAGGGGTGAGTATCTTGCCTCACAGCAGCCCTTGATTTGACTAATGAGTGCATATGAAGCTGACACACCACCTTTGTCTTTCAATTTTTCAAATGTGCCTCTGCTGTGGTGGAACAAGCCAATAACTTATATAATGTCATCAATGCATGAGTTACGAAAAACGTCAAGTTAGGTGTATATTTCTCATGTTAGGGATTTGGCCAACCGTGTATGGTGACCTTTGCTGTCTTAGGAAGTAACACTGCACATTGAGCCTAGATCTCAAGCACAACAGTGATCGACTTGATCGATGTGAGGCATTCATCGTTTCTGAGCGGAGCTGCACATACAGTACTAAACTTTCATCAGTGCTGATGATTGGCAGATTTCAATGCCAATGCTTTTGTTTCGTCAGGGGGTGTGTCAAAAACACAAGGAAACCTTCCCATCTCTCAGCTCACTAAACCAAGCACACACATCAGCTATCAGAGTGCAGGCTTATGAACCAAATATCCTGCCTTTCGAACAGATGTAGATCTATAATCTACTCATCACATCTCCAACATGCAATTGTCAAGTGTGAATTAATTAATCTGAAAGACTCATTTGCATGAGGAAATGCATCAAGGGCAGGCAGCCACAAAAACCCACAGCTACACCACAAGGGTCAAATACAGATGTAGGAATTTAATTTGATCACTTTTGTTGCTGAGAACATTATGGACTAAAAGTTAATATCCTGTTGCTGCAAGTTTATTTTGCTGAGACAATACAGGTCAAATTAAGATCTCACATCTGTATGGCCATCATCCACCTCACTAAAATGAGGACAGATGAGAAAAACATATATGAAATCTCGCAGGGAACGGGGAATAAAGCTGCAAAAGGACAAAAGTGCCGGTAGAGTTTGGCAGATTTCCAACAGTTATAACTCTGGCGGCTCTCAAAGTCATGGTAGATAGCATTACTGGGATTGTCTTTCTCTGTGGCTCAGAGATGGAGGGGGAATCAATTAGCCTCCAGCAGGCTCTGACCTTGAAATAGAGCTTCGGCCTGGCAGGAGGAAGTCTCTCCGGCACCACAGCATTTAGTTTTAGGAAGTCGTGCATCATCAGCTATTGATTTTTCATATTTTCATATGAATGGAAATAATGCGCGGCTAGCATTGGGGGCCCTTGTGCTTATTTCAAATATGCAGATGAGAACATGTTTTGGTGACATGCTGAGTGAAATTAACATAACAGCATGGTATTAACAGGCTTGTGATTAACTGCATCGGATGTGGTGTGTGGGACAGTAAGGGCATGTTTATGCAGTAGTAGCTAGTTGTTTACTTTATAGTTAGTTGTTTAGCAGTAACAACCTGTGGTGCTAATTCTTCCGAGGCTTACATTTACATTTTAGTCATTTAGCAGATGCTCTTATCCAGAGCGACTTACAGTCATGGCCACTTGCGCTACAATGCAAGTCACAGCATTTCTGCTTTCAGACAGAGTGCTCAGCACTATTATTCTCAGTATAGAGTTGCATAATAGGAAAAAATCTAGTTGTAAAAGCTTTTTTTTTTTTTTTTTACATGTACAAGTAATGGCCTTTTAGGCTGCCTATTGCAGTAGGGAAAGTTTGTACACTGGAGGATTGTATACAAACTATTTCACTGAATAGTATCACATGGAGATCTCCTTTCTGCATGTCTGTACCCAGTATGCTGATGTTTGATTTCAACATCAACTGACAGTTGATTTCCTCCATCTGACTACATTATCTGGCTCCCTTAAAATAAACATTCTTACTGTAGTGAATATTTGTGAGTTTTTGTCTTAATCTGACATAAAACCTCAGAATCCTTTCTTGTCTAAACTTCCAAGGCTAATATAACTGAACGTATTTACTCAACATGAGAGTAAACTAAAACTGAGAGCAAATTAAAATAACACATGGTTTCATTGGAAATACAAAGTGTGGCGTACTTACAGAATGTAGGGACAAAAATGTCATTCGATTCCACAGTAGTTTGTGGGTAGGGGGTTGGTGTTCCCTTGTTCACTGGTTTTGGGGTGATAGGGGGTCCAGGTTGCATGGGCGGGTCTGTGCGGTACGTCAATGCAGAGGTAGGGGTGTACTGAGTCACTCTGGGGGACTGGGGTACAAAGGGTCCTCCGGTGGGTTTCCCCTCTACTATGACCTCAGGTTGTCCTGTGCTGGTGGTCGTCGGCATTGGGACAGGGGAGGGGTGGGGAAATGACACTGGCAGATCCCATGTGGGGTCAGCAATGACGATGAAGGGGTTTTGTTCCATGCGATCAGGGTCCCGGTGGGTGGGCGGCTCATACTCAAAGATTTTGTCCACAAAGACCCACTTGAGGCCGGCAGTGCAGAAGGCCAGGCTGAGCAGGCAGGCCAGGATGGGGAG
Organism: Coregonus lavaretus; assembly: GCF_964263955.1. Classification (NCBI taxonomy): domain Eukaryota; kingdom Metazoa; phylum Chordata; class Actinopteri; order Salmoniformes; family Salmonidae; genus Coregonus; species Coregonus lavaretus. The sequence goes on along the minus strand of NC_140011.1, from coordinate 1,093,765 downwards.
GATGCAGATCTTCTCAGAGCGCAGGCAACTGCGCACCTGTTCCATCTCTATGCACACACAGCAAGTCCCTGCCAAGCCCAAGAATCCCAGGGGCCCGGCTCGCCCTCCATCGCCATCGTCACTGCCTCCCTCGGCACCCTCCTCCCCTCCCTCTCCACCTGCCGCAGACTCCTCCGGCGCCTCCTCGGGGGCTCGTCCGGGATCGGTGCAGGAGTGGGTGGGGGACGCTGATCCGGGAGGGACAACCAGGCCAGCGGAAGAGTCCTCCGCCTCCACTCCCTCCGTCATCCTCCCTCTATCTCTCTCTCTCTCTCTCAGACAGGAGGATCTCTGGACACCTGGACTCAACTCAAAGCACACAGCAGCAGGCTGCGGCAGGTGCTGTAAAGTGTGTTGTCCATTATCAGATCGCCATGGTGGGAGTTGGGTGGAAGATGAAGAAGGAGGATGCTTTTCACGGCCGTGTAGGGTAACCTTGTTAACGTCTGGTAAATAAACCAACAACACTTGCGTGACGGAGAGAAAGAGTTCTTCGCAGGTTCACTCTCGTGGCATTCTCACGGGAAATGCGTTCACAAAACAAGTCCCGAAATAAAACCATCAGATTCAGCTCAGCTCAGACACACAACAAAGGTAGTCCAGAAGACAGAATCGTTTTTTTCCCCCTTAGATCTCGTGCATGATCCAGTTGAGTTCAGTGCAGTTCGCTGGGTGGAATCAGTAGTGCGCTCACTCAACTGAGGACTTGAAGAGTGGAGCCAGCTGCTGTGTAAATGCTATGGGCAGGATGCGACTCTAGCGGCTGCGACAGAGTGAGCAGGCACTGCAGTGGCAGGAGTGACATGCTGTCTGTCTGTGGTGCTCAAGCAGCAGCCGAGAGGGGCTGAATCATCGGGGAGCAGCAGGTGCCCTCTATGCAGCGCCAGAGAAAGAGATCATTAGTGGAGAGAGAGAGAGAAGCGCTCGCACAATGCGGAAGGATGGCCAAGTCAGGATACTCCCCTTTTCTTCCTCCCACACCCCTCCTCTCCCTTTTAGCCTCTCTCTCTCTCTCTCTCTTTTTCTTTCTCTCTCTCCCACTCACTCGATTTCTCTCTGTTTGGTATTTCCACGCACTCTTCCCAGGCTGCTCCCAGTCTGAACACAAAGCATACAGATAAGCAAGTTCGTACTTGATTAAATTATGGGGAATGGCAAGGAATCACAGGCAAACAGACGGCTCTGGTCTCTCTCTCTCTCTCTCTCTCTCTCTCTCTCTCTCTCTCTCTCTCTCTCTCTCTCTCTCTCTCTCTCTCTCTCTCTCTCTCTGTCTCTCTCTCTGTCTCTGTCTCTGTCTCTGTCTCTGTCTCTCACCAGACCATTTATTATGCTAATACAAAAGGGTGTGTTTTTTTGTCAAGGGGTGGGAGCCATAGAAATAGACATATGATCCGTCCCAAGGGGATTGGCTCCTCTCAGATATCTTCCTTCATTTGGAGTCAATGACAATAAAAGGACAAATCAGTGAAGTAATATTTCCATTAAAATAACCCAATAAGGAACTTTCCATTAAAATAACCCAATAGGGAGTCGCGGTGCCATCACTATCACTCATTATCAATACACAATACAATTTTGTCATAGTTTAACATGCTTAATTGTTCATATTACAGAAGCCAATTTCAGAGCTGGCATGATGTTCTTTTTTACTCTAAATTCAAGATAACACATATGCATGTTTTGAGCTTTCGAGCATGTCTGTGTGGAAATAAAAGGTTAGACTTCTGACATTTGGACAATTCAGTCAAAACAAAAAAGGGAGTGGGATTAAATTGAAATGTATTAGCACTAAAAGAGTCTCTTCCCACAGGGACTCCTTACCTTCAGATGGATAAAACTCATTAGACGTGACAGCTAGCTACGAGATCAGACCACTAATTTCCATAAGACTATTCTTTAGGGAACTACTTTACTTCATACATGTGTTACTACACCAAGTTATTCAAAGGCCATATCTTCATATACTTTACTTTAAGTTATATATACCTTACTTTAAGTTAAGAAACAGTATGGGACAGGCTGAATAGTAATAGCGAGCACAGTATCTCGCTAATCCATGGGACACAGAACCAGCTCAACTTCTCACCATTCAGAAGCACAGCTCAGAAATGCACAATAAATGCTCTATTTACCACAGGAGGTTAGTGCCACTTTAATTGGGGAAGACGGGCTCGTGGTAATGGCTAGAGCGGAATCAGTGAAATGGTATCAAATGGATTCCATGTGTTTGATGCCATTCCATTTGCTCCGTTCCAGCCATTATTATGAGCCATCCTCCCCTCAGCAGCCTCCACTGCTATTTACTACACCTCTGCAGAAAATCCCTGTCTTGTTTGTCACACGGCCCAGGCGTATTTGCTTTTCGAATCGCGTCTGCCACAATGCAAGAGGAGCCGGGATTATTACTGGTCACAAAATCCACACTTTTCATGAATGGCTTTAAGCACAATCTCCTAACGATCCTGAGCAGCACTACATAGACGGGGAGAAATCCCCCTGGTGAGCTGTTAAGCTCTTCACCCCGGTGCTAATAGGCTGGGAGGACAATCCAAAGACTGCTGTCTGAGAGCGCGAGCGAGGGGGGAATTTAACCAGGAGGCTGACCACGGTCAGAAGGTCATGTCCACACCATACTTCCCATTGACACACAAATGACCCTCTTCATTCATCAAGAGGAATTAATACCTGTCAAGTGGCTATTCTCATCCTCTGGATCAGGGTGTCTGTATATTGATATACTATACAGTACATTTACGCCATTTAAAAGAGAGGTTTGATCAAAAGAGGTATCTTTTATTTGATAGCACCTCATGCCTAGAACCAAACAGCCATATTGGTACTCCTCAGAAAAGCAGTCCTCCATAGGAATGAATGGAATTCTACAATATTTCATTTAAATGTTTCAAGGACAAATGTACATGTATTTAAGTATTTTGTTGTTGTAGTGGGGGCATTAATATTAGTACTTTCAAAAAATTATACTTTAAGGAAAATGTTTTTATTTATTTACTATTTGTATGTTTAGTTTACATAATATAATTTCAAAGTATGCATTAAGGTAGAAGAAGCATGACAAAAACAAATGTAGACATTTATAAATGCATTTCTATAGCTTCCAAAATATATTTTTTACAATGGTGGAATAGTGCCTCCTGAGTGGCGCAGTGGTCTAAGGCACTGCATCGCAGTGCTAACTGTGCCACTAGAGATCCTGGTTCGAATCCAGGCTCTGTCGCAGCCGGCAGCGACCGGGAGACTCATGGGTGGCGCACAATTGGCCCAGCGTCATCCAGGGTAGGGGAGGGAATGGCCGGCAGGGATGTAGCTCAGTTGATAGAACATGGCGTTTGCAACGCCAGGGTTGTGGGTTTGATTCCCACGGGGGGCCAGTAGAAAAAAAAAAAAAATGTATTCACTAACTGTAAGTCGCTCTGGATAAGAGCGTCTGCTAAATGACTAAAATGTAAATGTGCCAAGATGGAGGCATGGTTGCTTCAAAACAGCACCCCCTGTCAGTCATCTAGGGTATACACTACCGTTCAAAAGTTTGGGGTCACTTAGAAATGTCCTTGTTTTCCATGAAAACATACATGAAATGAGTTTAAATAGGAAATATAGCAGAATGAATAGGAAATGTAGTCATTGACAATGTTAAAAAATAATGATTTTTAATTGAAATAATAATTGTGTCCTTCAAACTTTGCTTTCGTCAAATAATCCTCCATTTGGAGCAGTTACAGCCTTGCAGACCTTTGGCATTCTAGTTGTCTATTTGTTGAGGTAATCTGAAGAGATTTCACCCCATACTTCCTGAAGCACCTCCCACAAGTTGGATTGGCTTGATGGGCCAAGCTGCTCCCACAACAGCTCAATAGGGTTTAGATCCGATGACAGTGCTGGCCACTCCATTTCAGACAGAATACCAGCTGACTGCTTCTTCCCTAAATAGTTCTTGCATAGTTTGGAGCTGTGCTTTGGGTCATTGTCCTGTTGTAGGAGGAAATTCGATCCAATCAAGCGCCGTCCACAGGGTATGGCATGGCGTAACAAAATGGAGTGATAGCCTTCCTTCGTCAAGATCCCTTTTACCCTGTACAAGTCTCCCACTTTACCATGACCAAAGCACCCCCAGACCATCACATTGCCTCCACCATGTTTGACAGATGGCATCAAGCACTCCTCCAGCATCTTTTCATTTGGTCTGCATCTCACAAATGTTCTTCTTTGTGATCCGAACACCTCAAACTTCTATTCATCTGTCCATAACACTTTTTTTCCAATCTTCAACCGTCCAGTGACTGTTATTTTGCCCATCTTAATCTTTTATTTTTATTGTCCAGTCTGAGATACAGCTTTTTCTTTGCAATTCTGCCTAGAAGGTCAGCATCCCGGAGTCGCCTCTTCACTGTTGACGTTGAGACTGGTGTTTTGCAGGTACTATTTAATGAAGCTGCCAGTTGAGGACTTGTGAGGCGTCTGTTTCTCAAACTACACACTCTACTGTATTTGTCCTCTTGCTCAGTTGTGCACCGGGGCCTCCCACTCCTCTTTCTATTCTGGTTAGAGCCAGTTTGCGCTGTTCTGTGAAGGGAGTAGTACACAGCGTTGTACGAGATCTTCAGTTTCTTGGCAATTTCTCGCATGGAATAGCCTTAATTTCTCAGAACAAGAATAGACTGACGAGTTTCAGAATAAAGTTATTTGTTTCTGGCCATTTTGAGCCTGTAATCAAACCCACAATTGCTGATGCTCCAGATACTCAACTAGTCTCAAGAAGGCCAGTTTTATTGCTACTTTAATCAGCACAACAGTTTTCAGCTGTGCTAACATAATTGCAAAAGGGTTTTCTAATGATCAATTAGCCTTTTAAAATGATAAACTTGGATTAGCAAACACAACGTGCCATTGGAACACAGGACTGATGGTTGCTGATAATGGGCCTCTGTACGCCTATGCAGATATACCATTAAAAATCAGCCATTTCCAACTACAATAGCCATTTCCAATCAATTTGATGTTATTTTAAAGGACAAAAAATTTGCTTTTCTTTGGAAAACAAGGACATTTCTAAGTGACCCCAAACTTTTGAACGGTAGTGTATATAAATCATTGGGTATAACAATTTTTGGTCATGGTCGACATATCCAACAATGTTAGGGACAACACATTTTTTAATAATCCACTGTTGATCAGAAAGCAATTAATATTAATATATTGTTTCTGAACTTGATCAAAGGCCAAAAGGTACACTGAACAGAAATATAAACGCAACATGTAAAGTGTTCGTCCCATGTTTCATGAGCAGAAATAAAATATTTTTCCATATGCAAAAAAAGGGTATTTCTCTCAAATTTTGTGCACAAATATGTTTACATCCCTGTTAGTGAGCATTTATCCTTTGCCAAGATAATCCATCCACCTAACAGGTGTGGCATATCAAGAAGCTGATTAAACAGCATGATCATTACACAGGGCACTTGTGCTGTACGTGTAACCACGCCAGCCCAGGACCTCCACATCCGGCTTCTTCACCTGCGGGATCGTCTGAGACCAACCACCTGGACAGCTGATGAAACTGTGGGTTTGCATAACCAAAGAATGTGCATGCTCGTCATCCTCACCAGGGTCTTTACCTGACTGCAGTTAAGAGTCGTAACCGACTTTAATGGGCAAATGCTCACCTTCGATGGCCACTGGCACGCTGGAGGCATCATTTTCTTGTTTTTTATTTATTTACGGATAGCCAGGGTCACACTCCAACACTCAGAAATAATTTACAAACAAAGCACTTGTGTTTCGTGAGTCCGCCAGATCAGAGGCAGTAGGGATGACCAGGGATGTTCTCTTGATAAGTGTGTGAATTGGACCATTCAAAATGTAATGAGTAACTTTGGGTGTCAGGGAAAATGTATGGAGTAAAAAGTACATACTTTTCTTTAGGAATGTAGTGAAGTAAAAGTAAAAGTAGTTAAAAATAGAAATAGTAAAGTAAAGTACAGATACCCCCAAAAACTACTTAAGTAGTACTTGAAAGTATTTTTACTTAAGTACTTTACACCACTGGCGAAGGCAAATGGTGGTCACACCAGATACTGACTGCTTTCTGATCCACTCTACCTTTTTTTAAGGTACAGTATATGTGACCAACATATATATATCTGTATTCCCAGCCATGTAAAATCCATAGATTAGGGCCTAATTTATTTATTTTAATTGACTGATTTCCTTATGTGAACTGTAACTCAGTAACATCTTTGGAATTGTTGCATGTTGCATTTATATTTTTGTTCAGTGTATATTTGTAACATCCTGTGGAGTGTTTCATCACCAAACTTTGAAGTATCCTAATGAATATTGGTTTATATAACGCTTGGATCCAAAATTCTCATCCAAGAAGTAATCATTTCTGCTACAACTATCAAGAGATGTTCTTTCTTCCAATAAAAGCAGAAAATCGGCAATGTGCTATAAGATGAAAAAGGACACCCTCGCCTGTGGTAATTATTCCTCCAGCTAAATGGGAATACATTTATTTCCTTTTACATGCAGTCATTTACAGGAAGTTCAATCCATTATTTATGGTAGAGGATAGGAGACAGATGGACCTGACCTACAAACATCCCAGCGTAGATTTGAAAGCAAGACAGATTATCTGCCTATTGGCAGGAAGAAGGTTACCAGTGCATTAGGAGATAAGGCTCTTTCTTGGCAAAAACAGCCAAGCATAACTTTTATTAACAAATAAGGTCTAGGAGGAGTCAGACTAGAAGTCAATAATGCGCACATCTTTGCTGACGCTCCAACAGTAGGCAGGTTTCAATTGACCTAGGTTTATTTGGCACGGACCTTGGCGATACATTGGCACATGAGAATGATTAGAATATGACAAATATTAGTCAATTATTGCATTCTATCCATGCTGTCTTTTGTGTGCTACCCGATACAGTCCATTAAACATATGTGGGAGGGCATACAGGTTGTCACCAATTTATTAATGCGCAATAAATGGGTAATGGAAACACTTCAACCACTACATTTTTATTTGACACTGTATTTTGTTTTGGGGGGTGTGACATGATTACGTCCAGTTGTTTTTATCGACACAAAATGGTTAAATGGAAACTCGTCTAGCAGGTAATTGTCGCATTTAGTTTCTACTTGAACCTTCTAAATGTCGACAAAAAAATCACTGGGCAAGTTAATGGAAACTAGTGAGGTTTAAAGAAACAGAGGCCCATTTTCATCCCGCCAGAGCGCTGTATCATTGGCAGGGCCAAGACAACATGGAGGGCATGCTGTAGCTAAGCTCCCAATGTATGTCTAGTCATTAAGGGTGGAATATATGGAGGGGGCTTAAAAATTTAAAGAATGGCCACTGGATAGTCCCAGCCCCGGCTCCGTGCCCTGGCTTTGATGTGACATAAAAGGGGCAATTGAGTCATTTACAGGGGATAGAATTAAGGAGAAGCTGGGTGTGCGTTAGTGCCCTGGCTCTCTGTCCTCGCCTCCCCCTGTCCACCAGCCTGGTGCCAGAGGTAAAGGCTCATTCGTCGTGCGACCGCCTGACACATGCACACACTCCGCCCCATCCCACTAGTGCCTGTAATGGAGCTACGGGCAGGAAGTCAGTCATTCAATGGAGGAGAGGGAGAGGGAGGGAGCTCCATTATCATTAGTGCTACATGCACGGTGTATCATTATTTACGGTGGTCCTTAAGGAGACATTGAGAGCAACAACTGAAGCAAACAAAGAGATAGAAACTCAAAAGCCACAAAGGTTTTTTCTATTGCTTACACGGTTTCTTGACTGATCTGTGAGAAAATAGCAAAATGTGCTGTTTTTCTTTCTGATTCTCAAACATCAGAATTCAAATGAACTACAGTGGTGACAGAAGAGACACCGTCATCTAAATGATACAAAATACAAACGACAACCCAGAGAGGCAACGCGTCAAATTAAATTTGAATAAAAATGCAAATAACCATCTCTACTCCCAGAAAAACAAGGGAGGAATCACTTTGCATTATACAGTTCGAGAGGAAATAAACTTCTCGAATGAATAACTGACTACAGAGAATTTGGGAGTGAGCTGCCGTTTTGTGGAAGTTAAAAGCAAAAGATACTTGTGCCATCAATCATGCTCATATCATGAAAGACAAACTTTGAGCAAACGCTGTGAGGAAATTCAATTTTGTTTAAAATGTTTGCCATTCTCACAAATGTCAGCTTTCTGCGAAGTGAGATCAGGAGAGAGAAGTGTGCAGGCGAGAACTGCAGGGCTGCAGCAGCAGTATTTAATTCATTATGCAATGTTGGGAGGTACAGTAAAGTAATTCTCGTTCAGAGCCCCTTTCCCAAATTGAATGGGAGGCACTTGGCGAGTTGACGTGACTGAGACTGCAGATGCTTGGTGATTACACCTGCTCTTAAGCCACGGTTGGTGACAGTGCTGATACTGTTAATCTCTGTGGCTTTGTCATTTTGTCACATTCTCAAAATGGGGCTGTGTTCGGTCATCTTGGTCTGTCAAACTGGAGTGTGTCAACAGCCAAAGAGAGGAAAACAAACACTATAGCAGGGCTGAGTAGGCCTACTCTGTTCACAATGATAGTTGTGACTCGTTTCAGGAAACTAGGCGTATGTCGTGCATCACTACTTCACAGGAGAGACATTTATTAATCAAAATACGTTTTCGACAGAAATGCCTTCTGGAACATGTGAACTTCAATGTGCCTTAATAACAAACTTGTATGCCATCTGTAAATACGAATAAAACTGTTAAATTACGAGCCTAGTTGGTTTAGCCACGGAAAAAGACAGGAACCTTCCCGCTAGCCATGATTGTCTGAGATAATGGATGGGCTGGACATGCCGAGAGATGAGTTCGGATTGGTCTGCCATGTAGCATGCTTCTGTCTATAACAAAGGGCTGCTCAGTATGTGTAGGTAATCCTTTCTAACGCGGCTTTTTTGAAATATACATAGATCATGAATAACTGCAAAAGTGTTGCTCTACACTTTCTGGAGGACAGAGTTTTGAAATCAGTGGAATGCCCGGTGGAAGCAGAGTATGATAGCTAAGGTGATGTAAAAAATTCTGGCGTTTGATTACAAATATGCGGAGGGAGTCGAAAAGAGAACAAACAGAAGGCTGTTGTATAAAATACCTGTTTCCGGATTACATCTTCAAACTAAGGGCAACCATGGCATCCGTGACAGAGAGGGAGATGCATTCATCCTTGTATAAGGGTAAGAGAGTCTAGCTAGCTACATTTTCAGATATTATGCGTTTCTAATATTGTCAGAAAGTAGTTTTCATCAAGTTAAAGCGTACTATTAACTAGCTAGCTAACATTACGTGTATGATCTGTGTAGTAATATTATTTGTATCTCAGAGCCATTTGCATTGCTAGTTATAGACTAATGTTAGCTACCTAGCCAACTGCAGATTCATGCATGGTAGTAATGTTATGAGTTGGGATTATGGTTCATTGTTTAGCTAACTAGCTAGCTACATGTCTAAATAAAAGACTCCACTATGCAAGGTATCATTTCACTGTACCGTTTACACCTTCTGTATCCTGTGTATGTGACAAATACACTTTGGTTTGATTTGATATAGTGTGTGTTTACCAGAGACGGTAATGTGAAGAACAACATGACCTGCACCAAAGTCAAATTAGGATATAACGTTAGGCCAACGAGACAGTGTCCAAGTTCTAAAATTCTCCGGTAGAATACCCTGCTAATATTTGGTCCCACTCAGCTATTTTCTGTAATTAGCTTGCCATTAACTTGTAAATAATGATCTTGTTGTGAGTTTATTTCCCTGTAATAATGAAAACAAATTAGCTAAAGTTAAGATGTTGTCAGCTATAAGATGTGGTCATTATTTGAACTGGCTACTTAATGTTAGCTAGCTAGCTAACAAGCTAGGAATGAACAAAAACATTGTTTAGAAAGTTGCTTTTAGTTGCCTGGTTTGCTAGATTGACAAATACTACATTCATTTTTTAAATGGAGGGGTTTATTGGTGTTAAAATGTATCAGTTATGCTATTTTGGACCACCAGGCTGCTGATGACATGCATGATAATCCTTAAAGAAATGGGTGGGGCTAAGGCTTAAGAGTGTGTGAACAGATGGGTGTAGACAAAGAAGAGCTTTCCAGTACGTGTACCGAAACATTCAAGGGCCATTTTCTCAAAAGTTATCAACTTTCAAAGCAGAATTCCTCTACCATTGTTCCTCAACTGTTGTGTATGATATACATTTTTCTAGCTCTGAATCTCAACTTTTATCAAATGTAAAAAACAAAAATTCCAATTTTGCTACATAAGCCCGAATCGAGCCGGTCGGTCACAGTTAGTTCACCATACTGAAATGTCATGGAGCAGGCATTCCTTATAAAAGTAGCTGCCTTTGCTTTCGTCACGTCTTTTCTCTGTGTGTCTATATGTATATATCTTCCAAAGGAAGCAAAGCAACAATCCCCTCAACAGATGAGAAATTAGTGGCTCAACACAGATTATGGAATCCTTGATGAAAGATAGGATTGTACAATCTGTCATGAAGGCGGTTCAGTGCGTCAAGGAAAAACTCTCCCATCAGAGACGAAACAAACCCCATCACAATTTACTTTCGGTCTTTATATACATTTTGACACTGCATTGGGTATCTGCAAAAGCCTACTAATTCAGTGAGAAATGCAGAAAAATAGAAATTCACCCACTTTGACTACGCAATTGTGCGTTAATGGGTGGAAAAGGGCCCGAAAGATAAGTCGGAAGAACAGCTGCTATACATAACTCATCAGAACAAATGAACAGAGGATGAGATGCAGAGGAGTGCTAGTGGGATTGTTAAACTTCAAAGCCTTCCTCCCCATGGTGAATATGCAGGCACTGATGGGGAAAATAGATCAAAACAAGAAAGCCAAACACACTCTACTCAGCGCCTTTGTTCCATCTAGATCTATGGGCTTAAAGGAGCAGTCTCCCTCTTCAGCTCCCATGCTGCACAACCGAGCACCAGCAGAGAGACATAACATTCCCAAGAGCAGACAAACCCCTCTGACAACACTGAACAGGAACTTGGCAAAGAGCACAAGACTAATAGTGTGCCTACGTAGAGATCCCACTAGAGCCTCCTTTCCCTGACCAAGTTAACCTCCACTCATTTGGGCCTATTCAAACCATATGTTGAATGGAAGCCTCTTCTACTCTGAATCATATAAATTTTTTCCTGTTAAGTGTAATCGAATGGATTACAAATTTAAGAGATTAACCTCATAACTCCTGTCAAACGTAACGCACCCAGAAACATTTACATTGGTCCTAGCAAGGCAGAATTACAGGAAAATAATTATGTCACCGGGAAGTTCCCCTGACCACAACCGGCCAGTCACTCCAATGGGATGAACTCAATATCCACCAGCCAACAGTCATGGATGTCTAGATGTTTTTAGCAGCTTATGAAAACAACATGACATGTCTATGGTATTTTTGTTAATGGAGTAATGTCTAAATGCCATTGATATGACATTGTACGTTTGCTTCGCAGAAAGGCCTTATCCTGGGGCGACTGACATGGGTTTATTTGACATACTATCTCTCCGCATGTCCCAACATCTGCTTAGTGGAGGTCCATGTGCTCCAGACATGTCTTGTAGCATTAACGCGCTAACCTTAGATTCTGATGCCCTGACCAACACAGATGGTCATGTTCCTGATCTCAGAAACAAGAATCCCTCACCATATTGAGATGAGTTTAAAAGAGCAGCAACCATGCTTGAATGGAGATGTGTGTGACAAAGGCTTCGGAAACATTCTTTATGAACAATGGGCGTATATCTAGCAAAATGCAGTAATGTCAAAATACCAACATGTTGTCTGACATGACACAGTGACACAGTCTGCAGTCCCCAATTGCTTCAAGGTGTCCACCATTGTTCCTGTACCCAAGAAAGTGAAGGTAATTTAACTAAATGACTATCGACCAATAGCACACACTTCTGTTATCATTAAGTGCTTTGAGAGGCTACTTAAGGATCATATGACCTCCACCTTACCCGACACCCTAGACCCACTCCAATTTGCATAACGCCCCAATAGATCCACGGATGATGCAATCACCATCGTACTGCACACTTCCCTATCCCATCTGGACAAGAGGAATACCTATGTAAGAATGCTGCTACAGCTCAGCCTTCAACACCATAGTACCCTCCAAGCTCACCATTAAGCTCGGGGCCCTGGGCCTGAACCCTGCCCTGTGCAACTGGGTCCTGGACTTCCTCACGGGCTGCCCCCAGGTGGTGAAGGTAGGCAACAACACCTCCACTACACGGATCCTCAACAAAGGGGCCCCACAAGTGTGCGTGCTCAGCCCCCTCCTGTACTCCCTGTTCACCCATGACTGCGTGGCCATGCACGCCTCCAACTCAATCATCAAGTTTGCAGAAAACACAATTGTGGTAGGCCGATTACCAACAATGACGAGACAGCCTACTGGGAGGAGGTGAGGGCCCTGGCGGAGTGGTGCCAGGAAAATAGCCTCCACCTCAACAAAAGGAATGAGCTGAACGTGGACTTCAGGAGACAGCAGACAGCAGACAGCAGAGGGAGCACGCCCCCCATCCACATAGACAGGGCCGCAGTGGAGAAGGTGAAAAGCTTCAAGTTCCTCGGCATACACATCACTGACAGTCTGAAATGCTTCACCCACACAGGCAATGTGGTGAAGAAGGCGCAACAGCGCCTCTTAAACCTCAGAAAGCTGAAGAAATGTGTCTTGGCCCCTACCACCATCACAAACTTTTACAGATGCACCATTGAGAGCATCCTGTCAGGCTGTACAATTGCACCGCCCGCAACCGCAGGGCTCTCCAGAGGGTGGTGCAGTCTGCCCAACGCATCACCGGGGGCACACTGCCTGCCTTCCAGTGTCACAGGAAGGCCAAGAAGATCATCAAGGACCTAACCCAATCGAGCCACGGCCTAATCACCCCGCCCTCATCCAGAAGGCGAAGTCAGTGCAGGTGCATCAAAGCTGGGACTGAGAGACTGAAAGACAGCTTATATATCTCAAGGCAATCAGACTGTTAAATAGCCATCAAAAGCTGGCCACCACCAAGTACCCTACCCTCAAATTAGGCACTATCACTAGCATGCTACCACCCGGTTACTCAACCCTGCACCTTAGAGGCTGCTGCCGTATGTACATAGTGGAACACTGGTCATTTATTTTATTTTACTTCTGCTCTTTTTTTCTCAACACTTTTTTTGTTGTTTTATTTTTACATTTTTTGTTAAAAATAAATGCACTGTTGGTTAAGGGCTGTAAGTAAGCATTTCACTGTAATGTCTGCACCTGTTGTATTCGGCGCATGTGACCAATAAAATTTGATTTGATTTGATTTAATAATGGAACACTGGTGACTTTAATCATGTTTACATACTGTTTTACCAATTTCATATACAGTGGGGAGAACAAGTATTTGATACACTGCCGATTTTGCAGGTTTTCCTACTTACAAAGCATGTAAAGGTCTGTAAGTTTTATCATTGGTACACTTCAACTGTGAGAGACGGAATCTAAAACAAAAATCCAGAAAATCACATTGTATGATTTTTAAGTAATTCATTTGCATTTTATTGCATGACATACAGTGGGGAAAAAAAGTATTTAGTCAGCCACCAATTGTGCAAGTTCTACCACTTAAAAAGATGAGAGAGGCCTGTAATTTTCATCATAGGTACACGTCAACTATGACAATCAAATTGAGAAAAAAAAATCCAGAAAATCCCATTGTAGGATTTTTAATGAATTTATTTGCAAATTATGGTGGAAAATAAGTATTTGGTCACCTACAAACAAGCAAGATTTCTGGCTCTCACAGACCTGTAACTTCTTCTTTAAGAGGCTCCTCTGTCCTCCACTCGTTACCTGTATTAATGGCACCTGTTTGAACTTATTATCAGTATAAAAGACACCTGTCCACAACCTCAAACAGTCACACTCCAAACTTCACAATGGCCAAGACCAAAGAGCTGTCAAAGGACACCAAAAACAAAATTGTAGACCTGCACCAGGCTGGGAAGACTGAATCTGCAATAGGTAAGCAGCTTGGTTTGAAGAAATCAACTGTGGGAGCAATTATTAGGAAATGGAAGACATACAAGACCACTGATAATCTCCCTTGATCTGGGGCTCCACGCAAGATCTCACCCCGTGGGGTCAAAATGATCACAAGAACGGTGAGCAAAAATCCCAGAACCACACGGGGGGACCTAGTGAATGACCTGCAGAGAGCTGGGACCAAAGTAACAAAGCCAACCATCAGTAACACACTACGCCGCCAGGGACTCAAATCCTGCAGTGCGAGACGTGTCCCCCTGCTTAAGCCAGTACATGTCCAGGCCCGTCTGAAGTGCATTTGGATGATCCAGAAGAGGATTGGGAGAATGTCATATGGTCAGATGAAACCAAAATATAACTTTTTGGTAAAAACTCAACTCGTCATGTTTGGAGGACAAAGAATGCTGAGTTGCATCCAAAGAACACCATACCTACTGTGAAGCATGGGGTTGGAAACATCATGCTTTGGGGCTGTTTTTCTGCAAAGGGACCAGGACGACTGATCCGTGTAAAGGAAAGAATGAATGGGGCCATGTATCGTGAGATTTTGAGTGAAACCCTCCTTCCATCAGCAAGGGCATTGAAGATGAAACGTGGCTGGGTCTTTCAGCATGACAATGATCCCAAACACACTGCCCGGGCAACGAAGGAGTGGCTTCGTAAGAAGCATTTCATGGTCCTGGAGTGGCCTAGCCAGTCTCCAGATCTCAACCCCATAGAAAATCTTTGGAGGGAGTTGAAAGTCTGTGTTGCCCAGCGACAGCCCCAAAACATCACTGCTCTAGAGGAGATCTGCATGGAGGAATGGGCCAAAATACCAGCAACAGTGTGTGAAAACCTTGTGAAGACTTACAGAAAACGTTTGACCTGTGTCATTGCCAACAAAGGGTATATAACAAAGTATTGAGAAACTTTTGTTATTGACCAAATACTTATTTTCCACCATCATATGCCAATAAATTCATTAAAAATCCTACAATGTGATTTTCTGGATTTTTTTTTCTCATTTTGTCTGTCATAGTTGACGTGTACCTATGATGAAAATTACAGGCCTCTCTCATCTTTTTAAGTGGGAGAACTTGCACAATTGGTGGCTGACTAAATACTTTTTTTCCCCACTGTAAGTATTTGATCACCTACCAACCAGTAAGAATTCCGGCTCTCACAGACCTGTTAGTTTTTCTTTAAGAAGCCCTCCTGTTCTTCACTCATTACCTGTATTAACTGCACCTGTTTGAACTCGTTACCTGTATTAAAGACACCTGTCCACACACTCAATCAAACAGACTCCAACCTCTCCACAATGGCCAAGACCAGAGAGCTGTGTAAGGACATCAGGGATAAAATTCTAGACCTGCACAAGGCTGGGATGGGCTACAGGACAATAGGCAAGCAGCTTGGTGTGAAGGCAACAACTGTTGGCGCAATTATTAGAAAATGGAAGAAGTTCAAGACGACGGTCAATCACCCTCGGTCTGGGGCTCCATGCAAGATCTCACCTCGTGGGGCATCAATGATCATGAGGAAGGTGAGGGATCAGCCCAGAACTACACGGCAGGACCTGGTCAATGACCTGAAGAGAGCTGGGACCACAGTCTATAAGAAAACCATTAGTAACACACTACGCCGTCATGGATTAAACCTGAAGGATCTGGAGAAGGTCTGTATGGAGGAGTGGGCCAAAATCCCTGCTGCAGTGTGTGCTAACCTGGTCAAGACCTACAGGAAACGTATGATCTCTGTAATTGCAAACAAAGGTTTCTGTACCAAATATTAAGTTCTGCTTTTCTGATGTATCAAATACTTATGTCATGCAATAAAATGCAAATTAATTACTTAAAAATCATACAATGTGATTTTCTGGATTTTTGTTTTAAATTCGGTCTCTCACAGTTGAAGTGTACCTATGATAAAAATTACAGACCTCTACATGCTTTGTAAGTAGGAAAACCTGCAAAATCGGCAGTGTATCAAATACTTGTTGTCCGCATTGTATATATATACACTGAATTCTAGTCAAGGTCATCCTATTCAACTATTGCTGTACATATACTACTCTATCCTAAATATTCTTCAGATATACTACATATTCTATCCACATACTGTCCATAATGTCTATATATCCCATAACATATTTATATACACAACCGTTCAAAGGTTTGGGGTCACTTAGAAATGTCCTTGTTTTCGAAAGAAAAGCACTTTTTTTGTCCATTAAAATAACATCAAATTGATCAGAAATACAGTGTAGACATTGTTCATGTTGTAAATGGCTATTGTAGCTGGAAACGGCTGATTTTTATTGGAATATCTACATAGGCGTACAGAGGCCCATTATCAGCAACCATCAGTCCTGTGTTCCAATGGCACGTTGTGTTTGCTAATCCAAGTTTATCATTTTAAAAGGCTAATTGATCATTAGAAAACCCTTTTGCAATTATGTTAGCACAGCTGAAAACTGTTGTGCTGATTAAAGAAGCAATAGTTGAGTATCTGGAGCATCAGCAATTGTTGGTTCAATTACAGGCTCAAAATGGCCAGAAACAAATAACTTTCTTCTGAAACTCGTCAGTCTATACTTGTTCTGAGAAATGAAGGCTATTCCATGCGAGAAATTGCCAAGAAACTGAAGATCTCGTACAATGCTGTGTACTACTCCCTTCACAGAACAGCGCAAACTGGCTCTAACCAGAATAGAAAGAGGAGTTGGAGGCCCCGGTGCACAACTGAGCAAGAGGACAAATACATTAGAGTGTTTAGTTTGAGAAACAGACGCCTCACAGGTCCTCAACTGGCAGCTTCATTAAATAGTACCTGCAAAACACCAGTGTCAACGTCAACAGTGAAGAGGCGACTCCGGGATGCTGACCTTCTAGGCGGAGTTGCAAAGAAAAAGCCATATCTCAGACTGCCTAGAAGGTCAGCATCCCGGAGTCGCCTCTTCACTGTTGAGGTTGAGACTGGTGTTTTGCGGGTACTATTTAATGAAGCTGCCAGTTGAGGACCTGTAATCGAAATCACAATTGCTGATGCTCCAGAAACTCAACTACTCAAGAAGGCCAGTTTTATTGCTTCTTTAATCAGCACAACAGTTTTCAGCTGTACTAACATAATTGCAAAATGTTTTTTCTAATGATCAATTAGCCTTTTAAAATGATAAACTTGGATTAGCAAACACAACGTGCCATTGGAACACAGGACTGATGGTTGCTGATAATGGGCCTCTGTACGCCTACATAGATATTCCATTAAAAATAGCCATTCACAACATTAACAATGTCTACACTGTATTTCTGATCAATTTGATGTTATTTTAATGGACAAAAAATTGCTTTTCTTTCAAAAACAAGGACATTTCTAAGTGACCCCAAACTTTTGAACGGTAGTGTATGTAAATAAGGTACATTTGCTAAAATATATAAAAACCTGTTTTCACTTTGTCATTATGGGGTATTGTGTGCCGATTGATGAGGGACAAAATGTATTGAATCCATTTTAGAATAAGGTTGTAACGTAACAAAATGTAGTAAAAGGGAATGGGTCTGAATACTTTCCGAATGCACTGTTATACTGTTAGTCAGCAGAATCAGTGTGACCTGTTCATAGAACATACTTCAAGAGAAGAAGTACAGTAGCATCTGATGAGTGCTGAGACTGTTCAAATCTCCAATGAGTCCTAAATATGCAAATGTAGAGGGCTTATGATCTGTGTAATGGTTTAGTTCTGCTAGCGAAATCCAAGCATATGAAGCCGGGAGCCATCCATTTCACACCAACTGCAATGTCAGCTCGCTCACGACTATATAACAGTGAGCCCATTTTCCTTCTCCACCCCTTCCAACCTTCTGACCAGATTAAAAGGTTAACTTAAATCAATAGCCATACATTTTGTGAATGTTTAAAACAGATTATTTAAGGGCAGTATATTATTAAGGGCCATATTTTCTTGGACCCATTTAAATCTAAATAATGTGTCAAATAACACATACAGCATCGGACCAGAAATCACTCACAATGAAGTGTAGAAATAATACTAAAAATCAAATCAAATCAGCCTGAGCATGTACCACTATAAGATTAGGGGTGGGACAATTTAAGTTTTTGTCCCCCCACGTTTATCTGAAATCTTCATAATCCAATGATTGGCAAGATGGTGCCGACAGACGTTGCAGCTCTGCTTCTAGCTCCTAAACAACTTTGAAGTTTATTTTTATTTTTATTTTTTTGCAACGCCAGGGTTGTGGGTTCGATTCCCACAGGGGGCCAGTATGGAAAATGTATGCACTCACTAATTGTAAGTCGCTCTGGATAAGAGCGTCTGCTAAATGACTCAAATCTAAAAATAAAAATAAAATAGCCCAGAACGTTTTTTGTGATATTACATACAGCCGGAAATAACTTTTGGATATCAGAGCGGCGGTAACTCACCAGCATTACGACCAGGAATACGATTTTCCCGAATTGGATCCTTTGTTTGTACCCCCCGGGTCAATTGAACTTCTCACTAAGGCTGCTCCAACTCGCCGCCGGCGGAGAAGAGGTATTTGGAGTGGACATCTAATCCGACTCAGGAGGCGGGCACACCATCCACCGCTTCTGAGTATATTACTCACTAAATGTCTCTGGACAATAAAGTAGACAAGCTCAGGGCAAGGATTTCCTTCCAGAGAGACATCAGGGACTGTAACATACTCTGTTTCACGGAATCATGGCTCTCTCGGGATATACTGTCCCTGTCCATGCAGCCAGCTGGGTTCTCAGTTCATCGCGCAGACAGGAATAAAGAACTCTCCGGGAAGAAGAAAGGCAGGGGTGTATCCTTCATGTTTAACTACTCATGGTGTGATTGTGATAACATACAGACATGTAAGTATTTTTGTTCACCCAACCTAGAATACTTCACAATCAAACGCAGACCGTATTACCTCTCAAGATAATTATCTTCGGTTATTGTCACAGTCGTGTATATTCCCCCTCAAGTCGATACCACGATGGCCCTCACGGAACTACACTGGACATTATGCAAACTGGAAACCACATACCCTGAGGCCGCATTTATTATAGCTGGGGATTTTAACAAAGCAAATTTGAGGAAAACGCTACCGAAGTTCTATCAACAAATTGACTGTAGTACTCGCTTAAGAAAAACACTAGATCACTGCTACTCGCCTTTTCGAGATGCCTAGAAGGCCCTCCCCCGCCCTCCCTTTGGCAAATCAGATCACGACTCCATTTTGCTCCTCCCTTCACATAGGCAGAAACTCAAAAAGGAAGTACCCGTGCTAAGGTCTTTTCAACTCTGGTCTGACCAATTGGAATCCATGCTTCAAGATTGTTTTGATCACGCGGACTGGGATATGTTCTGGGTAGCCTCTGAGAATAACATTGACACTTACACGGATATGGTGACTGAGTTCATCAGGAAGTGTATAGGGGATGTTGTTCCCATGGTGACTTTTAAAACCTACCCAAATCAGAAACTGTGGATAGATGGCAGCATTTTCGCAAAACTGAAAGCGCGATCCATCACATTTAACCATGGCAAAGTGACTGGGAATATGGTAGAATACAAACAGTGTAGTTATTCCTTTGTAAGGCAATCAAACAGGCAAAACGTCAGTACAGAGACAAAGTGGAGTCGCAATTCAACGGCTCAGACATGAGACGTATGTGGCAGGGTCTACAGACAATCACGGATTACAAAGGGAAAACCAGCCACGTCGCGGACACCGACAGCTAAACACCTTCTTCGCCCGCTTTGAGGATAACACAGTGTCACCGATGCAGCCCGCTCCCATGGACTGTGGGCTCTTGTTCTCCGTGACCGACGTGAGTAAGACAATTAAGCGCGTTAACCCTCGCAAGGCTGCCGGCACAGACGGCATCCCTAGCCTTGTCCTCAGAGCATGCGCAGAGCAGCTGGCTGGAGTGTTTACGGACATATTCAATCTCTCCCTATCCCAGTCTGCTGTCCGCACTTCCTTCAAGATTTCCACCATTGTTCCTGTACCCAAGAAAGCAAAGGTAACTGAACTCAATGACTATCGCCCCATAGCACTCACTTCTGTCATCATGAAGTGCTTTGAGAGGCTTGTTAAGGATCATACCACCTCTACCTTACCTGACACCCTAGACCCAGTTCAATTTGCTTACCGCCCCAATAGATCCACAGACGATGCAATCAACATCGCACAGCACACTGCCGTATCCCATCTGGACAAGAGGAATACCTACGTCAGAATGCTGTTCATTTACTATAGCTCATCCTTCAACACCATAGTACCCTCCAAGCTCATAATTATGCTTGAGGCCCTGAGTCTGTACCCCGCCCTGTGCAACTGGGTCCTGGACTTCCTGACGCCCCTCCCCCCCCCTTTTTTTTTTTTTGCCTCCTGAGGGGGAAGAGGCGTTGTCGGGCCCTCTTCAAAACGGTGTTGGTGTGTGTGGACCATGATAGGTCCTTAGTGATGTGGACACGAGGAACATGAAGCTCTCGACCCACTCCTCTACAGCCCATCAATGTGGGGGCGTGCTCGGCCCTCCGTTTCCTGTTGTTCACGATGAGCTCCTTTGTCTTGCTGACATTGAGGGAGAGGTTGTTGTCCTGGCACCACACAGCCAGGTCTCTGACCTCCTCCCTATAGGCTGCCTCATTGCCGTCGGCGATCAGTCCTACCACTGTCGTGTCGTCAGCAAACTTGATGATGGTGTTGGAGTCCTGTGTGGCCACACAGTTGTGGGTAAACAGGGAGTACAGGAGGGGACTAAGCGCACACTCCTGAGGTGCCCCCGTGTTGATGGTCAGCGTAGCGGATGTGTTGTTGCCTACCCTCAACGCCTGGGGGCGGCAGTCAGGAAGTCCAGGATCCAGTTGCAGAGGGATGTGTATAGTCCCAGGGTCCTGAGCTTGGTGAGGAAGTTGGAGGGACTATGATGTTGCATGCTGAGCTGTAGTCCATGAACAACATTCTTACACAGGCATTCATTTTATCCAGGTGGGTGAGGGCAGTGTGGCGTGCAATATAGTCTGCGTCACCTGTGGATCTGTTGGGGCAGTATGCGAATTGGATTGGGTCCAGTGAGTCTGGGATGATGGTGTTGATGTGAGTCATGACCAGCCTTTCAAAGCATTTCATGCCTGTAGATGTGAGTGCTAAGTGGGGATAGTCATATAGGCAGGTTACCTTGGCGTTCTTGGGCACGGGGACAATGGTGGTCTGCTTGAAACAAGTTGGTATTACAGACCGGGTCAGGGATAGGTTGAAAATGAGAGTGAAGACACTTGCCAGATGGTCAGCACATGCTCTGAGTACACGTCCTGGTATTCCATCTGGCCCAGCGGCCTTGTGAATCTTAACCTGTTTAAAGGTTTTACTCACATTGGCTACGGAGAGTGAGATCCCACAGTCATCCGGAACAGCTGGTGCTCTCTTGCATGGTTCTGTGTTGCTTGCCTTGAAGCGAGCATAGAAGGCATTTAGTTCGTATGGTAGGCTCGTGTCTCTAGGGCAGCTTGGGGCTGGGTTTTCCTTTGGAATCCATGATAGTTTGCAAGCCCTGCCACATCCGTTGAGCATCAGAGCTGAAGTAGTGGGATTCAATCGTAGTCCTGTATCAAATCAAATTGTATTGGTCGCATACACATATTTAGCAGATGTTATTGAGGGTGTAGCAAAATCCTTGTGTTCCTAGCTGCAACAGTGCAGTAATATCTCACAACACACAACAATACACAGAAATCTAAAAAAGTAAAAGAAATATAGAAATATTAAGATGAGTCCGAAGTGTGTGTGTGTGTGTGTGTGTGTGTATATATATATGTGTGTGTATATATATATATATATATATATATATATATATATATATATATATATATATATATATCAACAGTGAGGGAAAAAAAGTATTTGATCCCCTGCATAATCAGTCTATAATTTTAATGGTAGGTTTATTTGAACAGTGAGTGTCACGGTTTCGGCCGAGGCTGCTCCTCCTCCTGGTTCGGGCAGGCTTCAGCGGTCGTCGTCCCCGGAGTACTAGCTGCCACCGATCTATGTTTCATGTTCGTTTGGTTTTGTCTTGATGTTGTACACCTGTGTCTTGTTAGTCCTCGTTTGTGTCCTATTTAGTTCTCGTTGTGTGTGTTTGTCTTTGTGTGTGATTGCTCTTCTGTTTTGTGTTGGAGCTATGTACTTCCCTCCAGTGTTTTGGAGAGGTTTTTCGCACATGTTAGTGCGCCATTTGTTTAACGCCTGTGTGCGCCGTTATTTCGCCTTCGGGCTTATTGTGCTTATTTTCTACGTGGATATTGCACTAAAGTCTTTTGGACTGAGCTTCTGAGTCCTGCTCTTGATTCATGCACCACACCCACCTTCAGCACCCCTTGACAGAATCACACACCAAAATGGAATCAGCAGGATCTGCAGTTACGCCTGAGTCGCTCGAGGAGCATGTTCGCGGCCAAGATGACCAGATACGACAACTGGGGACCGCTCTACAGGACGTCATCAACACCCTGCACCGATGGGAGGCCAGCGGGGTACCCACACCTCCACCTACCCTGCCAACCCCATCGGCCGGTCCACCAGTCCCAGGTCCTGGAAGTTTTGTTTAGATTTAGGGATCCCTCTCCTACCTGTTGACAAACCTTTTTCCGTTCATGCCTTAGATAGCCGCCCGTTGGGGTCGGGGTTGATTAGGGAGATCACAGCACCACTTAGGATGTGTGCGCAGGGGGGTCATGAAGAGACTATACAGCTGTATCTGATCGACTCTCCTGCGTACCCAGTGGTGCTGGGAATTCCCTGGTTAAGCACCCATAACCCTGCTATTTCGTGGCAACAGAGGGCTCTCGATGGGTGGTCTGCTCAGTGCGAGGGGCGATGTCTGGGTGTTTCCGTGGGGGCGACTTCGGTGGAAAGTCCAAACCAAGTGCCCGCACTGCACATTCCGCCTGAATATGGGGATTTAGCTCTTGTGTTTAGTAAAACTAGGGCGACGCAGTTGCCTCCTCATAGATAGGGGGATTGTGCAATTGATCTCCAGTCAGGAGCAGCGCTCCCACGGAGCCACGTGTATCCTTTGTCTCAAGAGGAGAGAAAAGCTATGGAGACTTACATAGCCGAATCTTTGAGACAGGGATACATTCGGCCCTCCACTTCTCCCGCCTCCTCGAGCTTCTTTTTTGTGAAGAAGAAAGATGGAGGGTTGCGCCCGTGCATTGATTACCGTGGTCTCAATCAGATTACTGTGAAATACAGTTATCCACTCCCTCTGATTGCGACCATGACAGAGTCATTGCATGGAGCGCGGTTTTTCACAAAATTGAATCTCAGGAGTGCGTATAACTTGGTGCGCATTAGGGAGGGCGACGAATGGAAGACAGCGTTTAGTACCACGTCAGGTCATTTCGAATATCTCGTCATGCCATATGGGTTGATGAATGCTCCATCAGTCTTCCAATCCTTCGTAGATGACATTTTCCGGGATATGCAGGGACAAGGGGTGGTCGTGTACATTGATGACATTCTGGTGTACTCGTCTACCCGAGCCGAGCATATAACCCTGGTGCGTCGTGTATTGAGGAGGCTGTTGGAGCACGACCTATATGTCAAGGCAGAGAAATGTCTGTTTTTCCAGGAGTCGGTCTCCTTTTTGGGTTATCGGTTGTCCGCGTCAGGGGTGAGAATGGAGGTGGATCGTGTGTCCGCTGTGCGTAATTGGCAAACTCCAACCACTGTAAAAGAGGTGCAGCAGTTCTTGGGCTTTGCGAATTACTACCGGAGGTTTATCCGGGGTTTTGGACAGGTGGCAGCTCCCATCACGTCCCTTCTGAAAGGGGGTCCGGTGCGCCTGCAGTGGTCAGCTGATGCGGACAGGGCCTTTAGGAGACTGAAGGACCTGTTTACGTCGGCTCCGGTGCTGGCGCATCCGGATCCCGCATTACCCTTTCAGGTTGAGGTAGACGCGTCTGAGGCTGGTATAGGGGCCGTTCTCTCGCAACGGTCCGACACGCCACCTAAACTCCGCCCCTGTGCTTTTTACTCAAAAAAGCTCAGCCCGGCGGAGCGTAACTATGACGTTGGGGACAGGGAGCTGTTAGCTGTAGTTCAAGCCCTTAAGGTGTGGAGGCATTGGCTTGAGGGGGCTCAACACCCTTTCCTCATTTTGACTGACCATCGGAACCTGGAGTACATCCGGGCAGCGAGGAGACTGAACCCTCGCCAGGCTCGATGGAGTATGTTTCTCACCAGGTTCGTATTTAAAATCACGTACATCCCTGGGTCCCAGAATGGTAAGGCAGATGCGCTTACCCGGCGGTATGACACGGAGGAGAGGTCCGTTGAGCCTACTCCCATACTACCGGAGTCTTGCCTTGTGGCACCGGTGGTGTGGGAGGTCGATGCCGAAATCGAGCGAGCGTTGCGTACCGACCCCAGCCCTCCACAGTGTCAGATGTCGAGATTCGGGATCGACTCATTTACTGGGCTCACACGTCACCCTCCTCTGGACATCCGGGTATTGGCCGGACAGTGCATTGCCTTAGCACTAAATACTGGTGGCCCACTTTGGCTAGGGATGTGAGGGTTTATGTCTCCTCCTGCTCGGTGTGCGCCCAGTGTAAGGCGCCCTGACATCTGCCCAGGGGTAAGTTACAACCCCTGCCCGTTCCACAACGACCATGGTCCCACCTCTCGGTGGATTTTGTGACAGACCTTCCCCTCTCTCAGGGGAATACCACCATCCTGGTCGTTGTGGACCGGTTCTCTAAGGCCTGTCGTCTTCTCCCTATGTCGGGTCTTCCTATTGCCCTACAGACCGCTGAGGCCCTATTTACCCACGTCTTCCGGCATTACGGGGTACCCGAGGATATAGTGTCTGATCGAGGCCCCCAGTTTACCTTCCGTGTTTGGAGAGCGTTCATGGAGCGGTTGGGGGTCTCGGTTAGCCTTACCTCAGGGTACCACCCGGAGAGTAACGGTTAGGTAGAACGTGTCAACCAGGATGTGGGTAGGTTTCTGAGGTCGTATTGCCAGGGCCGGCTGGAGGAGTGGGCACGGTACATTCCCTGGGCCGAGATGGCCCAGAACTCTCTCCGCCACTCCTCTACCAACCTAACCCCCTTCCAATGTGTGTTAGGTTACCAGCCGGTTCTGGCACCTTGGCAGCAGAGCCAGATCGAGGCCCCTGCGGTGGATGATTGGATGAGGCGCTCGGAAGAGACGTGGAACGCTGCCCACGTCCACCTGCAGCGGGCCGTCCTTCGTCACAAGGCGAGCGCCGATCTCCACCGCAGTGAGGGGCCGGTGTACGCACCCGAAGATCGAGTCTGGCTCTCTACCAGAAACCTACCCCTCCGCCTGCCCTGCCGGAAGCTGGGTCGGCAGTTTGTGGGGCCCTTTAAAGTCCTGAGAAGATTGAACGAGGTGTGTTATAGGTTACATCTACCTGTTGAGTATAAGAATATTAACCCCTCGTTCCATGTGTCTCTTCTCAGGCCGGTGGTAGCTGGTCCACTCCAGGACAATGAGATAGGGGAGACTCCTCCGCCCCCACTGGACATCGAGGGGGCTCCGGCCTACACCGTTCGGTCCATCTTGGACTTAAGACGCCGGATGGGGGGTCTCCAGTATCTCGTGGAGTGGGAGGGGTACGGCCCGGAGGAGCGGTGCTAGGTGCCGCGGAGGGACATCCTAGACCCATCTCTCCTGTCGGAGTTCCACCGGGACCATCCCGCGCGCCCTGCTCCGCGTCCTGCTGGTCGTCTCCGAGGCCGGGGTCGGCGCACGGCTGGAGCCGCGCGTCAAGGGGGGGGGGGGGTACTGTCACGGTTTCGGGCGAGGCTGCTCCTCCTCCTGGTTCGGGCAGGCTTCGGCGGTCGTCGTCCCCGGAGTACTAGCTGCCACCGATCTATGTTTCATGTTCCTTTGGTTTTGTCTTGATGTTGTACACCTGTGTCTTGTTAGTCCTCCTAGTGTCCTATTTAGTTCAAGTTGTGTGTGTTTGTCTTTGTGTGTGATTGCTCTTCTGTTTTGTGTTGGAGCTACGTACTTCCCTCCAGTGTTTTGGAGAGGTTTTTCGCACATGTTAGTGCGCCTTTTGTTTGACGCCTGTGTGCGCCGTTATTTCGCCTTCGGATTTATTGTGCTTATTTTCTACGTGAATATTGCACTAAAGTCTTTTGGACTGAGCTTCTGCGTCATGCGCTTGATTCATGCACCACACCCACCTTCAGCACCCCTTGACAGTGAGAGACAGAATAACAACAAAGAAATCCAGAAAAACACATGTCAAAAATTTTATAAATTGATTTGCATTTAAATGAGGGAAATAAGTATTTGACCCCTCAGCAAAACATGACTTAGTACTTGGTGGCAAAACCCTTGTTGGCAATCGCAGAGGTCAGATGTTTCTTGTAGTTGGCCACCAGGTTTGCACACATCTCAGGAGGGATTTTTTCCCACTCCTCTTTGCAGATCTTCTCCAAGTCATTAAGGTTTCGAGCCTGACGTTTGGCAACTCGAACCTTCAGCTCCCTCCACAGATTTTCTATGGGATTAAGGTCTGGAGACTGGCTAGGCCACTCCAGGACCTTAATGTGCTTCTTCTTGAGCCACTCCTTTGTTGCCTTGGCTGTGTGTTTTGTGTCATTGTTAAGCTGGAATACCTATCCACAACCCATTTTCAATGCCCTGGCTGAGGGAAGGAGGTTCTCACAAGAGATTTGACGGTACATGGCCCCGTCCATCATCCCTTTGATGCGGTGAAGTTGTCCTGTCTCCTTAGCAGAAAAACACCCCCAAAGCATAATGTTTCCACCTCCATGTTTGACGGTGGGGATGGTGTTCTTGTGGTCATAGGCAGCATTTCTCCTCCTCCAAACATGGCGAGTTGAGTTGAGCTAAAGAGCTCGATTTTGGTCTCATCTGACCACAACACTTTAAACCAGTTCTCCTCTGAATCATTCAGATGTTCCTTGGCAAACTTCAGACGGGCCTGTATATGTGCTTTTTTGAGCAGGGGGACCTTGCGGGCGCTGCAGGATATCAGTCCTTCACGGCGTAGTGTGTTACCAATTGTTTTCTTGGTGACTATGGTCCCAGCTACCTTGAGATCATTGACAAGATCCTCCCGTGTAGTTCTGGGCTGATTCCTCACCGTTCTCATGATCATTGCAACTCCACAAGGTGAGATCTTGCATGGAGCCCAAGGCCGAGGGAGATTGACAGTTATTTTGTGTTTCTTCCATTTGCGAATAATCGCACCAACTGTTGTCACCTTCTCACCAAGCTGCTTGACGATGGTCTTGTAGCCCATTCCAGCCGTGTGTAGGTCTACAATCTTGTCCCTGACATCCTTGGAGAGCTCTTTGGTCTTGGCCATGGTGGAGAGTTTGGAATCTTATTGATTGATTGCTTCTGTGGACAGGTGTCTTTTATACAGGTAACAAGCTGAGATTAGGAGCACTCCCTTTAAGAGTGTGCTCCTAATCTCAGCTCGTTACCTGTATAAAATACACCTGGGAGCCAGAAATCTTTCTGATTGAGAGGGGGTCAAATACTTATTTCTCTCATTAAAATGCAAATCAATTTATAACATTTTTGACATGCTTTTTTCTGGATATTTTTGTTGTTATTCTGTCTCTCACTGTTCAAATAAACCTACCATTAAAATTATAGACTGATCATTTCTTTGTCAGTGGGCAAACGAACAAAATCAGCAGGGGATCAAATACTTTTTTCCCTCACTGTATATGTATACAGCACAAGTCAAAAGTTTGGACACACCTACTCATTCAAGGTTTTTTCTTTATTTTTCTACTATTTTCTACATTGTAGAATAATAATGAAGACATCAAAACTATGAAATAACACATATGGAATCATGTAGTAACCAAAAAAGTGTTAAACAAATCAAAGTATATTTTATATTTGAGATTCTTCAAATAGCCACCGTTTGCCTTTATTACAGCTTTGCACATTCTTGGCATTCTCTCAATCAGCTTCACCTGGAATGCTTTTCCTACAGTCTTGAAGGAGTTCCCACATATGCTGATTACTTGTTGACTGCTTTTCCTTCACACTGTGGTACGACTCATCCCAAACCATCTCAATTGGGTTGAGGTCGGGGGATTGTGGAGGACAGGTCATCTGATGCAGAACTCTATCACTCTCCTTCTTGGTCAAATAGCCCTTACACAGCCTGGAGGTGTGTTGGGTCATTGTCCTATTGAAAAACAAATGATAGTCCCACTAAGCCAAAACCAGATGGGGGGATGGCATATCGCTGCAGAATGCTGTGGTAGCCATTCTGGTTAAGTGTGCCTTGAATTCTAAGTAAATCACAGACAGTTTCACCAGCAAAGCACCCCCACACCATAACACCTCCTCCTCCTCCATGCTTTACGGTGGGAACTACACATACAGAGATCATCCGTTCACCCACACACATCTCACAACGACATGGCGGTTTGAACCAAAAATCTCAAATTTGGACTCCAGACCAAAGGACAACTTTCCACCGGTCTAATGTCCATTGCTCGTGTTTCTTGGCCCAAGCAGGTCTCTTCTTCTCATTGGTGTCCTTTAGTAGTGATTTCTTTGCAGCAATTCAACCATGAAGGCCTGATTCACACAGTCTCCTCTGAACAGTTGATGTTGAGATGTGTCTGTTACTTGAACTCTGTGAAGCATTTATTTGAAACTGCAATTTCTGAGGCTGGTAACTCTAATGAACTTATCCTCTGCAGCAGAGATAACTTTATGTTTTTTTGCGACAGCACTTGAAGAAACATTCAAAGTTCTTGAAATGTTCCGTATTGACTGACCTTCATGTCTTAAAGTAATGATGGACTGTCATTTCACTTTGCTTACTTGAGCTGTTCTTGCCATAATATGGACTTGGTCTTTTACCAAATATGGCTATCTTCTGTATACCACCCCTACCTTGTCACAACACAACTGATTGGCTCAAACACATTAAGACGGAAATCAATTACACAAATTAACTTTTAAGAAGGCACACCTGTTAATTGAAATGCATTCCAGTTGACTACCTCATGAAGCTGGTTGAGAGAATGCCAAGACTGTGCAAAGCTGTCATCAAGGCAAAGGGTGGCTATTTGAAGAATCTCAAATATAAGATATATTTTGATTTGTTTAACACTTTTTTGGTTACTACATTATTCCATATGTGTTATTTTATAGTTTTTATGTCTTCAATATTATTCTACAATGTAGAAAATGGTACAAATAAAGAAAAACACTTGAATGAGTAGGTGTGTCCAAACTTTTGACTGGTAGTGTGTATATATGATGGGATGTATAGACATTATGGACAGTATATGGATAGAATATGTAGTATATCTGAAGTATATGTAGGATAGAATAGTATATGTACAGAAATAGTTCAATAGGATAGTATTGACCCTTTGCCTTTTTGATGGCTCGTCGGAGGTCGTAGCAGGATTTCTTATAAGCGTCCGGATTAGTGTCCCGCTCCTTGAAAGAGACAGCTCTAGGCTTTAGCTCAGTGATGATGTTGCCTTTAATCAATTTCTTCTGGTTGGGGTATGTACGTACGGTCACTGTGGGGCCGAATTCGTCGATGCACTTATTAATGAAGTCGGTGACTGATGTGGTAAACTCCTCAATGTTATCGGATGAATCTCGGAACAAATTCCAGTCTGTGCTTGCGAAACAGTCCTGTAGCTTAGAATACAGATAATTCTCGATAGATATAACCTAATCTTATGAAATGTTTCGATCAACATGACAGATTTGATTCAAATGTCTAAACGATTTGAGGAAATGACCAACATGCATTGTACATCCTGTGTGGCCTTCCAATGCTATGCCGGCATCTATAATCAAGCCTCATCAATTCCCAGCTACAATTGGCTAATGCAGGTCATTATGTCCCAGGAAATACTGAGAAATGACTTCCTTTCAGGGTAAACAAATGAAAAGCCCCAGCTAACGCAGAGGAGGGTCTGCATGAATGGGCTAATGATGGCCTGTGGTTTCAAGTTGCAAGAAAAGGGCTACTTAAATGGTGAACCTTGAGGGGAAACTGCTCAGACATAAGTACCACAAATCAATGGAGTGTCGAATCAAGGCCCGCATATTCATTATGAAGTAATAGAGGAGAATATATGGCGATGTTTATTCATTGAAGGGAGATGATGATACTGAATGGACAAATGACAGCTCTAGCTGATCCAATCCAGGGAGCATCTAGTTGACTGCATTATTTGGTTGCTTAAGACATCAGCTGACATTTGTTCTTGGCATTACTGTACCCTTGTAATAATGGTAGCCGTCTGTGATTACCACACACACACACACACACACACACACACACCCACACACACACTACTGCACAGTATGGAGATCACCACTCATCGTGCAAAAAATGCCCTTGCAAAATAGTAGGACTCCTTGAAACCAGAGAGAACTGGCTCCAAAATTGAGGTATTCAGGTAGCAATACAGTGAACATGATCTTAGAATAATAGAGGAGTTCTGGAATAGTCCATGCAAAAAAACGGTGATAAATAAAACATGTACTGTACTTACAGAGTTTCCTGATGCAACGTGATGGATCATTCCCTTTGTCATCATTTCCTATGACCGAAAACAGTTTCTGGACATGAGGAAAGCGATCACTAACCTCGATTTGGACAAAAATGTCTACTTCAACGAGTCGACAGCTCTGGACATTCTGCTTATTCCGGACCAGGCCCTAATCCCCGGGACTCGAAAGAGGAAACGGCAAAAGAGAGGCAGGCAAGGCACCATCCTGACGAGACTACGTCGGCGAGAAAATATGTAAATCCTATGTTTCAGAGACGTTGCTAAACGAAGACATGTACAGTACCAGTCAAAAGTTGGGACACACCTACTCATTCAAGGGTTTTTCTTTTTATAAGCTATTTTTTACATTGTAGAATAATAGTGAAGACATCAAAACTATGAAATAACACGTATGGAATCATGTAGTAACCAAAAACGTGGGAATAATTGGGAGTAATTTTGCCGGAAGCTCAAGCGGCGGGAAAGCCTGGGACTTTGTTGTAAACTAAATCTACCTCGAGCAAGAATGTGATGTAATGTATATCAAAATGTCATTCTTGCTATGTAACTACTGTTTAAAAAAAAAAGAAAAAGGAAGAAAAAAAGCCATGTATGTTAAATGTGTGTAGAATGTACTTGCAACAACAAAAGAAAAAGCTGTAAAAACCAAGTTTATTTCTCGGTGTGTAAACCAAGCCACTCGAGGTAAAAACACACAGCTAGGTTTATCTTTTAGCCCAATGGTTGCTAGCTTAAAAAATGTGCTTGGTGCTGTTACCCGCCTAGCTAGCTAAGACACTCTGCAGTTCAGCTAGCTAACTCCGAATGGTGGGGACCGACGGAAAGCTAGAGACCAC
Source organism: Coregonus lavaretus (assembly GCF_964263955.1). NCBI lineage: Eukaryota > Metazoa > Chordata > Actinopteri > Salmoniformes > Salmonidae > Coregonus > Coregonus lavaretus. Next base: position 1,062,157 of record NC_140011.1, on the reverse strand, counting down.
GAGTAGAAGTAGCTAAACTTGTGAAAACCTGCTATTAGAGGGATGCTAAAGCAGTGGACCTAGCGAGCTAACAGCACTAATTGCATGCAGGCTAGGCTACAGGAACTGTATCTAGCTGACAACAAACAACGCTGCTAAGAAGCTAACTGAGGTAACTTCACTCGGTTAAGCAAAGCAGAAGTTAGCAGAATTTCTGTAAATAGAAAAGAAGCAACTAAACGCCCCATGGTGGAGTGGTAACCTACACCGAATGGAACAGTTAAATTGAGAGCTAAGATTTCTGAAGAAAGCTGCTAAAACTGTCTAATAAGCACATACTAGATTCGTGAAGAGGAGTTGAATGAGGAAACCAGAGCATTGCGGATGCTATATAGATACAAGGGGCTCATGCCCACAAAGCTCTGAATGGCCTGTTAGGCGTGATTGAAAGGGTTTCAGTGAATAGGACACGAGGGGGCATGTTCCATAGTGCGACCTCGAACCGAGTTGACTGAAAGAGAACTGTGGCACAGTGAAGAGCTTGGGTATGTACATCAAGGGAAAATTGGCCACCAGAGAGGAAGCACGTGATAGCTGATGATACAGTATGTGACACAGTATGTTCTCACTGATGTGCTCATGTGTTGCCAGCCCTTAGCCTGCCAGTCAAATTAATGTTTGTGTGTCAGTAGGCCCAATGTGAGTAGAGAATGAGATGTTCCTCCAAAACCTGACATGACAAGATACTGCAGGCCAGGGTAATATCATATCATATGCCACTGCCAGCTACATTATAAAAAAAGACACAATGAGTGCCGAATGCTTGATTCAGTCTTCCAGCTGTCCACATTGAGCAGGGCTAGCCTAGCCGTGTTTAGCATCGGCGGCATCCCGAGGCTCCAGCCACTTGACCTTGCTGTGCTTATGCCTCAGACAAGAGGTGGATGAAATGGGTATTTTCTCTCCCTTGGCAGCTGTTCAGAGAAGTACTACTGGATAATTGAAAAAAGTGATTAAGTGGCTGGTTTAAACTGGTCTGCATACTGATCACTCTTGCAATGTTGCAAAATTGCGGGAAGTAGAGAGGAGAGGATGTAGACCTGGAGCCAGCATGGGCTCGAGCATTACCCGTCTGCAAGATGAATGACCCCATGGTTTTTCTCTATCAGCCAGAAGTTGATCAACGTCAGAGTTTTTTGGCGAGACCGGCAAACTGGCGGAGCGAGAGAAGGCAGAGCACAAAATGAGTAAGTGCTCGAGGGCAGAACAAAAGATCCGACTGTACGTGCTTTTGGAAAGTTACATCGTTTGCACCGTCAGCATTTATACCTGTATCCACAGCTTGTGATGACTTCAAATTGTATAACATGCTGCAATATTTATCTGGATGCCACAACTTGTAAAACTTGTTGTAAAATCAAACTCTTGCATGTTCAGACTTACCTGTGGCAATGAATCAGTGAACAGGTTACAATAAAGGCCATTTTAGTTTGGATTGGTAAGGGATGTGTCAATCTGTAAAACAGCTGTCCACTATTGATTAATAAAAAACACAAGGTGAAGAGCTCTTTCCCTCAGAGCAACCATAGCCTCGGAGTCATAGCCTTTTGATATGATGTGGCTCTATGATGAGTGGACGAAGCCACTTAGAGGTCGTTAACCCTAACCCCCACACACATAATTTCCACTCTGGGCCTGATGAGGGAGACCTCAATGCCACTAATGCAGTTACAAAGCCCCCATGACCACAACACATCCATTCTCACATACTACCTCTTCAGTTAGTTGTCATGAAACTTTTAAGGTTAAACATTGTATATGAATGGTCTTACCGTGGAGGAGCGTCACGTTGCCGATGGTGCTGGTTTTTCCCAGGTTATTGAAGGCTTCACATGTGTAGGAGCCAGCGTGTGTATTGGTGGCTTTCCTGAAGAGGAGCTCAGAAACTTTCCCTCTGTAGGAGACCAACACATATGGGATGGATTTTTTTTCAATGAGCATGACCAGAGCCTTCCATCTACATACAGCGCATTGAGAGACCTGAGCATGACAATTCTATTATGTGCTCTATTACAATAACTCAGATGATATGAAATCAGTTGAAATTTGAAACCATTCCTGGGTTTATTTTGTTGATACTGGGGAACTATGGAATTATTTGCCAGTTTGAGCATTCAGTATTAATAGACATACTTGTTTATTCCATATGCAAATGACACAGTGACAAACTATATTTTTAACAAACCCAGGAGCTTGTTGTATTGAATTGTTGGCACATGACAATTATTAGAATATGGCAAATATTAGGATATTATTGCATCCTATCCATGCTGGCTTTCGCGGGCTCCTTGAGACATGGAACAGATAAGAGGGAGGACATAGGCTACATGGCTGTCACCAATTTATTAGGCCTAATGCGCTATTTGCCTAAATGGGTAATGGAAACACTTCAGTTTTTTTGTTGTTGGTGTGACATCATTACGTCCAGCTGTTTTTATGAACATAAGATAGTTAAATGGAAATGCACCGTAGCAGGCAATTGTCACATCTATTTTCTATGCAAACTTCCTAACTGTCGACAAAATATCACTGGACAAGTTAATGGAAACAAAGCTATTGTGCCACACCGCATTGTGAAAATAAGATGATAGACCTATCATTTATCCAAATGTTGAATTGACATGCAGACAAATTAATTCATGCAGGGAATGGAAATAGCCTAATAGCCTACAACTCTGGAGTCATAAAAACAATTAAGTATATTGATGATATTTGGTGGGCCATGGATCGGCTCTCGGAACAATTCTATGCAGGGAGGGGGGTCAGGTTACGGAAATTTGTCCTGATATCGGATATCTGGTGTGGCTCGGAATTGATGTGGCCATCGTGGGGCGGGAGCGGCTCCAGAAAACTGACCTATGCAGGACTCTACGAGAGGTGAAGGGGCAGGTTTCCAGCCCCCGTCAGATACCATCAGAGGTGTGTTGGAAATGTTTAGGTGGTTTTCGGGGTGGCTGTAAATAACATTCACACTGCCTCAGCGTGAACCAAAACAGTCACGCAAGCTACCAACTCATCATTCCTCGCTGCAACTATCAGCCAGAATCTAAATATGTCACAAATAAAGAGCTTGTAATCAGATAAAATTACAATTTTGAAGGACGGGATGAATCTTAAAAGTCTTAATATCTTAATAAGTTTATAACGGATTGACGAGGAGGCACTTACTCTTTCTTTTTTTTTAACTTGGTGTCTTTGAGATTGTTCTTCACACTGGCTATCTCGACCCCCTCCTTGTACCACTTGAATTTGGGGGGTAGGTTCCCCGCTCCAAGCTCGCACTTTAGGAATGTCTTCCTCCCCTCCACGACCTCCATACTCTTCATTTCCTTCAGCTTGGGCTCAGCTGCAACACACATACAGTGGGGGAAAAAAGTATTTAGTCAGCCACCAATTGTGCAAGTTCTCCCACTTAAAAAGATGAGAGAGGCCTGTAATTTTCATCATAGGTACACGTCAACTATGACAGACAAAATGAGAAAACAAAATCCAGAAAATCACATTGTAGGATTTTTAATGAATTTATTTGCAAATTATGGTGGAAAATAAGTATTTGGTCAATAACAAAAGTTTCTCAATACTTTGTTATATACCCTTTGTTGGCAATGACACAGGTCAAACGTTTTCTGTAAGTCTTCACAAGGTTTTCACACACTGTTGCTGGTATTTTGGCCCATTCCTCCATGCAGATCTCCTCTAGAGCAGTGATGTTTTGGGGCTGTCGCTGGGCAACACGGACTTTCAACTCCCTCCAAAGATTTTCTATGGGGTTGAGATCTGGAGACTGGCTAGGCCACTCCAGGACCTTGAAATGCTTCTTACGAAGCCACTCCTTCGTTGCCCGGGCGGTGTGTTTGGGATCATTGTCATGCTGAAAGACCCAGCCACGTTTCATCTTCAGTGCCCTTGCTGATGGAAGGAGATTTTCACTCAAAATCTCACGATACATGGCCCCATTCATTCTTTCCTTTACACGGATCAGTCGTCCTGGTCCCTTTGCAGAAAAACAGCCCCAAAGCATGATGTTTCCACCCCCATGCTTCACAGTAGGTATGGTGTTATTTGGATGCAACTCAGCATTCTTTGTCCTCCAAAAACGACGAGTTGAGTTTTTACCAAAAGTTCTATTTTGGTTTCATCTGACCATATGACATTCTCCCAATCCTCTTCTGGATCATCCAAATGCACTCTAGCAAACTTCAGACGGGCCTGGACATGTACTGGCTTAAGCAGGGGGACACGTCTGTCACTGCAGGATTTGAGTCCCTGGCGGCGTAGTGTGTTACTGATGGTAGGCTTTGTTACTTTGGTCCTAGCTCTCTGCAGGTCATTCACTAGGTCCCCCCGTGTGGTTCTGGGATTTTTGCTCACCTTTCTTGTGATCATTTTGACCCCACGGGGTGAGATCTTGCGTGGAGCCCCAGATCGAGGGAGATTATCAGTGGTCTTGTATGTCTTCCATTTCCTAATAATTGCTCCCACAGTTGATTTCTTCAAACCAAGCTGCTTACCTATTGCAGATTCAATCTTCCCAGCCTGGTGCAGGTCTACAATTTTGTTTCTGGTGTCCTTTGACAGCTCTTTGGTCTTGGCCATAGTGGAGTTTGGAGTGTGACTGTTTGAGGTTGTGGACAGGTGTCTTTTATACTGATAACAAGTTCAAACAGGTGCCATTAATACAGGTAACGAGTGGAGGACAGAGGAGCCTCTTAAAGAAGAAGTTACAGGTCTGTGAGAGCCAGACATCTTGCTTGTTTGTAGGTGACCAAATACTTATTTTCCACCATAATTTGCAAATAAATTCATAAAGAAATCCTACAATGTTATTTTCTGGAAGAAAAATTCTCAATTTGTCTGACATAGTTGACGTGTACCTATGACGAAAATTACAGGCCTCTCTCATCTTTTTAAGTGGGAGAACTTGCACAATTGGTGGCTGACTAAATACTTTTTTTCCCCACTGTATATGGAACACTGTATGACAAAAGGAGTCTGTATTGAAAACATGCCCACGTCAGGGGAGATACTAATTTAGGCAATCCCTAGCTCTCTGTTCAAGATGACGGTCAATCACCCTTTCCATCCAGAGGAGGAATGGGAGAAGGTCATGTGGTCTGATGAGACAAAAATAACGCTTTTTGGTCTAAACTCCACTCGCCGTGTTTGGAGGAAGAAGAAGGATGAGTACAACCCCAAGAACACCATCCCAAACGTGAAGCATGGAGGTGGAAACATCATTCTTTGGGGATGCTTTTCTGCAACGGGGACAGGACGACTACACCGTATTGAGGGGAGGATGGATGGGGCCATGTATCGCGAGATCTTGGCCAACAACCTCCTTCCCTCAGTAAGATCATTGAAGATGGGTCGTGGCTGGGTCTTCCAGCATGACAACAAACCGAAACACACAGCCAGGGCAACTAAGAAGCATCTCAAGGTCCTGGAGTGGCCTAGCCAGTCTCCAGATCTCAACCCCATAGAAAATCTTTGGAGGGAGCTGAAAGTCCGTATTGCCCAGCAATAGCCCCGAAACCTGAAGGATCTGGAGAAGGTCTGTATGGAGGAGTGGGCTAAAATTCCTGCTGCAGTGTGTGCAAACCTGGTCAAGACCTACAGGAAACGTATGATCTCTGTAATTGCAAACAAAGGTTTCTGTACCAAATATTAAGTTCTGCTTTTCTGATGTATCAAATACTTATGTCATGCAATAAAATGCAAATTAATTACTTAAAAATCATACAATGTGATTTTCTGGATTTTTGTTTTAGATTCCGTCTCTCACAATTGAAGTGTACCTATGATATATATCATAGGTACACTTCAGATTTTTTGTGCCAAATTGCCAAATCTTCAACTTTAGACTTCATAAATACTGGGTTTAAATAGATACATCATTTTGAAAAATGTATGAGGAGCCAGAACTTCCCCTGAAGACAGTTTGAGCCTAGTTTTGCTAATAAATTAGTTGTATTGACAAATCAAAGTAATGACGGCTTACCTTGTGGAGTGTTGTCCATTGGTTTCTCCTTTATATCTTTCTTATTATATGTACCCTTTTTATTTCCACCTCTCTCCCTTTCTTTGCTTTTTTTATGGTTAGACATGTCTTATTCTGTGTAGTAAATAAATTCCTTTACTAAATCTGACAAAGTACGCTTTTCTGCAAGTGTCATCTGCCTGTAGTTCTCCCGTGTGGTAATGGATTCAAAGTCCTAGGAGCGTAGATGGGGCGTGTGTTACTCCAGTCAACTCTTGAATAGTTTGTATGAAAGAAAGTTGGCGTCTTGGTTAACTTCAATGGGAGGAGTGTATTTAGCCTACACACTAAATGACACCCTATGATTTAGTGTTATGCACTGGTAAAATGTATTTAGCAAAATAATTAATCTAATTCCCACTCCTACAGTTGGCTACAAATCACATTTTATTTGTCACATGCGCCGAATACAACAGGTGTAGACCTTACAGTGAAATGCTTACTTTACAAGCCCTTAACCAACAATGCAGTTTTAAGAAAGAATACCAAAAAAATCACACAAAAATACAATATAAAATAATACGAAATAAAAGTAACAAATAATTAAAGAGCAGCAGTAAAAATAACAATACCGAGGCTAAATACAGGGGGTACCGGTACCGAGTGAATGTGCGGGGGCACCGGTTAGTCGAGGTAATTGAGCTAATACAGTTGAAGTCAGAAGTTTACATACACCTTAGCAAAACACATTTAAACTCAGTTTTTCACAATTCCTGACATTTAATCCTAGTAAAAATTCCCTGTTTTAGATCAGTTAGGATCACCACTTTATTTTAAGAGTGTGAAATGTCAGAATAATACTAGAGATAATTATTTATTTCAGCATTTAAAGTATGATATTTGTCCCCATGTGCAGTTGCAAACCGTAGTCAGGCTTTTTTATGGCGGTTTTGGAGCCACTGCTCCAAAACCGCCATAAAAAAGCCTGACTACGGTTTGCAAATGCACATGGGGACAAATATCGTACTTTTTGGAGAAATGTCCTCTGGTCTGATGAAACAAAAATAGAACTGTTTGGCCATAATGACCATCGTTATGTTTGGAGGAAAAAGGGGGTACGAAGAACACCATCCCAACCGTGAAGCATGGGGGTGGCAGCATCATGATGTGGGGGTGCTTTTGCTGCAGGAGGGACTGGTGCACTTCACAAAATAGATTGCATCATGAGGAAGGACAATTATGTGGATATATTGAAGCAACATCTCAAGACATCAGTCAGGAAGTTAAAGCATGGTTGCAAATGAGTCTTCCAAATGCACAATGACCCCAAGCATACTTCCAACATTGTGGCAAAATGGCTTAAGGACAACAAAGTCAAGGTATTGAGTGGCCATCACAAAGCCCTGACCTCAATCCTATAGAACATTTGTGGGCAGAACTGAAAAAGCGTGTGCGAGCAAGGAGGCCTACAAACCTGACTCAGTTACACCAGCTCTGTCAGGAGCTTGTGGGAAGCTTGTGGAAGGCTACCCCAAATGTTTGACCCAAGTTAAACAATTTAAAGGCAATGCTACCAAATACTAATTGATTGTATGTAAACTTTTGACCCACTGGGAATGTGATGAAAGAAAGAAAAGTTTAAATAAATAATTCTCTCTAGTATTATTCTGACATTTTACATTCTTAAAATTAAGTGGTGATCCTAACTGACCTAAAACATGGCATTTTTACTAGGATAAAATTTCAGGAATTGTGAAAAACTGAGTTGAAATGTATTTGGCTAAGGTGTATGTAAACTTCCGACTTCAACTCTACGTCTCATGTCTGAGCAGTTGAGTTGCGACTCCACTTTGTCTCTGTACTAACGTTTTGCCTGTTTAATTGCCTTACGGAGGGAATAACTAAACAGTTTTTATTCGACCATATTCCCAGTCACCTTGCCATGGTTAAATGCAGTGGTTCGCGCTTTCAGTTTTGTGCGAATGCTGCCATCTATTCACTGTTTCTGGTTTGGGCAGGGTTTAAAAGTCACAGTGGGAACAACATCCCCTATACACTTCCTGATGAACTCTGTCACCGTGTCCGTGTATACGTCAATGTTATTCTCAGAGGCTACCCGGAACATATCCCAGTCCGCGTGATCAAAACAATATTTTTGCATGAATTTGAATTGGTCAGACCAGAGTTGAATAGACATTAGCACGGATACTTCCTGTTTGAATATCTGCCTATAGGAAGGGAGGAGCAAAATGGTGTCATGATCTGATTTGCCAAAGGGAGCGCGGGGGAGGGCCTTGTAGGCATCCTGGAAGGGGGAGTAGCAGTGATCGAGTGTTTTACCAGTGTGAGTACTACTGTGTTGATAGAACTTCGGTAGTATTTTCCTCAAATTTGCTTCATAAAATCCCCAGCTACAATAAATGCGGCCTCAAGATATGTGGTTTCCAGTTTGCACAAAGTCCAGTGTGGCTCCTTGAGGGCAGTCGTGGTATCGGCTTGAGGGGGAGTATACACGGCTGTGACTATAACCGAAGAGAATTCTCTTGGGAGGTAATACGGTCAGCATTATATTGTGAGGTATTCTAGGTTGGGTGAACAAAAGGACTTGAGTTTCTGTACATTATCACAATCAAACCATGAGTAGATAATCATGAAACATACACCACCGCCTTTCTTCTTCCTGGAGAGTTCTTTATTCCTGTCTGTGCGATGTACTGAGAACCCATCTGGCTGTATAGACGGGGACAGTATATTCGGAGAGAGCCATGATTCTGTTAAATTCTTTTTGATGAACCAAGAGAACATTTATTTTTCTTAAGTATAAAGATTCATAACTAATTTACTCATAACTCATACTCCTTCAGAAAATGTCCTTTCTTGAAATACACTGCTCAAAAAAATAAAGGGAACACTAAAATAACACATCCTAGATCTGAATGAATGAAATAATCTTATTAAATACTTTTTTATTTACATAGTTGAATGTGCTGACAACAAAATCACACAAAAATTATCAATGGAAATCAAATGTATCAACCCATGGAGGTCTGGATTTGGAGTCACCCTCAAAATTAAAGTGGAAAACCACACTACAGGCTGATCCAACTTTGATGTAATGTCCTTAAAACAAGTCAAAATGAGGCTCAGTAGTTTGTGTGGCCTCCATGTGCCTGTATGACCTCCCTACAATGCTATGAGGGCCCGACGTCCACAGGTGGGGGTTGTGCTGATGAGGTGGCGGATGGTCTCCTGAGCGTCTCCAGACTCTGTCACGTCTGTCACGTGCTCAGTGTGAACCTGCTTTCATCTGTGAAGAGCACAGGGCGCCAGTGGCGAATTTGCCAATCTTGGTGTTCTCTGGGAAATGCCAAACGTCCTGCACGGTGTTGGGCTGTAAGCACAACCCCCACCTGTGGACGTCGGGCCCTCATACCACCCTCATGGAGTCTGTTTCTGACCGTTTGAGCAGACACATGCACATTTGTGGCCTGCTGGAGGTCATTTTGCAGGGCTCTGGCAGTGCTCCTCCTGCTCCTCCTTGCACAAAGGTGGAGGTAGCAGTCCTGCTGCTGGGTTGTTGCCCTCCTACGGCCTCCTCCACGTCTCCTGATGTACTGGCCTGTCTCCTGGTAGCGCCTCCATGCTCTGGACACTACGCTGACAGACACAGCAAACCTTCTTGCCACAGCTCGCATTGATGTGCCATCCTGGATGAGCTGCACTACCTGAGCCACTTGTGTGGGTTGTAGACTCTGTCTCATGCTACCACTAGAGTGAAAGCACCGCCAGCATTCAAAAGTGACCAAAACATCAGCCAGGAAGCATAGGAACTGAGAAGTGGTCTGTGGTCACCAACTGCATTGGGGGTGTCTTGCTAATTGTATTGTCAATCAGTGTTGCTTCCTAAGTGGACAGTTTGATTTCACAGAAGTGTGATTGACTTGGAGTTCAGGGGTGCGTGCTGAGTTCCCTCCTGCACCGTCAGGGGTGCGTGCTCAGTCCCCTCCTGTACTCTCTGTTCACCCATGACTGCATGGCCAGGCACGACTCCAACACCATCATTAAGTTTGCCGACGACACAACAGTGGTAGGCCTGATCACCGACAACGATGAGACAGCCTATAGGGAGGAGGTCAGAGACCTGGCCGTGTGGTGCCAGGACAACAACCTCTCCCTCAACGTGACCAAGACAAAGGAGATGATTGTGGACTACAGGAAAAAAAAGAAGACTGAGCACGCCCCCATTCTCATCGACGGGGCTGTAGTGGAACAGGTTGAGAGCTTCAAGTTCCTTGGTGTCCACATCACCAACGAACTATCATGGTCCAAACACACCAAGACAGTCGTGAAGAGGGCACGACAAAGCCTATTCCCCCTCAGGAGACTGAAAAGATTTGGCATGGGTCCTCAGATCCTCAAAAAATTCTACAGCTGCACCATCGAGAGCATCCTGACTGGTTGCATCACCGCCTGGTATGGCAACTGCTTGGCCTCCGACCGCAAGGCACTACAGAGGGTAGTGCGTATGGCCCAGTACATCACTGGGGCCAAGCTTCCTGCCATCCAGGACCTCTATACCAGGCGGTGTCAGAGGAAGGCCCTCAAAATTGTCAAAGACTCCAGCCACCCTAGTCATAGACTGTTCTCTCTGCTACCGCACGGCAAGCGGTACCGGAGTGCCAAGTCTAGGTCCAAAGACTTCTCAACAGCTTCTACCCCCAAGCCATAAGACTCCTGAACAGCTAATCATGGCTACCCGGACTATTTGCACTGCCCCCCCACCCCATCCTTTTTACGCTGCTGCTACTCTGTTAATTATTTATGCATAGTCACTTTAACTCTACCCACATGTACATATTACCTCAACTACCTCAACTAGCCGGTGCCCCCGCACATTGACTCTGCAACGGTACCCCCCTGTATATATAGCCTCCCTACTGTCACTTTATTTTACTTCTGCTCTTTTTTCTCTTAACACTTTTTTAGTTGTTGTTTTATTTTTACTTTTTTTGTAAAAAATAAATGCACTGTTGGTTAAGGGCTGTAAGTAAGCATTTCACTGTAATGTCTGCACCTGTTGTATTCGGCGCATGTGACCAATACAATTTGATTTGATTTGATTTGAGTTACATTGTGTTGTTTAAGTGTTCCCTTTATTTTTTTGAGCAGTGTATTTTCAGAGGCTTGGTGAACTCCTTAATTCTATGACCTGGAGTCTCCAGACTAACCTACTGTCATAACTGGTCGTGAAAATCCAAACAACATAGCACTGTTGAAAACTGTAACACCGAATTACATTGGTAAAACATACTGTATACCAAATGTTATCTATAATCTTGGGTAGCATTAAGATATGTGGGAGGAATAGATAAGCATGGGCAACTGGTCTTCCCATTGCCTCTTGTCACATGCTTTTGATGGCCATTCTGATGCTAACAAGCAGGAGCATGCTGCTGAATATACAGGTCTGAGTAAACAGGGGTCTTCCTTTGATCACTGCTGAATTTCGCTCAGTGTGGCTGTTGAATGAATGGGCTGTTTCAATGATAAATGCAGCACTCCCAGGTATGGCTTGGTCATGTGAATATGGGATGGGCGTTGAGGGGAAGATCCCAATTTCAATCTGAACATTCCTCTTCTGTGACTCAGAGGCAGTGAGTGAGAGGCAGAAAGTGGAGGGGTACCTGGGTCATGTTCAGCCAAGAGAATATGTTTTGAAATTGGCTGGAAGTGGGATGTACTACCTCAACTTGTCCGTTCGGAGCAAAATGTTTTGTTACAGTTTTCCCTACATAATACAGCTGTAGCCACCTGGTTGTATGGGGTACTGTACTTGTGGACAGCATATCAGCATGCTGCAGCTACATGGGCCGCACAGCATGTGTCAACAAAGTGACAGTCTAAACCAACTGATGGCAACTCAGAGAGGGAGTGAGTGAGAAAGTGAGTGAGTGAGGTTGTGAAAGGGAGAGGTGTAAGGGAGGGGTGAACCGAGAGGAGTATGGGGGCGAATTCTATGTGACACAAACTGTTGTAATTAAACGGATAACAACAAATCCAGGAGAGATTGTGTTTATACTCACATTTGAGAAAGAAAACACTGGGTGGCTATGGGTAAATGAACTTATCAGCATTATTAGTAATGTTGTACTGTTGAGATTATCGCCTTGGATTAAATGAAACCATGAATTTTAATAAGCTTGTGGTCTTCCTCCCTGTTATAATTGGCACTCTTTTTTCATAACTGTAACATTGTTGTCTTATTCATTTTACGATGTCCATGGGACATTTATTTTACATCTGAATAAAGCACGTTTTTGGTAGGCATATAGTGGTCCTATGTTTGAGCAATTAGACAGTATCTGTACTGTAGCTGATATTCAGCTGTATACAAGTGTATGAACTAATATAAATGCTATAGTTGACCTATATGACTTTTAAACCAGTGGGTGAAAGGTTATCTGGCAAACTGTTAGCAGAGTACTGAGACAAAATACTTTGTGCTGTAGATACGTAATTTTATCATTGCCTTTGAATAAACAGTAGCTTATGAACTAATAGTGAGCTTAGTATCTATACATGTTAAAAGAGAAAAACCCAAAAAATCTCAAATTTGGACTCCAGACCAAAGGACACATTTCCACCGGTGTAATGTCCATTGTTCGTGTTTCTTGACCCAAGCAAGACTCTTCTTCTTATTGGTGTCATTTAGTAGTTGTTTCTTTGCAGCAATTCAACCACGAAGGCCTGATTCACACACTCTCCTCTGAACAGTTGATGTTGAGATGTGTGTGTTACTTGAACTCTGTGAAGCATTTATTTGGGCTGCAATTTCTCAAGGCTGGTAACTCTAATGAACTTATCCTCTGCAGCAGAGGTAACACTGTGTCTTCCATTCCTGTGGCGGTCCTCATGAGAACCAGTTTCATCATAGCGCTTGATGGTTTTTGCGACTGCAAAATTCTTGAAATGTTCCGTATTGACTGACCTTCATGTCTTAAAGTAATGATGGACTATCGTTTCTCTTTGCTTATTTTTTGTCATTTTAGCAGACGCTCTTATCAAGAACGACTTACAGTTAGTTAGAATCGAACCCCCAACCCTGGCGTTGCAAGCGCCATACTCTACCAACTGAGCTACATGAGGCTTATTTGAGCTGTTCTTGCCATAATATGGACTTACAAGGCTATCTTCTGTAAACCCCCACCCCCTACCATGTCACAACACAACTGATTGGCTCAAACGCATTAATAAGGAAAGATATTCCACAAATTAACTTTTAAGAAGGCACACCTGTTAATTGAAATGCATTCCAGGTGACTACATCATGAAGCTGGTTGAGAGAATGCCAAGAATGTGCAAAGCTGTCATCAAGACAAAGGTTGGCTATTTGAAGAATCTCAAATATAAAATATATTTTGATTTGTTTAACACTTTTGGGGTTACTACATGATTCCATATGTGTTATTTCATAGTTTTGATGTCTTCACTATTATTCTACAATGTAGAAAAACTGTAAAAATAAAGAAAAACCCTTGAATGAGTAGGTGTTCTAAAACTTTTGACCGGTAGTGTAGCTTGTTTGAACATGAGCAGACTAGGTTCTCATCATAAAGCGTTTCTCTTTAATTTTAGCCAGGTTTGTTATGGATATATGGCAAGTACCGCTGCTTGGAGAGGGTGAAAGTCAAACAGTCCTATACAGCCTGGTCTCATAGACTAGACATAACATAGCAAATGTAAATCTGGGACACTGAAATTAGTATGTTATGTTACGTTTGGTGTGGTTACGTTCAGTTGAAGTCGGAAGTTTACATAAACTTAGGTTGGAGTCATTAAAACTTGTTTTTCAACCACGCCACAAATTTCTTGTTAACAAACTATAGTTTTGGCAAGTCGGTTAGGACATCTACTTTGTCCATGACACAAGTCATTTTTGCAACAATTGTTTACAGACAGATTATTTCATTTATAATTCAATGGATCACAATTCCTGTGGGTGAGAAGTTGACTGTGCCTTTAAACTGCTTGGAAAATTCCAGGAAATGATGTCATGGCTTTAGAAGCTTCTGATAGGCTAATTTACATCATTTGAGTCAATTGGAGGTGTACCTGTGGATGTATTTCAAGGCCTACCTACAAACTCTGTGCCTCTTTGCTTGACATCATGGGAAAATCAAAAGAAATCAGCCAAGACATCAGAAAAAAAATTGTAGACCTCCACAAGTCTGGTTCATCCTTGGGAGCAATTTCCAAACGCCTGAAGGTACCACATTCATCTGTACAAACAATAGTATGCAAGTATAAACACCATGGAACCACGCAGTCGTCATACCGCTCAGAAAGGAGACGCGTTCTGTCTCCTTGAGATGAACGTACTTTGGTGCGAAAAGTGTAAATCAATCCCAGAACAACAGCAAAGGACCTTGTTAGATGCTGGAGGACACAGGTACAAAAGTAACTATATCCACAGTAAAACGAGTCCTATATCGACTTAACCTGAAAGGCCGCTCAGCAAGGAAGAAGCCACTGCTCCAAAACCACCATAAAAAAGCCAGACTATGGATTGCAACTGCACATGGGGACAAAGATCGTACTTTTTGGAGAAATGTCCTCTGGTCTGATGAAACAAAAATAGAACTGTTTGGCCATAATTACAATCGTTATGTTTGGAGGAAAAAGGGGGTCACTTCCAAGCCGAAGAACACCATCCCAACCATGAAGCACAGGGGTGGCAGCATCGTGCTGTGGTGGTGCTTTGCTGCAAGAGGGACTGGTGCACTTCACAAAATAGATGGCATCATGAGGAAGGAAAATGATGTGGATATATTGAAGCAACATCTCAAAACATCAGTCAGGAAGTTAAAGCTTGGTCGCAAATGGGTCTTCCAAATGGACAATGACACCTAGCATACTTCCAAAGTTGAGTAAAAATGGCTTAAGGACAACAAATTCAAGGTATTGGAGTGGCCATCACAAAGCCCTGACCTCAATCCTATAGAACATTTGTTGGCAGAACTGAAAAAGCGTGTGCGAGCAAGGAGGCCTACAAACCTGACTCAGTTACACCAGCTCTGTCAGGAAGAATGGGCCAAAATTCACCCAAATTATTGTGGGAAGCTTGTGGAAGGCTACCCGAAACGTTTGACCCAAGTTAAACAATTTAAAGGCAATGCTACCAAATACTAATTGAGTGTATGTAAACTTCTGACCCACTGGGAATGTGATGAAAGAAATAAAAGCTTAAATAAATCACTCTCTCTACTATTATTCTGACATTTCACATTCTTAAAATAAAGTGGTTATCCTAACTGACCTAAGACAGGGAACTTTTACTAGGATTAAATGTCAGGAGTTGTGAAAAACGGAGTTTAAATGTATTTGGCTAAGGTGTATGTAAACTTCCGACTAAAACTGTAAGACTAAACGAAAGTAGGGTTACTTGTCGGGGTGAATTGGTAGACATATAACGCAAACGTCTAGCAACCCAAAGGTTGCGTGTTTGAATCTCATCACGAACAATTTTAGTAAATTAGCAACTTCCTACTACTTACTACTTAATAGCTAAATTGCAACTGTTTAGGATGTTAGCTAACCCTTCCCCTAACCCTTTAACCTAACTTCTAACCTTAACCCTAACCTTAAACCCTAAACCTTAGGTATCATCAGTTTTAGCCACCTATATAACCTTAGTCACAATCAAATTGTAATTTGTAACATATAATACGTTTTGCATTTTCTAGCATAGTTTACTAATTGTAATTCGTAACATATCATATGAAATGGATGATGGACATCAACAAATTAATACATACCATACGAAACACAACATATTATACTAATTGGAACATTTCGGATTTACTTTTAATATGTTACATCTACCCCTGAGTCCAGGTTGTCTTATACCTTCGCACCATAAACAGTGCATTCGGAAAGTATTCAGACCACTTGACTTTTTCCACATTTTGTTACGTTACAGCCTAATTCTAAAATGGATTAAATAATTTGTTTTCCTCATTAATCTACACACAATACCCCATAATGACAAAGCGAAAACAGGTTTGTAGAAATTTTTGCAAATGTATTAAAAAACAACAACAGAAATACCTTCTTTACATAAGTATTGATATGAAACTCGAAATTGAGCTCAGGTGCATCTTGTTTCCATTGATCATCCTTGAGATGTTTCTACAACTTGATTGGAGTCCACTTGTGGTAAATTCAAATCATTGGACATGATTTGGAAAGGCACACACCTGTCTATATAAGGTCCCACAGTTGACAGTGCATGTCAGAGCAAAAGTTGTCCATAGAGCTCCGAGACAGGATTGTGTCGAGGCACAGGGGAAGGGTACCAAAACATTTCTGAAGCATTGACGGTCCCCAATAACACACTGGCCTCCATCATTCTTAAATGGAAGTAGTTTGGAACCACCAAGACTCTTCCTAGAGCTGGCCGCCCAGCCAAACTGAGCAATCAGGGGAGAAGGGCCAGAGAGGTAACCAAGAACCCGATGGTCACTCTGACAGAGCTCCAGAGTTCCTCTGTGGAGATGGGAAAAACTTCCAGAAGGACAAACATCTCTGCAGCACTCCAGCAATCAGGCCTTTATGGTAGAGTGGCCAGACGGAAGCCACTCCTCAATAAAATGCACATGAAGGCCCGCTTGGAGTTTGCCAAAAGGCACCTAAAGACTCTCAGATAAGAAGAAGAGACCTGCTTGGGCCAAGAAACACAAGCAATGGACATTAGACCGGTGGATATTTGTCCTTTAGTCTGGAGTCCAAAGTTGAGATTTTTGGTTCCAACCGCCGTGTCTTTTTGGGACTCGGTGTGGGTGAACAGATTATCTCTGCATGTGTAGTTTCCACCGGAAACCATGGAGGAGGAGATGTTATGGTGTGGGGGTGCTTTGCTGGTGACACTGTTTGTGATTTATTGAGAATTCAAAGCACACTTAATCAGCATGGCTACCACAGCATTCTGCAGCGTTACGCCATCCCATCTGATTTGGGCTTAGTGGGACTATCATTTGTTTTTCAACAGGACAATGACTCAACACACCTCCAGGCTGTGTAAAGGCTATTTGACCAAAAAGGAGAGTGATGGAGTGCTGCATCAGATGACCTGGCCTCCACAATCACCCGACCTCAACCCAATTGAGATGGTTTGGGATGAGTCGGACGGCAGAGTGAAGGAAAAGCAGCCAACAAGTGCTCAGCAAATGTGGGAACTCCTTCAAGACTGTTGGTAAAGCATTCCAGGTGAAGCTGGTTGAGAGAATGCCAATAGTGTGCAAAGCTGTCATAAAGGCAAAGGGTGGCTATTTAAAGAATCTCAAATATAAAATATATTTTGATTTTTTTTTTTTTTTTTATGGTTACTACATGATTACATGTGTTATTTCATAGCTCAATGTGGTCCTCTGTAGCTCAATTGGTAGAGCATGGCGCTTGTAACGCCAGGGTAGTGTGTTCGATCCCCGGGACCACCCATATGTAAAAATGTATGCACACATGACTGTAAGTTGCTTTGGATAAAAGCGTCTGCAAATTTTTTTACATTTTAGTCATTTAGCAGACGCTCTTATCCAGAGCGACTTACAGTTAGTGAATACATATATATTATATTTCTTTTTTTATACTGGCCCCCCTTGGGAATCGAACCCACAACCCTGGCGTTGCAAACGCCATGCGCTATCAACTGAGCTACATCCCTGCTGGCCATTCACTCCCCTACACCAATTGTGCGCCGCCCATGAGTCTCCCGGTCACGGCCGGCTGCGACAGAGCCTGGATTCGAACCAGGATCTCTGGTGGCACAGTTAGCACTGCAATGCAGTGCCTTAGACCACTGCGCCACTCAGGAGACCATGGCATATTATATTATAGAAAATAGTAAAAATAAAGAAAAACCCTTGAATGAATGGGTGTGTCCAAACTTTTGACTGTTACTGTATGTAAATGGGGGGCTCCGTGTAGCTCAGTTGGTAGAGCATGGCGCTTGCAACGGCAGGGTTGTGGGTTCAATTCCCACGGGGGGCCAGTATGAAAAAAAAATTTATGCACTCACTAACTGTAAGTCGTTCTGGATAAGAGCATCTGCTAAATGACTAAAATGTAAATGAAATATTTCAATTTTTTTATATTTAATAATTTTGCAAACATTTAAAAAAACCTGTTTTTGCTTTGTCATTGTGGGGTATTGTGTGTAGATTGATGAGGGAAAAAAGCAATTAAATCCATTGTAGAATAAGGCTGTAACGTATGCACTTTCCTAATTCACTGTATAAAGCATAGCATAGCCATCATATTGTCTTCTTTTTCAGAACATCATGCCAAGCATTAGCACATAGAGAAAGAACCCCAAGAAGATGAGGAAACTTTACTGCCAGGAGGCCATGGCTGCCGTACTGGTGGAGGAGAAGGAGAAAAGGCTGTCAATTAGGCAGGCCGCTCAGGCGTTAGGGGTCCCTCGCTCTACCTTGGTGGATAGAGCCTCTGGCAAGATCAAACATGGCATGTCTAGCTAACATTTTGGTTTCTCCTCACTTAAGGGACCACTGCCGCTGCCGCCTCCTCCTCCTCAACCATCCCAGCTGGACCAAAGACATGTGTTCCTATGCTAACCGGTAAAAAGCGTTTTCTTTTTTAACCATTGATAATCAAGGCGTTTAGGAAACAAATACAGAGACCTTTGCTTGTGATTATGCTTTTTTGTCTTGTTCCTGAAAATAGTGCACAAATAATTATCCACAGGGTGGCAACATTCTGTAAATAATGACAATTGAGTCCCATGAAGTGGCAGGCGTCGATACTTGCGTTGTTGATCAACAGAATTTGACGAAGTAAATAAAATCAGAAAGACTGGTCGTCAATGCATTTATCACGTGACTGTTAGAGGAAAACTCATCCGAGAATTTGTTTTCACCGGACGACACCCTCAACTATTGACAAAAAATTGGGTAACGTAGATCAGACACACATTGTATATACTTTGTTATAACCCACATGGACATGTGAATCCATCATATCATTTTGTTTGAACGGAAACACATATATACTGAACAAAAGTATAAACGCAACATGCAACAATTTCAAAAACTTTACTGTTACAGTTCATATAAGGAAATCAGTCAATTGAAATAAATAAATTAGGCCATAATCTATGGATTTCACATGACTGGGAATACAGATATGATTCTGTTGGTGACAGATACCCTAAAAAAAAGGTAGGGGCATGGATCAGAAAATCTGTTAGGATCTGGTGTGACCACCATTTGCCTCATGCAGCGCGACACATCTCCTTCGCATAGAGTTGACCATGCTGTTGATTGTTGCCTGTGGAATGTTGTCCCACTCCTCTTCAATGGCTGTGCGAAGTTGCTGAATATTGGCGGAAATTGGAACACACTGTCGTACACGTCGATCCAGAGCATCCCAAACATGCTCAATGGGTGACATGACTGGTGAGTATGCAGGCCATGGAAGAACTGGGACATTTTCAGCTTGCAGGAATTATGCAGAGATCCTTGACACATGGGGCCGTGCATTATCATGCTGAAACATGAGGTGATGGCGGCGGATGAATGGCACGACAATGGGCCTCAGGATCTCATGACTGTACCTCTGTGCATTCAAATTGCCATAGATAAAACGCAATTGTGTTCGTTGTCTGTAACTTATGCCTGCTCATACCATAACCCCACAGCCACAATGGGGCTCTCTGTTCACAATGTTGACATCAGCAAACCGCTCACCCACACGACGCCATACATGCTGTCTGCCATCTGCCTGGTACAGTTGAAACTGGGATTCATCCGTGAAGAGCACACTTCTCCAGTGTGCCAGTGGCCATCGAAGGTGAGCATTTGCCCACGGAAGTTGGTTACTACGCCGAACTACAGTTAGGTCAAGACCCTGGTGAGGACACAGATGAGCTTCCCTATGACGGCTTCTGACATTTTGTGCAGAAATTCTTCGGTTTTGCAAACCCACAGTTTCATCAGCTCTCTGGATCTCAGACGATCCCTTAGGTGAAGAAGCCGGACGTGGAGGTCCTGGGCTGGAGTGGTTACACGTGGTCTGCGGTTGTGAGGCCAGTAGGGCGTACTGCCAAATTCTCTAAAACAACTTTGGAGGCTGCTTATTGTAGAGAAATTAACATTTAATTATCTAGCAACAGCTCTGGTGGACATTGCTGCATTCAGCATGACAACTGCAAGCTCCCTCAAAACTTGAGACATCTGTGGCATTGTGTTGTGTGACAAAATGCACATTTTAGAGTGGCTTTTTATTGTCCCCAGCACAAGGTGCACCTGTGTAATGATCATGCCGTTTAATCAGCTTCTTGATATGCCACACCTGTCAGGTGGATGGATTATCTTGGCAAAGAAGAAATGCTCACTAACAGGGATGTAAACAAATTTGTGCACAACATTTAAGAGAAATAAGCTTTTTGTGCATGTGGAACATTTCTGGGATATTTTATTTTATCTCATGAAACATGGGACCAACACTTTACATGTTGCATTTATATTTTTGTTCAGTATAGTTAGGCTTTATCTAGCCAGCAAGGTAGTTAGCCTAGCTAGCTAGCAAGCGATCTGTGCTACATACAGTGGGGAGAACAAGTATTTGATACACTGCCGATTTAGCAGGTTTTCCTACTTACAAAGCATGTAGAGGTCTGTAATTTTTATCATAGGTACACTTCAACTGTGAGAGACTGAATCTAAAACAAAAATCCAGAAAATCACATTGTATGATTTTTAAGTAATTAATTTGCATTTTATTGCATGACATAAGTATTTGATACATCAGAAAAGCAGAACTTAAAATTTGGTACAGAAACCTTTGTTTGCAATTACAGAGATCATACGTTTCCTGTAGGTCTTGACCAGGTTTGCACACACTGCATCAGGGATTTTGGCCCACTCCTCCATACAGACCTTCTCCAGATCCTTCAGGTTTCGGGGCTGTCGCTGGGCAATACGGACTTTCAGCTACCTCCAAAGATGTTCTATTGGGTTCAGGTCTGGAGACATAGGCCACTCCAGGACCTTGAGATGCTTCTTACGGAGCCACTCCTTAGTTGCCCTGGCTGTGTGTTTCGGGTCGTTGTCATGCTGGAAGACCCAGCCACGACCCATCTTCAATGTTCTTACTGACGGAAGGAGGTTGTTGGACAAGATCTCGCGATACATGGCCCCATCCATCCTCCCCTCAATACGGTGCAGTCGTCCTGTCCCCTTTGCAGAAAAGCATCCCCAAAGAATGATGTTTCCACCTCCATGCTTCACGGTTGGGATGGTGTTCTTGGGGTTGTACTCATCCTTCTTCTTCCTCCAAACACGGCGAGTGGAGTTTAGACCAAAAAGCTCTATTTTTGTCTCATCAGACCACATGACCTTCTCCCATTCCTCCTCTGGATCATCCAGATGGTCATTGGCAAACTTCAGACGGGCCTGGACATGCGCTGGCTTGAGCAGGGGGATCTTGCGTGCGCTGCAGGATTTTAATCCATGACGGCGTAGTGTGTTACTAGATTTTCTTTGAGACTGTGGTCACAGCTCTCTTCAGGTCATTGACCAGGTCCTGCCATGTAGGTCTGGGCTGATCCCTCACCTTCCTCATGATCATTGATGCCCCACGAGGTGAGATCTTGCATGGAGCCCCAGACCGAGGATGATTGACCTTCATCTTGAATTTGTTCAATTTTCTAATAATTGCGCCAACAGTTGTTGCCTTCTCACCAAGCTGCTTGCCTATTGTCCTGTAGCCCATCCCAGCCTTGTGCAGGTCTACAATTTTATCCCTGATGTCCTTACACAGCTCTCTGGTCTTGGCCATTGTGGAGAGGTTGGAGTCTGTTTGATTGAGTGTGTGTAGGACAATTTTTCCCAGTCGGAGCTCGTTTTTTCCCAAGTTGCAAGTTGTCTTGAACGCACTGAAGTCAGAAATGCCCTCCATTTCTTGATAAATCCCCCATAATAGTAATATTTCCTCCATCATATCCCCCACGATACCTTCCCCCATTTCTACCCCCCATGGACTTGAAACCCCCCCCTCAAATTAAATGAACCCCCCCACAAAGCGCCCTAAAATAGGTTCATCCCTGTTTAGCTTTCGCGCTATGGTTAGGCTAGGCAGTAGGCTTGGATTTGGTGTGATGATCTGTGAGGTGAAAACATTTTATTTGCTTTGTGATTTATCAAAAACTGTAAACGACTTGTTGAGTCATGTGCTCGGGTTCTTGTATACACTGTAACAAGTACATTTGTAATATGCTGACAATATTTTTCAGGCAATGAGTGCAGCCATCTTTGACTTTATTTATTTGTGTCATATAGGGAATGCCATTCTGGGATTAGGGAGTTTTCGCGAAGTCAAACATTTGACATTTGACATTTTAGTCATTTAGCAGACGCTCTTATCCAGAGCGACTTACAGTTAGTGAATACATTTTTTTTTATACTGGCCCCCCCGTGGGAATCGAACCCACAACTCTGGCGTCCTGGCGTTGCAAACGCCATGCTCTATCAACTGAGCTACATCCCTGCCGGCCATTCCCTCCCCTACTCTGGACGACGCTGGGCCAATTGTGCGCCGCCCAAACATAAACAAACATTGATGCCCCACGAGGTGAGATCTTGCATGGAGCCCCAGACCGAGGATGATTGACCGTCATCTTGAACTTCTTCCATTTTCTAATAGGTACATTTCAACTGTGAGAGACGGAATCTAATACAAAAATACAGAAAATCACATTGTATGATTTTTAAGTAATCAATTTGCATTTTATTGCATGACATAAGTATTTGATCACCTACCAACCAGTAAGAATTCCGGCTCTCACAGACCTGTACATTTTTCTTTAAGATGCCCTCCTGTTCTCCACTCAATACCTGTATTAACGGCACCTGTTTGAACTCGTTACCTGTATAAAAGACACCTGTCCACACACTCAATCAAACAGACTCCAACCTCTCCACAATGGCCAAGACCAGAGAGCTGTGTAAGGACATCAGGGATAAAATTGTAAAATTGCGCCAACAGTTGTTGCCTTCTCACCAAGCTGCTTGCCTATTGTCCTGTAGCCCATCCCAGCCTTGTGCAGGTCTACAATTTTATCCCTGATGTCCTTACACAGCTCTCTGGTCTTGGCCATTGTGGAGAGGTTGGAGTCTGTTTGATTGAGTGTGTAGACAGGTGTCTTTTATACAGGTAACGAGTTCAAACAGGTGCCGTTAATACAGGTATTGAGTGGAGAACAGGAGGGCATCTTAAAGAAAAATGTACAGGTCTGTGAGAGCCTGAATTCTTACTGGTTGGTAGGTGATCAAATACTTATGTCATGGAATAAAATGCAAATTAATTACTTAAAAATCACAGTTGAAGTGTACCTATGATAAAAATTACAGACCTCTACATGCTTTGTAAGTAGGAAAACCTGCAAATCGGCAGTGTATCAAATACTTGTTCTCCCCACTGTATGTGTCAATACTGGACTGGCGCCAAAGTGAACACTGCCTCATCGTTGTTACAAAAATGTTACTGTCTGGGCCTATTATGTCAGTGGGCTTATTTAGTTAGTTTTCAGAAATATGCAATCTGCAAAAAGCATGACATTTGGCGCAGATCTTTAATTCAGGCCATGTGCTTGCAGTCATGATAAGATTGTTGTCTAGCTAGCTAAATTAGAACGTGTTTGATTAAAACCAGTGCGGCAAGAATTTTCCTGCATGAATGTTTTCAGTCATCAGTGCATGCCATTTGCAGTTAAAATATATAGCCAATACATTTTGTATTGAATAACAGTGTAATTTACATTATGGTTTCAGTAACAAAACATTTTCATAATGAACAGCTAGCATGTGCTTGTCATAACAAGCTCTCATTGCAAGGTTGCCATAAAGTGTTTCTTTAAATGACCATGACTGTTGTAAAGCACTCTATTGAATCTACTCAATACAAACACTGACATCTAGTGGTGACATTATGAACTGCATGTTACAGGATTCCACTGCATTGTTTGTGAGCTTGTGAACAGTGCAGTTTCAGATTTACTTTGAGACAAAGTTTAACTCATTCAGCCCTTCTTGTTTATTAGTGTGTCTGTGGTGCTTCAGTACAAACACTTCTGCATTCTTATCTACTGCCATATATGGGTACAACTTAAAGATTTGTCATAATTCTATCCTCCTGATTCTTGCTTACAAGCAAAAACTAATACCAATGACTTGCTCAATACGGAAGTGGTCAGATGACATGGATTCTACGCTACAGGATTGTTTTGCTAGCACAGACTGGAATATGTTCAGGGATTCATCCAATGGCATTGAAGAGTATACCACCTCAGTCACCGGCTTCATCAATAAGTGCATCGACAACCTTGTCCCCACAGTGACAATATGTACATATCCCAACCAGAAGCCATGGATATCAGGCAACATCTGCACCGAGCTAAAGACTAGAGCTGCCGCTTTCAAGGAGCGGGACACTAATCCGGACGCTTATAAAAAAATCCCGCTATGCCCTCAGACGAACCATTAAACAGGCAAAGCGTCAATACAGAACTAAGATTCAATTCTACTACACCGGCTCTGACGCTCGTCAGATGTGGCAGGACTTGCTAACTATTACGGACTACAAAGGGAAACCCTGTCGCGAGCTGCCCACTGACGTGAGCCTGAATGCCTTTTATGCTCGCTTCGAGGCAAGCAACACTAAAGCAAGCATGAGAGCACCAGCTGTTCCGGACGACTATGTGATCACGCTCTCCGTAGCTGATGTGAGCAAGACCTTTAACATTTTCATGCGTGAGTTCCAAATATCTCTAACCGTTGCCCCTGCTTGAGTTTTTTCATGTGCGTAATGTCAGAATGCTCTCACTGTTCCAAAATGTGATTGTTACACAACAAGACAGTTACCCGCACTTCCCTCAAACCAAGGCACGCTGCCTGCTAATTATCTATAGGCTATTTTTCAACTTGTCAATTTCAAATTATTTTCCCAAAAGTTTTATTTTCAAACAACAGTTTGAATTGAGGTGTGTTCCTCCTCCTCGTTAATTCACATAAGAAGTAGCCCATTTCACTGTTGCGGACAATTTATGTTTGAGGGTTTACTGAGCCGGACCAAGTTCTCTCTTCAATGAGAGCCCAAGCACTTCCCTAGTATTTCCCCAGATCAAGTATGAAGACATTGCGCATCTCTAGTCAGAACAGGCCTAGTACAAACGTTTTTCCCCAGCACATTCTCTGGCTGGAGCCTGCATTGCCTTCATGGTTGTTTTCCTAACAAATTGGACTTTGGACATGTGTGTTCCTATCAAAGTAAGTGGCTTATTTTCTGTATATCGTGTTGTCGTTTCTGCTGTAGCACACCGTATGAATGTATGGATCACAATGTATTTACTGTTTTATTCACATGTTTTCAAGTACTGGTGACAAATCAAATCAAATCAAATTTTATTGGTCACATGCGCCGAATACAACAGGTGCAGACATTACAGTGAAATGCTTACTTACAGTCCTTAACCAACAGTGCATTTCTTTTTAACAAAAAAAGTAAAAATAAAACAACAACAAAAAAAGTGTTGAGAAAAAAAGAGCAGAAGTAAAATAAAATAACAGTAGGGAGGCAATATATACAGGGGGGTACCGGTGCAGAGTCAATGTGCGGGGGCACCGGCTAGTTGAGGTAGTTGAAGTAATATGTACATGTGGGTAGAGTTAAAGTGACTATGCATAAATAATTAACAGAGTAGCAGCAGCGTAAAAGGATGGGGTGGGAGGGCAGTGCAAATAGTCCGGGTAGCCATGATTAGCTGTTCAGGAGTCTTATGGCTTGGGGGTAGAAGCTGTTGAGAAGTCTTTTGGACCTAGACTTGGCACTCCGGTACCGCTTGCCGTGCGGTGGCAGAGAGAACAGTCTATGACTAGGGTGGCTGGAGTCTTTGACAATTTTGAGGGCCTTCCTCAAAATTGCATAGATTGTAATGGACACATATCATGTGTGTAAAATACTTTTTTGAATGTTGTACTGATTATGATGAGCTAATGCTAAGCTATTTGCCGGCTATGTGTGACGCCATGTTTGTTGACATTATACAATGCATTCTGGTTGTCACGTAAGCGTCTGTCAGACCAAAGATGTTATACCAAGGAATAGTTCACTCGACTGACTTATGGTGCTTTCAAGACAACTGTGAACTTGGAAAAATACTAGGTAAAATCATGACGTCAATGATCTTCAGTTCAAAAAGTCGGGCCCGAGTTCCCGAGTTGGAATTTCGAGTTGGATGACCATTCAAAACAATTTTTCCCAGTCGGAGCTCGTTTTTTCCCAAGTTGCAAGTTGTCTTGAACGCACTGAAGTCAGAAATGCCCTCCATTTATTGATAAATCCCCCATAATAGTAATATTTCCTCCATCATATCCCCCACGATACCTTCCCCCATTTCTACCCCCCATGGACTTGAAACCCCCCCACAAATTAAATGAACCCCCCCACAAAGCGCCCTTAAATGGGTTCATCCCTGTTTAGCTTTCGCGCTACGGTTAGGCTAGGCAGTAGGCTTGGATTTGGTGTGATGATCTGTGAGGTGAAAACATTTTATTTGCTTTGTGATTTATCAAAAACTGTAAACGACTTGTTGAGTCATGTGCTCAGGTTCTTGTATACACTGTAACAAGTACATCAACGATTTGTAATATGCTGTCTTTGACTTTGTTTATTTGTGTTTTATAGGGAATGCCATTCTGGGATTAGGGAGTTTTCGCGAAGTCAAACATAAACAAACATGGCTGCCATCATAAAGAATTTAGTTGCTGTTAGCTTAGCTGACACGCATTTATTTTCTAAACAACATTACGTTAGTCTCTCGTGCTCACCAGAGATGTTGTACATTGTAAACTAGTCTAGCTGTTAGGTCGCTAACTTCTGTTTAGTTTTTTGTAATTTAGACTGGTTTATTGAATGAGTTTGGCTGTGGATGTGTTCCGTGTGATGTTTGGATGATGAAGTTCACATTAATCTTTTACAATAAAAGGTAAAATTGAGGAATAAAGTGTAAGACCTTTATTTTCCATCAGTACAAAAAAATATTTAGATGCTGTTCAGACAACAATGCTGTTTAGACGCGTTTGTTGCGTCATACGTTCTGTTGCTACTGTTCCAATGACATATTTGAGATCGTACGCTGCAGGGACCACTCAACAATGATAAAAAAATACGTGATCATACGCGTCAAAGGGTTAAACGGGTCAACATTCACAAGGCCGCGGGGCCAGATGGATTACCAGGACGTGTACTCAGAGCATGCGTGGACCAACTGGCAAGTGTCTTCACTGGCATTTTCAACCTCTCCCTGACCGAGTCTGTAATACCTACATGTTTTAAGCAGACCGCCATAGTCCCTGTGCCCAAGAAAGAGAAGGTAACCTGCCTAAATGACTACCGCCCCGTAGCACTCACGTCGGTATCCATGAAGTGCTTTGAAAGGCTCGTCATGGCTCACATCAACACCATCATCCCGGAAATCCTAGACCCACTCCAGTTCGCATACCGTCCCAACCGATCCACAGATAACGCAATCTCAATCGCACTCCACATTGTCCTTTCCCACCTGGACAAAAGGAACACCTATGTGAGAATGCTGTTCATTGACTACAGCTCAGCGTTCAACACCATAGTGCCCACATAACTAATCACTAAGCTAAGGACCCTGGGACTAAACACTTCCCTCTGCAACTGGATCCTGGGCTTCCTGATGGGCCACCCCCAGGTGGTAAGGGTAGGCAACAACACATCTGCCACGTTGATCCTCAACACGGGGGCCCCTCAGGGGTGCGTGCTTAGTCCCATCCTGTACTCCCTGTTCACCCACAACTGAAGGGCCAAGCACAACTCCAACACCATCATTAGGTTTGCTGACGACACAACAGTGGAAGGCATGATCACCGACAATGATGAGACAGCCTATAGGGAGGAGGTCAGAGACCTTGCAGTGTGGTGCCAGGACAACAACCTCTCCCACAACGTGAGCAAGACAAAGGAGCTGATTGTGGACTACAGGAAAAGGAGGGCCGAACACACCACCATTACAATTGACAGGGCTGTAGTGGAGCGGGTCAAGAGTTTCAAGTTCATTGGTGTCCACATCACCAACAAACTATCATGGTCCAAACACACCAAGCCAGTCGTGAAGAGGGCACAACAACGCCTTTTCCCCCTCAGGAGAAAATATTTGACATGGGTCCCCAGATCCTCAAAAAGTTATACAGCTGCACCATTGAGAGCATTCTGCCCGGTTGCATCCCCGCCTGATATGGCAACTGCTCGGCATCCGACTGTAAGGCGCTACAGAGGGTAGTGCGTACAGCCAAGTACATCACTGGGGCCAAGCTTCCTGCCATTCCAGGACCTATGTACTAGGCGGTGTCAGAGGAAGGCCCAAAAAATTGTCAAAGACTCCAGTGTCCCAAGTCATAGACTGTTCTCTCTGCTACCGCACAGCAAGCGGTACCAGAGCGCCAAGTCTAGGTCCAAAAGGCTCCTTAACAGCTTCAACCCCCAAGCCATAAGACTGTTGAACAATTAATAAAATGGCCACCCGGACTATTTGCATTGACACATTGCTCTATTAAGGGAGTAGGGTGCCATTTGGGATGTAGCTTTGGTGATTGTGACTATATAGTTCAACCTATTCCATAGAGTCTATGGTGGGTATTGAACCACCCTGGTTGTGGGTAAAAAAAAAAATATATAGTAATCTAAATGTAGAATGGACCAGAATGAATAGATCCTGGATCATTTGGCTAGGCCCTAGATCATGTCTGCAAGAAATTGTCCTTCAAAACATGACATCATAATGAACTGGTGCCAAACCAATCATTTCAATGACATAAACTGTACTTAGAGGATTGGTCATTGATATTCCTCTATTCATAATACTACACAAATAAAGCATAGTGCACAAACTGGCAAGACCAACAGTATAAATATTCTTATAGGAATTAGCCTAGTAAAGACATTATGACATATCAGTCATTTCGCAGACACTCTAGCACCTCCTCACGAGTTGTAAATAGAGTAGGTTATAACCTGAAGGTGTGATTTATACATTATTTCAAAATATGACCTAAATCTTCGGGCACTTCTATGATTACTTCAATTCTGATGCGTGCACAGTGCGTGTCATGCCAAATTCGGGCAGTCCTCTGACTGCTTGCAGTGAGTGTGCAGGGTTGAGTGTTTGGATCTGTTATTTCATGCCGGTTGGAAGTTTACAGAACAAAAGCCAATGGACAAAAATGGGTATGTTTGGTGAAAGATGAGGACATTGGTTGAATCATATGGGTCTTGTCTTGCATTCTTGTACCGTCCGTATCTCTGCTGTAAATCCAAAATCCTCTAGCTTTCTACATGAAGTCTCTTTGTGCGTTAAGTAGAAGGTGAAAGAAAAACACTACCCCATTTTACGAAGGCAGTATCAGTTATTGATGGGGATCTCTCAAGGATAATACAAAAAGCAGGCACTCTGCCTACAACTCAGATACAGGCCATGTGCTACAATGAGTCTCATTATATGACTACTGCTACCGGGACGTGCTTCAATGTCCTACACAGTAGACCCACATGAAAAAATACTACAGTTTACTTTAGAATACTACAGTACTTATAGAATTATGTAGTAAACTGTAGTATACTATAGAATACTATACTACACACTGTAGTATCACTCGAACATGTGTAGCACTTGTAGAATACTATGGTAAATACTACAGTATTATCTGCAAAAGAACACTCCTTTTCTAACTATAGTAAATACTACAGTATTGATTACCCCCACCACATCTGCAGGGGCATCCAGTAGATCGGTAGAGCCAGTAGGGAAACAGCTGCCCCTTCCACCTCTGCAGTGCAGCTGTAGACCCCTCTATTGCACTGACCTCCAGCTCACACATGGGCTGCATCCCAAATGGCACCCTGTTCCCTAAATAGTGCACTAGGGTATATAGTAGTGCACTAAGGTATATAGGTAATAGGGTGCTGTTTGGGAAGCAACCGTATTGTTCCATGGGTTTTATCTGTCTCTCCTCCGCCACAGACCAGTCGTATTTTGGTTGTCGAGGACACAAAGGGCCTATTTTACACCCACAACGCTGGGCTGTAATCTGTCCAGCTCGAGCTGAGAGGAGCCTACAGTGGTTTTCTGGGTTCATTTGGAAAAGGAGATGGAAGATTGTTGTGGTATACAGTTGCAGAAGACTTACATGTAGCAGAGATACAGTAGCCTATATAGAGGAAACTCTGGTTTTGTTCACTTCGTTGTCGCTCACAGATGGGCAACACTTCCATCTAGTGTGCAACTACAGTTTATACAAGAGCTGAGATTAACCTACATGAGATGAAGCCAGGAACATCTGTATCTTTCACGACAGACTCAAACGACCCATCATCAGGCAATGTAAAAATACAGGGGTCAAAGTGCCATGACCCAATTTTACAGACAGTGCAGAGCAGTGGAAATGTAAAACAACAATACATCATGTTCTTTGAAAGCACCTCATCAGTGTACTGTCAGCAGTTTAATAATGGTTGTCTGGGTCAGATAGTCCAGCAAATCCCCTAACACAGGGAATGTGTTTCTAAACTTTGAGAAAGGAAGAGAGAGAGAGAGAGAGAGAGTGTGTGTGTATGTGTGCGTTAGGGTTTCATAGCAGGAACCGGGTTACCGAGATTTACCACCCAAACCCACTCCCATTTCCCAGGATAACTAACTGTGAAGAACCGGTAAATTATTTATATAAACAGCATGACGTGAAATGGAACTGTTAAATTATATACGATGCCTAAATCTTTCTTCTCTATGGCCTTCTCTGCTCTGATATCTGCATGATCAATCATCAACACTCAAGGTGGGGACAGACAGCGCATCTCATATGGAATGCAGTTCTAAATGCATGTATCATCTCATCAGCTGGTAACTTTTTTTCTTGTGACAGGTACATTTGCTGCAGCATAGCCTATGCTACAGTAATATTAGACCTAATACAGTTGAAATCGGAAGTTTACATACACCTTAGCCAAATAAATTTAAACTCAGTTTTTCACAATTCCTGACAATTAATCCTAGTAAATATTCCCTGTTTTAGGTCAGTTAGGATCACCACTTTATTTTAAGAATGTGAAATGTCAGAATAATACTAAAGATAATTATTTATTTAAGCTTTTATTTCTTTCATCACATTCCCAGTGGGTCAGAAGTTTACATACACTGAATTAGTATTTGGTAGCATTGCCTTTAAGTTGTTTAACTTGGGTCAAACGTTTCGGGTAGCCTTCCACAAGCTTCCCACAATAAGTTGGGTGAATTTTGGCCCATTCCTCCTGACAGAGCTGGTGTAACTGAGTCAGGTTTGTAGGTCTCCTTGTTCGCACACACTTTGTCAGTTCTGCCCACAAATGTTCTATAGGATTGAGGTCAGGGCTTTGTGATGGCCACTCCAATACCTTTACTTTGTTGTCCTTAAGCCATTTTGCCACAACTTTGGAAGTCTGCTTTGGGTCATTGTCCATTTGGAAGACCCATTTGCGACCAAGCTTTAACTTCCTGACTAATATCTTGAGATGTTGCTTCAATATATCCACATAATTTTCCTTCCTCATGATGCCATCTATTTTGTGAAGTGCACCAGTCCTGCAGCAAAGCACACCCACAGCATGATGCTGCCACCCCCGTGCTTCACGGTTGGGATGGTGTTCTTCGGCTTGCAAGCATTCCCCTTTTTCCTCCAAACATAACGATGCTCATTATGGCCAAACAGTTCTATTTTTGTTTCATCAGACCAGAGGACGTTTCTCCAAAAAGTACGATCTTTGTCCCCATGTGCAGTTGCAAACCGTAGTCTGGCTTTTTTATGGCGGTTTTGGAGCAGTGGCTTCTTCCTTGCTCAGCGGCCTTTCAGGTTATGTCGATATAGGACTCGTTCTACTGTGGATATAGATACTTTTGTACCGGTTTCCTCCAACATCTTCACAAGGTCCTTTGCTGTTGTTCTGGGATTGATTTGCACTTTTCGCACCAAAGTACGTTCATCTCTAGGAGACAGAATGTATCTCCTTCCTGAGCGGTATGACGGCTGCGTGGGCCCATGGTGTTTATACTTGAGAACTATTGTTTGTACAGATGAACGTGGTACCTTCAGGCGTTTGGAAATTGCTCCCAAGGATGAACCAGATTTGTGGAGGTCTACAATTTCTTTTCTGAGGTCTTGGCTGATTTCTTTTGATTTTCCCATGATGTCAAGCAAAGAGGCACTGAGTTTGAAGGTAGGCCTTGAAATACATCCACAGGTACACCTCCAATTGGCTCAAATGATGTCAGAAGCGTCTAAAGCCATGACATCATTTTCTGGAATTTTCCAAGCTGTTTAAAGGCACAGTCAACTTAGTGTATGTAAATTTCTGACCCACTGGAATTGTGATACAGTGAATTATAAGTGAAATAATCTGTCTGTAAACAATTGTTGGAAAAATTACTTGTGTCATGCACAAAGTAGATGTCCTAACTGACTTGCCAAAACTATAGTTTGTTAACAAGAATTTTGTGGAGTGGTTGAAAAACGAGTTTTGACCAAGAATCCGATGGTCACTCTGACAGAGCTCTAGAGCTCCTCTGTGGAGATGGAAGAACCTTCCAGAAGGACAACCATCTCTACAGCACTCCACCAATCAGGCCTTTATGGCAAAGTTGCCAGACGGAAGCCACTCCTCAGTAAAAAAGGTACATGACAGCCCGCTTGGAGTTTGCCAAAGGGCACGGAAAGGACTCTCAGACCATGAGAAACAAGATTCTCCAGTCTAATGAAACCAAGATTGAACTCTTTGGCCTGAATGCCAAGAGTCACGTCTGGAGGAAACCTGGCACCACCCCTACGGTGAAGCATGGTGGTGGCAGCATCATGCTGTGGGGATGGTTTTCAGTGGCAGGGATTGGGAGACTAGTCAGGATCGAGGGAAAGATGTACGGAGGAAAGTAGAAAGAGATCCTTGATGAAGCGCTCAGGACCTCAGACTGGGGCGAAGTTTCACCTTCCAACAGGACAACGACCCTAAGCACACAGCCAAGACAATGCAGCAGTGGCTTTGGGAAATGTCTCTGAATGTCCTTGAGTGGCCCAGCCAGAACCTGGTCTGAATACTTATGTACAGTGAGGGAAAAAAGTATTTCATCCCCATTTTGGGTCATTGTCATGCTGGAATACCCATCCATGACCCATTTTCAATGCCCTGGCTGAGGGATTGTCACGATCGTTATGAGAAGCGGACCAAGGCGCAGCGTGATAGGCGTACATACTTTATTGAAGTGTACACACGAACCAAAACAACAAAACGATACGTGAAGTCCTAGGTCATAACACAAACCAAACGGAACAAGATCCCACAAAACTAAAATACCAAAAGGCTGCCTAAGTATGGTCCCCAATCAGAGACAACGAGCTACAGCTGTCTCTGATTGGGAACCACCCTGGCCAACATAGAAATAAACGATCTAGAACAAAACCCATAGAAAATTAAACATAACAAGTCCACACCCTGGCTCAACATTTAAGAGTCCCCAGAGCCAGGGCGTGACAGTAGCCCCCCCCAAAGGCGCGGACTGCGACCGCGCCAACCAAACACAACAGGGGAGGGGCCGGGTGGGCATTCCGCCTCGGAGGCGGATCCAGCTCCGGGCGTGACCACCACTCTCCCTCTACCCCCCGTAGCGCCCCTGGTCTGGTCCCGCTGGCCAGAGCTGGACTGGACACCGGTGGAGCGGATTGCTCTGGCTCCGGAGTGGAGCAGCTGACCGGTGCCGGACCAGGCACCGGTGGAACAGGCACGGACCGTGCCGGACTGACGACGCGCACCACTGGCTTGGTGCGGGGAGCAGGAACGGGCCGGACCGGGCTGGCGACGCGCACCACTGGCTTGGTGCGGGGAGCAGGAACGGACTGGGCTGACGACGCGCACCACTGGCTTGGTGCGGGGAGCAGGAACGGGCCGGACCGGGCTGACGACGCGCACCACTGGCTTGGTGCGGGGAGCAGGAACAGGCCGGACCGGGCTGGCAATGCACACCACTGGCTTGGTGCGGGGAGCAGGAACAGGCCGGGCTGGACTGGGAACACGCACCATAGGCTTGGTGCGGGGAGCAGGAACAGGCCGGACCGGGCTGACGACGCGCACCACAGGCTTGGTGCGAGGGACAGGAACAGGCCGGGCTGTGGAGACGGACTGGATGTCTGGAGCGGAGAGCTGACACATCCCGTCCTGGCTGAATGCCTATTTCCACACAATCTGTGTGAGGCATCAGCACAGGACGTACAGGGCTGTGCACTCGTACTGGCTCTACAGCACGTGGCACTGGCGCAGGATATCCGGGACCGAGGAGGGGTACTGGAGGCCACGAGTGTTGAGCCGGCACTCTCTGTCCTGGCTGCATGCCCACCTTAGCACGACACGTGTGTGGTGCTAGCACAGGACGTACAGGATTGTGCCGGAACACTCGCGGCACAGTACGTGGCTCTGCATATCACGGAACCTGCCCAGTCTCATGCTGCCTAGCCTGAGTACGGGGAGTTGGCTCTGCTCTACCTCTGGCTCCGCCAACCACCCTTCCAGCCCCCCAAACCTGGTGGCCTCCTCTCCTAGATCGCCGATGCGCCCTGTAGCTGCCTCCAGCAGCCCCGTCGTCCACGCCGTGTGCCCCCCCCCAAAAAATTACTTGGGGTTGCCTCTCGCGTGTCCGTCGTCGGCACGGTTGGCGCCGTCTCTCCTCTCCTGCCTGGGCATTTATTTTTGCCCATGGCCCTCTGCCCGCGAATATGTCCTCCCAAGACCACCATTCGCCCACCTGGGACATCGCCAACTTCTCCTGTTTGGCACGCTGCTTGGTCCTCTCTTGGTGGGATCTTCTGTCACGAACGTCGACAGAAGCGGACCAAGGCGCAGCGTGATAGGCGTACATACTTTATTGAAGTGTACACACGAACCAAAACAACAAAACGATACGTGAAGTCCTAGGTCATAACACAAACCAAACGGAACAAGATCCCACAAAACTAAAATGCCAAAAGGCTGCCTAAGTATGGTCCCCAATCAGAGACAACAAGCTACAGCTGTCTCTGATTGGGAACCACCCTGGCCAACATAGAAATAAACGATCTAGAACAAAACCCACAGAAAATTAAACATAACAAGTCCACACCCTGGCTCAACATTTAAGAGTCCCCAGAGCCAGGGCATGACAGGGAAAGAGGTTCTCACCCAAGATTTGACAGTACATGGCCCCGTCCATCGTCCTTTTGATGCGGTGAACTTGTCCTGTCCCCTTAGCAGAAAAACACTCCCAAAGCATAATGTTTCCACCTCCATGTTTGACGGTGGGTATGGTGTTCTTGGGGTCATAGGCAGCATTCCTCCTCCTCCAAACAGGGCGAGTTGAGTTGATGCCAAAGAGCTCGATTTTGGTCTCATCTGACCACAACACTTTCACCCAGTTCTCCTCTGAATCTTTCAGATGTTCATTGGCAAACTTCAGATGGGCCTGTATATGTGCTTTCTTAAGCAGGGGGACCTTGCGGGCGCTGCAGGATTTCAGTCCTTCACGGCGTAGTGTGTTACCAATTGTTTTCTTGGTGACTATGGTCCCAGCTGCCTTGAGATCATTGACAAGATCCTCCCGTGTAGTTCTGGGCTGATTCCTCACCGTTCTCATGATCATTGCAACTCCACGAGGTGCGAACTTGCATGGAGCCCCAGGCCGAGGGAGATTGACAGTTCTTTTGTGTTTCTTCCATTTGCGAATAATCGCACCAACTGTTGTCACCTTCTCACCAAGCTGCTTGGTGATGATCTTGTAGCCCATTCCAGCCTTGTGTAGGTCTACAATCTTGTCCATGACATCCTTGGATAGCTCTTTGGTCTTGGCCATGGTGGAGACTTTGGAGTCTGATTGATTGATTGCTTCTGTGGACAGGTGTCTTTTATACAGGTAACAAGCTGAGATTAGGAGCACTCCCTTTAAGACACCTGGGAGCCAGAAATCTTTCTGATTGAGAGGGGGTCAAATACTTATTTCCCTCATTAAAATGCAAATCAATTTGTAACATTTTTTACATGCGTTTTTCTGGATTTTTTTGTTGTTATTCTGTCTCTGTCACGTTCGTTTAAGGACGGGTCAGACCAAGGCGCAGCATGAAATGCGTACATGTTTATTTCACCGAGAAACATACAACAAAAACAACAAACCAACGACACGTGAAGTCCTAAGGCTAAACACAAAACAAGCCTACTCACGGAACAAGATCCCACCACTAATGCATGCCAACAGGCTGCCTAAGTATGATCCCCAATCAGAGACAACGAGCGACAGCTGTCTCTGATTTGGAATCACACCCGGCCAAACATGGATATACAACACCTAGACTGTAACATAGAAAACACAACATAGAATATTCACACCCTGACTGAACATATAAGAGTCCCCTGAGTCAGTGCGTGACAGTCTCTCACGGTTCAAATAAACCTACCATTAAAATTATAGACTGATCATTTATTTTTCAGTGGGCAAACGTACAAAATCAGCAGGGGATCAAGTACTTTTTTCCCTCACTGTGAATGTGATATCTGTTTTTTTGGTTTTATACATTTGCAAAAATGTCTAAAAACCAGTTTTTGCTTAGTCATTATGGGGTATTGTGTATAGATTGATGAGGAAAAAATACAATTTTAGAAATAAAAATCAATTTTAGAACAAGGCTGTAACGTAACAAAATGTGGAAAAAGTCTGAATACTTTCCGAATGCACTGTATATTTGGCCTTGTGTTGTAGGTTATTGTCCTGCTGAAAGGTGAAATCCTCTCCTAATCTCTAGTGTAAAGCAGACTGAAGCAGGTTTTCATCTAATATTTTGCTGGTGTTTAGCTCCATCCCGTTTCTTTTTATCCTGAAAAACTCCCCAGTATTTGTCGATTTCAAGCATACCCATACCATGATGTAGCCACCACCCTGCTTGAAAATAAGGAGGCAGTTACTCAGCGATGTGTGTTGGATTTGCCCCAAACATAAGGCTTTGCATTTTGGACAAAAAGTGTATTATTTTGCTGTGTTTTCTTTTTTCAGTATTACTTTAGTGCCTTGTTGCATACAAGATACAAGTTCTGGAATATTTGTATTCTGTATATTTGTATTCTTCTTTTCACTCTGTCATTTAGGTCATTATTGTGGAGTCACTACAATGTTCTTGATCTATCCTCAGTTTTCTACCATCACAGACATTGAACTCTGTAGCTGTAATTAAATCACCAATGGTAACATCCCTGAGCAGTGTCATTCCTGTCCTGCAGTTCAGTTTAAAAGGACAACTTTATCATTGATTTGACTGGATAGGTGAATATATCATCCACAGCATAATTATTAACTTGATCATACTTAAAGATATATTAACCTCTTCATCACGAGGTTCCCCATTTCCGGGGTACTCCTCCCGCAATCTCAAACAATGACGTAGTACGGTTTTTAAACATGTGTAAATACCTGAATGTTATACACTACTGGAACGAGAAGCGTCTCAACTGTGAATCTAGCTAAACTGTTGTTGCCCAAATGAAATAATATTCAGACTCCAAGCAAATATATAAGCATATAGCAAAACCAGTACTGTATTTTGAAACCGTGCATGCCCATATATTCGTAGACATAACTTATTTTTCTCAACCTATCTACACAAACGATACACCATTCGAAAGCTGGTACCTCACAGATTCCAACAGTGATAGCCGTGTTCCTCTATGACCAACATTCACTAAACTATTAATCAAAGAACGTCAATAACAAATGTCCATTTTTTTTATCACAACAACAAACTGCGTCTTACCTTTGTTGTTTTTGTTACCAAAAGTAGTGTCTGATCGAATAAAACCACTTGAAAAGATACTCGTGTCTCTCATTCCAAGTCGATTTCAATGAGTTTCCATCGTTTGACATGGCCAACAATGTGTTTGAAGTCAGTAGTTTGTTTCAATCACAATAGGCACTGTTTTGTCGCCATCTTCTTGATATATGATGCAATCCCAGTGGCTTGCATTTGTGCTAATTTAATTATACTGATCCAGAGCTTTCGATAGAGGGGTCACATGTCAAAATCGACCATCCGGTTGTTGAAATATCCAAGTGCGCACCTCATTGTCTCATATTAGTTGACTTGCTGCATTACGCACGGTTACGCAGAGCGCACAACAGCACTTGAATTTCGGAGGGAAAACGCAAAGTTGATAAAAATATGGCAGGCTCTAGTAACAAATATACAGTTACAGAGGCGTTATTAATTGTAACAGATGAAAGTTGGACTCCATGTATCCCCATTGACTCTGAATCGGACAATGAGGACCTGCTTAGACCGGACGAACCAGACCCCAACGACGAGAATGAAGGTTATCGTGTCCAGGGCCCTACTCAAGCATCAGAAGAGTATGTAATCCCATTGTTATTTCTTACTTCTAATACTAATATTACTAATTTATTGTATGAGTACAAAACATACATTCTCAAATATATATATTTGAGTAACTGAAGCTCAACGTAAGTTAGCGCTAGCTTAGCTTAGAGGCCCACACGCAAGTTTACTTACAATAGAATGCTATGTGTATTATTTCTTTTCACTGAATTATCACTTTAGTCAACATTCTCATAGTTCTAACTTTATTTATTTTATATATCTGACTGTTTTGAGTCAGATTTGTCAATGAATGAATACAAGTGTGTTTTAGTCATGATTTTCTTTTCTCTTTTGTCTTGTTTGCACAGTGAAGACGATTATAGGGGTGATGAGCCACAGCCAGAGCATCTGCCTCCTCAGCCACAGCTTCCCCTTCCTCAGGCAGAGCCTCCTCTTCCTCAGCCTGGCCGCTTGTCTAGACAACGCACTTCTGCTCCCCTCCCTCGGCCACGGTCTTCATTGGACACTGAGTCCCCTGTAAAGAGCCCTCAACCCAAAAGAAAAGGGAAAGCGTTCTCAAAGTCAGCGCATCCAAGTAAGCGTGGTGGAGGTAGGCCTGCCACTCCAAGAGTCGGGGAGGAAGAAGAGGAAGAAGAAGATAGGTGGCATAATAGAGAAGAGAATGATGAACGACCAGACACAATCCGGTTTATGCCCACCAGAGTCCCAGGCCCCACAATCGACACCACTGCATCATGGTCTCCACTTTCACTCTTTCAACTGTTTTTCAGCACTTCAGTTTTCCGCACAATCATTTGCAACACTAATGCAAATGCTGCCAAAAGACTGCAGTCCGGACTGAAATTCACTTGGATACCACTAACGATGAGAGATTTTTACATTTTCCTGGCAATTCTGCTATACTCAGGGCTTGTCTCTGTACACGAGAGGGGCACCTACTGGAGGAAGGAATGGCCATATAATTTCCACTTCCCTGGAGACACTATGACACAAGACCGTTTTGAAGCAATCATGTGGTCACTGCACTTGTGCAAACCAGAAGACGATGAAATGGTATACGACTTTTCTTTTTCATTTTGTTGATATTGCTGTTGTAAATAGTTTCCTACTTCACAAAGAACTCCATAAGAACAACCCCACTAAGCCGTACCCACTGAAGAAGTTCAGGGAAAAGCTACTCACAGAAATAGTGAGCTTTGCTAAACAGTCTGAACCACAACCTCCACCACGACCACCACCAACATCCTGCATGCCAGAATACTATGGTTATGATGCCAGCAAAGACAGGAAGAAAGGAAGGAGATGTCTGGATGTTGGCATCCCTAAAGTGAAAACACCTGTGTACTGCATGAAGTGCCAAGTCCCTTTGTGCCTTACATCAAAGCGTAACTGTTTCAAGGATTGGCACGACAGCAAGTTTTAGGGTAAAAAGGGTCTACATTTTGTGTGACAACCCACCCAAGGACACCATATCATTGTTTACAGTTTTGGGATGTGTGGACTTTTTGTTTTTACATTTGTTTATAGTTTCTAATAAATCTGTTCAGTTTGGAGTCAAACTTTCCCATTGTATGGTTTATTTTAATGGGAACACGTATAGAGGTCTGGGAGAACATTGGAAACAACATCAACACAGTTGTATTTTGATGGAATGTACACATATAGTGGTATGTTGGTGAAATTAAATGACTTTTGCTGTCTGGTACCTGATAAAAGTCAAATGGCACCCAAATCTACCCAAATGTCTCCATTTGGTAATCCGCCTAAAAATACTTCAACTAAAACCCCTACAACTTTGATTTGGCTTGCCTAAACAAAGGGGCTGAATACTTTTGCAACGACTGTATTTTAGTTTGTATTTTTGTATTTATATGTGACATTATTTGACATATGTGACGAGTACTGAGGATACGAAGAGGCAGGACACAGACGCAGGAATCAACAAGGTAAAGGTTTACTTAACGATGAGAAAGAGAATAACAAAGAGTGAGTAAACGACACGACGCTAACAATTACGCACAACAATGACTGAACAGTCCAGGGCTATATAGTGGTGGTGATGAGATGATGAGGTGCAGGTACGCTGGAGGTGATTAGGATGCGTTGGGTTTCCATTCCTGTGTTGCCGAGGTGGTGTGCTCAGACCGGTGGCTCAGTAGACCGGCGAATCAGAGCGCCGGAGGGGAGCAACGGGAGGAGACATGACAGTGCTCACGCAGGATGTCCCCGGCCTAGATGACGACCCAGAGGACAAGGAGTGGGCCGGTCAGGGCGGCGACGGTGGAAGTCCCGAATTAGGTTGGGGTCCAGAACTTCCCAGCCGGAACCCAGCTCCTCTCCTCAGGGCAATACCCCTACCAGTCCACCAGGTAACGGAGCCGTCCCCCACGGAGTCCAGCAGGTCCCTCACCGCATACGCCGGACTCCCGTCAATGTCCAGAGGCGTAGGGGGCGTACCCCGAGGGACGGCATCCGCCAGAGGACCAGGACCACCGGCCTGAGGAGAGACACATGAAAAGTGGGTAAGACACGGTAGTGAAGGGGAAGGAGTAGCCGGTACGACACCTCATTAATCCACCGGAGGACCTTAAACGGCCCCACAAACTGGGGGCTCAGTTTGTTGCTGGGCAGGCGGAGAGGGAGGTTTCGAGTGGACAGCCAGACATGATCACCAGGCTGGAATACGGGAGCCTCACTGCGGTGAAGATCAGCTTGGTTCTTCTGCCGACAAATGGCCCTCTGGAGACGGATATGGGCGGCATCCCAGACCTGTGGAACCACTCGTCGACAGCGGGTGCATCGGTCTGGCTGGGTGTCCAAGGGGCCAGGGCCGGCTGGTACCCCAAGATGCATTGGAAGGGAGTGAGCCCCATGAATGAGTGAACGAGGGAGTTTGGGCATTTTCTGCCCAGGGAAGAAACCTCGCCCACTCACCCTGCCGGTCCTGACAGCGGCAATGAAAAAAACCTCCCCAGCTCCTGGTTAAAGCGCTCCACCTGCCCATTTGACTGCTGCCTATACCCGGAAGTGAGGCTTGCCGTGGCCCCGATCTTCTCCAGGAAAGCCTTCCACACTCGGCAGGTGAATTGGGGGCCTGAGACGATGTCCTCCGGAAGTCCATAGTGCCGAAAGACCTGTTGGAACAGGACCTTAGCGACCTGGAGAGCAGAAGGAAGACCAGTTAGTGGGAAAAAACGGCATGATTTTGAGAACCAATCTACGACCACCATGACTGTGGCGAAGCCGTCAGAACGTGGGAGGTCGTGACAAAGTCTATGTGTGACCAAGTTCGCTGAGGCACTGGATAGAGGAACTAGGTTGCCTGCCGGGACATTCCGAGGTGTCTTCGTTTGGGCACATACGGAACAGGAGTTGACATAGCGAGAGACATCAGTAGCCTAGCTGGGCCACCAGTATTTTTATGATAGAGAATGCAGGGTGCGCGTAACATCGCAGTGCCCTGCCGTAAGGGTGGTGTGCGCCCAGATCAGCAGGTGGTCACGGACACTGGTGGGTACATACATGCACCCCGGAGGGGCATTGGCAGGCGCTGTCCCCTCATGAGCCGTGAGGCGGATGTCTTCGTCCACATCCCAAACGACAGGTGCAACATTGAAAGACAGGGGCAGGATAGGCCCCCCCAGATCCTTCCTTTCTCCGGTATGGTGCAGCCTGGAGAGTGCGTCGGCTTTCACATTCTGGGATCCTGGGCGGTAGGACAGAATGAACTGAAAGCGAGTAAGAAATTGGGCCCACCTGGCTTGACGAGAGTTAATCTGTTTCACTGCCCGTATGTGCTCCAAATTCCGGTGGTCAGTAAGAATCCGGAATGGATGGAGTGCGCCCTCCAGCCAGTGTCTCCATTCCTCCAGAGCGAGGACCACCTCCAACAGCTCCCTATTTCCAACTCCATAGTTCCTCTTTGCGGGGGTAAGCTTTTTAGAGAAAAAGGCACAGGGATACATTTTCTCTGGCTTACCTTGCCGCTGGGAGAGGACCGCACCTACACCCTCCTCAGATGAGTCCACCTCCAGGATGAAAGGACAAGATGGATCTGGGTATTTTAGGATGGGTGCTGTGGTGAACCTCTCCTTCAGCCTTGAAAGCAGCGTCTGCCTCAGGGTTCTAGGCTAGCTTCTGAGGCCCACCCTTAAGGAGAGAGGTGAGCGGGGCGGCTAAAGAGCTGAAGGACTTGATGAAACGCCGGTAGAAATTGGCGAAGCCCAGGAAGCTCTGTAGGCCCTTGATGGTGGAAGGGACTGGCCATGACCTGACGGCGTCCGTCTTCGCTCTTTCCATGAACACCCCCTGAGGACTGATCCTGCATCTCAGGAAGGAGATGGCCTGTTGGTGGAATTCGCATTTCTCCCCCTTCACCAACAGGCTGTGTTCCCGGAGGCAGAGGATGACAGCTCTGACGTCCCTGACGTGCTCCTCGAACGTAGCCAAGTAGATCAGGATATCGTTGATGTACACCACCACCTGTCTACTCAGCATGTCTCGGAACACGTCATTTACGAAGGACTGGAACACAGAAGGTGCGTTGGCGAGGCCGTAGGCCATGACGCAGTATTCATAGTGGCCTGAGGTAGTGCTGAATGCCGTCTTCCACTCGTCTCCTTCCCTGATTCAGATCAGGTTGTAGGCACTCCTCAGGTCCAACTTGGTAAAGTACCGGGCCCCTCGTAGCTGCTCGATGGCCAACGGAACCAGAGGGAGGGGGTACCGGTATTTGGTGGTGACTGCGTTCAGCCCCCTGTAGTCAATGCACGGCCTCAGTCCTCCATCTTTTTTGACCACGAAGAAGAAGCTAGCGGAGGCAGTAGAGGTAGAGCATCTGATGAATCCCTGTTTCAGGGTCTCCGCCACATACTTCTCCATTTGCTCAGTCTCTGCCATGGAAAGGGAGTAAATGCGACTCTTCTGGGGGTGTTGTCCCTCCAGCAGGTAAATGGCGCAGTCCCAGGGCCTGTGAGGAGGGAGACACCTAGCCTTTGATGAAGAGAAGACATCGGAGAGATCTGCGTACTCACGTGGAATGTTGGGCTGGAGGGCGGACTCCGGTCTCTCCACTAACGT
The DNA here is from genome assembly GCF_964263955.1 of Coregonus lavaretus. NCBI lineage: Eukaryota > Metazoa > Chordata > Actinopteri > Salmoniformes > Salmonidae > Coregonus > Coregonus lavaretus. The sequence continues at coordinate 1,018,546 of NC_140011.1, read as the reverse complement.
GGAACGACAAACCACCGGCAGGAAGGTCGTCCGGCATGAGGTGGACCAGGTTGGGATCCTCTTGGTGATCCAATTGATGGTGGAGTTGTGTAGTCTGAGCCAGGGCAATCCCAAGATGATCTGGTGAAGGGGTGACATGTAGAATGACAGCTCCTTGTGGTGCTCAGGTAATGTGGGAATGGTGATGGGGAGAGTGACATGCGTAAGTGGTTTATTGTCCAGCGAGGTGACGCGTATCGGAGAAGGCAGTGGCACGGTGGGCAACCCCCATTCAGAGACCAGCTCCCTATCTATAAGGTTCCCCGCTGATCCGGAATCTATCATTGCAGTGGAAATGGAAGAGAAGGAATAACCAGTCACCGTTATGGGAACTAAAAACAATGGTTTTGTGATAGGAGATGACGTAACATTCACGGAGCGGCGACAGGAGTCATTCCGCTTAGATTGGGAGCCGCCAGGAGATCTGTGGTCCGTGCTGGTGTAGGGGGTGCTGCACACCTCCATGGGTGAGGACTCGGAGGCAGGGCGGCTTCCATCGCTCGGATGGGGTGACCGTCGAGGCTCCGGGAGGTGTTGGGAACGCTGTCTGTCTCTCAATATGTCATCAAGACGGATGGACGTGGCGATGAGGGTATCAAGGTCCATCTCGTCGTCCCGACATGCAAATTCCATCTTGATGTCCTCCCGTAAGCCTTTCCTGAAGGCTGTGCGCAGTGCACACTCATTCCAGCCGGAAGATGCCGCCACCGTGCGACAGCTCAGAGCGTGCTCGGATGCAGGCCCCTCTCCCTGTTGTAGCCGGAGGAGACGCTCACCCCCGTCTTTTCCCTCCATGGGATGATCAAACACCGCCCTGAACCGAGTGAGGAAGGTGGAGCAGGGAAGCGCCGTGGCCTCACCTCCTTCCCAGACTGCCATGGCCCAATCCAGCGCCTTTCCTTTAAGTAGCGAAATCACCAGTGCTATCCTAGCTTGGTCAGATGGATATGCCCCAGGCTGACGTGCCAGATAAAGTGAAACCTGTAGCAGGAAGCAGCTACATTTAGTATTTTTACCGTCTTAGCGCTCCGGTAGGGCGAGGGGTCCCTCAGAAGTTGGTGATAGCACGGGAACAGGTGGACTGGGTGCATTTGCCGCTCCCTGAGGTGGAACTGGAACGCTGGGCAGATTATCCAGAGTTTGGAGCACTTCCTGCATGGCGGCATTCAACTGGGCAAGCTGCTGCTGGTGCTGGTCGAGGCGCTGGGAAACTCCAGGAGGATTACCTGCTGCATCCATTTTCGTGAGAGGTGTGTAATTCTGTGACGAGTACTGAGGATACGAAGGGGCAGGACGTAGACGCAGGAATTAACAAGGTAAAGGTTTACTTAACAATGAGAAAGAGAATAGCAAAGAGCGAGAAAAGGACACGACGCTAACAATTACACACAACATTGACTGAACAGTCCAGGGCTATATAGTGGTGGTGATGAGATTATGAGGTGCAGGTGCGCTGGAGGTGATTAGGATGCGTTGGGATTCGATTCCTGTGTTGCCGAGGTGGTGCGCTCAGACCGGTGGCTCAGTAAACCGGCGATTCAGAGCGCCGGAGGGGAGCAACGGGAGGAGACTTGACATTATAGTATTTTGTGTAGATTGCTGACAGCAAAAGCTAGACTAGAATAGCTAGTTGGAATGTTTTTGTTGTTGCATTTCTTATACTAATAGACTATTAGAAGAGGGATGCCAGCTTGCTCTTGTTAGATGACACGCGATGGCGATAGGCTACAGCAGTTACAGTGGGGAGAACAAGTATTTGATACACTGCCGATTTTGCTGGTTTTCCTACTTACAAAGCATGTAGAGGTCTGTAATTTTTATAATAGGTACACTTCAACTGTGAGAGACGGAATCTAAAACAAAAATCCAGAAAATCACATTGTATGATTTTTAAGTTCATGCAATCCACCTTGAAACTCTCTAGAGACTAAACAAGGTGGCTTTCCACCGAGTGCACACACTTGGAGCTCGGAGCGACAAGACAAAGGTTCCCCGACCTATCATCACAAAATTTGAACACTACCAACAAAAGGAGCTGATCAAAAGCAGGGGAAGGATGCTTAAAGGAACCAAATTCGGTCTCAATGGCCAATTTCCCCAGGACATAAACGAACATTGCAAGAGACTGTATCCTGTACAAGGCAACAGAGGGAGAGGGGTAAGCGTGCCCTTCTCATTGTGGACAAACTCTTTATAGACGGACAGCTCTTCCGAGACATCTCCATAACACCATGGCTGCACTAAATTCTACGGGGACGTCAGGTTACGGAAATAAATTATGGGGACTGTAAAAATATCTTAACACTATGAAGTTGTATGCGTACACACACACTCAATTACACGCTCGCTTACACATACGGACCATACACTTGATCTCTCTCACTTTCTCCCTCTTCTCTCCCTCTCTCCTCGAGAACATTTCTATAATTTAATATGCTTTTTGTTTGTCTATCTTTTGTATGTCTTTGTCTACATGTTTATCTAGGTTTATAACAAGGAATGGGAAGATATCAGAACAGCGACGTTGGGAAATAATAACATATTGTACGGGATACATTTGTACTGTAGTGAAGCCGTCTCTATAGTATTGCAAGGTCTCTTTCATAATCAGGTGAAACGTCAATTGCTATGGAAATGCTGGGATGTGTTTTACTATGAAAAATGTTATATGTAATTATGACGTCACTATGATGCAACTATGATGGTGATACAATATGGATTACAATTAATATCCTGAATATTAAGGCTATACTCACTTCATGCAGACATTTGAAATCTCTAATTTTGACCGTCATAATACCTCTTAAGGCAGTAACTTTACAAGCACTAATTATGGTCAATTTAGACTGTGAATAGTCTCTAGTTATGGTAAGGGGTGAAATAAGTATAGCCAGTTGTAATTGTAATGGCTTAGATTATTAAAAGAATATGATCAGTCTTTACGTGTCAAAAAGAAAAGGAATATAACATACTGTTTACAGGAAACACACTCTACATCCTTAGATGAAGTTGCGTGGGAAAAGGAATGGGGTGGTGAAAATGTTTTCTGTCATGGACAAAGCACTCAAAAGGTGTGATGATATTAATTAACAAAAAATGTGATCTGAATGTGCAAATAGTCGTCTTGACTACTTTCTTGTCTCTTTCTCTCTTGCATCAAAGGTTAAAAAGAATTGATAGGAGACAGAATGCGATCGGATCATCATCTAATTGGCCTTCACATAACTCTTACAGAATTTCCACGTGGACAGGGATATTGGAAATGTAATCAAAGTCTACTGGAGGACAATTTATTTTTAACTAAGACAAAATAATTTATAAATGAATTATGCCAGTACAGTATAGGTTCAGCAAATCCCCTTATTGTTTGGGCACCTTTAAATGTACCTTCAGAGGTAATTCAATTCAATATTCATCAATAATAAAAAAGCAGTGAAAATACATGAACTAATAGTACACAGGTAGATAGCAATAAAAATGATACTACAGAAATACAAAATAAGTTAGAGAAAAAAGAACTGGAGGAACTTATTCAAGAACGATCTAATGTAATCTAATACAAAAATAAAGCAAACTGGATGGAATATGATAAAAAATGCACTAAATGCACTGAATCTCCAACACAGGAACGCTACCAAAGATAAATTGTAGAATCACGTTACTAAAGACGGAGTCATCTATGATTCTCAGAATGATATTTTAAAAGAGGAAGCTAAATATTTTAAGCAGATGTTTATTTTTTCTGTCTCATCCTCACCCTCTAAATGACGATTACTGTAAGGAATTATTTCCAAATACAAAAAAATTGAAAATTAACAAGTGTACAAAAAGATCAGTGCGAAGGCCAAATTACAGAGGAATAACTTTGAGGCTATTAAATCCTTTCAGTCTGGAAAAACCCCAGGGCTTGATGGCATACCAGTATAGGTATATTAAAGCCTTTCTTGATTTACTCAAAGCTCCATTATTAGCTTGGTTTTAACTACTCTTACAGAAATGGTAGTCTGTCAGGTACTCAGCAGGAAGGTCTGTTTTCACTATTATTAAAACAAGGCCCAGATGGCAAATATAAAGATCCAATCTAAAAAACTGGAGGCCTCTTACACTTCAATGTTGTGAATCAAAAATACTAGCGAAATGCATAGCACTCAGAATTAAAAAGGTTTTACCAAGTATTGTTCATTCTGATCAGACAGGTTTTTTACATGGACGATATGTTGGACATAATATACGACAACTACTAGAAATAATAGAACATGAAACATCTAAGAAGCCAGGCCTGGTATTTATAGAGGATTTTGAAAAGGCCTTTGATAAAGTAAGACTGGATTTTATTTATAAACGCCTGGATTTTTTCAAATTCGGTGAGTCTTTCATAAAATGGGTAAAAGTAAGGTATAGCAACCCCAGGTGTAAAATAGTAAATAGCGGCTACTTCTCAGAGAGTTTTGAATTGTCAAGGGGAGTTAAACAAGGGTGTCCACTGTCACCATATCTATTCGTTATGGCCATCAAAATGCTAGCTATTAAAATCAGGTCAAATAACAATATTAGAGGATTAGAAATCCAAGGCAAAGGTGTCCATGTATGCTGATGACTCAAGTTTTATATTAAGTCGGCAAGCTAGATCCCTGCAATGTCTCATTGAAGATCTAGATAGCTTTTCTGGACTCTCTGGACTAAAACCTAATTATGATAAGTGTACAATATTACGTATTGGATCTTGAAAAAATACAACTTTTACATGACCCTACTGCAATGCTGATGCTGGGAGTCGAGAAGCAGGTGGTAAGTTTAATAAAACAATGAACATGGACCGATAAAACCAGGAGTAGCGACTGGACAGGAAACACATAATCAAAACTGCCTGGGGAATGAACCTAAGGAAGTGACAGATATAGGGGAAGTAATCAGTGAGTGATGGAGTCCAGTTGAGTCTCGTGATGAGGCGCAGGTGCGCGTAATGATGGTTGTCAAAGCCATTGATTAGTAAACTGGCGACGTCGAGCGCCGGAGAGGGAGTAGACATGACGCCTTCAGTTTACCTATTAAATGGGCTGACAGTGAAGTAGACATTCTTGGTATTCATATCACAAAAATATAAATGATCTCTCCGCAATGAGTTTCAATAGAAAACTAGTAAAAATAGACAAGATTCTGCAACCATGGAGAGGTAAATATCTGTCTATTTATGGAAAAATTGCCCTGATTAACTCCTTAGTCATATCTCAGTTTACTCACTTACTTATGGCGCTGCCTATTCCTGATGATTCGTTTTTCAAATCATATAAGCAAACATATTTCACTTTATCTGGGATGCTAAACCAGACAAGATAAAGTGGGCCTATCTATATAATGAATATGAACAGGGTGGGTTGAGATGATAAAATATAAAAGCACTAAACCTCTCTCTAAAAGCTTCACTTATACAAAAGTTTTACTTGAACCCTAAATGGTTCTCAAGTAGATTACTAAGAAAAGCTCATCTATTATTTAAAAATGGCCTTTTTGCCTTTGTGCAGATTGCCATGTCTAATTTTTGATTAATTAAAAATGAAACCTTTTTCAAAGTATCTCTCTTTTTCAAACAAGCATTAAAGAGCTGGTTACCATTTCAATTTCATCCCCCTTAAAAGATAGAACAAATATGACAACAAATATTATGGCTTACCTCAAATGTGCTGGTTGATAAAATACCTGTGTTTATGGAAAATATGTTTGAAAAGGGTATTTTGTTTTTAAATGATATTGTAAATTGGAATGGTAGAGTTGTCTTTCATGGAGTTATCAGAATTGTATGGGAAGGTCTGCTCAATCCAAGATTACTACCAATTGATTACAGCATTACCCCAAAAATGGAGGATGCAGGTGGCAGCAGGAGGAGGTAGGGAACTGGTCTGTCTGCCCAATATAAAGGATCAAAACTGGCGGAGGAATAAAAATAGCATAATTAGGAAAGTATAGCAGTTTAATTTGAGGACCATGATGTTGACAGCTGTGCCATACAGATTGCAAAATAGTTGGGAAGAGATATTTGATGTACCAATTCCATGGTACAGGGTGTATGAGTTGATATATAAAACGCAAGATTCAAGACTTCATGCTTTTCAGCTAAAATTATTGTACAGAATTCTTGCCACCAACAAAATGTTGAATATTTTGGGCATACAATCATTGCAGCTCTGCAGATTTTGTTGTGAGGATACAGAATCAATAGACCATTTGTTTTGGTATTACCCTCAGGTAGCCTGTTTCTAGTCTCTGGTTCAGGAATGGCTGAAAAGGCATAACATGAATCTAAAATTGACCCTAGAAACAGCATTGTTGGGAGATCTGGAGAGACCTCGTCAGTCAATTACTAATATACTAATACTCTTAGTAAAAGTATTTATCTTCAACTCTCAATCTGTGGATTCTATTGGATTAGATAGATTCAAATTGTATGTTAAACATCACAGCATAGTTGAAAGATATATGGTGCGCAGAAATCCGAAGAGGGTGGCCAGCAGAGATTAGTGGGATGGGATGAGGGTTGGGATGCGGAATTGGAGACAAGTGGGAGTGGAGTTGCTGGGCAGGGGATAGAATGATGGTCAAAGATAAAAGTAACAAAATTAAGTCAAAATAAAACAAAACAAAAAGTATGTTTGAATGACACTGAGGGGCAACGCAATGCTAAACATACGGCAGATGTTTCCCTCTGATTAACATTTTTCACTGAACTTGGAGAGTATGTGCTTAATCATTAATGGTGACCACTAAAGCTTCTGATGCGTGTAACAAACTTTTTCTTTGCAATCGTGAGGGCAGCAAAATGCAAGTCAGACCTTTGTTCGTTACTAACTCAAAGTCAAAACAATATTGATCTAAGTGAATCTATACTCAACAAAGAACCTTCTAATTAAACATGTATTGAAATTAAATAATTAGTCAATTAGTCTTATATTCATCTAGATACAAAACACAACATTTTCTGAAAGAAAAGAAAACTACACAGAACTAGAGGTCTAACACTTATAATACTAGAGTATTGCAGTCATTAATCAGCATGATGAACAACGAATCATGTTAATTTGAATCCTATTTACCTAACTACTCCACCAATCAATTATCCTTCAAGGTCACTGCAGTGGCCCACTCAATTAACATTATGACCTAATGTGAATTAGGATGACCGCGTGTGTTTAATGTTGTACCTCTAAACTGTACCTCCGTGAGAATGAGGGATGTTTTAAATGACTAGTTAGTCATGTAAGCTCTCGTTAACAGTCAAATGAACATAATATCTGCTTCAGTGCTCCGTGTGCGTGAATCACCTGGGAGTTCCTCTGTCCCTGGAGGCTGCGGAGCAGAGGGAACCCCTATCAGAGGCGTGCTGCCAGGAGGCTTTCAGACAGCATAGGGGCATCCTCCTGCTCCATTTTTCTGCACACTCAGCATGCATGAGTAATGAGTGCTCCACTACCTTCTGCTCCTCTTAAAAATGCACTGCACCTGCACTACCATCACCGCATTCCATTAGGAGTGTACATTTCTGTGCGTGTGTGAATTTGTACCTGTGCGGTGTTTGTGTGTGCACTCAGTTTTCTCTCTTTATATATGTTAAGATATAGACACGTTTTCTCAGACCCTCACATTTGGAAATCATCTGCATAGAGATGGTGGTGATTTGTCAGTTTATTTAGCAGACATCTGTATAACTCAGAGATGGCTCAAGGATTCCTGCCCACCAAACACAGATCACTCATCACTGAACATCCAATGTGTCATGACACCTCTACCAAACATCACTCAAGTGATCTTCTATCATGTTTGTTAGAGGAGTGAAAGTTGAAGTCGGAAGGTACAGTTGAAGTCGGAAGTTTACATACACCTTTGCCATGTGCTCTATTCAGAGTAAATCAATTTTATTGATGATGAATTGGAAAAGTTAAATAAATACAAATGGACAAATCGTTCCAGGTCTTACCTTGTGGATTATGTTTGGGAATCAACAGGCCTGGGAAGAATCAAACCGTCATGCAACAGTTACCAACAAGGTTAATGACACAGAAATGGATGGCCTGTTTTTTTTTACAGTGCCATATGTGAGACAGGTCTGTGCAAATGTACACCCAAAATGGATTCATTGCCCATTTGCCTGTAATTTTAACTACACTGCATGTGGATTCCACAGTTCTAAAATGGGGGTATGGTGAGGAATTTCAAGCTGTGAGCACGTTTCTAGGTCAATCGGCGTCATCTGGAGGCAACTAAATGTGCGTTCCCCCTTCAGGAGGCACATGGGTAAAAAAATAAAACGTAAATCCCACAAGGAACATTCATATTCACTGTTGGAAGGTTCCAGACATGGCTTGACCTTACATGGGTTTGTGTACTTCTTAGCCAGTTTGAGATATTTCTTAATTTAATTTTCAATAAATTTGCAAACATTTCTAAAAACATGTTTTCATTTTGTCATTATGGGGTATTGTGTGTGTAAATCGGTGAGAAAAACAATATATTTAATACATTTTGAATTCAGGCTGTAACACAACAAAATGTGGAGAAGTCAAGTGGTATGAAAACTTTCTGAAGGCATCGTGTGTTTGTTGTCCAATTACCTTCTCGCATTGAAAAGTAGCTGCAGAGCATCAAGCATTTACCTGACTCGTGTGTTTCTGTTACATTTTATATTAAATCAGCAGTTTAATGAAATGTCCCCCTCTAGTGGAATCCTAGTGACATATTCATCAGGTGAAACGTAGCAAGATACATTTTTTGCCCAGATGCAGTTACTCTACAATAGTTAACTTTTTTTTATTATCTTCTCTATATGATGAAGTAAAACAGTTTAAATGGCATTTTTTAGATCACACAAGTTCAGTGTCTAGTCTAAGAGAGGCTAATTGACATTTATATGCCTCATGATTGTTTGGCTCAATCTCACCGCTCATTTGTTCTACTAAATTGTGTGTAGCTGAACGTTGCCTTGTCAGTTCCCGTGTGGGAACATTCCTCAAGCTACTTTCACATAATCCTAGAATGATTCGTTTAGAAAGAGAGAGGCTATTTCACTTTTACCTCTGCCAATGACCACACTGAACGAAATGGTTATAAATGACTGTCATTATGTTAATTGAGAAATTTTGCAAAACACGCCATGTGACGTGTCACAATCATTTTGGCTAATACTTTTGATTCACCTGCAGTTTATTTTGGAACCATTTCCTGGTCTTTTTTTTTAGGAATTGATTATTTTTTTCATATGAATTCTAAGTCGTACTACATACAGCCGTTCCTTTTTTACAGGCTATTTAGTCATTTCCATTGTAAAGTCCTGGCAGTGTACTTAGTATGTTGTAAAGGGGCCATCAAATTGCTTTTTTGTTAACTGGAGATACATGAGGTCCGGATTTGTAAAGCATTGATACTGGTATTAGTCATATTTGTTATTGATGCACAAAATGCAGACGCACTGCACTCAAAGCTGCATCTTTGTAATGGGTAATGACAAGTAGGCTATGTAACAATTGTGTGAAATGTACCAGACCCTGCTCCGAACTAATCAATGTGCCCACTTTATAGTATCGGCAGCAAGAAAATAAAAAATCTACTCTGCTAAGTTGCAGGATTATATCAACAGGGTGCAAAGCAATTAAATCAATGTTTGTTCACAGCGAAAACAATTGCCACCACAACAGTATGTATTTTCCTGTTATAGAAATAGTTATTTTTCCTTAGGCCCCTACTCAGTATTCAGAGCTCCACATCCCTCTGGTCATGCTGTCAGTGTCTTCAAATCAAAGTGTGTTTACTTACGGTCCTTTACCAACAATGCAGAGTTAAAGAGAAAAATAGAAAATGCAGTAAATTCTGGGTGTTTTGCTTTGTAGTGTATTTGGGGAGTGCTGCCTCAGTGTAAACTGCCCCTGAGCCCTGGAAGTTTCTACACATGCAGTACGATTCTCCAATGACTATGTTTATGATGCTTTAATGCTGTATAGCCAATGCAAACACAATGAACAACAACCGTGATTAGGGATTTTGTATTTTGGTTAAAACACGCCTTATTTGAGATCTATAGTTCGGCTGTTAGGAGAGTTTTTTTCTCATGAGGAAGTGCAAAAAGCTATGGCTCTAGCCTTTAGCTCGTTGCGGATGTAGCCTGTAATCCATGGCTTCGGGTTTACTCACTCACCTCCGAATCCTCACAAGGCACCCCGACCTTCTCCCTCTGTATCTCCGCCTTTTCTTCACGCGAAAGACGGGGATTTGGACCTGGTCTCCGGAAAGCAGTATATCCTTCGCGTCGGACTCATTAAAGACATTTTTTTAGTCCAGTTCGAGGTGAGTAGTTGTTGTTATGATATCAAGAAGCTATTTTTGGTCATAAGAGACGGTAGCAGCAACTTTATGTGCAAAATAAGTTACAAACAATGCGGAAAAAACAAAATAGCACATTGTTAGGAGCCCGTAAAAACGGCAGCCATCCCCTCCGGCGCCATTGAAGTTCAGGACTTTTCACTGATTAATCCTACTTTAGATGAAAGAAGTACATTCATTCATAGGTTCTCATATATCACAGGACCAGGGTTTGCGTTCCGAGCTGGGCATCTCCGGCGCGGCTCACTCTTGGATTGCGTCCTACCTGACCGGTCACCCCTACCAAGTGGCGTGGCGAGAATCTGTCTCCGCACCACGTGCTCTCACCACTGGTGTCCCCCAGGGCTCAGTTCTAGGCCCTCTACTATCCTCGCTATACACCAAGTCACTTGGCTCTGTCATATCCTCACATGGCCTCTCCTATCATTGCTACGCAGACGACACACAACTAATCTTCTCCTTTCCCCCTTCTGATAACCAGGTGGCGAATCGCATCTCTGCATGTCTGGCAGACATATCAGTGTGGATGACGGATCACCAGCTCAAGCTGAACCTCAGCAAGACGGAGCTGCTCTTCCTCCCGGGGAAGGACTGCGCGTTCCATGATCTCGCCATCACGGTTGACAACTCCGTTGTGTCCTCCTCCCAGAGTGCGAAGAGCCTTGGCGTGACCCTGGACAACACCCTGTCATTCTCCGCTAACATCAAGGCGGTGACCCGATCCTGTAGGTTCATGCTCTATAACATTCGGAGAGTACGACCCTGCCTTACACAGGAAGCGGCACAGGTCCTAATCCAGGCACTTGTCATCTCCCGTCTGGATTATTGCAACTCGCTGTTGGCTGGGCTCCCTGCCTGTGCCATTAAACCCCTACAACTCATCCAGAATGCCGCAGCCCGTCTGGTGTTCAACCTTCCCAAGTTCTCTCACGTCACCCCGCTCCTCCACACACTCCACTGGCTTCCAGTTGAAGCTCGCATCTGCTACAAGACCATGGTGCTTGCCTACGGAGCTGTGAGGGGAACAGCACCTCCGTACCTTCAGGCTCTGATCAGTCCCTACACCCAAACGAGGGCATTGCGTTCATCCACCTCTGGCCTGCTGGCCCCCCTACCTCTGCGGAAGCACAGTTCCCGCTCAGCCCAGTCAAAACTGTTCGCTGCTCTGGCACCCCAATGGTGGAACAAGCTCCCTCACGACGCCAGGACAGCGGAGTCACTCACCACCTTCCGGAGACACTTGAAACCCCACCTCTTTAAGGAATACCTGGGATAGGATAAAGTAATCCTTCTACCCCCCCTTACCCCACACCCCCCCAAAAAATATATATACATATTGTAAAGTGGTTATCCCACTGGCTATAAGGTGAATGCACCAATTTGTAAGTCGCTCTGGATAAGAGCGTCTGCTAAATGATGTAAATGTAATGAAAATGTTGCGCTGGACATTTGACCAGCAGCATTTTCATTTACCGGACATTTGAGAAATGTACCTTACCCATATGCATTGGGTGTGTAACCTGATTAGGGCATCCACACACGGTGCTCAGAATGACAGAAATCACAATTTGATCGTAACAGAACATGCAAGTCGAGGATGCAATGACATTTCTTTACCACACACTTTGAAGATGTGGACAGTTATTCTAACATGTACTTTTCCTCAGCCAACAACACGAGTAACGGACAGCAAAATCACTAGCCATTTGCATAGGTCGACACGTGAGTTTCAAGTTTGGGGAAGCACATTTTCAACATAAAAATGCACCTTTATAATATGTGACTCGTTTCAGGAAACTAGGCATATGTCGTGTGTCACTACTTCACAGGAACGCCATTTGAACGTAAACTTTTTTATCAAAATGCATTCTTTGGCAGAAATACCTTCTGGAACATGTGAACTTTCATGTGCCTTAATAACAAACTTGTATGCCATTGGTAAATTCGATTAAAATTGTTAAATTACGAGCCTAGTTGGTTTAGCCATGGAAAAAGACAGCAACTTTCCCGCTAGCCATGATTGGCTGAGATAATGAGTGGGCTGGACATGCCGAGAGATGAGTTTGGATTGGTCTGCCATGTAGCGCGCTTCTAACTATAATATGAGCTGGTCAGTATGTGTAGGTAATCCTTTCTAACGTGGCTTTTTTGAAAGATATCACGTAGTAGAAACGCATACAGTGAGGGAAAAAAGTATTTGATCCCCTGCTGATTTTGTACATTTGCCCACTGACAAAGACATGATCAGTCTATAATTTTAATGGTAGGTTTATTTGAACAGTGAGAGACAGAATAACAACAACAAAATCCAGAAAAATGCATGTCAAAAATGTTATATAAATTTATTTGCATTTTAATGAGGGAAATAAGTATTTGACCCCTCTGCAAAACATGACTTAGTACTAGGTGGCAAAACCCTTGTTGGCAATCACAGAGGTCAGACATTTCTTGTAGTTGGCCACCAGGTTTGAACACATCTCAGGAGGGATTTTGTCCCACTCCTCTTTGCAGATCTTCTCCGAGTCATTAAGGTTTCGAGGCTGACGTTTGGCAACTCGAACCTTCAGCTCCCTCCACAGATTTTCTATGGGATTAAGGTCTGGAGACCTTAATGTAGCCCATTCCAGCCTTGTGTAGGTCTACAATCTTGTCCCTGACATCCTTGGGGAGCTCTTTGGTCTTGGCCATGGTGGAATCTGATTGATTGATTGCTTCTGTGGACAGGTGTCTTTTATACAGTTAACAAGCTGAGATTAGGAGCACTCCCTTTAAGAGTGTGCTCCTAATCTCAGCTCGTTACCTGTATAAAAGACACCTGGGAGCCAGATATATGGACAATAGAATGAGTCAAAATTCACCCAAGGCTGAAAAACGGCCAAAGAACGTTGGTTGAGCTGGAACACTAGCGTGAGGCCATAGCAAATGAAGTTAAACAAACCGTCGCTGAGCCTCTTATTTCCCCCATTAAAATGCAAATCAATTTATAACATTTTTGACATGTGTTTTTCTGGATTTTTTTGTTGTTATTCTGTCTCTCACTGTTCAAATAAACCTACCATTAAAATTATAGACAGATCATGTCTTTGTCAGTGGGCAAACGTACAAAATCAGCAGGGGATCAAATACTTTTTTCCCCTCACTGTAAGTGTTGCTCTCCACTTTCTGGAGGACCGAGTTTTGAAATCAGTGGAATTAGAGTATGATAGCTAAGGAGATGGAGAAAATGCTGGCGTTTGATTGCAAATATGCAGACGGAGTCGAAGAGAGTACACACAGAAGGTTCTGGATTACATCTTCAAACTAAGGACAACCATGGCATCCGTGCCAGAGAGGGAGAAGCGTCAATCCATGTATACAGGTAAGATAGTCTAGCTAGCTACATTTTCAGATATTACACATTTCTAATTTTGTCAGAAAGTCGTTTCATTTAAAGTTAAAGTGTATTGTTAGCTATCTAGCTAATGTTAGCTGGCTGGCTAGCTAGCTAACGTTACGTGTATGATCTGTGTAGTAATAATATTCGTATCTCAGAGCCATTTCCATTGCTGTTATAGCCTAATGTTAGCTAGCCAACATTGAACCTGGTTGGTTAGCTACAGTGAGGGAAATAAGTATTTGACCCCTCTGCAAAACATGATTTAGTACTCTGTGGCAAAACCCTTGTTGGCAATCACAGAGGTCAGACATTTCTTGTAGTTGGCCACCAGGTTTGCACACAACTCAGGAGGGATTTTGTCCCACTCCTCTTTGCAGATCTTCTCCAAGTCATTAAGGTTTAGAGGCTGACGTTTGGTAACTCGACCCTTCAGCTCCCTCCACATATTTTCTATGGGATTAAGGTCTGGAGACTGGCTAGGCCACTCCAGGACCTTAATGTGCTACTTCTTGAGCCACTCCTTTGTTGCCTTGGACGTGTGTTTGGGGTCATTGTCATGCTGGAATACCCATCCACGACCCATTTTCAATGCCCTGGCTGAGGGAAGGAGGTTCTCACCCAAGATTTGACAGTACATGGCCCCGTCCATCGTCCCTTTGATGCGGTGAAGTTGTCCTGTCCCCTTAGCAGAAAAATACCCCCAAAGCATAATGTTTCCACCTCCATGTTTGATGGTGGGGATGGTGTTCTTGGGGTCATAGGCAGCATTCCTCCTCCTCCAAACACGGCGAGTTGAGTTGATGCCAAAGAGCTTGATTTTGGTCACATCTGACCACAACACTCACCCAGTTCTCCTCTGAATCATTCAGATGTTCATTGGCAAACTTCAGACGGGCCTGTATATGTGCTTTCTTGAGCAGGGGGACCTTGCGGGCGCTCCAGGATTTCAGTCCTTCACAGCATAGTGTATTACCAATTGTTTTCTTGGTGACTATGGTCCCAGCTGCCTTGAGATCATTGACAATATCCTACTGTGTAGTTCTGGGCTGATTCCTCACCGTGCATGGAGCCCCAGGCTGAGGGAGATTGACAGTTATTTTGTGTTTCTTCCATTTGCGAATATTCGCACCGTTGTCACCTTCTCACCAAACTGCTTGGCGATGGTCTTGTAGCCCATTCCAGCTTTGTGTAGGTCTACAATCTTGATCCCTGACATCCTTGGAGAGCTCTTTTGTCTTGGCCATCATGGAGAGTATGGAATCTGATTGATTGATTGCTTCTGTGGACAGGTGTCTTTTATACAGGTAACAAACAGATTAGGAGCACTCCTTTTAAGATTGTGCTCCTAATCTCAGCTCGTTACCTGTATAAAAGACACCTGGGAGCCAGAAATCTTTCTGATTGAGAGGGGGTGAAATACTTATTTCCCTCATTAAAATGCAAATCAATTTATAACATTTTGACATGTGTTTTTCTGGATACTTTTGTTGTTATTCTGTCTCTCACTGTTCAAATAAACCTACCATTAAAATTATAGACTGATCATTTCTTTGTCAGTGGGCAAACGTACAAAATCAGCAGGGGATCAAATACTTTTTTCCCTCACTGTACCTGCAGATTCATTCAGGGTAGTAACGTTATGAGTTGGGATTATGGTTCATTGTTTAGCTAGCTAGCTACATATCTAAACAAAATACTCCACTATGCAAGTAACTATTTCAGTAGAATGTTTATGATGTCACTGTGACAACCATCGATAGACGTAGTTGGTCAATTCGCTCTGGCTATCTACTCCGATTTCAGAGTACTCTTGTCTGAGTGTGTCAGAGCATAGAATAACTGACGAATTTACGAACGCTCAACACCCATTGAATATTGCCGGTGTCAGTAAAAGTTAGCAAAAAAAATCGTTATTAAAATGTTGGCAGCAGCACAGTTGCAGTCACCAAAACTCTGGATAACATAAAAACAGCATAACCAGCTCTGCTAGGTCGAGTAAAATGGTCAGTGAGCTGTTCTCTCATTATTTCTGGAAGTAGCTAGTAAGCTAGCCAACGTTAGCCAGTTAGCTTGGGTGCTTGACTGCTGTTAGGTCAGAACGCTCGGATCAACCCTACTTTTCGGCCAGAGCGTCCAGTGTGCGCTCTGAACGTTCCGAATATACGAACGGCCAATCTGACAACGCTCTGACTTTACGAATGCCCAGAGCACACTCTGGCACATTTTAGTCATTTAGCAGACACTCTTATCCAGAGCGACTTACAGTTAGTGCATACATCGAACCCACAACCCTGGCATTGCAAACGCCATGCTCTATCAACTGAGCTACATCCCTGCCGGCAATTCCCTCCCCTACCCTGGACGACGCTGGGCCAATTGTGCGCCGCCCCATGGGTCTCCCGGTCGCGGCCGGCTACGACAGAGCCTGGATTCGAACCTGGATCTCTAGTGGCACAGCTAGCTATAGAATTACATGTATCAACGCATTTGCAGACTTATGTAAGATAGCCTACTATTTGTAATGTGATGAGTAGATTGGATAGTCATAATTTAGGCTAATAATATAACTCAATCACTGTTTGCAAAAAAGACTGTTCAATGCTTGGCTAAGCGCATTTAGCGTAGAGGCCTGGGCTATACACTGTAAAAAAGAATGTGCCTGTTCTACTTTTTTAAAAATGAGGTAACTATTTGCATCAGCTTTTTGTGTATTTCCAACATTAGGTATTTTTATGTATAATATACTTTGCTTTTAGTGTTTCACAAACAATATTATATTAAGTGCAAACAACTTTCAGCATCTCAAAAATGTGTTAGATCTAACTTAATTTTATAATTTACAAAACTGTTATTGTAAGTTGGATCAACTTGTAACGTAGACGCAGGGAGTCAGGAAGCAAGTGCAGTTAATGAGTTTAATGACGAAGAACACTGAATGATACAAAACAAGAAAAGCGTCTAAACATGGAAACATAAACAATATTGCCTGGTGCGTGATAACAACGGAGTGCTACATCAAGGGGAAGTAATCAGGGAGGTGATGAAGTCCAGGTATGCCTAATGAGGCGCAGGAGTGCGTAATGAAGGTTCCCAGGTGTGCGTAAGGATGGGTTGCCAGGAGCGGTGGTTAGTAGACCGGCATCGTCGATCGCCGGAGAGGGTCAGGTCAAATGCTGATCCCTTACCTCCGTGGGAACGTAGGTGCGCTCCAGAGGACAGGTAGCCGGTGCGGGTTCCCTCTCCAAAGCCTGGCAGATGTCCACGTCTATGTCCCAGAGCACGGGGGCAACGAGTCGGGAGGGTGGTATGATGGGACCACTAAGGACAGGAACCTCTCCTGAATCGTGGAGTCGGGACAGGGCATCAGCTTTGATGTTCTTGGAACCTGGGCGGTATGACAAGGTGAAGTTCAATCTAGTAAAGAAAAGGGCCCACATTGCTTGGCGTGGGTTCAGTCGGTGAGGATGAGAAACGGATCCGTGGCACCCTCCAGCCAGTCTCCACTCCTCTAATGCCAACTTCACCGGCAGGAGCTCCCGATCACCGACATCATAGTTCCTCTCTGCAGGGGACAGTTTTTTAGAGTAGTACGCACATGGATACAGTTTTTGTGGATTACCTTGACGTTGTTCCGTCTTGATGTTGACAGGCGGCAGGTAGCTTAGTGGTTAAGAGCGTTGTGCCAGTAACCGAAAGGTCGTTGGTTCTAATCCCCGAGCCGACTAGGTGAAAAATCTGTCGATGTGCCCTTGAGCAAGGCACTAATTGCTCCTGTAAGTCGCTCTGGATAAGAGCGTCTGCTAAATGACTAAAATGTAAAATGTTGTGACAGGATGGCCCCCACGCCCACTTCTGAGGCGTCCACCTCCACTGCGTAGGGTCTGGGTGTTTCAGCAATGGGGTGGAGGTGAAACGCCCCTTCAGCAGGCGGAAGGCCTCATCAGCTGCAGGATTCCACACCAATTTACGGGGACCATCTTTGAGGAGGCGATGGAGCTGAATTTTTATTTTATTTTTTTATTTAACCTTTATTTAACCAGGTAAGCCAGTTGAGAACAAGTTCTCATTTACAACTGCGACCTGGCCAAGATAAAGCAAAGCAGTGCGATAAAAACAACAACACAGAGTTACATATGGGGTAAAAAAACATAAGGTCATAAAATACAACAGAAAATATATATACAGTGTGTGCAAATGTAGCAAGTTATGGAGGTAAGGCAATAAATAGGCTATAGTGCAAAATAATTACAATTAGTATTAACACTGGAATGCTAGATGTGCAAGAGATTATGTGCAAATAGAGATACTGGGGTGCAAAAGAGCAAAATAAATAACAATATAGGGATGAGGTAGTTGGGTGGGCTAATTTCAGATGGGCTGTGTACATGTGCAGTGATCGGTAAGGTGCTCTGACAACTGATGCTTAAAGTTAGTGAGGGAGATAAGAGTCTCCAGCTTCAGAGATTTTTGCAATTCGTTCCAGTCATTGGCAGCAGAGAACTGGAAGGAATGGCGGCCAAAGGAGGTGTTGGCTTTGGGAATAACCAGTGAGATATACCTGCTGGAGCGCAGACTACGGGTGGGTGCTGCTATGGTGACCAATGAGCTCAGATAAGGCGGGGATTTGCCTAGCAGTGATTTATAGATGGCCTGGAGCCAGTGGGTTTGACGACGAACATGTAGTGAGGACCAGCCAACAAGAGCGTACAGGTCACAGTGGTGGGTAGTGTATGGGGCTTTGGAGACAAAACGGATGGCACTGTGATAGACTACATCCAATTTGCTGAGTAGAGTGTTGGAGGCTATTTTGTAAATGACATCGCCGAAGTCAAGGATCGGTAGGATAGTCAGTTTTACGAGGGCATGTTTGGCAGCATGAGTGAAGGAGGCTTTGTTGCGAAATAGGAAGCCGATTCTAGATTTAACTTTGGATTGGAGATTCTTAATGTGAGTCTGGAAGTTGAGTTTACAGTCTAACCAGACACCTAGGTATTTGTAGTTGTCCACATACTCTAGGTCAGACCCGTCGAGAGTGGTGATTCTAGTCGGGTGGGCGGGTGCCAGCAGCGTTCGATTGAAGAGCATGCATTTAGTTTTACTAGTGTTTAAGAGCAATTGGAGGCTACTGAAGGAGTGTTGTATGGCATTGAAGCTCGTTTGGAGGTTTGTTAACACTGTGTCCAATGAAGGGCCAGATGTATACAAAATGGTGTCGTCTGCGTAGAGGTGGATCTGAGAGTCACCAGCAGCAAGAGCGACATCATTGATATACACAGAGAAAAGAGTCGGCCCAAGAATTGAACCCTGTGGCACCCCCATAGAGACTGCCATAGGTCCAGACAACAGGCCCTCCGATTTCACACATTGAACTCTATCTGAGAAGTAGTTGGTGAACCAGGCGAGGCAGTCATTTGAGAAACCAAGGCTATTTAGTCTGCCAATAAGAATGCGGTGGTTGACAGAGTCGAAAGCCTTGGCCAGGTCGATGAAGACGGCTGCACAGTACTGTCTATTATCGATCGCGGTTATAATATCGTTTAGGACCTTGAGCGTGGCTGAAGTGCACCCATGACCAGCTCGGAAACCGGATTGCATAGCGGAGAAGGTACGGTGGGATTCGAAATGGTTGGTGATCTGTTTGTTAACTTGGCTTTCAAATACTTTCGAAAGGCAGGGCAGGATGGATATAGGTCTGTAACAGTTTGGATCTAGAGTGTCACCCCCTTTGAAGAGGAGGATGACCGCGGCAGCTTTCCAATCTCTGGGGATCTCAGACGTTACGAAAGAGAGGTTGAACAGGCTAGTAATAGGGGTTGCGACAATTTCTGCGGCTAGTTTTAGAAAGAAAATGTCCAGATTGTCTAGCCCAGCTGATTTGTAGGGGTCCAGATTTTGCAGCTCTCTCAGAACATCAGCTGTCTGAATTTGTGTGAAGGAGAAGCGGGGGGGGGGGGGCATGGGCAAGTTGCAGCGGAGGGTGCAGAGTTGGTGGCCGGGGTAGTGGTAGCCAGGTGGAAAGCATGGCCAGCCGTAGCAAAATGCTTGTTGAAATTCTCGATTATTGTAGATTTATCGGTGGTGATAGTGTTTCCTAGCCTCAGTGCAGTGGGCAGCTGGGAGGAAGTGCTCTTATTCTCCATGGACTTTACAGTGTCCCAAAACTTTTTGGAGTTAGTGCTACAGGATGCAAATTTCTGTTTGAAAAAGTTAGCCTTTGCTTTCCTGACTGCTTGTGTATATTGGTTCCTAACTTCCCTGAAAAGTTGCATATCGCGGGGGCTATTTGATGCTAATGCAGTACGCCACAGGATGTTTTTGTGCTGGTCAAGGGCAGTCAAGTCTGAGGAGAACCAGGGGCTATATCTGTTCTTAGTTCTGTATTTTTTGAATGGGGCATGTTTATTTAAGATTGAGACGAAATTACTTTTAAAGAACAACCAGGCATCCTCTACTGACGGAATGAGATCTATATCCATCCAGGATACCTGGGCCAGGTCAATTAGGAAGGCCTGCTCGCTAAAGTGTTTTAGGGAGCGTTTGACAGTGATGAGGGGTGGTCGTTTGACCGCGGACCCGTTACGGACGCAGGCAATAAGGCAGTGATCGCTGAGATCCTGGTTGAAGACAGCGGAGGTGTATTTAGAGGGTAAGTTAGTCAGGATGATATCTATGAGGGTACCCATGTTTACGGATTTAGGGTTGTACCTGGTAGGTTCGTTGATAATTTGTGTGAGATTGAGGGCATCTAGTTTGGATTGTAGTATGGCCGGGGTGTTAAGCATATCCCAATTTAGGTCACCAAGCAGTACGAACTGTGAGGATAAATGGGGGGCAATCAATTCACATATGGTATCCAGGGCACAGCTGGGGGCTGAGGGGGGTCTGTAGCAAGCGGCAACAGTGAGAGACTTATTTCTGGAAAGGTGGATTTTTAGAAGTAGAAGCTCAAACTGTTTGGGCACAGACCTGGATAGTATGATAGAGCTCTGCAGGCTCTCTCTACAGTAGATTGCAACTCCACCCCCTTTGGCAGTTCTATCTAGACGGAAAATGTTATAGTTGGGGATGGACATTTCAGAATTTTTGGTGACCTTCCTAAGCCAGGATTCAGACACTGCTAGAACATCAGGGTTGGCGGAGTGTGCTAACGCAGTGAATAACTCAAACTTAGGAAGTAGACTTCTAATATTTACGTGCAAGAAACCAAGACTTTTGCGATTACAGAAGTCAGCAAATGATAGTGCCTGGGGATTAGGAGTGATACTGAGGGCTGCAGGGCTTGGGTTAGCCTCTACATCACCAGAGGAACAGAGGAGGACTAGAATAAGGATACGGCTAAAAGATTTAAGAACTGGTCTTCTAGTGCGTTGGGTACATAGAATAAAGGGGGCAGATTTCCGGGCGTTGTAGAAAAGATTCAGGGCATTATGTACAGACAAGGATATGGAAGGATATGAGTAAAGTAGAGGTAAACCTAAGCGTTGGGTAACAATGAAAGAGATAGCATCACTGGAGGCACCAATTGAGTCGGTCTCCGCATGTATGGGGGGTGGGACAAAGGAGCTATCTAAGGCAGGTTTAGCTGGGCTGGGGGATCTACAGTGAAATAGTACAATTAGAAATAACCGAAACAACAATAAGCTAACCATATTGACAAGGGAGAGAGGCATAAAGCAATCAAGGTGTAATTTGAGAGAGCTAAGACAACAGCTGGTAATGACGACACAGTTTGGGCTGAGGCTAAACATAAACAGGATGCAGTACCGTAAAAAGCAACAGTCCAGCAGACATCAGCTGTATAGCTGAGTTACAGTGGGGGAAAAAGTATTTAGTCAGCCACCAATTGTGCAAGTTCTCCCACTTAAAAAGATGAGAGAGGCCTGTAATTTTCATCATAGGTACACGTCAACTATGACAGACAAATTGAGGAAAAAAAATCCAGAAAATCACATTGTAGGATTTTTTATGAATTTATTTGCAAATTATGGTGGAAAATAAGTATTTGGTCACCTACAAACAAGCAAGATTTCTGGCTCTCACAGACCTG
Organism: Coregonus lavaretus; assembly: GCF_964263955.1. Taxonomy (NCBI): domain Eukaryota; kingdom Metazoa; phylum Chordata; class Actinopteri; order Salmoniformes; family Salmonidae; genus Coregonus; species Coregonus lavaretus. The sequence goes on along the minus strand of NC_140011.1, from coordinate 996,719 downwards.
TAACTTCTTCTTTATGAGGCTCCTCTGTCCTCCACTCGTTACCTGTATTAATGGCACCTGTTTGAACTTGTTATCAGTATAAAAGACACCTGTCCACAACCTCAAACAGTCACACTCCAAACTCCACTATGGCCAAGACCAAAGAGCTGTCAAACGACACCAGAAACAAAATTGTAGACCTGCACCAGGCTGGGAAGACTGAATCTGCAATAGGTAAGCAGCTTGGTTTGAAGAAATCAACTGTGGGAGCAATTATTAGGAAATGAAAGACATACAAGACCACTGATAATCTCCCTCGATCTGGGGCTCCACGCAAGATCTCACCCTGTGGGGTCAAAATGATCACAAGAACGGTGAGCAAAAATCCCAGAACCACACGGGGGGACCTAGTGAATGACCTGCAGAGAGCTGGGACCAAAGTAACAAAGCCTACCATCAGTAACACACTACGCCGCCAGGGACTCAAATCCTGCAGTGCAAGACGTGTCCCCCTGCTTAAGCCAGTACATGTCCAGGCCCGTCTGAAGTTTGCTAGAGTGCATTTGGATGATCCAGAAGAGGATTGGGAGAATGTCATATGGTCAGATGAAACCAAAATAGAACTTTTTGGTAAAAACTCAACTCGTCGTGTTTGGAGGACAAAGAATGCTGAGTTGCATCCAAAGAACACCATACCTACTGTGAAGCATGGGGGTGGAAACATCATGCTTTGGGGCTGTTTTTCTGCAAAGGGACCAGGACGACTGATCCGTGTAAAGGAAAAAATGAATGGGGCCATGTATCGTGAGATTTTGAGTGAAAACCTCCTTCCATCAGCAAGGGCATTGAAGATGAAACGTGGCTGGGTCTTTCAGCATGACAATGATCCCAAACACACCACCCGGGCAACGAAGGAGTGGCTTCGTAAGAAGCATTTCAAGGTCCTGGAGTGGCTTAGCCAGTCTCCAGATCTCAACCCCATAGAAAATCTTTGGAGGGAGTTGAAAGTCTGTGTTGCCCAGCGACAGCCCCAAAACATCACTGCTCTAGAGGAGATCTGCATGGAGGAATGGGCCAAAATACCAGCAACAGTGTGTGAAAACCTTGTGAAGACTTACAGAAAACGTTTGACCTGTGTCATTGCCAACAAAGGGTATATAACAAAGTATTGAGAAACTTTTGTTATTGACCAAATACTTATTTTCCACCATAATTTGCAAATAAATTCATTACAAATCCTACAATGTGATTTTCTGGATAAAAAATTCTCATTTTGTCTGTCATAGTTGGCGTGTACCTATGATGAAAATTACAGGCCTCTCTCATCTTTTTAAGTGGTAGAACTTGCACAATTGGTGGCTGACTAAATACTTTTTTCCCCCACTGTATAAGGTCCGGTGAACAGCAATAGGATAGTTCGGAGGTAGGTCGGGGGCTGCTAAAGCACTAGCGAGCAAGAGGGCACGGCTAGCGTGTGCTAGCAGGCCGGGGCTAGCAGATGGAATCTTCGTGGTCAACGTCGTAACGGGAAGCCTGTTGTAAAATCTACCTCATCAGACGATTTCGTCGGCAGACCAGTCGTGTAGGATCGGCTGGGCTCCGTGTCAACACTAGGTGTTCCCGTCCGGTTGACAGAGAGGTAGATAGCCGGGAGATGGGAGATGGGAGATGGGCCTAGCTCAGGATGATTAGCCAGACCTCAACGTCCATTTTGTTGCAGCTAGCTGGTAGCGATGAATCCGGAGTTAAAGGTCCAGTGATTCAGTGATTCCGGCAGAAAAACTGATATGTTCTGGGTCGATAACGCGCTGTGCAGACAGTGCAGACTGGCCGAATAATAGTCCAGACTACAGCTGGCTGGTAGGTGGTGCAGGCCACGGACAATGGTGAAAAACCGCTAACGGTAGCTGATAGCAAGTAGCTAGTTAGCTGGCTACTCCCGTCCGGTAGACCTAGAGGTAGATAGCCGGGATATGAGCCTGGCTCTAGGCTAGCTCGAGGCTAACTGGTGCTTGCGTCGGGGGCAGTGGTGATTAGCCAAACAGCAACATCCATTCGGTTGCGGCTAGCTAGTTGCGATCCGGTGATTAATGTCCAGTGATTAAATTATTCCGGCAGAAAATCCAATGTTCTGGATGAAATAGCAACTGTGGCTAATAGCAAGTAGCTAGTTAGCTGGCTAGCTAGTTTCAACTGGAGATTCTAGATAAAAGGTAAGTCAATAATAGAATCCGTTCCACACAAGTCTGATAGGAAAATATGTACGAAAAAAACTGGGTATTTACAGGCTATTTACAGACACACGACAAAAACAGGACTGCACTACTACGCCATCTTGATGAAACAGCGGTAAAAGTTGGCAAAAACCTTTGTAGTCACTTTATGATGGTTGGGACTGGCCATGACCTGACCGCATCTACCTTCCTCTCCTCCATAACCACTCCCTGCGGGCTCATCCGATATATCCCAAGAAGGAGACGGCGACCTGATGGAACTGGCACTTCTCCGCTTTCACATACAGATGGTTCTCCAGGAGGCGTCCCAGGACTACCCGGACCTGGGCGATGTGCTCCTCCGAGATGGACGAGTAAATCAGGATGCCGTCGATATACACTAACGGTCAAACATTTTAGAACACCTACTCATTCAAGAGTTTTTCTTTATTTTTGTACATTGTAGAATAATAGTGAAGACATCAAAACTATGAAATAACACATATGGAATCATGTAGTAACCAAAAAAGTGTTAAACAAATCAAAATATATTTTATATTTGAGATTCTTCACCCTTTGCCTTGATGACAGCTTTGCACACTCTTGGCATTCTCTCAACCAGCCTCATGAGGTAGTCACCTGGAATGCATTTCAATTAACAGGTGTGCCTATATTAACAAGATAGCCCTATTTGGTAAAATACCAAGTCCATATTATGGTAAGAACAGCACAAATAAGCAAAGAGACTTTACTTTAAGACATGAAGGTCAGTCAATACGGAAAACTTCAAGAACTTTGAAGGTTTCTTCAAGTGCAGTCGCAGAAACCATCAAGCGCTATGATGAAACTTGCTCTCATGAGGACCGCCACAGGAATGAAAGACACAGAGTTACCTCTGCTGCAGAGTATAAGTTCATTGGAGTTACCAGCCTCAGAAATTGCAGCCCAAATAAATGCATCACAGAGTTCAAGTAACAGACACATCTCAACATCAACTGTTCAGAGGAGACTGTGTGAATCAGGCCTTCATTGCTGCAAATAAACCACTACTAAAGGACACCAATAAGAAGAAGAGACTTGCTTGGGCCAAGAAACACGAGCAATGGACATTAGACCGGTGGAAATCTGTCCTTTGGTCTGGAGTCCAAATTTGAGATTTTTGGTTCCAACTTCCATGTCTTTGTGAGACGCTGCGTGGGTGAACGGATGATCTCCGCATGTGTATTTCCCACCGTAAAGCATGGAAGAGCAGGTGTTATGGTGTGGGGGTGCTTTGCTGGTGACACTGTCTGTGATTTATTTAGAATTCAAGGCACACTTAACCAGCATGGCTACCACAGCATTCTTAGTGGGACTATCATTTGTTTTTCAACAGGATAATGACCCAACACACCTCCAGGCTGTGTAAGGGCTATTTTACCAAGAAGGAGAGTGATGGAGTGCTGCATCAGATTACCTGGCCTCCACAATCCCCTGACCTCAACCAAATTGAGATGGTTTGGGATGAGTCGGACCGCAGAGTGAAGGAAAAGCAGCCAACAAGTGCTCACCATATGTGGGAACCAGGTGAAGCTGGTTGAGAGAATGCCAAGAGTGTACAAAGCTGTCATCAAGGCAAATGGTGGCTTTTTGAAGAATATCAAATGTATAATATGTTTTGATTTGTTTAACACTTTTTTGGTTACTACATGATTCCATTATTGTTATTTCATAGTTTTGATGTCTTCACTATTATTCTACAATGTAGAAAATAGTAAAAATAAAGAAAAACCCTTGAATGAGTAGGTGCCCAAGGATGTCCTGAAAAACCCTGTTCACGAATTCCTGGAACACCGACAGAGCATTGGCTAAACCTTAAGGCATCACCAAGTATTAGTAGTGCCCAGACACTGTGCTGAAGGCCGTCTTCCATTCATCCTCCTCACGGATGCGGATCAAATTGTAGGCACTCCGCAGGTCCAGCTTTGTAAAAAACTGGGCCCCGCGTAGCTGTTCAATGGTGGCCAGCACCAACGGGAGGGGGTAGCGGTACTTGGTGGTGATGGCATTGAGACCTTTGTAGTCAATACACAGATTAAGACCCCCCTTCTTCTTGGCCACGAAGAAGAAACCAGCCGATGCAGTGGAGATGGATGGGTGAATGAAACCCTGTTGAAGAGCCTCCTGGATGTACTCCTCCATAGCCTTGGTTTCAGCCACCGACAGTGGATAGATGCGGCTGCGCAGAGGCGCAGAGTCTGTTAGAAGGTTGATGGCAAAGTCCCAGGGGCGACCGTAGCCCATTCCAATGCCCGCCTGGTCAACAGGGAAATAACTGTGGCAACCTTGGACCTCTCGGTGGTGGGGGCTCCCGTTTGATGAGAAAGATAGAGTAAGCACTGGAGGAGGAAGCCACAGCATTTGGTTGGAGTCCCATTTTCTTCAACGAGGCGTTCGCAAAGGATATTCTACAGACACCCAACAAGGCCCAGATCCCCGTCATTCGCGTGAGGAAGAGACGGAGATATCGTGGACGCAGATCCGGGTGCCTTGTAAGGATCCGACGGCGTGCGAGTAAACTGCCTCTCCCATCAATCCTATTAGCCAACGTTCAATCTTTTGAGAATAAAATTGACGATTTAAGATTACGGTTATCCTACCAACGGGACATTAAAAACTGTAATATCTTAGAAACCCTAGACCCACTCCAATTTGCATACCGCCCCAACAGATCCACAGATGATGCAATCTCTATCGCACTCCACACTGCCCTTTCCCACCTGGACAAGAGGAACACCTACGTGAGAATGCTATTCATTGACTACAGCTCAGCATTCAACACCATAGTGCCCTCTAAGCTCATCACTAAGCTAAGGATCCTGGGACTAAACACCTCCCTCTGCAACTGGATCCTGGACTTCCTGACGGGCCACCCCCAGGTGGTAAGGGTAGGTAACAACACATCTGCCATACTAATCCTCAACACGGGGGCCCCTCAGAGGTGCGTGCTCAGTCCCCTCCTGTACTCTCTGTTCACCCATGACTGCATGGCCAGGCACGACTCCAACACCATCATTAAGTTTGCCGACGACACAACAGTGGTAGGCCTGATCACCGACAACGATGAGACAGCCTATAGGGAGGAGGTCAGAGATCTGGCCGTGTGGTGCCAGGACAACAACCTCTCCCTCAACGTGACCAAGACAAAGGAGATGATTGTGGACTACAGGAAAAAAAAGAGGACTGAGCACGCCCCCATTCTCATCGACGGGGCTGTAGTGGAACAGGTTGAGAGCTTCAAGTTCCTTGGTGTCCACATCACCAACGAACTATCATGGTCCAAACACACCAAGACAGTCGTGAAGAGGGCACGACAAAGCCTATTCCCCCTCAGGAGACTAAAAAGATTTGGCATGGGTCCTCAGATCCTCAAAAAATTCTACAGCTGCACCATCGAGAGCATCCTGACTGGTTGCATCACCGCCTGGTATGGCAACTGCTTGGCCTCTGACCGCAAGGCACTACAGAGGGTAGTGCGTACGGCCCAGTACATCACTGGGGCAAAGCTCCCTGCCATCCAGGACCTCTATACCAGGCGGTGTCAGAGGAAGGCCCTCAAAATTGTCAAAGACTCCAGCCACCCTAGTCATAGACTGTTCTCTCTGCTACCGCACGGCAAGCGGTACCGGAGTGCCAAGTCTAGGTCCAAAAGACTTCTCAACAGCTTCTACCCCCAAGCCATAAGACTCCTGAACAGCTAATCATGGCTACCCGGAATATTTGCACTGCCCCCCCACCCCATCCTTTTTACGCTGCTGCTACTCTGTTAAGTATTTATGCATAGTCACTTTAACTCTACCCACATGTACATATTACCTCAACTACCTCAACTAGCCGGTGCCCCCGCACATTGACTATGCAACGGTACCCCCCTGTATATATAGCCTCCCTACTGTCACTTTATTTTACTGTATATATAGCCTCCCTACTGTCACTTTATTTTACTTCTGCTCTTTTTTTCTCAACACTTTTTTGTTGTTGTTTTATTCTTACTTTTTTTGTTTAAAATAAATGCACTGTTGGTTAAGGGCTGTAAGTAAGCATTTCACTGTAATGTCTGCACCTGTTGTATTCGGCGCATGTGACCAATAAAATTTGATTTGATGATTTGATTTGATCATATTTGTCTGGAAGGGACAAACGGGCATCGCTGACCTGGGCTGACTGCTGAATGGGCTGGTGTGCTGGCTCACTGTGTCGACTCATGGTAGAGGATCCTCCGCTCATTGGGGGTGACGCCCCTTGGGGAAGATATAGACGTTGAAGAACGCGAGGGACCTCATCCATCGCCATCCCCAGTTGCGCCAGCTGATCGTGGTGTTGGCAAAGTAGGTCTCCCTGTTCGTTGACCATCTGGGAGATGTCTCGGTTGGCTACTGCTTCCATTCTGTGAAGCAATATTCTGTAACGTAGACACAGGGAGTCAGGAAGCAAGTGCAAGTGAGTTTAATGACGAAGAACATTGACCAATACAAAGGGCCTATAAGCAAGATACATGCCTCTGCAACACTGGGAATACCAGCCAGGACCTTGGCTCCTTCAATGCAGATCCCATGCTCTGAATTCCGATGCAAATCCATCACCATGGACACCTTCAGCACATGCTGAGCGAGGTCCTCTTGGATTATGTTGTCGTCGGCATCCTGAGAAGTAAAAAACAAAGTAAATTAGATCCACCAAATCAAGCTGTGCCACTTGAGGGAGGGAGGAGAGAGAGAAGTGGGATAAAAAGGGACATACCTAAATAACTAAAGCTATGAAATAGAAAATAGAAAAGCCTTTACCTTTTATTCCTTGATAAGGTCCTCAACCCTTTTGCCGAGGTATATGATCAGGCCACGGATCACCCAGTCTCTTCTTTCCTCTATGTAGGCTGGACAATAGAATGAGTCAAAATTCACCCAAGGCTGAAAAACGGGCAAAGAACGTTGGTTGAGCTGGAACACTAACGTGAGGCCATAGCAAATGAATTGAAACAAACCGTCGCTGAGCCTCTTTTGACTGGAATGATCCTTAGAATTCAATTTTCTCTATATGGCACCAAAAAATGTATACCTTTTCATTTTACCACTACAATCTGTTTTTAGGACGAAAGCAAACATTCACACCTCGATGGTGCCAAGTGTGCTTACGTCTGCATAACGAGGAAGTAGGAAATAAATGGAAACTATTTCTGGTCTAGCGATTGATGACAACAGAGTACGCTGCTCAGCCTTACATAATTAGAAAGAGGAGATTCTCATGATTAAAATGGTGCCCGACTTGAAAAATATCAAAATATACACATTGTGAGATATTTGCGGAACTACACCAGCATGCCTCTCCATTGGAAAACAATGGGGGGAGCTCAGCGTTTCAAAGGCAAAAAGTATTTTGGGTCTAGCGTTTGATGACAACGGAGTACTCTGCCTAGCCTTACATAATTAGAAAGAGGAGATTCTCATGATTAAAATGGTGCCCGACTTGAAAAAAATCAAAATATACACATTGCGAGATATTTGGCGAAATAGACATACGTCTGTGTAGAATTTTCCCATAGGGAAACAATGCGGCACCCTCAGAGTTCCAACAATAATGTTTACTTCTTTACATTTTAAATGCAAGCTTTTGATGACAATGGAGTACGCTGCCCAGCCTTACATAATTAGAAAAAGGAGATTATCCTGATTAAAATGGTGTCTGACTTGAAGAAATCAAGATATTCACATTGCAAGATATTTTGTGAAATAAACAGACATACCTATATTTCCCCTATAGGAAACAATGGGACGACAGAGTTCCATTAGTAATTTTTGTTGTTGTTGACGTCAACACACCAGCAGTTGGTAACAGCATGGTATGCTGCCCAAACTTACATCATTAGAAATAATAGGTTATCCTGATTTAAAATGGTGTAGAATTTCAAACCATTAAAATACATACATTTTGAGATATTTGGCGAAATAGACAGACATGTCCAAATTTCCCCAAAACAATGGCAGTCTGAAAGTTCTAAGAACAGTCTTTTAATTTAACCAGCTTACCATTTATCTACTAACATCTGCCTTTTTGTGTTTAACATTTTGTGGTTTGTAATCTAGCGGTTAAGGGCGTTGGGCAGTAACCGAAAGGTGGCTGGTTCGAATCCCCGAACAGACTAGGTGAAAAATCTGTCGATGTACCCTTGAGCAAGGCACTTAACCCTAGTCACTCTGGATAAGAGTGTCTGCTAAATGACTAAAATGTAAATGTAAACTAGGCCTCTATGTGAAAACGTGGCAATAACTTATTAACTTTTCATTATTCACAGATCTACTCCTCTGATGAGATGGCACGCAGGCAGACAGACTCCTCTGATGGCAAGCAGGCAGCACACTCCTGAAAACGAACTGCTCAGCAAAGCAAAGGCTCTTTTGAGAGCTACAATATTTTAATTTTTTTAAAGCTCATTTTCAGTGTCTGTGTTTATATGTTAAGGGTGTGTTACTTTGGCAGATACAGTGGGGGGAAAAAGTATTTAGTCAGCCACCAATTGTGCAAGTTCTCCCACTTAAAAAGATGAGGCCTGTAATTTTCATCATAGGTACACGTCAACTATGACAGACAAATTGAGATTTTTTTTTCTCCAGAATATCACATTGTAGGATTTTTTATGAATTTATTTGCAAATTATGGTGGAAAATAAGTATTTGGTCACCTACAAACAAGCAAGATTTCTGGCTCTCACAGACCTGTAACTTCTTATTTAAGAGGCTCCTCTGTCCTCCACTCGTTACCTGTATTAATGGCACCTGTTTGAACTTGTTATCAGTATAAAAGACACCTGTCCACAACCTCAAACAGTCACACTCCAAACTCCACTATGGCCAAGACCAAAGAGCTTTCAAAGGACACCAGAAACAAAATTGTAGACCTGCACCAGGCTGGGAAGACTGAATCTGCAATAGGTAAGCAGCTTGGTTTGAAGAAATCAACCGTGGGAGCAATTATTAGGAAATGGAAGACATACAAGACCACTGATAATCTCCCTCGATCTGGGGCTCCACGCAAGATCTCACCCCATGGGGTCAAAATAATCACAAGAACGGTGAGCAAAAATCCCAGAACCACACGGGGGGACATAGTGAATGACCTGCAGAGAGCTGGGACAAAAGTAACAAAGCCTACCATCAGTAACACAATACGCCGCCAGGGACTCAAATCCTGCAGTACCAGACGTGTCCCCCTGCTTAAGCCAGTACATGTCCAGGCCCATCTGAAGTTTGCTAGAGTGCATTTGGATGATCCAGAAGAGGATTTGGAGAATGTCATATGGTCAGATGAAACCAAAATAGAACTTTTTGGTAAAAACTCAACTCGTCGTGTTTGGAGGACAAAGAATGCTGAGTTGCATACAAAGAACACCATACCTACTGTGAAGCATGGGGGTGGAAACATCATGCTTTGGGGCTGTTTTTCTGCAAAGGGACCAGGACGACTGATCCGTGTAAAGGAAAGAATGAATGGGGCCATGTATCGTGAGATTTTGAGTGAAAACCTCCTTCCATCAGCAAGGGCATTGAAGATGAAACGTGGCTGGGTCTTTCAGCATGACAATGATCCCAAACACACCGCCCGGGCAACGAAGGAGTGACTTCGTAAGAAGCATTTCAAGGTCCTGGAGTGGCCTAGCCAGTCTCCAGATCTAAACCCCATAGAAAATCTTTGGAGGGAGTTGAAAGTCCGTGTTGCCCAGCGACAGCCCCAAAACATCACTGCTCTAGAGGAGATCTGCATGGAGGAATGGGCCAAAATACCAGCAACAGTGTGTGAAAACCTTGTGAAGACTTACAGAAAACGTTTGACCTGTGTCATTGCCAACAAAGGGTATATAAGAAAGTATTGAGAAATACTTATTTTCCACCAAAATTTGCAAATAAATTCATTAAAAATCCTACAATGTGATTTTCTGGAGAAAAAAAATCTCATTTTGTCTGTCACAGTTGACGTGTACCTATGATGAAAATTACAGGCCTCTCTCATCTTTTTAAGTGGGAGAACTTGCACAATTGGTGGCTGTCTAAATACTTTTTTACCCCACTGTAATGTCACTCATTTAAATAAATAGTTAAAAATAAAATAAAAATGTATGGTGTTTGCCAGTTTCAATGTTTGCTATGCTATACATTTATTTTATTTTATATTTAACCTTTATTTAACTAGGCAAGTCAGTTAAGAAAAAAATATTATTTACAATGACGGCCTACCAAAAGGCAAAAGGCCTCCTGCGGGGAAAGGATTAAAATAAATAAATATATTGTAAGTTCCCAATAATGTTTGTACCATGTCTTGTGCTGCTACCATGTTGTGCTGCTGCCATGTTGTGTTGCTACTATGTTGTTTTCATGTTGGGTTGCCACCATGCTGTGTTGTCCTGTGTTGCTGCCATGCTATGTTGTTGTCTTAGGCCTCTCTTTATGTAGTGTTGTGTTGTCTCTCTTGTTGTGATGTGTGTTTGGTCCTATATATACAGTGGGGAGAACAAGTATTTGATACACTGACGATTTTGCAGGTTTTCCTACTTACAAAGCACGTAGAGGTCTGTAATTTTTATCATAGGTACAAAAATCCAGAAAATCACATTGTATGATTTTTAAGTACTTAATTTGCATTTTAATGCATGACATAAGTATTTGATACATCAGAAAAGCAGAACTTAATATTTGGTACAGAAACCATTGTTTGCAATTACAGAGATCATACGTTTCCTGTAGGTCTTGACCAGGTTTGCACACACTGCAGCAGGGATTTTGGCCCACTCCTCCATACAGACCTTCTCCAAATCCTTCAGGTTTCGAGGCTGTTGCTGGGCAATACGGACTTTCAGCTCCCTCCAAAGATTTTCTATTGGGTTCAGGTCTGGAGACTGGCTAGGCCACTCCAGGACCTTGAGATGCTTCTTACGGAGCCACTCCTTAGTTGCCCTGGCTGTGTGTTTCGGGTCGTTGTCATGCTGGAAGACCCAGCCACGACCAATCTTCAATGCTCTTACTGAGGGAAGGAGGTTGTTCGCCAAGATCTCGCGATACATGGCCCCATCCATCCTCCCCTCAATACGGTGCAGTCGTCCTGTCCCCTTTGCCGAAAAGCATCCCCAAAGACTGATGTTTCCACCTCCATGCTTCACGGTTGGGATGGTGTTCATGAGGTTGTACTCATCCTTCTTCTTCCTCCAAACACGGCGAGTGGAGTTTAGACCAAAAAGCATTTTTGTCTCATCAGACCACATGACCTTCTCCCATTCCTCCTCTGGATCATCCAGATGGTCATTGGCAAACTTCAGACGGGCCTGGACATGCGCTGGCTTGAGCAGGGGGACCTTGCGTGCGCTGCAGGATTTCAATCCATGACGGCGTAGTGTGTTACTAATGGTTTTCTTTGAGACTGTGGTCCCAGCTCTCTTCAGGTCATTGACCAGGTCCTGTCGTGTAGTTCTGGGCTGATACCTCACCTTCCTCATGATCATTGATGCCCCACGAGGTGAGATCTTGCATGGAGCCCCAGACGAGGGTGATTGACCGTCACCTTGAACTTCTTCCATTTTCTAATAATTGCGCCAACAGTTGTTGCCTTCTCACCAAGCTGCTTGCCTATTGTCCTGTAGCCCATCACTGCCATGTACAGGTCTACAATTTTATCCCTGATGTCCTTACACAGCTCTCTGGTCTTGGCAATTGTGGAGAGGTTGGAGTCTGTTTGTTTGAGTGTGTGGACAGGTGTCTTTTATACAGGCAACGAGTTCAAACAGGTGCCGTTAATACAGGTAATGAGTGGAGAACAGGAGGGCTTCTTAAAGAAAAACGAACAGGTCTGTGAGAGCCGGAATTCTTACTGGTTGGTAGGTGATCAAATACTCATGTCATGCAATAAAATGCAAAATAATTACTTAAAAATCATACAATGTGATTTTCTGGATTTTTGTTTCAGATTCCGTCTCTCACAGTTGAAGTGTACCTATGATAAAAATTACAGACCTCTACATGCTTTGTAAGTAGGAAACACTGCCGATTTTGCAGGTTATCAAATACTTGTTCTCCCCACTGTATATATATATGACCAATAATAACAATTATCAGTAAGCCTGAACTTTAATTCAGTCACCTGTGTCCGACAAAAACGTATTTTCCTAGTACATTCATTGTCAAATTCATCAACCAGCATCGACCCGCTCTGTCTTCTCGCAAAAGTAGCCAACTCAACAAGCCACGCCAAAAGCTTGTGACATCAGCGGCAGAAATCACTCTGCCTTCTCGCGCAAGCGAGGGGCATGTTGAGGTAAATTTGCTAACCGCCAGGGTTGCAGAATGTAATTCATTGGCGGGCTGGAAGACACACTCGTCTTTTGTATTCCGAGGCTGTTTACTACCAATATGATACGTTAAGAGGGTGTTTTTATAATTCATGTCTACTAGGGTTGAGGTTAGTGCATCTGACTAGTGATTATTTGGCTGGGGTTAAATACCTACTATAGTCAGTATTTTTTTGCTCACCCAAAAGCAACACAGGCTTAATACGAGATATATAACTAACTGTAAAGTAAAGGGTGACCATTTTAGAAAATCATGGGACATATAGTCTTTGGTTGCATGTGCTTTTATGTCAATCATTTTGCTGTTATAGCCTATAACTGATGCTTCGTGGTCTTATGCTGCCATCTATTGGAAATATTTAGCAATTCAAAGTTATTAATTCACATAAAGACATTGGTGAGGCAGCTGAGAAATAAAGTGTATTTTTCTTATTAATTCCTGAGATCAGTCTCAAACCTGCCCCGACTATCCCAGCCAATTGCTGGACTTTCACATATACAGTGAGGGAAAAAAGTATTTGATCCCCTGCTGATTTTGTACGTTTGCCCACTGATGAAGACATGATCAGTCTATAATTTTAATGGTATGTTTATTTGAACAGTGAGAGACAGAATAACAACAAAAAAATCCAGAAAATCACATGTCAAAAATGTTATGAATTGATTTGCATTTTAATGGGGGAAATAAGTATTTGACCCGTCTACAAAACATGACTTAGTACTTGGTGGCAAAACCCTTGTTGGCAATCACAGAGGTCAGATGTTTCTTGTAGTTGGCCACCAGGTTTGCACACATCTCAGGAGGGATTTTATCCCAGTCCTCTTTGCAGATCTTCTCGAAGTCATTAAGGTTTCGAGGCTGACATTTGGCAACTCGAACCTTCAGCTCCCTCCACAGATTTTCTATGGGATTAAGGTCTGGAGACTGGCTAGGCCACTCCAGGACCTTAATGTGCTTCTTCTTGAGCCACTCCTTTGTTGCCTTGGCCGTGTGTTTTGGGTCATTGTCATGCTGGAATACCCATCCACGACCCATTTTCAATGCCCTGGCTGAGGGAAGGAGGTTCTCACCCAAGATTTGATGGTACATGGCCCCGTTCATCATCCCTTTGATGCGGTGAAGTTGTCCTGTCCCCTTAGCAGAAAAACACCCCCAAAGCATAATGTTTCCACCTCCATGTTTGATGGTGGGGATGGTGTTCTTGGGGTCATATGCAGCATTCCTCCTCCTCCAAACACGGCAAGTTGATGGCAAAGAGCTCGATTTTGGTCTCATCTGACCACAACACTTTCACCCAGTTCTCCTCTGAATCATTCAGATTTTCATTGGCAAACTTCAGACGGGCCTGTATATGTGCTTTCTTGAGCAGGGGGACCTTGCGGGCACTGCAGGATTTCAGTCCTTCACGGCGTAGTGTGTTACCAATTGTTTTCTTGGTGACTATGGTCCCAGCTGCCTTGAGATCATTGACAAGATCCTCCCGTGTAGTTCTGGGCTGATTCCTCACCGTTCTCATGATCATTGCAACTCCACGAGGTGAGATCTTGCATGGAGCCCCAGGCCGAGGGAGATTGACAGTTATTTTGTGTTTCTTCCATTTGCGAATAATCGCACCAACTGTTGTCACCTTCTCACCAAGCTGCTTGGCGATGGTCTTGTAGCCCATTCCAGCCTTGTGTAGGTCTACAATCTTGTCCCTGACATCCTTGGAGAGCTCTTTGGTCTTGGCCATGGTGGAGATTTTGGTATCTGATTGATTGATTGCTTCTGTGGACAGCTTTAAGCGTGTGCTCCTAATCTCAGCTCGTTACCTGTATAAAAGACACTTGGGAGCCAGAACTCTTTCTGATTGAGAGGGGGTCAAATACTTATTTCCCTTATTAAAATGCAAATCAATTTATAACATTTTTGACATGCGTTTTTCTGGATTTTGTTGTTGTTATTCTGTCTCTCACTGTTCAAATAAACCTACCATTAAAATTATAGAATGATCATGTCTTTGTCAGTGGGCAAACGTACAAAATCAGCAGGGGATCAAATACTTTTTTCCCCTCAGTGTAGGTTACTAGGTCACACCCAGTTCAAATCACATTTGAAAAATAAAAATAAAATGTGGCTTGTTTATAAAGTGTTCTGCTTTGCAATAATAAATATAATAAGATAACTAACAGAAAAACAGCCAAATGTTTACATAGGTTTTGATTTAAAAAAGAACAATCAAAATGCTATTTATTACTATAATGGTATTTACTAACATAATATTATTACAAAAATAGTTTCTAAAAGTGTTCTACGCTACCCTACCCAAGAATTAGGGTTAGGGTTAAGGCTAAAATAGGTTATACCAAGGGTTAGGGTTATGGTTAGGGTTGCCATTAGGGTTAGAAAAAATCGTGACCATTACAGCTATAGGTGCATTGTGTTACCAGTCAGGGTTAGGGTTAGAATTACCATGACTATTACAGCTATAGCTGCATTGTGTTACAAGTCAGGATTAAGGTTAGGTTTAGGGTTAGGGTTAGAAAAATGGTGTTCATTACAGCTATAGGTGCATTGTGTTACAAGTCAGGGTTAGAGTTAGGTTTAGGGTTAGGGTTAGAAAAATGGTGACCATTGCAGCTATAGGTGCATTGTATTACCAGTCAGGGTTATGGTTATGGTTACCATTACAGCTGTAAGTGCATTGTGTTACCAGTCAGGGTTACAGTTAGTGTTAGGGTTAGAATTATCGTGACCATTATAGCTGTAGGTGCATTGTGTTTTAAGTCAGGGTTAGGTTTAGGGTTAGAAAAATTGTGACCATTACAGCGATAGGTGCACTGTGTTACCAGTCAGGGTTAGGGTTAAGGTTAAAATAGGTTATATGTAGGTTTAGGGTTTTTAAGTCCAAAAACAGTATGGGTTTATAGCTCTCTTGCTCCTCCCTGTGGCCTTCTGTGGGTACTACGTAACTAATTTGTGACACTTGCTAGGCTCATAATCTGAGGTAGCAACTGCGTCAGATCTACAAATCAATGAGCTAGACCTATCCATTTGGTTTGCAACTCAGTGAACCTGCGCAGCATTCGCTCTATTCGATGCTTCCGAACAAACAGATTTTGACGCATATCAAATTAAAAAGGTTATTTCTTAATTAAAAAATGTATTCTGGCTGTTTAAATCAGCCACGTCTTGAAAAAGAGGACAGGGACATGCGTTTTGTTTAGGTTTACACTTTCTTCTGAAAGAAATATGGTTAACCATGACCAGAAAATGTTTAACGTTAACCAGCCATCGTTAGCACTGTGGGTCACAACAACATGTACCCAGGCGAACAGTGAGCTGGCTCACCAAGTAGCCGTAACCTTGTTAATAATAAGTTACCTGAGGTAAGCCTCCGAGTTCAACGTGGGCAGGTCTCATTGCCAACAATAGTGAAGCAGGCATTGTGACGTAGAACAATGGGCTGGGAATAGAACGTTCTGAAGGCGAGTTGGTGCCACGGTGAAAAATGCCCTAAAATAAGGCCTGTTTTTTCGTGATTACTTCAAAATTATGGCAAGCACCTGGGACATATGGTAATATTATGAAACTGGGCTCAACGGCGGATGCAATTAACTAGTTTCTATCAGAAAAAAGTGTTGTTAAAAATGTCATGTGTCCAGCCTACTCTATGATGTTGCACGGTCATGTGGGAATACAAATAATTGTATTTACTACAGACAACTAAATAAATGTCACCAAATATAATTATTGACTGTACTGCGAATGTCTGTTGAGTGCATACCCTGTACTGCGCTTCCAGGATGCCCTGCAACTCCTCCTTTGCAGCACCTACTTTCGACATGAAGAAGGAAAACAGCCTTGGGGTGTATGGGTCCAGGTTCCCCATGAAGCTGGACTGAAGTCGGACGGTCGTGATTCTTCGGAACTCCTGTGAGAGAGAGAAAGAGAGGGAGAAAAAGAGAGACTTGTTACTGATGCATGTGATAAGTATCTAAAGTCAAGACAACAAGAATCATCAATCTTTACATTCATTATTTACGATTATAATTCAACTGTAATTTTACCTGAGTAGGCTGGAACAGGGCCGGCCATCTTTCTTTGAGATGAACTCACAGGAGGGCTCTTCACGACATCTTGTCTTCTATGTGAGAAGGTCTTGGACATTTTTTCACTCACACTGTTGTCTAATTTTTGTACTTTGCTGAGTAGCTCTACTTGCTTCTCTAGTGTCTCTTCTGTCTCACCAATGGGATGTGGCGGGAGGTAATTTACCTCTGCCTTCTTCGGCTTTTTTACGTTCTTGGCCGGAGTTCATTCGTCTGTTGGTATTCTCTTCATAGAGTTCACATCCAGCTCTGGGCATCCGATTACTCTCAGTTTTGCTCTGTAATTGCCCATCTTATACTTCAGGCTGCATTGCCACCCGTACATGCCTGAGAAGGACTCAGGCTCCTTAAGGCACAGTCGCTTTTGTACCAAGGCTTCTGCAACTTGGCATATCTGTAGACTTGAAGAATAGGCTGTAAACTGGAATATACTTTCAGACAGTCTCTCCAGGATGCCGGACTTCACACCCGGACTGTTGAGTAGTGTTCCATCCTTTCTGTACGGTTCATTTGCTGCCTCAAGAACAAGCTCTGTGTCGTAAGCAAAGCAAGGAATTTCAAACTGAGATGGCTAAGGATGTAAACGTTGGGATGAGGTACTATATCACAGGACCCAGAGAAGCAGGTGTCATCCAATAGCATGGTATAGAGGGTGTCCAATACTTCTTGTAGATTCGGGGGGGTAGGCATACAGTTGAAGTCGGTAGGCATACAGTTGAAGTCGGAAGTTCATATACCTTAGCCAAATACATTTCAACTCAGTTTTCCAAAATTCCTGAAATTTCATCCTAGTAAAAATGTCCTGTCTTAGGTCAGTTAGGATCACCACTTTATTTTAAGAATGTGAAATGTCAGAATAATAGTAGAGAGAATTATTTATTTCAGCTTTAATTTATTTCATCACATTCCCAGTGGGTCAGAAGTTTACATACACTCAATTAGTATTTGGTAGCACTGCCTTTAAATTGTTTAACTTGGGTCAAACGTTTCGGGTAGCCTTCCACAAGCTTCCCACAATAAATTGGGTGAATTTTGGCCCATTCCTCCTGACAGAGCTGGTGTAACTGAGTCAGGTTTGTAGGTCTCCTTGTTCGCACACACTTAGTCAGTTCTGCCCACAAATGTTCTATAGGATTGAGGTCAGGGCTTTGTGATGGCCACTCCAATACCTTGACTTTGTTGTCCTTAAGCCATTTTGCCACAACTTTGGAAGTATGCTTGGATTCATTGTCCATTTGGAAGACTCATTTGCGACCAAGTTTTAACTTCCTGACTGATGTCTTGAGATGCTGCTTCAATATATTTACATAATTTTCCTTCCTGATGATTCCATCTATTTTCTGAAGTGCACCAGTCTCTCCTGCAGCAAAGCAACCCCACAGCATGATGCTGCCACCCCCGTGCTTCACGGTTGGGATGGTGTTCTTCGGCTTGCAAGCGTCCCCCTTTTTCCTCCAAACATAACAATGGTTATTATGGCCAAACAGTTTTATTTTTGTTTCATCAGACCAGAGGACATTTCTCAAAAGAGTACTATTTGTCCCCATGTGCAGTTGCAAACCATAGTCTGGCTTTTTTATGGCGGTTTTGGAGCAGTGGCTTCTTCCTTGCTGAGCGGCCTTTCAGGTTATGTCAATATAGGACTTGTTTTACTGTGGATATATATACTTTTGTTCCTGTTTCCTCCAGTATCTTCACAAGCTGTTGTTCTGGGATTGATTTGCACTTTTCGCACCAAAGTACGTTCATCTCTAGGAGACAGAACGCGTCTCCTTCCTGAGCGGTATGATGGCTGTGTGGTCCCATGGTGTTTATACTTGTGTACTATTGTTTGTACAGATGAACGTGGTACCTTCAGGCGTTTGGAAATTGCTCCCAAGGATGAACCAGACTTGTGGAGGTCTACAATTATTTTTCTTTTGATTTTCCCATGATGTCAAGCAAAGAGGCACTGAATTTGAAGTTAGGCCTTGAAATACATCCACAGGTACACGTCCAATTGACTCAAATGATGTCAATTAGAAGCTTCCAAAGCCATGACATCATTTTCTGGAATTTTCCAAGCTGTTTAAAGGCACAGTCAACTTAGTGTATGTAAACTTCTGACCCACTGGAATTGTGATACAGTGAATTATAAGTGAAACAATCTGTCTGTAAACAATTGTTGGAAGAATTACTTGTGTCATGCACAAAGTAAATGTCCTATCCGACTTGCCAAAACGATGATTTGTTAACAAGACATTTGTGGAGTGGTTGAAAAACAAGTTTTAATGACTCCAACCCAAGTGTATGTAAACGTCCGACTTCAACTGTATACAGTACATACACTGAGTGTACAAAACATTAGGAACACCTCCCTAATATTGAGTTGCACCCCCTTTTGCCCTCAGAACAGCCTCAATTTGTCAGGGCATGGACTCTACAAGGTGTTGAACGCGTTCCCCAGGGATGCTGGCCCACGTTGATTCCAATGCTTCCCACAGTTTTGTCAAGTTTGCTGGATGTCCTTTGGGTGTTGGACCATTCTTGATACACACGGGAAACTGTTGACCGTGAAAAACCCAGCGGCGTTGCAGTTCTTGACACACTCAAACCTGTGTGCCTAGCACCTACTACCATTCACGTTTCAAAGGCACTTAAATCTTTTGTCTTGCCCATTCACCCTCTGAATGACACACATGCACAATCCATGTCTCAAGGCTTAAAATTCCTTCTTTCAACCTGTATCCTCCCCTTCATCAACACTGATTGAAGTGGATTTAAGTGACATCAATAAGGGATCATAGCTTTCAACTGTCATCGAAAGAGCAGGTGTCCTTGTGTTTTGTACATTCAGTGTATATCACATTGTCTTTTATATTATCCACATTTCTATGAATACAACTCCAAAGATAGCTATATAACATATAGAGAGATTGCAATCTCAACGGGTGACTTTGAATAGGATTCTGTGTTGGTATTGATTTTTCACAGTAGAGCATGATTTTACTAATGTGCTGGCAATATGGGTCAGGGGATTCCTGTAAAGGCTCACCACTACTACTCTGCCTACAGCAGAAAATGTAAGCTATTATTAGCTACTCATATTAATGTAAGGTCACTCCACTTAAATCTACAGACAGTAGACAGAGCATCCTTGCATTTTACACTTAGGCCGCTTCACATTCCCCCCTTTCCCCATTTTATCTTTATTTGAATGATTAGTTTAATTCATATGAATCGATTCATTTAAACTATTCTTTTTGACAAAACGAACTATTAACTTTGCCCTTGTAGCTGTTCGGATTCGGTTCAATTGCAGTGAATCAAAATAATCATTTGTGAATTGCAAACAGTAACATTAGGAAAAAAGATTAGCTGTAGCTTTCCTTTTCGATTATGTGGCTGCAAAACTTGTTTTGTTGATACTTCAAGTTGATCTGGGCAGTCAAACTCTTCTTCCTGACTATTTGCAAGTGATTCATCCGCTGATGGTGAAGGTACTCCAGTAGTTGTGACTACTCCAGGTTTAAAATCCAACCATGTGTGAGTGCAATGTTTACAATTTTTGTGAGATTTAAAAGGTACCATTAATGTTTGTCTGAAAATTACAGCCTACAAACATACAAGTGATAGTTTCATTACTCTTGAGATGGCTGTTGATGTGTACAAAATCATCATTTTCTGATGCTAAATCATTGCAAGCACATAGATGACAACTGAATATTGCCACGTTTGTGAGATATTTAGTAACCTCCGTTGAGTGGACTTTACTTTGGTGCACAATTAAGGCATTCCAGGTCTTAAATGCGCATGGATAGTCAATGTATGTACATGGGTAATGGACAGTATGGCCGTAATGTGGGTGCTTTAAGTTGTAATGATACACAAGTTGGGACCTACTTGACACCGATTCTGAACACCCCTTCCATTTCCAAATTCACACAACAATGAAAAAAAGATAACAGAAATACCATAAGACCTAAAGACTGACATTCGGAGCGAAACATTTTTTGGTATTAAAACAACCTCTGATAACAGTACTCACCAACACTACATAGCCTTTGAATGGGTAGACAAAGCATCACAAATGTAGTAGGCAAACATCATGGACCTGTAAATATAAATGTTGTTCATTCAATTATTATTTTTCATTATGAAGTGTTTGATTCAATTATCTATTGATTTATGCATGCATCCACTCATGTGGTTTTGAACTCCTGAGTGGCGCAGTGGTCTAAGGCACTGCATCGCAGTGCTAACTGTGCCACTAGAGATCCTGGTTCGTATCCAGGCTCTGTCGCAGCCGGCCGCGACCGGGAGACTCATGGGCGGCGCACAATTGGCCCAGCGTCGTCCAGGGTAGGGGAGGGAATGGCCGGCAGGGATGTAGCTCAGTTGATAGAGCATGGCGTTTGCAACGCCAGGGTTGTGGGTTCGATTCCCACAGGGGGCCAGTATAAAAATATATATATATGTATTCACTAACTGTAAGTCGCTCTGGATAAGAGCGTCTGCTAAATGACTAAAAATGTAAAATGTAAAAATGTTTTTGTTTTTGTCAAATAATTTGACATTTATTGATAAGTGGACACACATAATATAAAGTAACGCTGTTCAAGTGAACTCCACATCCCATTTCAATAAGTCTGTATGTCACATTTGCACCACGTATTACAACATGGAGGCAGCCATGGGCAAACTGTTAAACTGCATGAAAGCACCAATCTTATAGGATTACAGTGGCTTGCGAAAGTATTCACCCCCTTACAACCTGGAATTAAAGGTGTCAAATAAATTGCTTTAATATTACAATGACAGCTGTCGTCATGGTTAGTGTTGTGTGTTTCTATCTTTATTCTAGGCTAGCATCTAAGCCTGAAATGTATTAGCTATTTGAACATTGGCTAAGACATGTGCAGGCACTGGTAGCTAGCTACCTGTCAAAGCAGTTTTTTCCAACTTTCCATTGTTAATCCAACAGCTGGCAACGGTTTAGCTAGCTGGATCTCACATCAGGGGTGACTCACTGTGTCAGGAATCTGTGCTAGTTCACTGAATTCAACTCAGACACTGTGTAGTTGGCTTGCTTGACTGTTTACTTGTGTGCTCTGCTGGCTACAGTAGCTATTATTGTCTACATTAATGTGTTTCCATACTCACTGTAGTTGGTTAGCTCCAGAGATGGTTCACTTCCATACCTAGCTAGCTTAGCTAATGTTAGCTGCCAAACATGCTGCTTCTTCTTCTTCTTCTTCTTCTTCTTTGGTATTATGGCGTTCACACATTTGTTTGTGCATGCCGCCACCTACTGTGGTCGATCATGTTACATTTTGTGATACAAAACTAAAAAGGAAAGGGAAAGGAAAAAATTGCACCACCAACTAACCCTACACCTATATACCACAATTTAATTAAAAACAAAAACACCACCCCATTCCACTACTTGACCCTAACTGATCCTACTGCAGGGCAACGGCCTGGGAGGACGGGACTCTTTCGTTCAACACACCTTGTAACTCTTCTACAGTAAAACCTTGTACACCCAACATCTATTCTCTGTGATTTACATTCCATTTCTGCAGTACAGTTGATAACCATGGCAATGAATGCTAAGAAGCCAACCTTAATGAAGCACAAATTCGTATAACTCTGTATTGGCCTAGGCCTACTATTCACCCTTGACCCATCATCCTCTACTCTCTTGACTGCCTCAGCATATGACACCTTCTGTTCTACTCTGACCCTGGCAACCTCAACCTCTCTCTCTCACACTGGGCACTTCTGATCCCCAGCAACATAGGCACACCCACAATTAACACACAGTTTTTTCCACCAATACTACACATTCCTTTGTTCCATGCCCTCCTGCACACTTCTCACATTTTGGAATCTCCCTCCTACATACTGCTGCAACATGACCGTAAGCTTGGCATCTAAAACACCTTAGTGGTTTCGGCACAAAAGCTCTCATGGGATAACTGACATATCCTAACATTACTTTGTCAGGTAAAGACTCTGCTTCAAAACTCAAAAGGACAGACAGTGTTTTCTCAGTTTCACCACACTCACCACTGGGTCAGACACAGGGAATCTTCCATTTCAGTTGCTCTAACTCAACATTTAATGCCACCCCAGTAATCACTCCTTTCAAATGCGCCCTACTCCGAGAGCAAAGCAAGTCAAAGGTCTTGTCCTGAGGCATGTGACGCAAAGTGCCCACTCCCTGTGGGGGGAAAAAACACAGAAAATCATCACAAGTCCAACTCGAGCTACCTTCACTGATTTATCAGTACCCAATTTATTTTCTACACAGCCTGAGACTACATATGGGTCAGCCAAAGGGCAGGGATCCACTTTCAACCAAAGATTTCACTCCCACTGGGCCAGAATCATCCTTTGCATGACCATCAGGTGAGGCTCGGACTCTGAGGTCTTCACCACACCTGCCACCGCACCTTCACTCTTATCAGGTTACATTTCTTAACCATCAGAGACAGGTCTCCTCCTCATCATCCATCTTTCGCAAGAACTTATTGGTTAAACACAAGAAAAATATGCTAGAACGTTCAATCTCATCACGGAACACCATCTTCTTCTTCTTCTTCATTAAATGTATATTGGCGGATCGCAACTGAGAGGTGCAGACACCGCCACCTACTGTACTGGAGAGTGAGGCCAGTCACAGCCTCCCTATTAATCAATTTCTCTTATCTAGTCTGGTGTTTTCGCCTACTGTTCTGGAGTGTGAATCATTACACTTTGTGACACAAAAAGGGAAGGGAAAAAGGACGGGGAAAAGGGATGAGATATTGCCCTACCAACTAACCCTACACCCATTAAAAGCTCACCACTTTTCCACTACTTGGCCCTATCTGATCCTACACCAGGCCAGCAGCATGGGAGGATGGGACACTATCATTCAACACACCTTGTAACTCTGCAGTAAAATCTTGTACACCCAAGTACTTCTCTGCAGCTGCCACCGCAACATCTATTTTATTTTATTTGAGTTCCATTTCTGCGGTACAGTTGATAACCATGGCTATGGACGCTAAGAAACCAACCTTACTGAAGTACATGTTATTCCTATCACTCTCTATTGGCCTCGGCCTACTCACAGGGAGCCTCTTAGGATCCCTCGCCCTGGACCCATCTTCCTCTACTACTCTCTTCACTGCCTGAGCATATGACACCTTCTGTACTATTCTAAACCTGGCAACCTCAACCTGCCTTTCTCTCACTGGACACTTCTGATCTCCAGCATCATGTGCACCCCTACAGTTAACACACACAACTTTTTCCACCAATACTACACATTCCTTTGTCTCATGCCCTCCTGCACACTTCTCACATCTAGGAATCTCCCTCCTACACACTGCTGCAACATGACCATAAGCTTGGTACCTAAAACACCGTAATGAGTTCGGGACAAAAGCTCTCACGGGATAACTGACACATCCTAACTTGACCTTGTTGGGTAAAGGCTCTGCATCAAAACTCAGCAGGACAGACAGTGTCTTCTCTGTTTCACCACGCTCTCCACCGGGTCTGCATCGTACCAAACGGCGGGTGTCACAGACACCGGGAATCTTCCATCTTCTTTTTGGTTTGTTGTCATTTTGACTCAATATACTCGAGATTTGCTGCCACGTACTGTTTTGGAGGATGAGTTGCAGCTATGTAACATTACAGCACATATTATTACTCTTCTGGTTACAGTAGCTAAAAATGATGTTCGTTATTTTGTGAAACAAAATCGCCAGTCATATCAGTCATCATATCATTTATCATAGTCTTTTCTGAGCGTTTGGACAAGCTTAATTCAAGATCATTAAATGGTTCCTTTCAGTTAAAAATATATATAATCTGATAAATAAATCACTATTTAATGATTTGTTTGAAGGACGTACGTCAAGAGAACATTAATTTCGTTATCATTACAATATCATACATTCACTTGGGACGTTAGTACAATTTTTATTGTCTGTTCAAAACCTTGGAAACCGGGACATTTTGAAGCTGAGTAGATTGTTGCCTTATTGAATGCAGCATGTTCTTTTTTTCTCTGGTCGCGGAAAACAAACTGTTGATGGAATCAACAGAATAATTTGCACTAAAACAATAACGCTATACTCCGAGTCAAATTGGGGAAAACAAACATTCTTTCCAATTGACCCTCATTGTAAAAGATCCAACTTCGTCGTACATCTTTTGTTATACAGACATTTTAAAAAACATGTTGAAAAGCTGCTGTGTTGTTCAATTAACATGTAAACTGGTCAAAAATACCGACCTACAGTTCTCAATGCTCCCATGTAGGGAAATAGAGGCTGCAAGAAGAGCCCTGTGGCTTCAGGCTGTTCGGCATGAGAAATGTGGGGACCCGGTGTCCAAGAAGGCTACACGTAGCAATGTGTGTGGAACACATTTCATCACAGGTAAGAAATGTTACTTGTTTAGTATAGTCCGTTTGTAACTCCACTCACTACTTGTAGCCATATAGTCCGTTTGTTTGATGTTGGTCTTGGCTAGCTTAAAGATGCACTATGCAGAAATTGCTCCGCCATTTCCTGGTTGCTAAAATTTTAAAAGATTGGATTTTCAGCTGTTTGATGCTGGTGTACAAAACTGAAAGTAATAGACCAAAAACTAAACTTAAGAATGGGAAGCATAGAAATAGCGCACATAGAACAGACCTACCGCTTCTTAGACTTGCTTTCAATGAGAATGAAGATCTATAACTCACAAGTCTATGTGAATTTGGTCGGGTCGCCCAAAAAATTACATATTGTAGCTTTAATGTTCTGGTTGCTAGCTAGCTAGCACTCACTCACTCATGTGGCTGCTAGCAACATCATGAAAAGGGGCATTAGGGAAGCCCTACAATATTACATTTTTCTAAGCAGTGAGAATGCTAGGGAGCAGGCAATGTTGAAAAGTAATCTTTAGACATGTTGTACTTTCTTAAATGTCGTTTTGTAATTGACAAAAGCAGACAAGAAAATTGCTTTTGAAAAAATTTCAAGTTTTTGCTGTGAGCCAATGGAGTAACCACAGGTTGTTTTCCCCACCTTCTATCAAATACTGACTGGGACTATACCGGTAACCAGCGCACTGTTCTATATCTTGTCAATCAATTATCATGTGACTTCCTCTAATTTATTTACATGTTGAAAAGATTGGTAGGTAGGCCTTTATATTTTCCTTGGCAGTATCTCTATCCACGGTGACAACGTTATTGCAGCTATCTACCTTATAAAGGCAGTTATTTGCAGTAAATTCGCTTGCTGTGTCAAATTAAACTGTACTGCTCAAACTAGGACTAGGTTGTCTCTTTAAACTGTGTGATTTCGCTCCTGGAAAGGGAGGGGGAGAGAGTTGGATGGGTTCATTGGGTTCATCAATCCGCCGCTACCGAAGCAAGTCGTCACTAGTTACCACAGCCACAACGTCATAAACCCCGCCTATTTCTAAAATGTATCTTCTTATAATGCGATTTTAATCCTTAACCTAACCTTAACCACACCGATAACCTTATGCCTAACCCTAAACTATTTTTGTTTTTTTTTTAATGATTATTTACGACAGCCAATTTCGACTTTGTGGCTGTGGTAACTAGTGGAAACCACCGAAGCAGCGCCCTCTAAAGACACCCTGGATTGGAAGATTTCTCCTTTAATTTTACCAGGCTAGCGGCTTTCATAGACTCTCAGTAGACGGGGAAGAAGTGTCAGATGCAGGAAAGGTGGTAGCTAGGTAACCCGACTTGCCAAGAGTTACGATGGAAATGGCACCAAACGTTACTAACGCTTGACCTTTAAATCGGGACGCAGAAACTCGATCAGCTCAATACTCCTGTCGAGTAGGTGCCATTTCAGGTCATTCCAGGTATCTTTAAAATTTAGCCTACTATAGCCACAAGCTGGCTGGCTAGCTAAATCAATAAGGTTACCTGAAAGACAGCATGCTGGCTGGTAATGCCAGACAATTTGTCGTGTGCTTAACTGTGTTGGAAACGAAATAATGATGTCTGATGCAACATATTCAAGAGGGATGGAAAGAGACAGAGGAAGGATTACATCAGATTATATGGCGAGAGGCGCATATCCTCAACAGTATGTCCACCCTGGCACACAGCAGCAGGGCATAGACATTCAAGAGCTTGCCTCTAAACGTGTCGACATCCAGAAGAAACGGTTTTATTTGGACGTAAAACAAAGTGCACGGGGCCGATTCCTAAAAATTGCAGAGGTTTGGATTGGAAGAGAACGTCATGATAACATCAGAAAGAGCAAATTAACGCTGTCCATGTCAATGGCACCCGATCTACGGTATTGCCTGGGGGACTTCATCGATTATTACGCTCATATTGGGTTGAGAGGTATTCTGGTACCACGGCCAGAAGAGCAGAGCAATGGCCAGGGCCGCCCGCACAATTCCTGCAGAAGACCGCAGAAGATACACGTAGCATCAGTGTCTCCCACCGGCTCTGCGGTGTCGGAGGAGCATACTCATCGCGTCCTGAAGAGTGAATTCATTGAGAGAGACAATAGAAAGTACTATCTGGACCTGAAAGAGAACCAGCGAGGCAGGTTCCTCCGCATCAGACAGACTGTCAGCAGAGGGCATGGCACCATGGGTTACTACGGCCAGGGCATCGAGCAAACCATAGTGTTGCCGGCTCAAGGGCTAATCGAATTCAGAGATGCACTGTCGCAGCTGATTGAAGACTACGGCGAAGATGATGCCACGGAGGAGCTTGGAAGAGGCAATAGGAACCATGAAGAAACCCCAGAGTTTCCCGAGGCAGCATCTTTCCGAGTGGACAATAAGAGGTTTTATTTCGACGTTGGTTCCAACAGGTACGGTGTCTTTTTAAAGATTAGCGAGGTACGACAGCCATACAGGAACACCATAACGGTCCCCATGAAAGCCTGGGCCAGATTTGGAGAGCATTTCATTAGGTATGAGGAGGAAATGCGGCGAATTTTCACCTGTCACAAGGAGAAGAAGACAGAGACTCGCGAGGACAGTGAAGAACAAGAGGATTGACAATGGCATTATATGGCTGTAAGAGGTTTCTAGTGATGGTGGGTTAAAACAGTGAAGGGAAAAGCTAAACATGACAATATCCTAGATTATATGAAAAAGTATTCTTAATGTACCTCTAGTAGGCCTATGGCTTTTGTCAACTAGTACTTTTACATTGTTCATTCCTGTTTCAATCATACATTTAGATTATGGCATCCGTTTTGAAATTGGTGCAGCAGGACGTGTTGCCTATTGCAAAATGCAAAATGAAATACAAAATGATGATATAGGTCATTTATGTGAATCAAATATTTTTTTTCATTGTGGTGAATGGAGTGTGTGAATGGAAGTATGTGTGCTCATGTGATTGTTTGATTGAGGAAAAAAAGATGAGACATAATAGTGTACACGTCCTGTATTCCACAAGCATTGGTAGGGGGTTAATGTAAGATATGCTGTTGAAGGCTAGACATGATATTGTTGTTTAAACAGCAACAATCATTTGTCTTATTTGTGTAGTTAGCACTTCATGATTGAGGATTTCGTCTTATAGAATAAGGGACAGTTTGGTTGAGGGTTCGCCGACCACCACGGACGAGCTCAATCTCCCTGCCTATGTCATTACACTATAATCAGAGCCGACTGCAGACAATGATCAGCTAGGGGGAAATCAGATTTTCAACATTTTTATGCTATATTTATAATTATAAACTGGGTGATTCGAGCCCTGAATGCTGATTGGCTGACAGCCATGGTATATCAGACCGTATACCATGAGTATGACAAAACATTTATTTTTACTGCTCTAGTTACGTTGGTAAGCAGTTTATAATAGCAATAAGGCACGTTAGGGGTTTGTGATATATGGCCAATATACCACACCTCCTCGGGCATTATTGCTTAATTATATAAAATATATGCAACAATTTTCCACCAACAGGTTTCTGTGCCAAAGCACTACACACAACCAATAAGCAATGCATAACTGCATACCGAATACCGACTTCGAGCGCTTCATCATGGTTTGCGTTTTCAACACCACAATCAAATAGAGTATGTCAATCCAGACAAACAGGGAAAACATCCCTCCCTACTCAGTATCGAAGGCTTGGCTTGACAATCACTGAATGTCATTAAACTTTTTGCTGTTTTGTAACTGATGTGGCCGATGTGCAGTTTGGATGCTGGAATTATATTAGTTAGTGGAGTGGATGAACGTGCGCAGGTAGCCTACAGGAGACTTTTGAAGTAGCCTAATTTGATTAAAACATTGTGACTGGTTGTGTTTATTGCACACATAAAAGGTAATACATTTAAAAAGTAAAATTACAAATATTTTGGCTATATTGAAGTGTTAGGTTCTAGGTCGAGGAATAGCCACTCGGATCGGAAAGGAGGCAGAACGTGCATTAAGCTTTCCTGAATAACTGGGCCTGCTAGGAGCATAGGCCTATGTGTCTACACTATATAAAACGACTCGGGAGAATGATGATCAGCAACAGACAGCGCATCAGTATCAGAAATCAAAATACAGCCAGACTGTCCTGTACTATACCTTTCTAGACCTTATAATCTGTCAAAAGTAGACCCACAACTTATCCAAATGGAATGAAACGTTCAAATAACGGCTTTTGCGCCATTATTCAAATGACATTATTACTGCAGTTTACACTGCCGAATTGTACTTACTTAAAATAATAATGCAAATATTCATTGCATTGTGGTGTTGTAGTCTAGGTAGGATAATTGTATTGTCCCTAAGGCCATACAAATGTAATTGACTGTATAAAGGATTACATTATTAATTATACTTTTTTAAAATATAAAATAAAAGTTGTGCCCCTTGAAATAATACTAAAACACCTAGCGACCTCACCAAGAGATTTGAGCATTTTGGGATTGTAGCGAATGGTGGGTCAGGGAATACAACTCAGGTCCCTAGCGTGAAAGACACACAACACCAAACATTTTTTAAATTCATTTAGCAGACGCTCTTATCCAGAGCGACTTACAGTTAGTGTGTGCATACATTTTTCATACTGAAGGCACGTCCCTGTGCTTCAACTACTCAGCCCCATAGCATGTTTGAGCCATGCGTTCCGCTGGCCGCAACAAAAAAAATCCAGAAAAACGCATGTCAAAAATGTTATAAATTGATTTTGCATTTTAATGAGAGAAATAAGTATTTGACCCCTCTGCAAAACATGACTTAGTACTTGGTGGCAAAACCCCTGTTGGCAATCACAGAGGTCAGACGGTTCTTGTAGTTGGCCACCAGGTTTGCACACATCTCAGGAGGGATTTTGTCCTACTCCTCTTTGCAGATCTTCTCAAAGTCATTATGGTTTCGAGCCTGACGTTTGGCAACTCGAACCTTCAGCTCCCTCCACAGATTTTCTATGGGATTAAGGTCTGGAGACTGGCTAGGCCACTCCAGGACCTTAATGTGCTTCTTCTTGAGCCACTCCTTTGTTGAATTGGCCGTGTGTTTTGGGTCATTGTCATGCTGGAATACCCATCCACGACCCATTTTCAATGCCCTGGCTGAGGGAATGAGGTTCTCACCCAAGATTTGACGGTACATGGCCCCGTCCATCGTCCCTTTGATGCGGTGAAGTTGTCCTGTCCCCTTAGCAGAAAAACACCCCCAAAGCATAATGTTTCCACCTCCATGTTTGACGGTTGGGGATGGTGTTCTTGGGGTCATAGGCAGCATTCCTCCTCCTCCAAACACGGCGAGTTGAGTTGATGCCAAAGAGCTCGATTATGGTCTCATCTGACCACAACACTCACCCAGTTCTCCTCTGAATCATTCAGATGTTCATTGGCAAACTTCAGACGGGCCTGTATATGTGCTTTCTTGAGCAGGGGGACCTTGCGGGCGCTGCAGGATTTCAGTCCTTCACGGCGTAGTGTGTTACCAATTGTTTTCTTGGTGACTATGGTCCCAGCTGCCTTGAGATCATTGACAAGATCCTCCCGTGTAGTTCTGGGCTGATTCCTCACCATTCTCATGATCATTGCAACTCCACGAGGTGAGATCTTGCATGGAGCCCCAGGCCGAGGGAGATTGACAGTACTTTTGTGTTTCTTCCATTTGCGAATAAGCGCACCAACTGTTGTCACCTTCTCACCAAGCTGCTTGGCGATGGTCTTGTAGCCCATTCCAGCCTTGTGTAGGTCTACAATCTTGTCCCTGACATCCTTGGAGAGCTATTTGGTCTTGGCCATGATGGAGAGTTTGGAATCTGATTGATTGATTGCTTCTGTGGACAGGTGTCTTTTATACAGGTAACAAGCTGAGATTAGGAGCACTCCCTTTAAGAGTGTGCTCCTAATCTCAGCTCGTTACCTGTATAAAAGACAACTGGGAGCCAGAAATCTTTCTGATTGAAAGGGGGTCAAATACTTATTTCCCTCATTAAAATCCAAATGATTTATAACATTTTTGACATGCGTTTTTCAGTGGGCAAACGTACAAAATCAGCAGGGGATCAAATACTTTTTTCCCTCACTGTAGTTAATATACTGCCTGGCAAGTTTGATGTATTAGTAGCCAACTAACGTTAGGTAGCTAGCTAGCTAACATACCGGTACATATTGCTGTAATGCTATGCGGTTCGTAAGGATAGCGTAGCTAACAAATTGTTAGCCAACATAACGTGTAACGTAACTTATTTTAAAAGTCATTACTTTATTACATTGCTCAACATTTTCGTAACATTTGTCATAATTAATGAATTTGTATCCACTCTCGCCTGCATATTTTCCGCCATTTTCTTCAAATCTGAAAACGTTGTGACGCCTCGCCCATTTTCTGAAGAATTTCATTATGGGCCCTAAAATCACGGAAATAGTGTCCACTGCTTGTATACTTCGTATTTTGGCTAATTTAGTACGACATCCGGGAACTTTTGGCATACTAACTATATCCATACTATGACCAATAAGCATACTACATACTCAATTTACGCCACAAATAGTAAGGTTAGTACTGTATTCGAACACAGCTATGGTCACTGGCTTGAAAGGCATGCATTGTACCAATAGGGTTAACCCACTTAGTGGGAATTGTATCATGGCTCATATAGTGAGGATTGTGACAGTGTAATGGTTTGGAATGACAGTCGCAGGGACCAGGGCTTGAGTCCCAGTCAGGGTACCCCCTAATCCACTATATTGGTGTCAGCCAGGTATTGGAGAGCACCCTTGAAAGCATGTCCCAGCCAAGTTTTAGTCACAGTGTTTCTGTCAGGTTTCTGTACTCAACACGGTCTCAGAGCATTTCAGATTATTCTGTACGTAAATCCGAACATTCCATTTAGTATGATATGTTACATTTGGTATGGTTACATAAGACATATGGTTACTTAAGGCAAAATCAAAAGTAGGGTGCTTGGTCGGAGTGGATGGATAGGCGAATAACACGAACGTCTAGCAACCCAAAGGTTGTGAGTTTGAATCTCATCATGGACAACTTTAGCATTTTAGCTAAATAGCAACTTTTCAACGACTTACTACTTTTTAGTTACTTTACAACTACTTAGAATGTTAGCTAACCCTTCCCCTAACCTTTTAGCTAACCCTTCACCTAACCCTAACCATTTTAGCAAACCCTAACCTGAACCCTTTAACCTAACTCCTAAGCTTAACCCTAACCGTAACTCATAACCCCCAGCCTAGCTAACGTTAGCCAGCTAGCTAACATTAGCCACCTAGCTAGACTTCGTAACATATCTTACATATTGTACGTTTTGCGAATTCGTAACATATAATATGATTTGTAATTCGGAAAATATCACATGAAATGGGTGATGGACATCAACAAATTAATACATACCATATGAAACGTAACATATACTAAATGGAGTGCTTCTACATCTGCATTGCTTGCTGTTTGGGGTTTTAAGATGGGGTTTCTTTATAAGCACATTGTGAAATCTGCTGATGTAAAAAGGGCTTTATAAATACATTTAATGTGTGTGTGTTTCGGACAGAATAATACAAAATGCTCTGACACCAGGTTTCTGTACTGCACATGTGATGGCAGAGTATGCAAAACAAATGTGCACTGGATTGATACAAATCACCAGGTAGGCCTACTTTGCAGTCAACATTTACATTTGAATGATCTTGGGGAAAAACGTTGAAAATGACTGTTTCAGCATGCATAGCGGATTTTGTATAGCCCATAGGCTATATATCTTACCTTTTAGAAGTGTTTATTTCAGGCTGACTACTAGCATCTATTCAGTTGCAATGTCCCATAAATTGAATGCCCAAATCAACTTAAAGTATCTACAAAATTATTTTTGCAGCGACACAATTCGAAAGGAAGGCTACAGCAAAAAAAATGATCCTTTGTACTGTTTGTGATTCACAAATTATTATTTTGATTCCCATGATTAGATTCACCGCGATATAACTGAACCCAAACTACTACAATGGCGAAGCATGTCATTAAATTAATCAAAAATAATAATTAAAACAAATAATAGTTTCTTATGAAATGAATCAATTTTTATTTTATTTTATTTTATTACTATTTTGAGAAAATGTAAAGAGGGGCATCCGTTGCATAGTAATTACGTTTGTATGGCCTAAACAAGATTAATAGGGGAGCTTTTTGAGCTGCGTGTCTCATGTCTTCACAGTTCTTTCACGCTCAATGACTCACTTGACCTCTGCTGCCTATCAGCTATTCCTCTGCTCTTGTGGATTTATATAGACAATTGGGGCAGATTTGAATGATTTTATGTGTGGTATGATTGCTAGTTAAGTAACCTATTGCAGGTCTGGAAAAACGATCCACCTACCACTTTTGTCGCTATTGGTAGAGGGCAGGATAGAGTTGACTGTATAGTAAGCGCTCAGAAAAGCGTAGTGCATAAGGGAAGTACCAAAACACCTTGCAAGAAGATTAGGAAATTTGGCTATATGGAAGAAATTATACAGTAAAACCTGCAAAATGGGGAATGTAAAACAGGTGAAAAAAATGCCCTACCCTCCCCGGAGCCCCCCCCCCAAAATCCGTAGTGATGCTGTAATTACTTAGTTATAACGTAAGTGTTGCATCTCATACATACACACAAACAACGTTGATGGAAATATAGGCTATTATTCATAAGATCTACCTTTATCGCACCACTGAGCACAGTAGATGTTCATTCCATGTTTTAGGCTTTGTCCCAAA
This sequence comes from Coregonus lavaretus, assembly GCF_964263955.1. Taxonomy (NCBI): domain Eukaryota; kingdom Metazoa; phylum Chordata; class Actinopteri; order Salmoniformes; family Salmonidae; genus Coregonus; species Coregonus lavaretus. The sequence continues at coordinate 962,863 of NC_140011.1, read as the reverse complement.
TCGTTTTTTTTTTCTGTGAGCTCAATGTGCCGTTTATGTAGAGATAAATCAGATCAAGCCTGAACTGTGCGATGTAGTAGGGAGTTGTAATCTCCAACAGGCCAATATTCGACATAGTTTAGTGCAGAAAACATGGTAATTAACAACTGCCCATAATCCATTGCGCGCCCGTTTAAACTTGTCCGGTCGGTGCGGAGCTAGACACAGAGATTGAGAGAAGAGAGAACATGCGATCGAGGGGGATAGAAAACAGTTTCTTAGTGAGCCTGAAAATACATGATCTAAGTGATTGATAGTTGGTATTCAGCAGTCATAAAAGTAGGCCTTATTTACTTTCAAGAACTACTAAAGTAGTGATTTTGTCAGACAGCATATGAGATGACTTAGAATTAAATAAAAGTCATCAAATAATACAAATATTTTATTAAAGTAATGTGATTAAATTATGGTTAATAAGTGATAAGCAGTAATGGGCAGTCCCTACCATCATGGCACTTTTATTAATCGTTTTTTCTTCTGTGTTACAGCATTCAACCCACATATTGCATAGTGCATTTAATGATACAAATAAAATAAAAATCGTAATCGAAAACCATGATTATTTTTTAATAATCGAACTGAAACCGAACCGACCTCAAAAAGCACTAATCTCTCAGCACAACTTATAAACAAATGACTTTAAGTGAAAACATAATTTCTCCTCACATGTATTTTTGATTAACTGCCATACTATATTTTTAGTTTCAAGTCATGCTGACACTTGTGATGCTATAGAAAGGAGCCTCGCTCATAACACAGATCTTCTTTATTGATATAGGCTTTGTTGCCTACGTGTAATAGTCTCAACACACGTAGAGGCTGGTTAGACAGCAGACAGTTGGAAAATGTGCCCTTGTCACATGCACATATGAGGTCTTTAAAAAAGACAGGTGATATTTTGTCTCAAACTTCCTCTACATCTAATTTGTTACCATATTTTAGACCCCTGGAGCTTTATTAGACCATTTTTATCATTTAGGAGCTGTGTCCAGGAAACAGCACCATAGACATTGCCAGATAAGGTGATGTGGCTGATATGTTCAGTGACATAAAATTTAATATGCCGATGACATAATCCACATAGGATACACCTTATTCGTCTAAACACCTCTTCATATGTCTGAGTGCCAGACAAACAATCTTGCTTAAACAGGGCTTCAATTCAAATTGTTTGTACTAGTTCTAACCGACGTTCTGTGCTGAAACTCCTATTTTACCTTTCCCTTGCATCTGGTGACAAAGGATGTATGAAATAGTCTGATAGAGCGTTCATATTTCGTAGTTTTCTTTTTGGCTGCAACTCTCTAGCAACTATGCCCCTTGCGTTACAGGGTCTATACAACGGCTGTTCTTCTGCAGAGCTGAAATGGACGAATTTAATTTGCTGGACATTTAGCTCGTCATATTTTTGTTGCGCATGGAGGATCCATTGAGGAGAGATGAACCAAATAGAACAGTCAGAATGCATCATGATCATGCTACTTTCTGTGTTAAGACATATTGTAGTTTCCACAAGATTGCAGTTGACTGAATCTGAAGGGATGAGGTACTGTGTACAGTGAGGGAAAAAAGTATTTGATCCCCTGCTGATTTTGTACGTTTGCCCACTGACAAAGACATGATCAGTCTATAATTTTAATGGTAGGTTTATTTGAACAGTGGGAGACAGAATAACAACAAAATAATCCAGAAAAACGCATGTCAAAAATGTTATAAATTGATTTGCATTTTAATTAGGGAAATAAGTGTTTGACCCCTCTGCAAAACATGACTTAGTACTTGGTGGCAAAACCCTTGTTGGCAATCACAGAGGTCAGACGGTTCTTGTAGTTGGCCACCAGGTTTGCACACATCTCAGGAGGGATTTTGTCCCACTCCTCTTTGCAGATCTTCTCCAAGTCATTAAGGTTTCGAGGCTGACGTTTGGCAACTCGAACCTTCAGCTCCCTCCACAGATTTTCTATGGGATTAAGGTCTGGAGACTGGCTAGGCCACTCCAGGACCTTAATGTACTTCTTCTTGAGCCACTCCTTTGTTGCCTTGGCCGTGTGTTTTGGGTCATTGTCATGCTGGAATACCCATCCACGACCCATTTTCAATGCCCTGGCTGAGGGAAGGAGGTTCTCACCCAAGATTTGACGGTACATGTCCCCGTACATCGTCCCTTTGATGCGGTGAAGTTGTCCTGTCCCCTTAGCAGAAAAACACCCCCAAAGCATAATGTTTCCACCTCCATGTTTGACGGTGGGGATGGTGTTCTTGGGGTCGTAGGCAGCATTGAGTTGATGGCAAAGAGCTCGATTTTGGTCTCATCTGACCACAGCACTTTCACCCAGTTCTCCTCTGAATCATTCAGATGTTCATTGGCAAACTTCAGACGGGCCTGTATATGTGCTTTCTTGAGCAGGGGGACCTTGCGGGCGCTGCAGGATTTCAGTCCTTCACGGCGTAGTGTGTTACCAATTGTTTTCTTGGTGACTATGGTCCCAGCTGCCTTGAGATCATCGACAAGATCCTCCCGTGTAGTTCTGGGCTGATTCCTCACCGTTCTCATGATCATTGCAACTCCACGAGGTAAGATCTTGCATGGAGCCCCAGGCTGAGGGAGATTGACAGTTATTTTGTGTTTCTTCCATGTGAGAATAATCACACCAACTGTTGTCACCTTCTCACCAAGCTGCTTGCCGATGGTCTTGTAGCCCATTCCAGCCTTGTGTAGGTCTACAATCTTGTCCCTGACATCCTTGGAGATCTCTTTGGTCTTGGCCATGGTGGAGAGTTTGGAATCTGATTGATTGATTGCTTCTGTGGACAGGTGTCTTTTATACAGGTAACAAACTGAGATTAGGAGCACTCCCTTTAAGAGTGTGCTCCTAATCTCAGCTCGTTACCTGTATAAAAGACTCCTGGGAGCCAGAAATCTTTCTGATTGAGAGGGGGTCAAATACTTATTTCCCTCATTAAAATGCAAATCAATTTATAAAATTTTTGACGTGCGTTTTTCTGGATATTTTTGTTGTTATTCTGTCTCTCGCTGTTCAAATAAACCTACCATTAAAATTATAGACCGATCATTTCTTTGTCAGTAGGTAAACGTACAAAATCAGCAGGGGATCAAATACTTTTTTCCCTCACTGTATATGATGAAAAAAGGATGGGTCAATGACAAAAAAGAGGAGGTTAAAAATCATTGCCTCTAAAACAAACTTGATATTATGATTTTATCTTAGACCAGTGTTTTTTTTAAAAATGTTTATTCTTAGAGGTGGCATTCCAAACTATGACCATAAAAAAGAAGTGCATGAAAAGCACAAGAATATTCAGGTTTTTCAGTGTGTTATATTTGAATTATCTAATGTGTGGTATGGAAATTCCATTTGAATGATTCCATTTATTCTAACAAGAAATGTTTTACAACTCATTATTGAAAAATCATTCAAAGCACAACTTTCCTCCAAAATGAGTTTGTTCCCATATGCTTTAATTTACACCATCATTTTAGAGTGCAGATGCCCAGTGATTTTGTGTTTGAGATTAAGGCTTTAATGATGATCGCAATACCTTTGGGGTAAATTAAATTAAGAGCAAATTTTACCTAGTCCATGAATATCTTTAAAAATAATGGCTTTTTCCTCTCTTGGCGATGGAGAGAGAATATGAAGGGGGATGCACAGCTAATTTGCTCTTCGAAACACAAGCCTCCCTAAGAAAGCACTTTTAAAAACCACTTTTCTCTGCTGCTTCTTGCTCAATTCACATGGAGTGACCACATGATCCATGCATTGGTTTAAACTTTGAAGTGACAATCACACACTTAAATTGCCACACCATAAAGCTAATCTTCTGCTAGATGTTGATATCGTCCATTTTAATCTGAAAAGAGCTGCACCTGAATATAAATTAATCCAGATAGTGGCCCTGAAGTCAATAGGCCACCCTTCATCTTTAAGTGTTGTTTTACCTGAACCACTGTGACCCCTTTGAAATAAGGTCAAGGTCTTACAGTTTTTTGTAGTAATAACAGCAGCTAGCAATTGATATCTACCCAAAATTCTCAAAATATTCTCACAATTTAGTGAATATACTTGAGCTTTCTCTGTTTTCTTGTGAAATTATACAAAATGAAATGTCCAACCTTTCTGACTGCTGTAGGCGTATGGTTAACAAACATTTTATTTGAGTGTAATTTGTCTTGTTTGATTGTCAAGTTTAAAGATTCAACCAAGTTGTAGAGGTGTCGTGATGATCAGAAAATGCTAATTAAACATTTTCAATGCAAGGTACTCAATTGTTGTGCATTTGGAGTTAATCACTTATAGGCCAAACCTAAAATGCTCCAACTCTTGCTGCAAAAATTTCCCTGAACCATTTTACGTGGGTGGAACTATCAACCCACCGTGATCAAACAAGCATTTGAGATTACGTGCAAACAAGTTATCTTGCCCCTTATTTCTCTTCCAAACAAAAATATATTACATTAAATCAAGGATCAATTATATGAAATGTCCAAGAAAGGCAAGGTTGTAATGAATTTAATGGACTCCTCTTTTTAGTTTGCCTGAAAATAATACAAGGCCTGATATCCGACTAGAACTGGGCAGGCGTGTGAATGGTCTAAAAGTCCTTGTAAGAGCAAGCAAGGTCATCACTGAGGGCTGTGTTGGTCTCTTGTAAATAAAATAAAATAAAATAAAATAAAATGTTATTTGCCACATGCGCCGAATACAACAGGTGTAGACATTACCGTGAAATGCTTACTTACAGCCCTTAACCAACAATGCATTTATTTTGTAATAAAAAAGTAAAAAAGAGCAGAAGTAAAATAAAATAACAGTAGGGAGGCTATATACAGGGGGGTACCGGTGCAGAGTCAATATGCGGGGGAACCGGCTAGTTGAGGTAGTTGAGGTAATATGTACATGTGGGTAGAGTTAAAGTGACTATGCATAAATAATTAACAGAGTAGCAGCAGCGTAAAAAGATGGGGTGGGGGTGGGGGGGCAGTGCAAGTAGTCCGGGTAGCCATGATTAGCTGTTCAGGAGTCTTATGGCTTGGGGGAAGAAGCTGTTGAGAAGCCTTTTGGACCTAGACTTGGCGCTCCGGTACCGCTTGCCGTGCGGTAGCAGAGAGAACAGTCTATGACTAGGGTGGCTGGAGTCTTTGACAATTTTGAGGGCCTTCCTCTGACACCGCCTGGTATAGAGGTCCTGGATGGCAGGAAGCTTGGCCCCAGTGATGTGCTGGGCCGTACGCACTACCCTCTGTAGTGCCTTGCGGTCGGAGGCCGAGCAGTTGCCATACCAGGCGGTGATGCAACCAGTCAGGATGCTCTCGATGGTGCAGCTATAAAACTTTTTGAGGATCTGAGGACCCATGCCAAATCTTTTCAGTATCCTGAGGGGGAATAGGCTTTGTTGTGCCCTCTTCACAACTGTCTTGGTGTGTTTGAACCATGATAGTTCGTTGGTGATGTGGACACCAAGGAACTTGAAGCTCTCAACCTGTTCCACTACAGCCCCGTCGATGAGAATGGGGGCGTGCTCAGTCCTCTTTTTTTTCCTGTAGTCCACAATCATCTCCTTTGTCTTGGTCACGTTGAGGGAGAGGTTGTTATCCTGGCACCACACGGCCAGGTCTCTGACCTCCTCCCTATAGGCTGTCTCATCGTTGTCGGTGATCAGGCCTACCACTGTTGTGTCGTCGGCAAACTTAATGATTGTGTTGGAGCCGTGCCTGGCCATGCAGTCATGGGTGAACAGGGAGTACAGGAGGGGACTGAGCACGCACCCTTGAGGGGCCCCCGTGTTGAGGATCAGCGTGGCAGATGTGTTGTTACCAGGATCCAGTAGCAGAGGGAGGTGTTTAGTCCCAGGATCCTTAGCTTAGTGATTAGCTTTGAGGGCACTATGGTGCTGAATGCTGAGCTGTATTCAATGAATAGCATTCTCAATTAGGTGTTCCTCTTGTCCAGGTGGGAAAGGGCAGTGTGGAGTGCAATAGAGATTGCATCATCTGTGGATCTGTTGGGGTGGTATGCAAATTGGAGTGGGTCTAGGGTTTCTGGGATAATGGTGTTGATGTGAGCCATGACCAGCCTTTCAAAGCACTTCATGGCTACAGACGTCAGTGCTACGGGTCGGTAGTCATTTAGGCAGGTTATCTTGGTGTCTTTGGGCCCGGGGACTATGGTGGTCTGCTTGAAACATGTTGGTATTACAGACTCAGTCAGGGACATGTTGAAAATGTCAGTGAAGACACTTGCCAGTTGGTCAGCACATGCTCGGAGTACACGTCCTGGTTATCCATCTGGCCCTGCGGCCTGTGAATGTTGACCTGCTTAAAAGTCTTACTCACATCGGCTACGGAGAGCGTTATCACATATTCATTGGGACCGCTGGTGCGCTCATGCATGCTTCAGTGTTGCTTGCCTCGAAGTGAGCATAGAAGTGGTTTAGCTCGTCTGGTAGGCTCGTGTCACTGGGCAGCTCGTGGCAGGGCTTCCCTTTGTAGTCTGTAATAGTTTTCAAGCCCTGCCACATCCGACGAGCGTCAGAGCCGGTGTAGTACGAATTTGGACTGTTATCATCTAAACAAAAGGTTTCCAACATTTAAGCCTTAAATCTTCTTTACAATTTGATTGTATTGTTTTGATTTGGATTATGATTTTTATTAGTTTTTAGAACAAAGGTATGTTTGGAAAATTGAAAAGATTACCTGTCAATCTTGTGAAAGAAATAAGAGGGAGATGTTTATTGCAACAGATTTCTATTGCATGAAACACCAATGATGTTCAAGCATGTTTAGGAGATTATAGTTTCAAAAGCATAGGCTACTTAGCACTCGAGCTCCACAAAACACTACTAACCACCTAACTGCAGTAGTGTCAATTAAAAGAAGAAGAAAAAAGAGTTCAGGCTTCACTTGGGAAAAGTGAGGGCGTCTTTAAATATGTTACTAATTTATAGTTGTGTATGTAGCGTGCTGTGAAAAGTATGGGTATTGAAGAAGATTTGTTGGTTTGTTTATTTTTGCTTTGTGTTTATCATAGCATTTATGCAGTGGGATTTTAGAACTAAATGTTTATGGTAATGATATAAAAATGAAATGGTGAAGCAAAAATGTTTAGTGTGTCTTTGGATAAATGTAATGTTACAACATTAGCGTGTCCTGTAGTCCTATAGAATTTTAGATGACTCAAAACAAGAAAGCAATTGTTCTGTATTCTAGCACTTTCTCTAACATGTGTACTCTATTATTTCATGTTCTACATGTATGGTACTGTATGAATATTAATTCAATGCCTTGTAATGTTTGTAAAAGGTTGCAACGTTTAGAAAACCGATCTGAGAAGACCCAAGTTTATGCATGCCAAAAGTTGGGTCCTAAACTGAAAACAGAAAAAAAATGGTGCTATATCATAACATATGAAGGTGCTTATATGGACCACAGATGCATGCATGCAAAGAGGAAATGTCATGTTTCTACATGTTGTGCAGTCATCAAATGACTCACAAGATGTCCTCCCAGAACACAAATGGTATAGTGTAACTGTAAATACTGTCAATAGAAGCCTCATCACCTATCAAGACATTTACTACCAACACTTCGCCACCAGTTTGCACTGACCCCAGGGAGAGTCTACAGCATTTATCAAATTATGTTTGCTATCAACAAAACACATCCCTACAGACAGACAGCTAGACAGAATGGAGACAGATAGAGACCTGTATATCCTGCAGCTTTGGGGGCAGTCAGTCCCAAGGTGGACAACACTTTAGACAAAGGAAATAGTGATTGCATCAGTGATGCCTATTTACAGTTACACTGCCTCTGTGAGTATGCTCCAAAAGACCTATAGACAATCTAATGATTTATTTGTTTATGCTACTGATTCAAATGTTTATGTCTTTGAATAGCTTGTACATGTAGCAGGGTTTGGAGAGGTTAAAGCTAAAGATAATGTAGTCTTCAAAAGGTTGTGATGCGGTCTTGGGAAACGATTGTCATGGGATCAGATATATTGCTTTGAAGGGTAAACATGATGTATTGCTTTGAAGGAAAAACATGAAAATGTGGTCGTTTTATGGTTGTATTAACCATCATTCCTTTTATTTTATTGTTCAATAAAAGTTTGACCAGATTAATGCAGTTGTGAAGTATGTTTCCTGTGCGCTATCTCAATGTTAAGTTTGGTAACACTTTAGAATAAGTGTCCCTAATACATACCCTGCTGGAAAAACCAGCTTGACCAGCTTAACCAACCAAGGTACGTTTTGAGAAAGTCATTATAAAGTACGATAACTATTATCAAACTATTTAAACTATTTAAAAACGATTAAAGAGCAATTGATTGTAGATTCAGTCTAAACCAAATATGTAAGCTGTATATGAACATGTAAAGAATTAAAAAATGGTGTCTTAAATTGTCTTAATTGTGGGGCTTGCGATGCAAAAGCCCCAGCTTCAATCTGCTTCTTCTTCTTCTTCTTCTTCTTCTTCTTCTTCTTCTTCTTCTTCTTCTTCTTCTTCTTCTTCTTCTTCTTCTTCTTCTTCTTCTTCTTCTTCTTCTTCTTCTTCTTCTTCTTCTTCTTCTTCTTCTTCTTCTTCTTCTTCTTCTTCTTCTTCTTCTTCTTCTTCTTCTTCTTCTTCTTCTTCTTCTTCTTCTTCTTCTTCTTCTTCTTCTTCTTCTTCTTCTTCTTCTTCTTCTTCTTCTTCTTCTTCTTCTTCTTCTTCTTCTTCTTCTTCTTCTTCTTCTTCTTCTTCTTCTTCTTCTTCTTCTTCTTCTTCTTTAGCACGCAACTCCTCTTACACCGTTTAAGCTAGAAACGCAAACTTTAAAACGTGCAGAATGGTCACGCTTCAGTTGCTTGTATACAACTTTTTGACATCTTTTATACATTGTAAAATATTTCACTTTTTGTCTTTCTTTTTGTCCTCCATCACCCTATATGGGATTTCCTCAACATTCTAAAGCCCATCCAACTTCCATTCACTGTCAATTCAACAATACAACTTTAGACACAAATCAGCTACTTTGACCACTTTTCTAACAACTTAGACAAAAAGTTACCCAAATCTCTAAAAATATCAGAAATATCTGGTAGGGATCTAACAACAAAGCTGTTTTAGTAACTGCATCAACAACATTTTCTCTAACTTTTTTTGCAAACAACTGCCGTTTTGAACACTTCCCCAACAAGTCAGACAAAAACATACAGGGTATGAAATCTTCCTCTACTTCTCTGCTATTCAAATCTGAAAACGGATTAGGAATAGCTTGTACCAATCAATAGGACGACCTGGAATGATAAAGAGAAGATTTCAAATGCTCACTAGCTTCGTCCTCCTACTCAGGATCATGCTCCGTGCTCTAAATAACGAAATTGGCTAGTTTGCCTGTCTAAAGAGAAGGGCGGGCTGTACCCCTCTGATTGGATAGAGCGGATTAGGAATAGCTTCTACCAATAAAAATGTACAGCTGTTTGTCGGAGTTTAGAGTGAAAAGAAAGTGGCTAGCTAACGTCAGCTAACAGCGCTCTGTGTCATAATTGAGCAGCCCAAACTGAGCCGTTACTATGGATACTCACAGACACAGAGGGCAAAAATGATGACGAGTGTGAAGAGTGACCACGATTACTGACCACAACCACACAACTACTGACCACAATCACTGAAGAAAATTACTGACCACAACTACTGACCACAACCACTGACCACAACCACTGACCACAACCACACAACTACTGACCACACAACTACTGACTACTCAACTACTGACTACAACCACACAACTGCTGACCACAACCACACAACTTATGACCACATCTAATGACCACAACTACATAACTACTGAGCACAACCACACAACTTCTGACTTCACACCTACTGACCACACATCTAATCACCATAACTACTGACCATCACAACAACTGACCACAACCACACAACTAATGACCACAACCACTGAACAAAACTACTGACCACAACTATTGATCACAACTACTGACCACAACAACTGACCACAACCACACAACTACTGACCACAACCACACAATTACTGACCACACAACTACTGACCACTCAACTACTGACCACAACCACACAACTGCTGACCACAACCACACAACTACTGACCACAACCACACAACTTAAGACCACATCTAATGACCACAACTACATACAGTGGGGAAAAAAAGTATTTAGTCAGCCACCAATTGTGCAAGTTCTCCCACTTAAAAAGATGAGAGAGGCCTGTAATTTTCATCATAGATACACGTCAACTATGACAGACAAAGTGAGATTTTTTTTCTCCAGAAGATCACATTGTAGGATTTTTTTTTAATTTATTTGCAAATTATGGTGGAAAATAAGTATTTGGTCACCTACAAACAAGCAAGATTTCTGGATCTCACAGACCTGTAACTTCTTCTTTAAGAGGCTTTACCTGTATTAATGGCACCTGTTTGAACTTGTTATCAGTATAAAAGACACCTGTCCACAACCTCAAACAGTCACACTCCAAACTCCACTATGGCCAAGACCAAAGAGCTGTCAAAGGACACCAGAAACAAAATTGTAGACCTGCACCAGGCTGGGAAGACAGAATCTGCAATAGGTAAGCAGCTTGGTTTGAAGAAATCAACTGTGGGAGCAATTATTAGGAAATGGAAGACATACAAGACCACTGAAGATCTCACCCCGTGGGGTCAAAATGATCACAAGAATGGTGAGCAAAAATCCCAGAACCACACGGGGGGACCTAGTGAATGACCTGCAGAGAGCTGGGACCAAAGTAACAAAGCCTACCATCAGTAACACACTACGCCGCCAGGGACTCAAATCCTGCAGTGCCAGACGTGTCCCCCTGCTTAAGCCAGTACATGTCCAGGCCCGTCTGAAGTTTGCTAGAGTGCATTTGGATGATCCAGAAGAGGATTGGGAGAATGTCATATGGTCAGATGAAACCAAAATAGAACTTTTTGGTAAAAACTCAACTCGTCGTGTTTGGAGGACAAAGAATGCTGAGTTGCATCCAAAGAACACCATACCTACTGTGAAGCATGGGGGTGGAAACATCATGCTTTGGGGCTGTGTTTCTGCAAAGGGACCATGATGACTGATCCGTGTAAAGGAAAGAATGAATGGGGCCATGTATCGTGAGATTTTGAGTGAAAACCTCCTTCCATCAGCAAGGGCATTGAAGATGAAACGTGGCTGGGTCTTTCAGCATGACAATGATCCCAAACACACCGCCAGGGCAACGAAGGAGTGGCTTCGTAAGAAGCATTTCAAGGTCCTGGAGTGGCCTAGCCAGTCTCCAGATCTCAACCCCATAGAAAATCTTTGGAGGGAGTTGAAAGTCCGTGTTGCCCAGCGACAGCCCCAAAACATCACTGCTCTAGAGGAGATCTGCATGGAGGAATGGGCCAATATACCAGCAACAGTGTGTGAAAACCTTGTGAAGACTTACAGAAAACGTTTGACCTGTGTCATTGCCAACAAAGGATATATAACAAAATATTGAGAAACTTTTGTTATTGACCAAATACTTATTTTCCACTATAATTTGCAAATAAATTCATTAAAAATCCTACAATGTGATTTTCTGGATATTTCTTTCTCATTTTGTCTGTCATAGTTGACGTGTACCTATGATGAAAATTACAGGCCTCTCTCATCTTTTTAAGTGGGAGAACTTGCACAATTGGTGGCTGACTAAATACTTTTTTTCCCAACTGTAACTACTGAGCACAACCACACAACTTCTGACTGCACACCTACTGACCACACATATAATCACCATAACTACTGACCATCACAACTACTGACCACAACTAATGACCACAATCACTGAATAGCTGGTAACAATCAATAGAACAAGCTGTTTTAGTAACCCATCAACTGCTCTCTTTCTACTGTAGATGCTGTAAGTCATGTTAGAAGCTAGCAGATATATTACTTACCAACACCAACTACAAATTCCAATAAAATTCCATCATGTTTTGAAGTTCACTTTCCTTGCTTTGTATAACAACACTATCATGAATGTAGTTACAAAGTTTTGTGGGTCAGAGTGCAGTATTTATTTAGTTTAAAAGAAAAACGTTTGTTGTTAGCTAGCATGTTTCTCACACTGGCTTTAGCTATTAGGCAACAGTGTTGCCAAGGCTACTGTTGCCTAGCAATGCTTGACTCGGAGGGAGAGAATGTCGTCATAGCTCGATACATTCCCATGATTTCTGAATCTGTTTTGGACCAAACATATAGCACTAAGATTTCGAATGTGTCTCCGATCTGGATGACCTGGAATGATAAAGTGAAGATTTCTAATGCTCACTAGCGTCATCCTCCTTCTCAGGATCATGCTCTGTGCTCTAAATAACTTAGCTGTCTAGTTTGCCTGTCTGTAAAGAGAAGGGTGGGCTGTACCCTCTGATTGGATAGAGTGGATTAGGAATAGTTTCTACCAATAAAAAGTTACAGTTGTTTGTCAGAGTTTAGAGTGACAAAAAGTGGCTAGCTAACGTCAGCTAACAGTTCTCTGTGTCATTATTGAGCAGCCCAAATGGGCCCGTTGCTATGGATACTCACAGATGCAGAGGGAAAGAATGATGATGAGGGTAAAGAGAGTGAACACAATTACTGACCACAACTACTGACAACACAACTACTGACCACAATTACTGACCACAACCACACAACTACTGACCACAACCACTCAACTACTGACCACAACCACACAACTACTGACCACAACCACAAAATTACTGACCGCACAACTACTGACCACAGCCACTGACCACTACCACACAACTACTGACCACAACCACACAAATACTGACCACACAACTACTGACCACACATCTAATCACCATAACTACTGACCACAACCACCTGGCCACAACTATTGACCACAATTACTGACTACAACTTCTGACCACAACCACATAACTGATGACCACATCTAGTGACCACAACCACATAACTACTGACCACAACCACACAATTACTGACCACACAACTACTGACCACACATCTAATCACCATAAGTACTGACCACCACAACTACTGACCACAACTAACTGGCCACAACTATTGACCACAATTACCGACCACAACTTCACAACTACTGACAACAACTACTGAACAACAACTACTGAACAACAACTACTGAACAACAACTACTGACCACACAACTACTGACCTAACCTACTGACCTAACCTACTGACCACAACCACACAACTACTGAACCACCTACCTACTTACTAAAACTACTACTGACCACAACTACTGACCACAGCTACTGGCCATGCAACTACTGACCTAACCTACTGACCACAACCACACAACTACTGACCACAACTACTGACCACAACTACTAACCACAACCACAAAACTACTGACCGCAAATACTGACCATACACCTACTTACCACAACTACTGACCACTACTACTGACCACAACTACTGACCAAAACGACTTACCACTACTGACTATCGATGGGCATTTGAAATTATTTCACTGTTCGAATAATATAATGAAAGTACAACTTTTTAAACTTCTTCCACTACCACAAAAATACTTTTGAAGAGCTTTAGCAAGCCCCACAACTTTACTTGTAAAGTTACCATCTAGTTTTGTTTTCTTTCAGTAGTATATACAGTACCTGTCAAAAGTTTGGACACACTCATTCCAGAGTTTTTCTTTCTTTCTACTATCTTCTACATTGTAGAATAATAGTGAAGACATCAAAACTATGAAATTACACATATGGAACCAAAAAAGTGTTAAACAAATCAAAATATATTTTAGATTCTTCAAAGTGATGACAGCTTTGCACACTATTGCCATTCTCTCAACCAGCTTCACCTGGAATGCTTTTCCAACAGTCTTGATGGAGTTCCCACATATGCTGAGCACTTGTTGGCTGTTTTTTCTTCACTCTGCGGTCCAACTCATCCCAAAACATCTCGATTGTGGAGGCCAGGTCATCTGATGCAGCACTCATCACTCTCCTTCTTGGTCAAATAGCCCTTACACAGCCTGGAGGTGTGTTGGGTCATTGTCCTGTTGAAAAACAAATGATAGTCCCACTAAGCCCAAACCAGATGGGATGGCGTATCGTTGCAGAATGCTGTGGTAGCCACACTGGTTAAGTGTGCCTTGAATTCTAAATAAATCACTGATAGTGTCACCAGCAAAGCACCCCCATACAATCACACCTCCTCCTCCATGCTTCATGGTGGGAACCACACATGCGGAGATCATCCGTTCACCTACTCTGCGTCTCACAAAGACACGGCGGTTGGAACCAAAAGTCTCCAATTTGGACTCACCAGTCAAAGGACAGATTTCCACTTGTCTAATGTCCATTGCTCGTGTTTCTTGGCCCAAGCAAGTATCTTCTTCTTATTGGTGTCCTTTAGTAGTGGCCCTCCCGTAGCTCAGTTGATAGAGCATGGCGTTTGCAATGCCAGAGTTGTGGGTTCGTTTCCCACGGGGGGCCAGTGTGAAAAATGTATGCACTCACTAACTGTAAGTTGCTCTGGATAAGAGTGTCTGCTAAATGACAAAAAATGTTTTTTTTTTTTTATGTAAAAATGTTTATTTGCAGCAATTCGACCATGAAGGCCTGATTCACACATTCTCCTCTGAACAGTTGATGTTGAGATGTCTCTGCAATTTCTGAGGCTGGTAACTCTAATGAACTTATCCTCTGCAGCAGAGGTAACTCTGGGTCTTCCTTTCCTGTGGTGGTCCTCATGAGAGCCAGTTTCATCATAGTGCTAGATGGTTTTTGCGACTGTACTTGAAGATACTTTCAAAGTTCTTGAAATGTTCCGTATTGACTGACTTTCATGTCTTAAAGTAATGATGGACTGTCGTTTGTCTTTGCTTATTTGAGCTGTTCTTGCCATAATACAGACTTGTATACCACCCCTACCTTGTCACAACACAACTGATTGGCTCAGACGCATTAAGAAGGAAAGAAATTCCACAAATTAACTTTTAACAAGGCACACCTGTTAATTGAAATGCATTCCAGGTGACTACCTCATGAAGCTGGTTGAGAGAATGCCAAGAGTGTTCAAAGATGTCATCAAGGCAAAGGGTGTCTACTTTGAAGAATCTCAAATGTAAAATATATTTAGATTTGTTGAACAATGTTTTGGTTACTACATGATTCCATATGTGTTATTTCATAGTTTTGATGTCTTCACAATTATTCTACAATGTAGAAAATAGTAAAAATAAAGACAAACCCTGGAATGAATAGGTGTGTCCAAACTTTTGACTGCTACCACACAAACATGCTGAGCATGGCAAACAAAATAGCAGACAGGGATAGGCAAAAATTACAAAATACATTTACAAAATACCATAAAGATCAATGTATCAAAATAATCTACAAAATACTTGTTTTTAAACAGCAATAAAATTCTCAGTAATGTTTATAGAAATGTTTTACTTGCTATGACTGTGATATGTTGTTGTTTAACTACCTTAGTTGAATGCACTGACTGTAAATTACTCTGGATAAGAGTGTCTGCTAAATTACCAAAATGTAAATGGGTATTTGAAAATGAACATACCAAAAGGAACTGCAAAGCACACTGGGTATTATTATTGGCCTTGTTTCGGGGTTATGGCTAGATGGGTTACAGTTTAAGCTAATTCTTCTAACCTGCTGCGTATATTTTCCTAAAACTCCTGCGAAAAGTCAATTTTGACAAAAGCTGCATCCCTTCTAGACAAAACCTTGTTTCGGTGCAGAGCTCGTTAGAATAATACTCAGCATGCTTTACAATTGTCAATTTTTACATACACATTTATATTTAGTTCATTTAGCAGACACTCTTATCACACAATAGTGCCATCAGAGTTCTGATACCAATGCAGATTGAAAGGCGGCTACAAAATGGTGAACCGCTATAAAAAATGGTATAGAAAATATATTTTTATTTTGAAAATACAAATTACTGCTCTCAAGTATCTTGTTAGAAAATACATTTGAGTGTATTTCAGCCCAGTGCAATACAAATTACTAAATACTCAGAAGTAATTGAAATGCATATTTCAAATACATGTAACACAAATACTGCCCATCTCTGATAGCAGAGGACCCCTCCCAAGTGCTCAACTCAGCATTTGTGCTCCTGCCATTCAGGAAGTGCTACAGACTCCCCCATGCAAACTAGTCAGGTACAAAAACGAATTTGTGCCACACGCACTGACCCTTATGAACAAATAAGGAGGACATTATGGTATGGGGATGGACTCACTCATTTGTGAACGTGCAATAGTGAAAAGTGATAAGTGAAATGTAACTAACTGCGTCAAATAATAATGGAATCATGGACATTGAAATTATAGGGTTGTTCAATAACTTTATGTGCAATGCTCAGGTACCTCTGGACATTAAGGGGATGTCTAATATTGAAAATATGGGCGGGTGGGGGTGGGGGGGGGGGGCACAGCTATGTAATGGGGAAGGGAGGGGTAAGAGACTGTCATTGTTGTTTTGTTTTTCATTAATTTGTATGTTTGATGTCATGTCTCTCACCCTATCTCAGTGCATTGTCTTGTATGTAAATAAATATATCTAATCTAATCTAACATAAATGTGCAGCTATGGGAGGTGTGAGCTGTAGCAGTGGTGGGGACTTCCTGAGCCTTTGCAACTGAACATGTGACTTTGAGGTCAAGCCATTTGTCACACCCTGGCTCTGGGGACTCTAATTGTTGAGCCAGGGTGTGTAGATTCTATGTGTTGGTGTTCTGTGTTGTAGATTCTAGTTGTTGAATTTCTATGTTGGCCAGAGTGGTTCTCAATCAGAGGCAACGAGTGTCAGCTGTTGCTGGTTGTCTCTGATTGGGAACCACATTTAGACAGGCTGTTTTCCCACAGTAGTTGTGGGATCTTGTTCCTTTTGGTTTGTGCCGTAGGACTGCATGTATCGTTTGTTGTTTTGTTCGGGTGATTACTCTATTAAATAAAATATGTTCACCTTCAACGCTGCGCCTTGGTCCACTCACTCTAACGATCGTGACACCATTTCCTCCTGCAGCAACCCTTTGCAGAGTGTCCCTCAAATTGCAAGTACAAATTGTATGACACACATTTGAGTGACAAATGCTTTTGAGATAAGCTCAAGGATTTTAATGCACGATTCTGAGTACGGTAAGAGAACATGTATTCTCTTTTTCAGTTATTTGCTGCTTATTTTTGATAACTTTGTTTATTTTTTGTGTACCTTCTTCAAAAGATTAAACTTTATGTTTCGTGGTCTATCAAAAACATGTTAGTCTTCAGAAAAACATCACTGTAATATGTAATTGTTGTGTTAATTGTTCACTTATGTTCCCTTTATCTAATATTAGGTTTTGGTTGAAGATCTAATAACATTCAGTATCACAAATATGCAAAAGTAGAGAAAATTAGAAAGGGGGCAAATACTTTTTCATAGCACTGTAGGTGCCCACTCTAGTAGATAAAGCTGTTGGAATGCATGCCATAGGGTTCATGGCCGAAAAGTATACAGGAAGAACAAGTTTTAATGAACCAACCAAACCTGTTTGTCATCTGATTGTCAAATAACTGTCTGTGCTGTACTTGTTTCACATGCCATTCACACACTTAAAAAACAGTCCTGTGAGGATGAGCTCACTTTTGTCATTTCCAGTCTAGAAATGTGAACTTAAGACTGCTTACTTATCCATTTTAGGTACCATTTTGGATGTGCGTCCATTGTGATTGGATAACCTACTTCTTTATATTTTTGGAGAATTTTTTACTTTGGTTATAATATGTAATCAAAAGGTAATACTCTCCAGAAACGGTGAACTGTTTTTGAGTGATTTCTATCGGTCCATGGCCTGTGTGCCATTTAACAGTTGGTTTCTGTGGTTGCTTGCGTCAAAAGCTATGTGGGAAGGCTCACACACACATGATATCACTTTTCCCATTTCCGGAAATATTTATCCAATAGGTTTTGGAGTATGGGTCATAGCAAGTTTGTTGCTGCTCTGTTAACAGATATTACATAGAAACAAACCTTTGATTTGACTATAAAGCAAGTATAGTTTACTAGCTGTCTGTATTAACCAATTTGCCAACTTATTTCCACAGTTATAGACAGCGTTGTACAACCTTTGGACTCAAGTTGAAACTGTCAAGTTGAATCTGTTTTCTCAAAATACTTTTATTGCCTACAGAAGGACTTTACGTGGCAATAATGTCTGTATATGGTCATGTGGGTCACATGATCTAAAAACAAGCAAATGGGGGCTGAGAGACATCAGAGCAGTAAGGGAAGGTCAAAGGTCGACTGAGACAACAAGAGGACATTGGATACACCATACATGTTCCAGGACTGGGTAGACCCTGACACTAGTGAGACTGGGTGAGATATTAGAGCTATACACATATTTACATTTTGATCCTGATCCGCTCAAGCAAGTGCCTAGAACTGTGCCCTGCTGAGAAAACAAATTGAATGTGTGGGCTGAGGTAGATCATTGAACAATCTGAAAGATAAGGTAGGACGATACGGAATGAGGTCATTAATATGAGGTCCTTGTTATTCTGCTGTGAGAATTAATGAATGAGAATGCAGCACTTTGTAAATTAGTAGAGTACAGTGTATATCTTGATGAATGAGGGTAAATACCACAACTACACAGGATTGGATATGCAAACCATCTTTGTTTGGAAATGGGGAAGAAGGTTGACTAACTGGCAGTTGCTGCTGGGAATATTCTTTAACGCTTGTGCAATAAAGTTATCTGCAGATTTTGCTGCGAAGAGACAGAATCATTAGATAATTTGTTTTGGTACTGTCCATTTGTAGCTTGTTTTTGGTCACAGGTCCAGGAATGGCTGAAGGATTGCAATATTTACCTGGAGCTAACCCTGCAGATAGCACTACTGGGTGATCTGAAAAGTCATAGTCAATCGATCAATAATTTAATAATACTTTTAGAAAAAGTGTTTATTTTCAATTTACAATCTGTAGAAACAATGAGAATAGAAGGGTTCAGAACTTTTGTGAAACATCACAGTACAGTTGAAAAATATATGGCAAATACAAATCCAATATGGATGGTGTTAAGAGATAGATGGGAGGTGTTGAATGGATCTGAATGATGGGACTAATAACAACTAACAACAACTAATAACAACAAGATAACTAATGTAAAGCATACTGTGTCCATAATAAGTATATAGGTTGAGAGCTTTTGTGAAAGAGCACAGTTAGAAAGATATGGCATATAGAAGCAAACCGGATGGACATCATGAAAATGATCGGAGAGTTTGAGGGTAGAGGAAGTTCAGGAGTAAAAACAAACCAAATATAATTATTGTAAAATTGACTGTGTCCATAAAATGTATATAGTATGTATAAGCTGGAAGTAGAGGCCTAAGTGTTGTTGTTCACTAGTTTACTCCAATTAGGAAAGGGATCTTGGGGTTGGAAAGTAATAAAGGGAAATATATTTTATATGTATGTATGTATATGTATATATTTGCGAGAGAAAAAAAAGATATGGGGGATTGGAAGTGATGCAGACAATTACATTGATGGAAGTTACAATCTATCTGCAATATTAAAGCAAATCTACACCCACCACCCAAAAAAATATATTTAAAAAAATATGTAAAAAATAAAGTTATCATGTTACTCAGAAATGGGGAAGTGTCTCAATCAGAAACATGCCGTGACAGCATTCCAGATTTAGAAAATACAAAATGGTGTTTTCTAGTAAGAGGAAGGTCTTTGGGTCTTCTTGGCCATGATCTGACATGTGGACTTTTAACATGGTGATGTTCTGGATGAGGCCGACACCATGGAGACACTCGGTAGCAAAAGAGAGATGGCACTTCTATCCCAAAGCTCTTCCCAGGCAGTAGGGACTCCGGCTCTGAGGAACTCCACCATTCTCAGAAAGAAGAGAGGAGATGGAAAAGGTATGAGAAACATAATCACATTCAGAACCCATGACATAGAATATCATGACAGTCTCATCTGTATGTAGGTAAACCTTGACTGCTAGTTAATAATAGTAATAGTACTGCTAATAGTTAACAATAGTTAATAACAGTTAATCATTTGACAATCTGAACAAGCATGATAGCTCATAAGGTCTGCGCCACTCCTTACAATTCT
This sequence comes from Coregonus lavaretus, assembly GCF_964263955.1. NCBI lineage: Eukaryota > Metazoa > Chordata > Actinopteri > Salmoniformes > Salmonidae > Coregonus > Coregonus lavaretus. Next base: position 942,654 of record NC_140011.1, on the reverse strand, counting down.
TTGAGCACTTGAAAAAGTGTGATATAAATTCTATTTAATATCAACAATAACAATACTGATCAAACTAAAAGGTTCACATTGTTTTGCCATTATTTTTATTTTTTTAGATTGTTGAATTACAAGTAATCCTGTACATATGCATGTCTTTTTGGCTAGCTCTTTTGGATCCCTGCCCCATAGAGAGCAGGGACTACGGTCTGATACAGTTAACTCTGAGTGAGTCCAGATTGGACATGGGCAAGGAGATATCACTCACCTGGCAGTGTTATGATGTCAAGCTAATACACAACGAGGAGCTTCTGCGAGAGTTCTCTGAAAAAAGGTGACATTCAACAGATGTTCAATGGTATAAGTGCATCTCTTCACAAGAACTGAATGCATATACAGTACAGAGTTTAATATTGTATGTGTAGAAAATATGCAGAATTATTAGTAGGAGTCAGGACTGCATAGTGTTGTATGTACAGATGTAGGATCTTAATTTGAGCCAGTTTGCTACAGCAGGAAAAAAATCCTGCAGCAACAGGAAATGTGAATTTTTATGTGGAGTATAATGAATGGGCATTTTTGTAGGGGTTGATACATCTTTCATAAGGGAAAATCAAGTCTGAAATTTCAAAGTGGAAATTACTAACTTCAGAAAGCTTTTTAAACCTCAAATGCACTACAAGTTTTACATTTCCTGCATTGCAGGAAAGTTCTCCTGCAACAGGTGTAGGATGTTATCAGTCACCTGCTTCATTAATAAGTGCATCGACAACATCGTCCCAACAGTGACCATACGTACATATCCCAACCCGAAGCCATGGATTACAGGCAACATCCTCACTGAGCTAAAGGCTAGTGCTGCCGCTTATAAGGAGCGGGATACTTATAAGAAATCCCGCTACGACCTCAACACATGACTAAGATCGAATCCTACTACACCGGCTCTGACACTTGTCGGATATGGCAGGACTTCACAAACTATCACAGATTACAAAGAGAAATCCAGCCGAGTTGCCCAGTGACACGAGCCTACCAGACAAGCTAAATTCCTTCTATACTCGTTTCGAGGCAAGCAACACTGAACCATGCATGAGAGCATCAGCTGTTCCGGGTGACAGTGTGATCTCGCTCTCCGTTGCCGATGTGAGTAAGACCTTTAAACAAGATAACATTCACAAGGCCGTGGGTCCAGACGGATTACCAGGACGTGTACTCTGAGCATGCGCTGACCAGCTGGCAAATGTCTTCATTGACATTTTCAACCACTCCCTGACACAGTCTGTAATAACTACATGTTTCAAGCAGACCCCCATAGTCCCTGTGCCCAAAAACGCCATGGTAACCTGTCTAAATAACTATCACTCCGTAGCACTCACATCTGTAGCCATGAAATGCTTTGAATGCTGTTCATGGCTCACATCAACACCATCATCCCAGACACCCTGGACCCACTCCAATTTGCATACGCCCCAACAGATCCACTGCCTTCTCCCACCTGGACAAGGGGAACACCTATGTGAGAATGCTGTTCATTGACTATAGCTCAGCGTTCACCATCATTAAGTTTGCTGACGACACAACGGTGGTTGGCCTAATCACCGACGACGATGAGACAGCCTATAGAGAGGTCAGTGACCTGGCAGTGTGGTGCCAGGACAACAACCTCTCCCTCAACGTCAGCAAGACAAAGGACCTGATAGTGGACTACAGAAAACGGAGGGACGAGCACGCCCCATCCACATCGACGGGGCTGTAGTGGAGCAGGTCGAGAGCTTCAAGTTCCTAGGCGTCCACATCACCCTCAGGAGGCTGAAGATATTCGGCATGGGCCCTCAGATCCTCAAAAGGTTATACTACTGTACCATTGAGAGCATCTTGACTGGCTGCATCACTGCTTGGTATGGCAACTGCTTGGCATCCGACCGCAAGGTGCTACAGAGGGTAGTGCGTACGGCCCAGCACATCACTGGGGCCGAGCTCCCTACCATCCAGGACCTCTGTACCAGGCAGTGTCAGAGGAAGGCCCTAAAAATTGTCAAAGACTCCAGCCACCCAAGTCATAGACTGTTCTCTCTGCTACCGCACGGGAAGCGGTACCGATGCATCAAGTCTGGAACCAACAGGACCCTGAACAGCTTCTAGCCCTAAGCCATAAGACTGCTAAATAGTTAGTTAAATAGTTAACCAATAGCTACCTGGACTATTTTATCATTTTTGCACTTACTCTTTTGACTCATCACATACGCTGCTGCTACTGTTTATTATCTATCCTGTTGCCTAGTCACTTTATCCCTACCTACAGTCGTGGTCAAAAGTTTTGAGAATGACTTCACGAAATTTGCTGCTTCAGTGTTTTTAGATATTTTTGTCAGATGTTACTATGGTATACTGAAGTATAATTACAAGCATTCCATTACTGTCAAAGGCTTTTATTGACAATGACATTACGTTTTTGCAAAGAGTCAATATTTGCAGTGTTGACCCTTCTTTTTCAAGTCCTCTGCAATCCGCCCTGGAATGCTGTCAATTAAAATGTGGGCCACATCCTGACTGATGGCAGCCCATTCTTGCATAATCAATGCTTGGAGTTTGTCAGAATTTGTGGGTTTTTGTTTGTCCACCCGCCTCTTGAGTATTGACCACAAGTTCTCAATGGGATTAAGTTCTGGGGAGCTCCCCGAGCCACTTAGTTGTCACTTTTTCATTATGGCAAGGTGCTCCATCGTGCTGGAAAAGGCATTGTTCGTCACCAAACTGTTCTTGGATGGTTGGGAGAAGTTGCTCTCGGAGGATGTGTTGGTACCATTCTTTATTCATGGCTGTGTTCTTAGGCAAAATGTTGAGTGAGCCCACTCCCTTGGCTGAGAAGCAACCCCACACATGAATGGTCTCAGGATGCTTTACTGTTGTCATGACACAGGACTGATGGTAGCGCTCACCTTGTCTTCTCCGGACAAGCTTTTTTCCGGATGCCCCAAACAATCGGAAAGGGGATTCATCAGAGAAAATGACTTTACCCCAGTCCTCAGCAATCCAATCCCTGTACCTTTTGCAGAATATCATGTTTTTCCTGGAGAGAAGTGGCTTCCTCACTGTCCTTCTTGACACCAGGCCATCCTCCAAAAGACTTCGCCTCACTGTGCGTGCAGATGCACTCACACCTGCCTGCTGCCATTCCTGAGCAAGCTCTGCACTGGTGGTGCCCCGATCCCGCAGCTGAATCAACTTTAGTAGACGGTCCTGGCGCTTGCTGGACTTTCTTGGGCGCCCTGAAGCCTTCTTCACAACAATTGAACCTCTCTCCTTTAAGTTCTTGATGATCCGATAAATGGTTGATTTAGGTGCAATCTTACTAACAGCAATATCCTTGCCTGTGAAGCCCTTTTTGTGCAAAGCAATGATGACGGCACGTGTTTCCTTGCAGGTAACCATGGTTAACAGAGGAAGAACAATGATTTCAAGCACCACCCTCCTTTTAAAGCTTCCAGTCTGTTATTCTAACTCAATCAGCATGACAGAGTGATCTCCAGCCTTGTCCTCGTCAACACTCTCACCTGTGTTAACGAGAGAATCACTGACATGATGTCAGCTGGTCCTTCTGTGGCAGGGCTGAAATGCAGTAGAACTTTTGGGGATTAAGTTCATTTTCATGGCAAAGTGGGACTTTGCAATTAATCTGATCACTCTTCATAACATTCTGGAGGATATGCAAATTGCCATCATAAGAACTGAGGCAGCAGACTTTGTGAAAATTAATATTTGTGTCATTCTCAAAACTTCAAAAGTTTGGACACACCTACTCATTCAAGTGTTTTTATTTATTTTTACTATTTTTTACATTGTAGAATAATAGTGAAGACATCAAAACTCAGAAATAACACATATGGAATCATGTAGTAACCAAAAAAGTGTTAAACAAATCTAAATATATTTTATATTTGAGATTCTTCAAATAGCCACCCTTTGCCTTGATGACAACTTTGCACACTCTTGTCATTCTCTCAACCAGCTTCATGAGGTAGTCACCTGGAATGCATTTCAATTAACAGGTGTGCCTTCTTAAAAGTTAATTTGTGGAATTTCTTTCCTTCTTAATGCGTTTGAGCCAATCAGTTGTGTTGTGACAAGGTAGGGGGGGTATACAGAAGATAGCCCTATTTGGTAAAATACTACGTCTATATTATGGCAAGAACAGCTCAAATAAGCAAAGAGAAACAACATCATTACTTTAAGACATGAAGGTCAGTCACTACGGAACATTTCAAGAACTTTGAAAGTTTCTTCAAATGCAGTCGCAAAAACCATCAAGCGTTATGATGAAATTGGCTCTCATGAGGACCGCCACAGGAATGGAAGACCCAGAGTTACCTCTGCTGCAGAGGATAAGTTCATTAGAGATACCAGCCTCAGAAATTGCAGCCCAAATAAATGCTTCACAGAGTTCAAGTCACAGACACATCTCAACATCAACAGTTCAGAGGGGACTGTGTGAATCAGGCCTTCATGGTCGAATTCCTGCAAAGAAACCACTTCTAAAGGACACCAATAAGAAGAAGAGACCTGCCTAGGCCAAGAAACACAAGCAATTGATATTAGACAAGTGGAAATTTGTCAGTTTGTCTGGAGTTCAAATTGGAGAGTCTTTGTGAGACGCGTGTTGGTGAAATGGATGATGCTGCATGTGTAGTTCCCACCGTAAAGCATGGAGGAGGAGGTGTGATGGTGTGGGGGTGCTTTGCTGGTGACACTGTCTGTGATTTATTTAGAATTCAAGGCATACTTAACCAGCATGGCTACCACAGCATTCTGCAGCGATACGCCATCCCATCTGGTTTGGGTTTAGTGGGACTATCATTTGTTTTTGAACAGGAAAATGACCCAACACACCTCCAGGCTGGGTAAGGGCTATTTTACCAAGAAGGAGAGTGATGGAGTGCTGCATCAGATGACCTGGCCTCCACAATCCCCCGACCTCAACCCAATTGAGATGGTTTGGCATGAGTCGGACGGCAGAGTGAAGGAAAAGCAGCCAACAAGTGCTCAGCATATGTTGGAACTCCTTCAAGACTGTTGGAAAAGCATTCCAGGTGAAGCTGGTTGAAAGAATGTCAAGAGTGTGAAAAGCTGTCATCAAGGAAAAAGGTGGCTATTTGAAGAATCTCAAATCTCAAATATATTTTGATTTGTTTAACACTTTTTTGGTTACTACATGATTCCATATGTGTTATTTTATAATTTTGATGTCTAAACTATTATTCTACAATGTAGAAAATAGTACAAATAAAGAAAACCCCTTGAATGAGTAGGTGTGTCCAAACTTTTGACTGGTACTGTATATGTACATATCTACCTCAATTACTTCGTACCCCTGCACATCGACTCTGTACTGGTACCCCGTGTATATTCATTGTGTATTTACTCCTTATGTTACTTTGCTATTATTTCAACAACAACAAAAAATATCTCTGCATTGTTGGGAAGTGCCCCTAAGAAGTTCACTGTTTGTTTACGAAGCATGTGACAAATACAATTTGATTTGATCAAAATTAATATCCCTCAGAGTTATAGACTGAAAACACCTATCTATCTAATATCCTACACATCCTGTTCTATTGCATTGTTATCGTCTTTCAAAAATATAAATGTACTTCTATATAGAGGGTGTTGTTATCCGCTATCTAGTGTTCTCTTTAAAGTTTAAGTATCACTGTGTGTGGAAATTGCACATTCATCATTTCTAAGTTTTCCCAACAATCGTTTTATGTTAAATGTAATTGCCTAATTAGGAAAATTACTAATATAAGTTGAATACTGTAGATGTTATATTGCATAACCCTCTCGGCCAGTAATTGACTTCCATGTTTCTATTTCTCAGGTCTGAAATGTGTTTAAAGGATAGACACGTCAGAGAAATGGAGGAGAGGTTCTGTTTTTTGGTCACGTCCGACCAAAAAGCGATGCAAATTTATCAACACGGACTGAAGGTTGAGAACACAGATCAACACTCTCTGGGAAACCCGTCAATATCAGTGGCAACACACCTGCTGGAAAAATCCTCATCATTTTCAAGGTTAGATGGAAATACTTGTCAATATGATAATTGTTGATAAACCTAACCCCCCCCCACAAAAAATAGATATAATAAATATATTAAATAAAAAAATATCTCTATTCAACAAGCAAGTAAAACATACACTTTTGCTTTTCTTCCTAAGGCTCTCTTTGGCAAGGTGAAAAAGGTACCTAAATTTTTCGGAAGAAACAGCATACATGATCTGACTGTGAATTACGATTGTTACATGTCCAAAGACTCCGCTGCCCCCCGGGACAGCTTGTCTCAGCAAGTCTTGAGCTCATCTGTAAGTTAACTCCTTTAGTGGCCCGGCTGGTCTAGTGGTAAATCCATAGCCTCCAGCACATATATTTATGGTGTCGGCATAGGTTAGAATCCGGCTTACTGCCCTTTGACACAACCTCTCTCCATCTTTCCCCACTTACATTCTCTATCTCCACAATAAAATATATTTTCAAGTTTTAAGTTCACTACTCTTGACCATGACTTGATATGTGACCAAATGACCATGACTTGACACATTCTCTGTTTACAGGTGTTCCTGTTTGACTACAATGAAAACCAGGAGCTAAAATTGAGACCAAGGCAATGTTTGCCATATGCTATGGTTTCATTGGTTCCTGCTGTAAATACTTCTCTGTCCACATCGACTAGCACTCCAGTTCAATCTATAATACTGGGGCCAAAGACAAAGGGTGTGGAATTACCATAACCAGATTAAGTGTTTAAATTACTAGATTCCAGCACATATATTTCATCAGCTGATGATCCATGTTTTATATTGAATATACACAAACTATAGGCTATGTAGTATTAATGTTTTTTGTTTCATCCAATATTTCATCCTTTACAGATTCAGTGGAATGTTTGGCGACCTGCACATTGGCACAGAGAGTGGGAAGAGGACAGAATGCGTCTGTGACATTCAAACATTTTGGGACAACTGAAAGTCATACGCCGGGATACAGAGTTGATCAACAAAACTTCCAAAACATCACATAAATCCCAGGCCAATCGTATCACAATGGCAGCGACCAGGTCCCACCACCCTTTAGTATTTGCAACCAGCCTCCACCATCCTATAGTACCTGTGACCAACCTCCACCACCCTTTAGTCCCTGTGACCAACCTCCTCCACCTTTTAGTCCCTGTGTCCAGCCCCCACCGCCCCCATCACCCTTTAGTCCCTGTGACCAACCTCCTCCACCTTTTAGTCCCTGTGTCCAGCCCCCACCGCCCCCATCACCCTATAGTCCCTGTGACCAACCTCCACCACCCTTTAGTCCCTGTGATGAGCCTCCACCACCCTATAGTTCCTGTGACCAACCCCCACCACCCTTTAGTCCCTGTGATGAGCCTCCACCACCCTTTAGTTCCTGTGTCCAGCCCCCACCGCCACCTCCACCCTATAGTTCCTTCGACCAACCCCCACCACCCTTTAGTTCCCGTGTCCAGCTACCACCGCCTCCACCACCCTTTAGTTCTTCTGTCCAACCTCCACCACCCTCTAGTCTCTGTGTCCAGCCCCCACCACCCCCATCACCCTTTAGTTCCTGTGACCAGCCTCCACAACCCTTTAGTTCTTGTGTCCAACCACCATTGCCTCCACCACCCTTTAATGCCCAGCCCCCACCGCCTCCACCTCCCTTAAGTTCCTGCGACCAACTACCACCAACATGTAGTTCCTGGAATCCTCAACAACCCTTGACCCCATTTAATTTTCTGCCACCATTCATTGGTTCAATTCCATTCCTGGAGGACAATGAACTGGTTACTGACCCTATGCATTTACAGACCCCAAGCTATGCTGGAATAGCTCGAATTGACCTAAATAAACTCCACTCAGGAAACCAAGTCCAGTCTTGTCAACAAGTTCTGAATACTCTATCCACGAACCAGGATAACTCATGGCAACAGTCTACATCTGCAACAGGTACGTTGGAACCGGTGTCTACTATAGTTTATTCTTCACGTGTGATTAAGGATCCCAGATTGTAGGCACGAGAAACTAGCAACATGCAGAGTTCGATTTCCATGGAGTCAGAGAGGGGTCAACAAACAAGTACCTCTGTCTGCAAATTGAACGAGAAGCCAGAGCATAAGTATCTCCAAGATTTACCAAAGCAGGAGAAAAAGATCAGGGAAACTGGAATTAAGAATGATCCAAAACCATGCCAACCTGACACACCAAGAGGTTGTTCTATTGGTCCTTTGGTGAATAGTTCAGTTGCTTCCTCTGTGATACCCACAACTGATAATCAGCCATCGTCTAGAATGCTTAAAATGAAATTCCAGAAGTCTTCTACATATTTTCATCTGACTAAGGAGGAGAGGAAGGAAAACATTTGGTCTCTACAACATCTGTCATTTGATGAGAAAAATACATTATTAGAGAGAACCAATTTTTATGCAACCTATTTTCAGAAGTCCAAGTGTCTACTCAATCAAAATGACAAGGTCACCATGGCAGATCCTGGGCGGCTATGTAAACCAGGAAGTGAAAACATTTGCTTGTCCAGCACAGACACAGGGGAGATGTGCAACAGTAGTCAAAAGACTCATGGGGACAGTAGTGCATACATGGAGCAGCAGGTGAGACGACACAATCTGCCCCAAAACATAACAAATGGTGATCAGAATTCAAAAGTTATACCAGAAATCTCAATCCATAATCTATTATCTGTCTGTGGGGCTGTGGAGGAAAATGTGGCACTCCCACTTGAGAGGAATACAGACAATATGGAACCGGAGGATATTAACCTTTGCAGCCCTGAACCCACCACTACATGTCTCACAAAAACAACGGAAGAGGATGGGCACAAAATCACTGTGGAACAGCAAGATGAAACCGCTATGAAAAATGACACACAGATTCCATTCCATCCCCAGACTGTCAACCAAACTGCAACATCTGAAAGCAGGCAGGACACAGAGGTGAGGTCCAATCTTAACTCAGTAACAGAGCAAAAACCTCAGGATGCTCTAAATGCAAACTCGGATGCAAGCAGACGGAACACAGAGGCAAGCTCCAAACTAAATTCAGTAACAGAGGGAAAAAGCCAAGATACTGTACCTATAATCTCTGAGGGAAGCAGACAGATCAGAGAACTGAGGTGTGAACCTATCTTAGCAACAGAGGGAGAACCCTCAAATGCTCTAGTGGTTGACACAATGGCGAACGGAAAATCATCAGAACCAAGGTGTCCAGTCATTTATGAGAGCCATACTGATATCATGGATTCTTGTGAGGAGGTTCATGATATGGAAATATCTGAGGAAGTTGTGAGTGCTGATGTCTTTCCTGGAGTCAAGTCAAGTCAAGATCATGAAAGGCTTGTTCAGAAAAACAGAGAAGGGTATGGAACTGGCCAAGATCAAGAAAAGGAATCTAAGACATATTCTACCTGTGATGGCATAGCTGATAATACTGAGGAATGTCAGGCTGATGATTCACAAGCCAAAGATACAGTCTACAGTTTTCTATATAATAGGCTGCAACTCAGTGAGCTCTTTCTTTCACCTAATCAAAACGGAGCATGCTCATTTCCTGATAAACATTACCTTAAACCAAAATGTAAAGATAGACCCACGGACACCAATAAATCAATCCTTCGGTCCTACAACCCAAACCAAGTAGATAGGGGAGAGGGATGTAACCTTCGCATCACAATAAATGCTGACAGAGAATACTCAGCTGTCACAGAATCACCCTCTTTGTCCAAGATATTTTCAGTGTCGGAATGCCCTCCAGAAACTCAAGCCTCACCAACTGTACAGGAAAATGAAAAGCTTACCAACAACAGCAATATCACTGAAAACACACCCATTGACGGTGTTCTGAAAGCAACCACCACCTACACCACCAACAACAGAGCACATGCACGTAATGACAAATTAATCAAAATGATGGCAGAGCAATACAAAGGAAAGGAAAATGCATCAGTAAGGAAAATGAGACATTATCAACATTCAAGAGTGAAAAAGAGATCTATCATTGAAAAACCGATCACTGACCTTCCATACTCAGAAACATCAAATTCATCCTACAAAGCCATTACAGGTCATATGCAGATGCAATTTGCACAGAGGGAAAAGGACCATTTGAATGTTCCCCACAAAAACAGGAACTTTTCCCCCAACAAGGTCAGAAGAAACATCAGAGATAGAACTTTGGGGAACAAACACAAATCATGTTCTAAATTGAAATCATCAAAAGCTACAGCTCAGAACATATCTGTGTCAGACTACTCAAAGACCTCAAAGCGAGTTCCCATAAAATCAAGAAAAATCATCATCATGAAGATAATGAAAGATTTTAGGAGAGGCAACCGTTGGGGGACATTCAATCACAACATAATATACAGCCAAAGCAATGTATGCAATGCTCCTGCAAAGTCTATACCTTCCAGCCCAACATCAGATGATAATGAACTTCTGAGAGGTAATCATTTTGAGAAGAAACATCTGAAGACACCAATTAGAGAGTTAGAAACAAATCCTTCTATGAGGGATGGAAATGAAAAGATCAACAAGGAGAAGCAGGTAGCTGATGCTGTTGACACAACCTCAACTTCGTCAGCCATAGAATTGATCAATGAAGAGGCTGCAAAATCCAGTTCTGGGACCACCGCAAGCAACTTTGTGGAAATCCTTCAACACATTGAGTAAGCACATGATCTGTCTACAAGCAGAACTTGCAACGAAGGCAAGCCACATAACACAGAAACATCTCAGGAAACCCAGAGTAATTCCACTTCTCCTCAGAACAAATTGCCTCCACCGAAATGTACCAATATTGTGGATATAAGTCAAGACAATGAGGGGGAAACTGAGTTGAAAAAACAGGAGGAGGATCTGCCGAAAGAAAAGGGATTACAAGCTGATACAGACTCTATCAAAGATGGGGAAGAGACCAATAGTGTTATAGCCCCTGCTAAAGAGAGAATTTCAGCTTCTGAGAACATGGAGTTTCCCTTAGATGCTGCCATCGAGATTCTTTGCAGCAGTGAGTTCAATTCAACCACACCCAAACCACATAAAGAGATGGCTCTGGTTTTGCAGCATACTTATGGTAAAATGGAGACAGAGAAAGCAGACACATCAGATAGAACACATTACTGCACCTCACAGGAACAAGAAGACCAAATCGACACACCTCCCAGGGAGGTGAAACTCATCACTACATTAAGAGATTACTTGACTAAATTTGAGTCCATTGTTAAGAAACCAGAGCCAAAGACATCAGATACACTCTGTGAAACTGTGGAAATGAACTTGCCACAGATTTGTGAAACTCTCCAGAATGTCAACAACCATAAGGAGCAACCAGTTCAACTGGTTGTCCTTGACAGGGTGGAGTTGCCCAATCTGAGACCAAATGCAATGCCTCTCCCAATAGAGATATGCAGTCTGATTATCAACACAGAGAATGACCTGATTCATAGTAAAGAACAGGAACAAGAGGCGAAAACAAGAGGTAACAACAAAGATTGTTATAGCATTCCTTGCATTAGCCCTGATAGTACTTCCTTGTTGGAAGTCCCTGAAAAGTCCACTCAAACTCCTATGGACAAGAAAACCACTGAAGTAGAAATCTCCACAACTGTACCTGACATTAACCATGATATTACAAATGCAGAAAATGATGCCTCAAAAGAATGGCAAAGACAGAAAAATTGCACTCTTGATGCAAACAACATGACCATGCTCAAAGCACTAGCAGAATTAGAACCTGAGTATTCAGAATTTTGTAAAACAAAAGAAAACGCCAACCAGAAGCCAACAACCCACATTGTAAAGCTGAACACTAGGTATTTTCATAGAAACTTCAGTGTGGCTGATATCTCAAACGTATTAATGCATGGAGACAAAGCTGCTTCCTTGGTTGAACTTTGCCCGTTGCGAGCCAAAAGCAAAGTCATGCTGCAGTACTTCAGCTTAAACTTTGAGAGAAAACAGAATGTTGAGGCCAATACAACAATCGTCTCAAGAGATCAGATTTTAGAGCGAAATCTGGAGTGTCCTCCTGTACCAATGGAACTGAAGTACGAGGCATTGAATTCTTTCCTGGATCTCCAGATAATGATGGAGGCCTGGCAGTTTGTAGATAACAAGATGCGATATTTGAGTGGACAATCTACATTTAGAAGTCTGCTGTGGTATGATCCCACCCTGTATGGGGAACTCTTTAAAGGGAAGATGGGATTTCAGCAGCAGTCCTCTTTTATATTCCTCTTTCCAACAAAGTATTGTCAATGAAGGCCCAATTGCATTGCAGAGGTACCATTTAGCTGTCTCTACATTGAATCAACAGCTGCAAAGGGCCCCAGAAATGTCTTACTACATGTATCTCAAAAGCAAAAGAGAAAGGCTGGAGATTGAGGCTGTATTACGAACTCCCTCAGACATACAGAACTTCTTCCTATCTATACCACTGTCTTGCATGGTCAATTTTGGCAACAGTGTGGAACGTTTACAGAGGGTCCAGGGGCTTGTGACTACTTTCACAGAGACTCCCACAGACAAGTTGGAAGCCGGATTCGATGTTGGAAAGGCAGAGCACCTTGCCATGGTGTTCCGATTTCTTCAGGAGAAAATCTGCTATTTGAAAGCTTGCAGCAACACGATGGTCAGCAAGACGTCTTGGTTTGGCATGGAACACATCTTGTATGACGCTTCGAAGATACTGGTGTGGAGGGACGCGAAACAGGGTGCGAAGCATGAGCCGCTGGCGAAATACAAGAAAGCAAATCCACAAATTGTCTATGGAGTGACCGAATCTGGTGTCTCACTGTCGCATACAAGCTTGTCAAATAGGACCCAGCTCATGGTTAAGACAGGGACCCCAACACAGAGAGTCAGACTGGCCAACAGAGTCTATCGAGCTAGAGGTCGGGGTCGGAGGAGATTGCCTATGGAGAATACTCGCTGTGCTGAGGTTTGTTGATTTATTTCCATTTTTTGGTAGATAATACATACGTATGATATCAAATAATTGAAATTGCCTTCAGTAACGTTTCCTATGGTGAGATTTTTCAACTAGTAAAAAGAGAACAATTGTACTGTGTTTTTATTGCTGTATGGTTTATTTTCCAGAAGAAACATGCTGAACATGGGTCTATGCCAGTAATAGACCTCACAAGATCGTAAGTAAATTAAAATGTTGGTTTGTGTCAATAGGCCAATGGGGCTCACTGTTATTTCCCTGGTGTATCAGAAGCAAAACATGGATTAACAAAGTAGCAATTGACATGTCATGTATTCGTACCGTAATAGAAATCACTAAGTAATGGTTTTGGATGAGGGAAAATATAAACACTTTCGATCATCTAACTTTTGTCTTTTTTTCTTCTCTCCAACTCAAGCCCCAACAGGGATAACCCAGATGTATACCACTTGGCCAAACCCCCAAACAACCCTGCAGCCCATTTCCAGGCTTGGACACACCAAGAGAATCTTGCCAAGAGCCAGGTAGTAAACTGGGTTGAAAGGTCACGTGATACGCATGCAATGGAGAGGAATATCCCTGCATCTTTCTTACCCCAACCTGTGCCACCCTACCCTGAAATCAGGGCCTGTCTAAGGACTAGTAAAACTGGGACAGTGCCAAACTCACAGATCCAGTTACCTGCCTCATTGGGAGGGGTAGGAAGTAAATCAGATGGGTGGCAACAGTGGACCCAAAGCTGGATCCCCAACAACCCCCAGAACACAACAGGAAGTGATCTGAGGCCAGTGCATCCTCTGTGGATTGGGGTTAGGGACAATGGTCATCCCCCCATCAGAGAGCATGTCCTATCAGAGCAAATTCATCAGTCTTCCTGGTCTAGTCTGTCTTCCTCTCCTCTCCAGCCTCCTCCATCTGTACCAGCAGGAAATACAGCGCAACAATCTCTGCGCTCCCTCCCACCTCTCACTAGCACTACAAAGTATGTCCCTCCCCTGTGTGAGCCCACTCCTATAAATTACCCCTTTTTCCTCCTGAATGGTCAGACCTATTCCACTGCCAATCCTGAATTATCCACAGCAACTAATAGCAAAGAGGGATTTCATCCCTATCCTACTTAGAGTAGTGCTGCTTCTTTATCAACTTTTATGGAGCAGGTTTGTCAAGCAAACAAGGACATTTTGAAAATGAGGAAGTGATGGTGTTTTCATGTTGAAATACTGTTCTGTGTCAGGAAACAAATATCAATCAAAAAAGGAGAAACTAAAAGGGGTGTTGGAAACTAACAGATTTGAGTTAATAAATGTTATGTTTAATTCAGGGCAATTCCATGGTAATGGAATTACACTATGTTTGACAAAAACGATTTATTTCAATGTTTAACAAACCATACGACTCTACGCACAAAAACTACTTTTAACAATTTCCACTAATACATTTACAAAAACAAATTTAGTGGAAGAACTCTGCAGATACAAACTTTGGTAACAGAATGATGATAAAATCTCCCTCAGGTTTTTATGCAACCACGTTTTCCAAATATCTGTTAAATATCTGCTCCGAATTAAGATTCAAAGATGTCTGCAGAAAGAATGGGGTGTCAGCTATGACATGACACCTTGAGTTTGAAAAAAATCAATTTTGATTATTGAACTACAGTAACTGAAGTGGATTTACACCCGGTAACAGAATTACGGAAACGGAATTACATCATGGGTCCCTGAACTGTACTACACAAAAATGCATAATTATGGATATGAATGTAATTCTCAAGTTTGGACATCACATAGTGCACAGCAGATCACAGTAGAGTACAGTTCAGTACAGTACAATATAGTTCGGAACAGTAGAGTTCAGTACATTATACTGTACTCTACTGTAGTGTGCTCTACTGTACAGTATTGCACTGCACTTTACTGTACTGTGCTATACTCTAACTATAGTATAATTGTCTGTACTGTACTGTACTGTACTCTAATGTGCTCTACTCACTGTACTGTCCTGTACTGTGCTATCCAAACTTGTGAAACGTGTCTATGATAGGTTCAGATTTGGTCCAGTCTGATCCGTCTGTGGGTGTTGAAATCAAGGCCAGGGTGGACTGACCAAATTTCAACTACTTTTCAACGTCCATGGACGTCCGGTGTCGGTCGGTGCTCAGTGGGTGAGGATAGTGGTTACAGTAAATGGAAAGACAGGGGGCTCATGGGTAGGTGTCCGTAAGAGCTGGGAGAGGTGACATTAACTGGAGAGTGAGAGAGAAAGGCAGAGAGAGAGAGAGGGAGAGAGAGAGGGAGGGGTTGTCCAGACTCAGACTGTTCTAACACTCTTGTTGTGACCACCAGATGACAGAAAGACAAAGAAAACACTTATGAGCTGAACATAACAGTATACCATTGGAAGGGAGGACAGTAGCAGATGACACAACTGTGGTTTGTGACTATTATGATTTCCCATTGTAGCCAATTTAGTTGCAGTAATTCCATTATAGATGTTTTGGTAATATCTGTTACCGATTTGGTAACAGAATTACGAGTTTTAATCACTTAATAATTCATAAACAAAATCGATATCAGTAAAATCACTATAACTAATTAGTACTGTAGTTCTACCTTTACTTGTTGCTTCTGTGAAGTTTCATTAACCTCCCTCCTCATGAGGGAACAAAATTAGAAAATATCTTAAAGATATAAACGTTTTTGGTAACGGAATTACAAGGCAATATTTATTATTTTCTCCAAAACTAAATATGTGTTGATGTTAATTGGCAGGGGTCTTTACTTCAACATTATTTTGTTTTGATGTATTTCTAATACCTTAAGACATTTTCTGGTAGATCTTTTCCATCTGTTTAACCAGAAATCAAAGCCTTTACTCATGCCTAATTTTTCAGATGGAAAATGGTTGAAAAATGTATCTATGCCTTCATTTCCAAAAGATATAGACTCTTAGCTTTCATTTTACACCCAATTTGATATGTTCCTATGAACTTTATATGTTGGTCCTCATGGGGTCTTTTTGATGGAAATGCCCTTCTCTACTTGAAGTTAATTAAATTTTTGTGTTTCATGTTTATTGTTGTAAAATATTTTTTAATTGTTGTAAGTATTTGTGTTGTATATACTCTCAAACACGTCAATTGCTGATAAACAATATCTGATTGAAAGTGTCCTATTTGCTGACCAAAATGAACTGTATAAAGTGGATTATAAGGTAATTTGTAATTATAATATCTAATTGTAAATACTATTATTTAAGTATTTTCTTAAACTTTAAAGACCCCTTTTGTTTATTACCTTGTTTGTATTACTCAGGATTGTGTGTGCTTGACATGTTTACTGCTTGAGGCTTTCTTTTGTAATAAAGCACAATATTTGCTAACTTAACCCTCAATAACTATTACCCCAGCAGAGAATGTAAATGTTGTATAGGTTTACTGACAAATAAATTATGTATTTGTACAAATCCATTACAATGTTGTTAAACAAATGCTTATTTTATATACTTCATTAGAAAGATGCTATTATCTGTCATCGGAACAAAATGACCGAACCAGCAGCAGCCTCAAAAAGAAAAACTCAGTTAAGACTTGGTGGAACCAAAGACTTCAAATACAGCCCCCATCTAGCTCTGACGGCTACTTTACCTGCACCATTGACAGTGCCAAAGTTTCAGTCACATTGGTGCCGTGACCTGGATCTCTGCAAGGAGGAGGAGGAGGTCAGAGGGGGGTGAAGTGTAACGGAGGTGGTTCGGTGACCACGCTTGTGTAATAACCTTGCCTAAACCTGAAAAGGTGCATTCATGCCATCGCCTATAGACTTTGGCTTGGCTAATGCACTCTTCTGCCACGCAAGAGAACCATCTGGCCCAGGTTCGAACTCAGTAATAATAAATTGGTGATTGCTTATATTTGTCCTGTTACACACTAGTATAAGTACGAAGTTAAATGTGTTTCTTGCACATCCCAATTCCCCCTGAGACACCTGTTGAGCAATTGGGGTTAAGTGCTCAAGGGCACAGCAACAGGTTTTTCACCTTGTGGGCTCTGGGTTTTGAACCAGCAATCTTTTGATTATTGGCCCAACGTTCTAACCTCGAGGCTACCTGCCACAAGAGTATAGTCTGCTTAGTCTAGTCTCCAGGGCCCCGTTTTTTAAAAGTTATGTATCTGGATTTCACATATGGGACAGGATTAAATGCATAGAAATAGAATGAATAGAACATAAGTCTCCATTCAAGTCAATGATTCGTCGATTCTATTTCTATGCATTTAATCCTATCTGATAGGCAAAATCCAGACAGATAACTTTGGAAAACTGGGCCAGGCTACCGATCATGCCTATTTTGTTTTCTACTTCTCATCTTCCTATTGCAGTATTTGGTTAATCCTATTGTCTTCAAGGAGGCCCCCACAGTTTCATCACCTCCAACGTTCTAGAAATAACAATGTGATGACGTTGATCAATATTGTGTGGTAGCCAGGCTCAACAAGAGAAGATTCTGAACATGGAAAAAGATGAAAAGCCATGTCCATGGTGCTTATGCTAGATTGAGGGTCATCACTGGGGTCCCAATATCTATGTCCACAGATGATATTCAAGAAAATGTGAAGGGAGGCAGAGTGAGTGATGCCAAAAGGTTGATCAGTAGGAAAGAGGGTCAAAGACCTGAAAGCTTATCAGTGATGCTGAGGTTTGAGAAAGTCTTCCCAGGAAAAGGGCAGACAGGATTCCTTAGTTTCAACGTTAGAGAATTTGTCCCATATGCACTGTGGTGTTTAACATGCCAAAGAATGGGACATGTAGCCGCTCAGTGTAAAGGAAGGAAAATATATGCCAAGTGCGGAGGGGCACATGATTACGGTGAATGTGGAAGCAATGTGAAGGTTAAGTGCTGTAATTGTGGGGAGAACACTGTGCAGCATTTGGTGGATGCCAGGTACAGAGAGAGCCTAGAGAGGCTCAGAGATATAGGACCAGTCATATGCAAAGGCTGTAAAACAGATTGGTAGAACTACAGTGTGGACTGATGGAGCTTACATGGATGTACCTGTAGTAAGTGGACCTACAGTCGGGGCTGGTGCTTCTGATGGTCCTGGCATGGTTAGGTATTTATTTGGCTTTGAATTTTATTGTAGTACAGAATTGGGCAGACCATGATTGATCGTACATTCCAGCACAGTAGGTGGCGGAATGCACTTTAAACGTTTGTTTGCGGACCGCCATGATATTATAGAAGAAGAAAACGATTACGTCAATCTGAGCTAGGCAAATGCTGAGCGGCCATTACACAGCGAGATTCCTTTGTAGGGGGGCGAAAGGGAACTAGCAGTGCCGAGAAAACAGGGACGTCCCTGCCGCACCACACGGTGTATACGTGGGACATACAAATAACAGAAAGATTAGCTAGCTTTGTAGTGAGGATATCGGTACCGATAATAATCACTGATTATCTCGTTGATGATAGATCGAGAGCTGCGCAGCGTTCTAAGTTAGCTACAACACCAGCCATAGTACGGTTGTCGTCTTGAGTTGAGTCGAAGTTGGGCGAAATAACGGTTGTTTAATTACTTCACCATATCCACTAGTTAGCTAAAAACGGCGTATCTGATCAGTTTTCAAAATGGACTATAAAGTCTTTACAAAGGAATTAGACCAGTGGGTCGAGCAACTGAATGAATGCAAGCAACTGTCGGAGAATCAAGTGAGAACGCTCTGTGAAAAGGTAAGTACATCCAACTGAGTGTGTTTCTTCAATGCTAGCGATGTTAGCTAGCTTCTCACCGGTAACTAGCGGACGTGTACAGTTTGTATGTCAGATAGCTACCTCTCCCTGACCGAGTCTGTAATACCTACATGTTTCAATCAGGCCACCATAGTCCCTGTGTCCAAGAAAGCGAAGGTAACCTGCTTAAATGACTACCGCCCCCTAGCACTCACGTCGGTAGCCATGAAGTGCTTTGAAAGGCTGGTCATGGCTCACATCAACACCATCATCCCGGAAACCCTAGACCCACTCCAATTCGCATACCGCTCCAACAGATCCACAGATGACGCAATCTCAATCGCACTCCACACTGCCAATTCCCACCTGGACAAAAGGAACACCTATGTGAGAATGCTGTTCATTGACTACAGCTCAGTGTTCAACACCATAGTGCCCACAAAGCTCATCACTAAGCTAAGGACCCTGGGACTAAGAGTTGCAAAGAAAAAGCCATATCTTAGAAAGATTAAGATGGGCAGTTTGAGATATGGCTTTTTCTTTGTAACTCTGCCTAGAAGGTCAGCATCCCGGAGTTGCCTCTTCACTGTTGACGTTGAAACTGGTGTTTTGCGGGTACTATTTAATGAAGCTGCCAGTTGAGGACCTGTGAGGCATTTGTTTCTCAAACTAGACACTCTAATGTATTTGTCCTCTTGCTCAGTTGTACACCGGGGCCTCCCACTCCTCTTTCTATTCTGGTTAGAGCCAGTATGCGCTGTTCTGTGAAGGGAGTAGTACACAGCGTTGTACGAGATCTTCAGTTTCTTGGCACTTTCTCGAATGCAATAGCCTTCATTTCTCAGAACAAGAATAGGCTGACGAGTTTCAGAAGAAAGTTATTTGTTTCTGGCCATTTTGAGCCTGTAATCGAACCCACAATTGCTGATGCTCCAGATACTCAACTAGTCTCAAGAAGGCCAGTTTTATTTGCGTCTTTAATCAGCACAACAGTTTTCAGCTGTGCTAACATAATTGCAAATTAGCCTTTTTAAAATGATAAACTTGGATTAGCAAACACAACATGCCATTGGAACACAGGACTAATGGTTGCTGATAATGGGCCGCTGTACACCTATAGCCATTTACAACATTAACAATGACTACACTGTATTTCTGATCAATTTTATGTTATTTTAATGGACCAAAAAATTGCTTTTCTTTCGAAAACAAGGACATTTCTAAGTGACCTCAAACTTTTGAACGGTAGTGTATTTCAGACTGATGGATAATCAGACAGGATAGAGCACCCAAAGACGTTCATGAATATGTTCATGGATGACCAGCAGGGTCAGATTATAACCGCAAAGGCTATATAGGGTACACATAGGGCTGCTACGGTCACCGTATTACGCCACACTAGCGGTCACGAATCATGAGCGCAGTCAAATTCCACATGACCGTTTAGTCACGGTAACCCAATTTGTAAGTCGCTCTGGATAAGAGCTTCTGCTAAATGAGGTAAATGTAATGTAAATGTCACTAGGCTTCTCCAAGCTCTGATGCTGCTGATGGTCATTAGTAGCCTACCAAACTTGCTAACTGCCTGGTACTCAGCACTCTATTGTCCCTCTAATCACTCTGACATCAATGCAAATGTAATCAAACACTTCATGAGAGCCCATGAGCTCATGTTGCGCAACATTTCTATAGGCTATGCAATTGCGTGATAACAGTGATGGCCTCTATTAAAAAGAGGAGGATCCCATCAGCTTTCTATAGGCTAGGCCTATTATATTTATTTCTCAACTTTCCTAATGTTAGCACATTGCTTCGCTTTACAACAGGAGTATAGCCTACCTGGCTGGCATGAAAAATGAACCACTGGAAAATGCGTCCTCCATTCGCTATTTAAGTGCATAAATGACAAGTATTTTTTTCACCCTGCCACTGTTTCGAGACAGGTACATGGTAATGGTCCATTCTAAATCAAAACAGATTTCACACATATTATTTAGTAAATGTAAAGACCAGATTAAATCAAGAATAGTCTGATGGGTGACTATTAGCCTATCACTTGTGAATGATATATTATTTTACATTTACATTTAAGTCATTTAGCAGACGCTCTTATCCAGAGTGACTTACAAATTGGTGCATTCAACTTAGGATAGCCAGTGGGACAACCACATCTTGATCACAGTAAGTACACTTCTTCAAACAAGCAGCTGTGAGCAAAGTCAGTGCAATCAGGGACAAATATATCTCGATCACAATAAGTACATTTCTTGAAACAAGTCAGTGCTAGCAGGTGAAATAAGACAGGTGTTAGTTTAGACAAAAGACAGTGGTAGTAAAGGGGATGTAGAAGGATTACTATTATCACTTGTGAATGATGCCCAGCTTCTGTGCAGTAAGGCAAGAAACAGCGCATGCCTTTTTTTGGCGACTTTTTCAAATCATAGTCCAACACCTCATGTAGCCTAACACATAGGCCTATACAGTGAGTAAGAGTTGAAAAAAGTATTTGATCCCCTGCTGATTTTGTACGTTTGCCCACTGACAAATAAATGATCAGTCTATAATTTTAATGGTAGGTTTATTTGAACAGTGAGAGACAGAATAACAACAACAAAATCCAGAAAAACGCATGTAAAAAATGTTATAAATTGATTTGCATTTTAATGAGGGAAATAAGTATTTGACCCCTCTGCAAAACATGACTTAGTACTTGGTGGCAAAACCCTTGTTGGCAATCAGAGGTCAGACGTTTCTTGTAGTTGGCCACCAGGTTTGCACACATCTCAGGAGGGATTTTGTCCCACTCCTCTTTGCAGATCTTCTCCAAGTCATTAAAGTTTCGAGGCTGACGTTTGGCAACTCGAACCTTCAGCCCCCTCCACAGATGTTCTATGGGATTAAGGTCTGGAGCCTGGCTAGGCCACTCCAGGACCTTAATGTGCTTCTTCTTGAGCCACTCCTTTGTTGCCTTGGCCGTGTGTTTTGGGTCATTGTCATGCTGGAATACCCATCCACGACCCATTTTCAATGCCCTGGCTGAGGGAAGGAGGTTCTCACCCAAGATTTGACGGTACATGGCCCCGTCCATCATCCCTTTGATGCGGTGAAGTTTT
This sequence comes from Coregonus lavaretus, assembly GCF_964263955.1. NCBI lineage: Eukaryota > Metazoa > Chordata > Actinopteri > Salmoniformes > Salmonidae > Coregonus > Coregonus lavaretus. The sequence goes on along the minus strand of NC_140011.1, from coordinate 920,807 downwards.
CCTGTCCCCTTAGCAGAAAAACACCCCCAAAGCATAATGTTTCCACCTCCATGTTTGACGGTGGGGATGGTGTTCTTGGGGTAATAGGCAGCATTCCTCCTCCTCCAAACACGGCGAGTTGAGTTGATGCCAAAGAGCTCCATTTTGGTCTCATCTGACCACAACACTTTCACCCAGTTCTCCTCTGAATCATTCAGATGTTCATTGGCAAACTTCAGACGGGCATGTATATGTGCTTTCTTGAGCAGGGGGACCTTGTGGGCGCTGCAGGATTTCAGTCCTTCACGGCATAGTGTGTTAACAATTGTTTTCTTGGTGACTATAGTCCCAGCTGCTTTTGAGATCATTGACAAGATCCTCCCGTGTAGTTCTGGGCTGATTCCTCACCGTTCTCATGATCATTGCAACTCCACGAGGTGAGATCTTGCATGGAGCCCCAGGCCGAGGGAGATTGACAGTTCTTTTGTGTTTCTTCCATTTGCGAATAATCGCACCAACTGTTGTCACCTTCTCACCAAGCTGCTTGGCGATGGTCTTGTAGCCCATTCCAGCCTTGTGTAGGTCTACAATCTTGTCCCTGACATCCTTGGAGAGCTCTTTGGTCTTGGCCATGGTGGAGAGTTTGGAATCTGATTGATTGATTGCTTCTGTGGACAGGTGTCTTTTATACAGGTAATAATAATAATAATATAATATGCCATTTAGCAGACGCTTTTATCCAAAGCGACTTACAGTCATGCGTGCATACATTTCTTTGTGTATGGGTGGTCCCGGGGATCGAACCCACTACCTTGGCGTTACAAGCGCCGTGCTCTACCAGCTGAGCTACAGAGGACTCCCTTTAAGAGTGTGCTCCTAATCTCAGCTCGTTACCTGTATAAAAGACACCTGGGAGCCAGAAATCTTTCTGATTGAGAGGGGGTGAAATACTTATTTCCCTCATTAAAATGCAAATCAATTTATATAACATTTTTGACATGCGTTTTTCTGGATTTTGTTGTTTTTAAGGGGGGGGGGATTAAATACTTTTTTCCCTCACTGTATAGTACATTCAGAAAGTATTCGGACCCCTTGACTTTTTCCACATTTTGTTACGTTACAGTCTTATTCTAAAATTGATTAAATAAAAAATGTTCCTCACCAATCTACAAACAATACCCTATAATGACAAATTAATACAACCTGCATCAAAAACCTTTTAAAAGCAATGAGGCTGATGCAACAGATCAGAACGTTTAGCTTAAAATGTTGATAAACTATTAGGCTATTTCTTCACATTATAATCTCAGCAATGCACACACGGCAGTAGGCAATAAGCATGAATGTTCCAAAATGCAATCAATTAGCAGGAAAACACCATTCTCAAAAGTGACCGCAAATGCGATTATGCATGTAATGCTTTATTATAAAGGTGCATTTTTATGGTGAAAATTATCTTTCCCCAACTTGAAACTCACGCGCCGCCTATGTATGCCAGTTAGGCTCTACACCGGTTGTAAGCGGATTGACGTGCTTAATTTTAAGAAGTTATTTTGCCACTTTAGTTGTAATACAAAGCTTATCCCTCTCAATTTCTCATTGCTCGCTGTCAAGCACCTTTCGGTTTGTATTTCAGGCTGATGGGGGGGGGTGGTACTTGTCTCAACCTTAGATTGGTCACATTCACTGGAGTGATGGACGAACTAACAAATTCCTGCTATTGTTGTGGTTGGCTATTACGAGCCTTCTGTTTGCGATGCACTGCAGAGCTCTCTGTTTAGCTAGCTAGCTGGTTTGAGCAGTAAACACAGAACGACTTGGGAAACCCAGCAGCTTGATAAACAAATGAATAAATTCTAATAGGTATACTATACCTTGCGTTGAGTGGAATCTACCTGCTAAAGTTAGCTAGCTTATTACTTGTTAGCCAGCAACATTTGTAAAATGAAAAGCAGACAGTCAGCTCTAGCAAACACCATAAAACGAGTCCAGTAATTGCAGGCAGGAGCCACTATGTAGGGTATTAAGCATAAGGACACACACAGCACATAGGGGATTTTGAATTATAAATTATGAAGAGACAAAGGGGAGAACCTGCTACAGTTCATCCAGTACATAACCAGTACCAAATAATAGAATGTAAACTGACATGATAAACCCAGCTAAACTCAGGTTAACATGTCAGAATCGGCTTTATTCACCAAATACATTTGCATGTACAGGAATTTGACTGTGTGAAATGGTGCTGCCACAAACAGAATATACAGACAGACAATGGTCAGAATATACTGACAAAAATATTTAGCTGCAGAATTTCCACAGATCCACATACAGTATGAACACTATAAGCTACATTATAAATGATGCTTTTAAGAGATGTGCAGAGAGTGCATAGAGCAATGTGCTATTCTGGGATGATAGTGCAGGGTGCAAAGTCCATGGATGAGAGGATCATCGTGGACCAGGTGGCCGGTTGGTGAGGTTCACGGCGCGGGGGAGAAACTGTTCAGGTGGCGGGAGGTTTTGGTTGTGATTGAACTGAACCATTTGCCAGATGGGAATCTTTGGAAGAGGGGGTGGAAGGGGTCGGCAATGCTGCATGCTTCCTTGCCCTGGAGTCGGGCGGGACCTCGATGGAGGGCGGGTGGCAACCAATGACCCTCTCAGCAGACCGGACAATCCGTTGCAGTGATGGACTCGATGATGGTCGTTTTAGAGCTGAATCAGTACACGCAGCATTGAGGACTGAGGAAAAAACAACACCATGCATTCACCAAACATTGCACTGAGAAACAGAGTTGTTTTGTAGTAATTGTATGACTGGGCAGTTGTCTATCAATTACAGAATATCAAATTATTTCAATTTTGCATTGGAAGTTTTATTGAATACAGTCAGTAAACAGGATTCAAAACACATAAGGCAGGGTTTCCCAACTGGTGGCCTTGAGGGATGTTTTTATTTGCCCCCCCAACTTTTATGAGCAAAAACATAGTTTCAAAATATAAGAGCACAAGTAGAACAAATATATACACTGAACAAAAATATTAAATCAACATGCAACAATTTCAAAGATTTTACTGAGCTACAGTTCATCTATGGAAATCAGTCAATTGCACTGCGATTTTTAAATTGAAGACGCACAAATTACTAAAGAAGGAGCCAGAGATCAATATAGCCTAAGTAGCCACCTTTTGCCTTGATGACAGCTTATACACGGGGTACCAGTACAGAGTCGATGTGCAGGGGTACGAAGTAATTGAGGTAGATATGTACATGTACAGTACCAGTCAAAAGTTTGGACACACCTACTCATTCAAGGGTTTTTCTTTATTTGTACTATTTTCTACATTGTAGAATAATAGTTTAGACATCAAAACTATGAAATAACACATATGGAATCATGTAGTAACCAAAACAGTGTTAAACAAATCAAAATATATTTGAGATTCTTCAAATAGCCACCTTTTGCCTTGATGACAGCTTTGCACACTCTTGACGTTCTCTCAACCAGCTTCACCTGGAATGCTTTTCCAACAGTCTTGAAGGAGTTCCCACATATGCTGAGCACTTGTTAGCTGCTTTTCCTTCACTCTGCAGTCCAACTCATCCCAAACCATCTCAATTGGGTTGAGGTCAGGTGATTGTGGAGGCCAGGTCATCTTATGCAGCACTCCATCGCTCTCCTTCTTGGTCAAATAGCCCTTACACAGCCTGGAGGTGTGTTGGGTCATTGTCCTGTTGAAAATCAAATGATAGTCCCACTAAGCGCAAACCAGATGGGATGGCATATCGCTGCAGAATGCTGTGGTAGCCATGCTGGTTAAGTATGCCTTGAATTCTAAATAAATCACAGACAGTGTCACCAGCAAAGCACCATCACACCACCTCCTCCATGCTTCACGGTGGGAACCACACATGCGGAGATCATCCGTTCACCTAATCTGCGTCTCACAAAGACATGGCGGTTGGAACCAAAAATCTCCAATTTGGACTCATCAGACCAAAGGACAGATTTCCACTGGTCTAATGTCCATTGCTCGTGTTTCTTGGCCCAAGCAAGTGTCGTCTTCTTATTGGTGTGCTTTAGTAGTGGTTTCTTTGCAGCAATTCGACCATGAAGGCCTGATTCACACAGTCCCCTCTGAACAGTTGATGTTGAGATGTGTCTTAGGTTGGGCTGCAATTTCTGAGGCTGGTAACTCTAATGAACTTATCCTTTGCAGCAGAGGTGACTCTGGGTCTTCCTTTCCTGTGGCGGTCCTCATGAGAGCAAGTTTAATCATAGCGCTTGATGGTCTTTGCGACTGCACTTGAAGAAACGTTCAAAGTTCTTGAAATTTTCCGGCTTGACTGACCTTCATGTCTTAAAGTAATGATGGACTGTCGTTTCTCTTTGCTTATTTGAGCTGTTCTTGCCATAATATGGACTTGGTCTTTTACTAAATAGGTCTATCTTCTGTATACTCCACCTTGTCACAACACAGCTGATTGGCTCATGTATAAAGAAGGAAATAAATTCCACAAATTAACTTTTAAGAAGGCACACCTGTTAATTGCATGCATTCCAGGTGACTACCTCATGAAGCTGGTTGAGAGAATGCCAAGAGAGTGCAAAGCTGTCATCAAGGCTAAGGGTGGCTACTTTGAAGAATCTAAAATCTATTTTGATTTGTTTAACACTTCTTTTTGGTTAATACATGATTTCATGTGTTATTTCATAGTTATTCTACAATGTAGAAAATAGTAAAAATAAAGAAAAACCCTTGAATGAGTAGGCGTGTCCAAACTGGTACTGTATGTAAATTAGATTTCTGTATTTCATTTTCAATACATTTGCAAAAAAATCCAAAAATATTTTTTCACTTCTGGGGTGTTTTTTGTATATGGGTGAGGGGGAAAATCTATTTAATCTATTTTTAATGTAGGCTGTAACACAACAAAATGTAGAATAAGTGAAGGGGTATGTGGTCCTCTGTAGCTCAATTGGTAGAGCATGGCGCTTGTAATGCCAGGGTAGTGGGTTCGATCCCCGGGACCACCCATACGTAAAAATGTATGCGCACATGACTGTAAGTCGCTTTGGATAAAAGCGTCTGCTAAATGGCTTATTATTATTATTATTATTATAATACTTTCTGAAGGCACTGTACATGTTACAAACCTGTAAAACAGGATAAATGAACGAGACGGGAGAGTTAGATTGCTTCTTAATGTGAGGAAGAGGAGCGTGCGCAGGCAGTAGCAACACTGAACGTCTCCCTCTAGTGGTAGCACTAAATATTGACACTCCAGCTGAAAATATGGAATTTATTCTATCATTTTAAAAACAGAGGGAAAACATTTTTAAAAAACAATCTAAACATTGAATTGACTGAAACCGTACATCTATGCATTCAAAAAAAAAAATGCGGTGCATGCTTCACATCTCAAATAGAGTGTGAGCTGTACAGCAATAGTAAATACAGAAATGCACATGCAGCCTTAAACCCCATATCAGGCATACTGACGTTCTCCTTGGGTATAATCGGGAATCGGGGCCAATATGTAACGTTATGAAATTAAGTTGCTGTGACGTGTTGAGGAGGTAAAGAAGATCACCAAATGCGATGGTTATGATATTACCTTCAGATTACGTTGCCACAATGTTTTGGGAAGGTAATGTCATGACATTACCAATAATTACCAATCCATTACGTCGGGGTTACGTAACGTGTTTTCTGGGTATTTGGCAACGGAAACATTTCTGGTTGGTCTCAGAGAATGTAAAACTGTTAGGAAGGGATATTTTTATAACGGGATTGAGTGAAGGAGCAGCAGATATGTTGAATGAGCAACTAATGAGCACGGAGAGCCTCACAAGTTTGACAATTACCTTAGGCCTATATCTTTCTTGCCTGGCAACTCACCCTGCATTTAATTCCGCTGCTCTATCGATCGCTACATGCATTCAATGTGGAAAGAAACATCAGTTGGCCGGCGCGATGTGGATGGGTAGCCAGGAAAATATCTTTCAGCCTAATACGGCTATTTACTTACCTTTGTAGCTCTTTGTTAGAATCATGCTTTTTGTAAGTAATTAACTGTCTTCTCCAAGTTTACCTGGAATTTAGCCCGAAAGGATTTGACAAATGTGAAACGTCCGAACTGCATCTCCATGCCAATCATTTGATTGATCTCAATCAGTTTCATGGGAATATGCATTTAGATCTTCTTGAATTACTGTTTCATGAGCGAATTAGAGCAGATGGTGTTAACAAACTATTAGCCTTGTATTTTGTTTCTTTCAAAGCATATACCCTGCATAGTGGCGTGCTCTGAGTTTTGGTACATTACATTTTTGAGGACTATTCAGCTTCAGCTAACCATCTTAAAATCTCATTAGAAATGAACAGTAACGTTATAGGTCTACTATGCTATATTATATTCGATTATGTTATGTAAAATACAAAATTATGTGATCTTGCGAGACATTGATTCAGCTTTGATCGAACTTTACTAAACAAGCACCATTGTGAGAAGTACCGTATTTTCCGCACTATAAGGCGCACCGGAGTATAAGCCGCAGCAGCTAAATTGAATGATGTGTACATATATAAGCCGCACTGGACTATAAGCCGCAGGTGTTTTAATGTTTAATTACCATATGTAAGGGTTCGTGCACAGAGGGGATTGTCGGGAAAGAGATGGCTGCTTGAGGAAGCTCCCATTTATTAACATTTCAACAAACAAGTTGCATATTTGCATAACGTATTGCAGCAAAATTAGTTAATAGCGTCACAATCATTTAACCACTTAACTTTGGTAATTTTTGAAAAACCTTGAAAAAGTGTGCACATCTTTGAATATTTATCTACATTATAGCCTACAGTAGTACCATAACAAAAAACTAAGTTTACAGCGCTTGACGAGGCAATATCAATGGCTAAATTTAAATGTTTTTTTTTTTTAAGTGCAAAATAAAGTGCCTGTAACACGACAGTAAGCCTAAAGTTGCAGCAACACGGCTGCTTAAAATATACGGTAATCAGCCTACCAGAAAAGTCATTAATCCTCGTCTTCATCTTTTAGGCTAAGGTGCAGTACACGGCTGTAACCAGAAAAGTCAAGTCATTAATCCTCATCTCCGTCTTCTTCCTGCGTACTAAAACCACCAAAGTCCTCATCTTCAGTGTCGGAAACGAACAGGCTCAGGGTGGCTTCGTCAGCCACTCTCCTCTCTCCTTCGTTGACGCTCTCAAAACCAACGAACTCCTCTTCGTCACTGTCGGAATCGAACAGCCTCTGAAGGGCCTCAGCTGTGGCGGCGTCCTCCTCTTCATCACGCAGCAGTCCAGCCTTTCGGAACCCGTTAATGATCGTGGATGTTTTGACACTCCTCCACGCTATCAGGATCCACTCGCAAACTTGAGCGAAAGTTGCTTTTCGCATGCGACCAGTTTTGGTGAATGATTTATCGCCGCTAGTCATCCACGCCTCCCACTGAATGCGTAGTGCCACTTTGAAAGCACGATTGACACTGATGTCGAGTGGCTGCAGATGCTTCGTTGTGCCCCCAGGAATCACAGCTGGAATCGAGTTTGTGCTCTTGATGGCTGCTTTCACATAATCCGTTATATGGGCCCTCATGCTGTCCAAAACGAGCAAAGCTTTTTTTGGGCGAAAGAATCCTCCAGGGCGCTTGACGTAGCACTCATTCAGCCAGTCATTCAGCCACTCATTCAGCCACTCATTCAGCCACTCATTCATTACGCTTTCCATCATCCACCCTTTCTTGTTGACTTTAAAGGAGATGCCATTCAGGATCTTTTCTTTTGGCATTGTAATCCGTTTAAAAATCACCATTGGCGGAAGATTTAATCCAGATGCTGTGCAGCCAAGAACACAAGTGAAATTCGTTCTCTCGTGGCCAGTGGTTCTCAACGTGATGGACGATTCACCTTTCTTGTTAACAGTCCTAGTGAGAGGCAGGTCAAACGTCAAAGGCACTTCATCCATATTTATGATCTGGTCCGGTCCGATGGAATATTCCTCTGTCATTCTTTGTGTGAATTCGCCGAAGTTTGTTATTTTTTCCTGGTAGTCGGGAGGGAGTTGCTGACACACAGTCGTCCGCGCCCTGATGGAGAGTCCCTTTCGTCTCATAAATCTGAAACACCAGGATGGTCCACCTCTAAAATTTTCAATTTTCATTTCGGTGGTGACTGTTTCAGCTTTCAGTCGGATCTGCACAGTGGAAACACCTCGGCCGTCTGCTCTCTGTGTGTTCACCCAATCTTCAAGAAAGTCTTCAAGTTCGGGCCATCTGCTTTTATTACCTCTGAAAGCTTATTTTGACTTTTGTCTCACCATTGACTCATTGATGCCAAGGCTACGTGCAGCAGCTCTATTTCCTTCTTTTACAGCCAGATTGACTGCCTTTAACTTAAAAGCTGCATCATATGCATTTCTACGTTTGTTTTCCATAATGAGGGTTTGTGCATGAAAACTTCCTTTGCACAAACTGTCTCGCTCTCGTAATGTCTGTCTGTCTTGCTCTCGTTCTGTCTCTCGTACCACTCTCGGTTCCACTTTTACTTTTGCGCGCTACCTGTCTCACTCTTTTCCGGCCTCCAGCTTTTCCTGCTGGAGCCCGCCGCTTAAAGGTGGGGGGCGCGGACCGGTCATAGAGCCCATAGAGTTAAAGTTGGTGGACTGTAACCTGTAAAATCCATAGATTTAGGAGGTCTTCTAGTGGCCGTTAGCTGTAAAAATCCATAGATTAGCCGCACCGTTATATAAGCCGCAGGGGTCGAAAAATGGGAAAAAAGGCGCGGCTTATAGTCCGAAAATTACGGTAACAATTTTCTATTTGAAATAGTAAGTGTTGAGTATGACTGTTAGGCATAGGTAACAGATCTTTATGCAATGTCATTTTAAGCGATTGGAGCCTCTTCGTGGTGCGGAAAGGACAGCGCAAGGATTGCGCAATGATGTTAACCATATCAGTCCTGCTTTTAATTTCATTTTCTGCATGTCCAGCCCTTACATTTACCCTCACAATTAAGTGTTTTAACATTTTCTTTTCAGGACAGTAGAAGTAGAACACAAAACAATTTGACATAAACAGTTGCATTCATGAGTTTTATTCGCAAATGTCAATAAAAAAAGTATTCCAAAGCAAAAACCTGATTTAAAATGAATTTATATGAATGCTGTAAGTACAGAAATTGTTTGCTCACTGAGAAATTAATATCAAACTAGTCAGTGACAACTGTTTGGAGTTTGACAGCAACTATTTGAGCTTATTACAGTATTATAGACACTGTCCTGGAATTTCCAATGATCTTCTATGTAGAAGAACCCCTTACCTTCGAACGACTCGTGTGGCTTGTGAGCGTCATAGAGTAAAACATGCTACATGTGCGTGTTCGTGAGAGGCTCAGCTTTTCATAGACTGCTATTAATAGTTCGGACTCTACCGATGTTTTTGTATAAAAGACCCGGCCCCGGGCCCCTTCGTCTCACAAACACCATTCTGGCTCAGCCCCCATTAATCACGCAGACTAATGGTTGGTATCTACGGATGCAGAAGAAATAGATGCATCCAATGGTACAACCTTTGGAAAGTCTGTAGCTCAAACACACTGTTTAAAACAGGTTGAAGTCCAAAACGTGCCGGCCATACGGTGGGACTCATTGGGTTAAAGAAGTTGAACCAACTTGTGGTGCTGAAGTACAGCTCTGAGCATTCGGCCAGTTCAGGAACATACAACAATTTGCTTTAGGCCTATAGCTTAATAGGCATACGACTACGTGATATAGCTATTTATAGGCTATAGCCTAATGTAAATACAAATACATATAGCTTAATATCATTGCACTGTTTGCGAGGAGAGCTTTATTGCAAGTAGACATTTCATTGTATTGTGTAGCTTACACGCTGTATCATAAATACAAATGAATTTCATTAGCTTGAACACATGGTTTACAATACAGTGCATTTTCCCCCCACATCAATCTACACACAATACCCCGTAATGACAAAGCAAAAACAGGTTTTTAGATTTTTTTGCAAATTTAGTAAAACCAAAAACGTATCACATTTTACGTAAGTATTCAGAATATTTACTCAGTACTTTGTTGAAGCACCTTTGGCAGTGATTACAGCCTCAAGTCTTCTTGGGTATGACGCTACAAGCTTGGCACACCTGTATTTGGGGAATTTCTGCCATTCTTCTCTGCAGATCCTCTCAACCTCTGTCAGGTTGGCTGGGGAGTGTCGCTGCACAGCTATTTTCAGGTCTCTCCAGAGATGTTAGATCAGGTCCAGGCTCTGGCTGAGCCATTCAAGGACATTCAGAGACTTGTACCGAAGCCACTCCTGCGTTGTCTTGGCTGTGTGCTTAGGTTCATTGTCCTTTTGGAAGGTGAACCTTTGCCACAGTCTGAGGTCCTGAGCACTCTGGAGCAGGTTTTCCTCAAGGATCTCTCTGTATTTTGCTCCGTTCATCTTTCCCACGATCCTGACTAGTCTCCCAGTCCCTGCCGCTGAAAAACATCCCCACAGCATAATTCTGCCACCCCCATGCTTCACCGTAGGGATGGTGCCAGGTTTCCTCCAGATGTGACAATTGGCATTCCGGCCAACGAGTTCAATCTTGGTTTCATCAGACCAGATAATCTTGTTTCTCATGGTCTGAGTCTATAGGTGCCTTTTGGCAAACTCCAAGCGGGTTGTCATGTGCCTTTTTACAGAGGAATGGCTTCCGTCTGGCCACTCTACCATAAAGGCCTGATTGGTGGAGTGCTGCAAACTTGATGGAGGCCACTGTGTTCTTGGGGACCTTCAATGATGCAGAAATGTTTTGGTACCCTTCCCCAGATCTGTGCCTTGGCACAATCCTGTCTTGGAGCTCTACGGACAATTCCTTCGACCTTATGGCTTGGTTTTTGCTCTGACATGCACTGTGAACTGTGGGACCTTATATCAAAAGTTTTGAGAATGACACAAATATTAATTTTCACAAAGTCTGCTTCCTCAGTTTTTATGATGGCAATTTGCATATACTCCAGAATGTTATGAAGAGTGATCAGATGAATTGCAATTAATTGCAAAGTCCCCCTTTGCCATGAAAATGAACTTAATCCCCCAAAAACCATGTCAACTGCATTTCAGCCCTTCACAAAAGGACCAGCTGACATCATGTCAGTGATTCTCCCGTTAACACAGGTGAGAGTGTTGACGAGGACAAGGCTGGAGATCACTCTGTCATGCTGATTGAGTTAGAATAACAGACTGGGATCTTTAAAAGGAGGGTGGTGCTTGAAATCATTGTTCTTCCTCTGTTAACCATGGTTACCTGCAAGGAAACACGTGCCATCATCATTGCTTTGCACAAAAAGGGCTTCACAGGCAAGGATATTGCTGCTAGTAAGATTGCACCTAAATCAACCATTTATCGGATCATCAAGAACTTCTAGGAGAGAGGTTCAATTGTTGTGCAGAAGGCTTCAGGGCGCCCAAGAAAGTCCAGAAAGCGCCAGGACAATCTCCTAAAGTTGATTCAGTTGCGGGATCGGGGCACCACCAGTGCAGAGCTTGCTCAGGAATGGCAGCAGGCAGGTGTGAGTGCATCTGCACGCACAGTGAGGCAAACACTTTTGGAGGATGGCCTGGTGTCAAGAAGGGCAGCGAGGAAGCCACTTCTCTCCAGGAAAAACATCAGGGACAGACTGATATTCTGCAAAAGGTACAGGGATTGGATTGCTGAGGACTGGGGTAAAGTCATTTTCTCTGATGAATCCCCTTTCCGATTGTTTGGGGCATCCGGAAAAAAGCTTGTCCAGAGAAGACAAGGTGAGCGCAACCATCAGTCCTGTGTCATGCCAACAGTAAAGCATCCTGAGACCATTCATGTGTGGGGTTACTTCTCAGCCAAGGGAGTGGGCTCACTCACAATTTTGCCTAAGAACACATCCTCCGAGAGCAACTTCTCCCAACCATCCAAGAACAGTTTGGTGACGAACAATGCCTTTTCCAGCATGATGGAGCACCTTGCCATAAGGCAAAAGTGATAACTAAGTGCCTCGGGGAACAAAACATCGTAACTTTGGGTCCATGGACAGGAAACTCCCCAGACCTTAATTCCATTGAGAACTTGTGGTCAATCCTCAAGAGGCGGGTGACAAAAATATCTAAAAACACTGAAGCAGCAAACTTTGAAGACCAATACTTGTGTCATTCTCAAAACTTTTGACCACGACTGTAGACAGGTGTGTGCCTTTCCAAATCATGTCCAATCAGTTGAATTTACCACAGGTGGACTCCAATGAAGTTGTAGAAACATCCTCTAGGATGGTCAATGAAAACAGGATGCACCTGAGCTATATTTCGAGTCTCATATCAAAGGGTCTGAATACTTATGTAAATAAGGTATTTCTGTTTTTTATTCGTAACAAATTTGGTAATATTTCTAATAACCTGTTTTCGCTTTGTCATTATAGGGTGTTGTGTGTAGATTGAGGAAATATGTTTATTTAATCAATTTTAGAATAAGGCTGTAATGTAACAAAATGTGGAAAAAGTCAAGGGGTCTGAATACATTCCAAATGCATTCTATACCCTAGTACAGAATAAAAAGAAACAAGAGGAACTATCAATTCATAGAATTTATTTGCATACAGTTGAAGTTGGAAGTTTACATACACCTTAGCTAAATACATTTAAACTCAGTTTTTCACAATTCCTGACATTTAATCCAAGTACAAAATCCCTGTCTTAGGTCAGTTAGGATCACCACTTTATTTTAACAATGTGAAATTACATTTACATTTATGTAATTTAGCAGACGCTCTTATCCAGAGCGACTTACAAATTGGTGCATTCACCTTATAGCCAGTGGGATAACCACTTTACAATATGTTTTTCTTCTTTCTTTCTTTGGGGTGGGGGGGGGGGGTAGAAGGATTACTTTATCCTATCCCAGGTATTCCTTAAAGAGGTGGGGTTTCAAGTGTCTCCGGAAGATGGTGAGTGACTTCGCTGTCCTGGCGTCGTGAGGGAGCTTGTTCCACCATTGGGGTGCCAGAGCAGCGAACAATTTTGACTGGGCTGAGCGGGAACTGTGCTTCCGCAGAGGTAGGGGGGCCAGCAGGCCAGAGGTGGATGAACGCACCTCGTTTGGGTGTAGGGACTGATCAGAGCCTGAAGGTACGGAGGTGCCGTTCCCCTCACAGCTCCGTAGGCAAGCACCATGGTCTTGTAGCAGATGCGAGCTTCAACTGGAAGCCAATGGAGTGTGCAGAGGAGCGGGGTGACGTGAGAGAACTTGGGAAGGTTGAACACCAGACGGGCTGCGGCATTCTGGATGAGTTGTAGGGGTTTAATGGCACAGGCAGGGAGCCCAGCCAACATCGAGTTGCAGTAATCCAGATGGGAGATGACAAGTGCCTGGATTAGGACCTGTGCCGCTTCCTGTGTAAAGCAGGGTCGTACTCTCCGAATGTTGTAGAGCATGAACCTACAGGATCGGGTCACCGCCTTGATGTTAGCGGAGAACGACAGGGTGTTGTCCAGGGTCACGCCACAGAGTTGTCAACCGTGATGGCAACATCATGGAACGGGCAGTCCTTCCCCGGGAGGAAGAGCAGCTCCGTCTTGCCGAGGTTGAGCTTGAGGTGGTGATCCGTCATCCACACTGATATGTCTGCCAGACATGCAGAGATGCGATTCGCCACCTGGTTATCAGAAGGGGGAAAGGAGAAGATTAGTTGTGTGTCATCTGCGTAGCAATGATAGGAGAGGCCATGTGACTTGGTGTATAGCGAGAATAGGAGAGGGCCTAGAACTGAGCCCTGGGGGACACCAGTGGTGAGAGCACATGGTGCGGAGACAGATTCTCGCTGCGCCACTTGGTAGGAGTGACCTGTCAGGGAGGACGCAATCCAAGAGTGAGCCGCGCCGGAGATGCCCAACTCGGAGAGGGTGGAGAGGAGGATCTGATGGTTCACAGTATCAAAGGCAGCAGACATGTCTAGAAGGACAAGAGCAGAGGAGAGAGAGTTAGCTTTAGCAGTGCGGAGAGCCTCCGTGACACAGAGAAGAGCAGTCTCAGTTGAATGACCAGTCTTGAAACCTGACTGGTTTGGATCAAGAAGGTAATTCTGAGAGAGATAGCAAGAGGGTTGGCTAAAGACGGCACGTCAAGAGTTCTGGAGAGAAAAGAAAGAAGGGATACTGGTCTGTAGTTGTTGACATCGGAGGGATCGAGTGTAGGTTTTTTGAGAAGGGGTGCAACTCTCGCTCTCTTGAAGACGGAAGGGACATAGCCAGCGGTCAAGGATGAATTGATGAGCGAGGTGAGGTAAGGGAGAAGGTCACCGGAGATGGTCTGGAGAAGAGAGGAGGGGATAGGGTCAAGCGGGCAGGTTGTTGGGCGGCCGGCCGTCACAAGTCGCAAGATTTCATCTGGATAGAGAGGGGAGAAAGAAGTCCAAGCATAGGGTAGGGCAGTGTGAGCAGGACCAGCAGTGTCATTTGACTTAACAAACGAGGATCGGATGTCGTCAACCTTCTTTTCAAAATGGTTGACGAAGTCATCCACAGAGAGGGAGGAGGGGGGAGGGGGAGGAGGATTCAGCAGGGAGGAGAAGGTGGCAAAGAGCTTCCTAGGGTTAGAGGCAGATGCTTGGAATTTAGAGTGGTAGAAAGTGGCTTTAGCAGCAGAAACAGATAAAGAAAATGTAGAGAGGAGGGAGTGAAAAGATGCCAGGTCCGCAGGGAGTCTAGTTTTCCTCCATTTCCGCTCGGCTGTCCGGAGCCCTGTTCTGTGAGCTCGCAATGAGTCGTCAAGCCACGGAGCAGGAGGGGAGGACCGAGCCGACCGGGAGGATAGGGGACATGGAGAGTCGAAGGATGCAGAAACGGAGGAGAGGAGGGTTGAGGAGGCAGAATCAGGAGATTGGAGAGAGAAGGATTGAGCCGAGGGAAGAGATGATAGGATGGAAGAGGAGAGAGTAGCGGGAGAGAGAGAGCGAAGGTTGCGACGGCGCATTACCATCTGAGTAGGGGCAAAGTGAGTAGTGTTGGAGGAGAGCGAGAGAGAAAAGGATACAAAGTAGTGGTAGGAGACATGGAGGGGAGTTGCAGTGAGATTAGTAGAAGAACAGCATCTAGTAAAGATGAGGTCAAGCATATTGCCTGCCTTGTGAGTAGGGGGGGACGGTGAGAGGGTGAGGTCAAAAGAGGAGAAGAGTGGAAAGAAGGAGGCAGAGAAAAATGAGTCAAAGGTAGACGTAGGGAGGTTGAAGTCACCCAGAACTGTGAGGGGTGAGCCATCCTCAGGAAAGGAACTTATCAAGGCGTCAAGCTCATTGATGAACTCTCCAAGGGAACCTGGAGGGCGATAAATGACAAGGATGTTAAGCTTGAATGGGCTAGAGACTGTGACAGCATGGAATTCAAATGAGGAGATAGACAGATGGGTCAGGGGAAAAAGAGAAGAATGTCCACTTGGGAGAGATGAGG